>NC_090402.1:45920509-46520509 GCF_036365525.1 Heterodontus francisci | reverse complement strand
GTAACTAGTAGGTTAGATAAAGAGGAACCAGTAGATGTAGTATACCTGGATTTCCAAAAGGCATTCGGTAAGGTGCCACATGAAAGATTAATAAGCAAGATAAGGGCTCACGGTGTTGGAGATAATATATTAGCATGGATAGGAGATTGGTTAGCAGAGAGTGGGAATAAATGGGGCATTTTCAAGTCGGCAGGCAGTGAATAGTGGGATGCCGCAAGGATCGGTGCTGGGCCTCGGCTGTTTACACACTATATTAATGACTTGGATGAAGAGACAGAGAGTAATGTATTTAAGTTTTCTGATGATACAAATGTTGGTGGAAAGGTAAGCTGCGGGGAGGACGTAGAGAGGCTGCAAAGAGATATAGACAGGTTAAGTGAGTGGGCAACAAGTTGGAAAATGGAGTATAATGTAGGGAAGTGTGAAGTTCTCTTTGGTCATAAAAATAGAAAAGCAGAATATTTTTTACAAGGTGTGAAACTGGTAATTTGATGTTCAGAGAGACTTGGGGGTACTTGTACAAGGAACGCACAAAGTTAACATGCAGGTGCAGTAGGCTATTAGGAAGGCAAATGGCATGTTGGCCATTACTGCAAGGGGATTGGAGTACAGGAATAAAGAAGTCTTATTAAAATTGTACAGGGCTTTGGTGAGGCCGCACCTGGAATACTGTGTGCAGTTTTGGTCTCCGCATTCAAGAAAGGACATACTTGCACTGGAGGCAGTGCAGCGACAATTTACTAAATTGGTCCCTGGGATGAAGAGATTGATCTACGATGAGAGGCTGAGTAAATTGGGCCTATATTCTTTGGCGTTTAGAAGAATGAGAAGCGATCTAATTGAGACATACAAGATTCTGAAAGGGCTTGATAGTGTAGAAGCTGAGAGATTGTTTCCTCTGGTTGGGGAATCTAGAACGCAGGGGCACAGTCTCAGGATAAGGGGCCAATCATTCAGGACTGAGATGAGGAGAGATTACTACAGTCAAAGGGATGTGCATCTTTGGAATTCTCTACCCTAGAGGGTTGCAGATGCTGCATCGTTGAATACATTTAAGGCTGGGATAGATAGAATTTTGGTGTCGCAGCATATCAAGGAATATGAGGAGCGGGCAGGAAAGTGGAATTGAAGCCCAAGATCAGCCATGATTGTATTGAATGGCGGAGCAGGCTCAATGGGCCATATGGTCTATTTCTCCTATTTCTTGTGTTCTTGTGTTAATCATTTTCGCTTTGTTCTGCCACATACTTGTCTATTGACTTTTAGAACGATCTCTAATGTATTCCATGTTTCTTCTGTGTTGCTGATTTCTTCACCAATAACTTTTCCCAAATGCCCCAATTGAAGTCTTCTGGCATCCTGGTACATCTAACCCTCTTGAAATCTGGAGCTAGCATTACACTTTCAGCATCTTTGGTTTGGCTGATTAACTTGAATCTAATAATATTGCAGTCCTGATTATCCCTAGTTTCCTCACTAATACATTGTGTTAACAAACAATCATTTACCTTGTCTACAAATCTTTCAGCTCTGCTACAAATTAAAATCCCCATTACACAGATTTTAGCTCTGCACCACTGGGGGCCTGGGGCAGAGTGTGCTGCCTGGCACATTGGCCCCTAAGATCTATCTGGGCCACTTTATGGATACCCAGGCCACATGCCCATATTGCAGCCTGAATGCAAACTGTGTTTCCTACTTATGTTTAAAAGAAACAGATTATCTAACGATTATCACATTGCTGTTTGTTGGAGCTTGCTGTGTGCAAATTGGCTGTCACGTTTCTGACATGTGGACAGTGACTGCACTTCAAAAGTAGTTCATTGGCTATCAAGTGCTTTGAGATGTCTGGTCATGAAACGTGCTGTAGAAATGCAAGTCTTTCTTCCTATACACAGTATCATCTGGTGGCATTGGGCAAACCCCAGTTTCACTCAGTTGTTCCTGTTCAAAGTAGAGTAATTTGTGCCTAGAGTGTCTCATCAGTGGGCCCCTTGACCTGGAGGTCTGTTGCAAGTGCCAATGATTCATTTTGGCCATTAGCTTGATCCACTAGAACCCAGATAGCTTAATGTCACTGAGCAAGTCAGTTTGTATCGAGGAAATAAAGACTGAACTTATAAAATTCATTGTCGGGATGTGAGTGTCGCTGGTAATCCAGGCACTTGTTGCTTATCCCATGTCAGACAGCAATCTTTGGCACATTTGGCATAGCCATTTGGGTGACTCGATTCATGGGAATGACGAGGACAAGTAAGGGGATTGTATGGCAGATGTCTTTATCTGAAGTCTGCTCTACTTTAGTAATTTCTTTCTAGTCTTCAATTTAAAGCAAAAAGTTGGAATCTTGTTTTTGTACAACCTATTAGTTTACTTAACCAGAGTTATTGAGTCTAACTTTGAAAAATTACACTGATTTCTGACATGTAGGATTGTGCAAGTGAAAAAGTACACTGTGAGTAAGGTTCTGATGCATCTATTACTTGGATGAGTCACCAATTCCTGCAGATGTATTGGAAAACATATTTACCAACTCCTTTCAGCTACAACATTTAGAACTGAAAGCAACAGCAGGTCCTTGGAGGGTGCAGGGCCTCTAAATGTTGCTTTAACAGTTTTAGCAGCAATTACAATGGCCCACAATTTGTTGGGGTAATAGTGGGAAGTTTAATGGTGTTCACTGTTATTAGCATGTAAATCATGCAGCAACTTGTGGCGAGGAAGAATTATGGCACAAGCTGCAATTTGCCGGATGATTTCCAGCACTTCACAGTTAGCCTCGTGACAGCGGGAGCTCACTGTCAGCCTCCCCATGCCTTTCATGAAATTGCCACATTTGCGCTGTTAAACTTGCTGCAGAAAGTTAGGGCTGGTATTTAGTGACATAAGTGCCTTTTAATGACGAGATTTGTACAGTTTTTTGCTATTTATATCTTCTACTGTGGCATTAAAGTGGATAGGGAGGAAAACAACCTTCTCCCAGATATTGGGAAACGTGGAAACAGCAGCCGGGGCTCGTCTTTCAGTCACTCTATCTTGGTCAGTGCTTTGTTCCCATACAGACTCATTCACACAACAGAAATCTGCAACTATGGGGAATCACAGACATGTCTACCACTCTTGCAGTGATTTGGATGTCATCCTTTTCTTTAGAATTAAGATAAGCAACTAAAGATGCTACTGCAGTCTTTTTCTCACTTCGACAAGCGCAGTGGTCTCGTACTGTCCACCAAATACAGTGAGGTCATCAGCAAAGACCTTTTTATCAATAACTGTTCCTTGTCTCTATTAACAAGTTCTGCTCACAAATGGATAATACCGTTTCCCTTTATATTCCGGTCCTACTGTCAGGCAGGAATGGAATACTATTGAGGTGTCGTACATACCTGTGATAGCTATTTTGTTCACGACTGTTGGAATTCCTGCATGCATGACATTAATTCCTGTGCTGCCTGGTCTCCAAATTGATGCCACCATGGAAACAGGGCAAATTGAGAGCCCAGCAAACTCCCTCATAACTGTCGGAGGTGCAGTCTTTCAGTTGAGACGTTAAACCAAAGCCCTATCTGCCCTCAGGTGCACGCCAAAGATCCCACAGCACTATTTTGAAAAGAGCAGGGGAGTTCTCCATTGGTTCTGGCTGATATTTGGCCCTCAGCCAACATCACTAAAACTGAATATCTGGTTATTATCAGATTGCTGTTTGTGGGAGCTTGCTGAGTGCAAATTGGCTAATTTGCTTCATTATTACAACAACACCTACACTTCAAAAATAACTAATTGACTTTGGGACATCCTGAGGTTGTGAAAGGCAGTATATAAATGCAAGTCTTTTCTTACATAACTCAAAGGCAGTTCTGCGATATGAAAAGAGTGTGCCCTTATGTCTGAATCTCCAAGCTGTTATTGGCCTATTCCCTGTCCTCTCCATCATTGCCAGCAGATGGTGCTGGTTGTTTCCAACTGCATCTGTAGCTGATCATTCTCAATGGAGCAGAGATGACACAGTCAGATTATAATCAGTGTATGGAGTGTGTTGGTCAGTCAGGGTTACATTGCACACAAACTAATTGATGTTTAGGGATAAATTACATACAGAATAACAGATGGTGTCGGATGAATTACCGTAATGGATATCTGGGGTTTCATTACATGGATAATAACGACGAAAATAAATTATTCGACAACATCAGGAGCACGTGTGGTGGAATTTAACTGCCTGAAACAGAAGTATGGTTTGGAGGACACCCAATATTTAAGTTCACGCAGCTGGGGTCAGCTGTCCTTCAGTTCCTTTGGCAGATGGCAGGAACACATTGCCAAGTACAGGCTAAAGCTTCCTTGGGAACTGAGTTTCACAGATCTGTAATATGATGTTACAAGCTACAGACTGGGTATATCATACCTTCATATCCATCACTCCCTTTCTGATTTTCTTTGTTTTCCATCCCTCTGTCTCCACTCCCTTCTCCTCCCTGCTTATTGGGACACATTGCACAAGTTCAGGATATTTCAAACTTGGAGGATAAAACACTCCGTCTGGATGGATTGAATCTGCACTATTAAAAGACGCTGGGGAAGAGGTAGCAAAGGCACTATTATGTTAATATAGAAATTCATTAGAAAAGGGAATAGTACCAGAGGACTGGCAGATAGCTAATGTTCTTCCGATATTTAAAAAGAGGGATAGAGCAAGTGTAGGGAAATAAAATACTGCAGATGCTGGAAATCTGGTGAGAGAATGTGGAGCCTGAGGACAAGAAGCAGAATGGATAGCAAGCTGGTTACAAGACAGAAAACAGAGAGTAGGGGTTGAAGGTAGTTTATTCATTGGTAAAAGGTGGGAAGTGGTGTTTCACAAAATCAGTGCTGGGACCACTGTTGTTCATATATATAAACAATTTGGACTTGGATTGTGGTGCAACCTGAATGTTTGGTACTTAACATTCTAGTACCTGACTCTGGCTTGTAGGTGGTAAAATAATCAATACGGGTGAGAGAACCACAAAACAACAACTTTATTTATAAAGCGCCTTCAACGTAAGGAACATTATGAAGTAAAATTGGACACCGAACCACATAAGGCAATACTGCTGAAGACAATGCCTTCGGTCTTCCCAATATTTAAGTGAAGAAAATTTCTGCTTGTTCAGTAGTGGATGTCAGAGAAATAGTCTGATAATTTAGAGACAGTAAAGGAGTCAAGAGAGGTGATGGCGAGGTAAAACTGGGTGTCGTCA
Organism: Heterodontus francisci; assembly: GCF_036365525.1. Classification (NCBI taxonomy): domain Eukaryota; kingdom Metazoa; phylum Chordata; class Chondrichthyes; order Heterodontiformes; family Heterodontidae; genus Heterodontus; species Heterodontus francisci. The sequence goes on along the minus strand of NC_090402.1, from coordinate 46,515,269 downwards.
GCATACCATGTGTTTTCAGATGATGTTGCTGAGGGCAGCTTGTAGATGAGAAATAGGGAGCCAAATATAGATCACTGGGGACACCAGAGGTAACGGTGTGGGAGCGGGAAGAGAAGCCATTGCAAGTGATACTCTGGCTATGTTTAGATAGATAAGAATGGAACCAGGTGAGTGCAGCCCCACCCAGCTGGACGACAGAGAGGCTTTGGAGGAGGATGGTGTGGTCAACCATGTCAAATGCTGCAGACAGGACAAGGAGGGACCATTTATTTTTGTCATAGTCACATAAGATGGGACTTTGGTAAGACTTGTTTCGGTACTGTAGCGGGGTGGAAAACTGATTGGAGGGATTCAAACATGGAGTTCTGGGAAAGATGGGCATAGATTTGGGAGGCAACATCACGTTCAAGGACTTTGGAGAGGAAAGGGAATTTGGAGATGGGCGGTAGTTTGCAAAATGAGGTCAAGTGTTGATTTTTTTTGACTAGGTGGGTGATGACAGCAGATTTAAAGGAGCGAGGGAAAGTACCTGAAGAGAAAGAACTATTAACAATATCAACTAACATGGGGACCGGGAAGGGAAGTTGGGTGGTCAGCAGTTTATTGAGAATAGGGTCAAGGGAGCATGAGGCAGGTCTCATGGATAACATGAGCTTGGAGAGGCCATGAGAGGAGATAGGAGAGAAACTAAAGAAAGCTGTGAATTCAGTGCTCAGGCAGGGGGAGCTTTAGAGGAAGTTTAATCCAGTGGGGTTAGCGGAAGGCAGGGAAGTGGCAGAGGCAGCTGATCGGATGGTCTCAATCTTTGTGACAAAGAAGGTTATCTTTGCATTCCAGGATGATCTTGGAACAGTGAGCAGTTCTAGCAGACTAGAGCAGGACCTGATAGTGCTTTATGTGGTCCAGCTGGATCTGGCAGTGAATGGCCAAGCCAGTTGTCCGCCATATCTGTTCAAATCTGAGTCCCTTGGACATAAGCGAGCTGCGATGAGGGCCATAGTGGGAGAAATGGGCAGGGTGAAAGACAGTAATGTTTTTAATGGGGACTAGGGCATCAAAGATGGAGGTGAGGGTGTGGTTGAGCAAATCAGTACATAAGAACTTTAAAAATAGGAGCTGGATTTGGTCCTTTGAGCCTGTTTTTCCATTCAACAAGATCGTGGCTGATCATCTACCTCAACTTCACTTCCCCGCACTATCCTTAGTACCCCAAAAATCTATTGACCTCTGAATTGAATATATTCAACGACTGAGCTTCCACAGTTGTCGGGTAGAAAATTCCAAGAGAATTCCAACCCCTCATTGCGAAACTGTGACCTCCAAGTTCTAGATTCCCCAGCCAAGGAAAACATGTTCTCAGCATCTACCCTGACACCTCTTATTCTTCTAAATTCCAGTGAATTTTAAGCCCAGTCTACTCAATTCCCTCATATTTCCAGTAACTGCAGAAATGCCATTGCGAATGGGCCAAAGGCTGGACAGTTGAGATTTTGAAAGTGAAGTTATGTGATTGGGTAGGGGTAGTTCTTTCCTCGGTCAGACACAGGAGGAGGTAGAATTGGGATGTGGAAGGGGCGATGTGGGTGGGGACTGATGCAGAGGAAGTGATCAAATAGTGAACCGGTGAGCCAATCGCCTCGTGCTGGTCTTGTGAATCTTCCACCCACAGTGTGGCTAGGACAGAGGCCGTACTAACTGCCAGCAAATGGTGCGTGGGACAGGGGGAAACGTGATAATGAAAATAATTTAATAAGCTTTGTAAATTTAAATATTACAGAGGCTTTTTAAGCAAATGCCATGACAGCAACATAGCTTTTAAAATTCTTTTCTGGATATTTGTGAAATTGATCTACAACTCAGTTCTCTGGATTGTGGGCATAATTTCAATACCTAGTAAAGTTTGTTTGTCTGCACATGTTCCTGCACCCGTTAATCTGAATGGGTGAGCTTGCTGAATGGAGAAAACGGTTTCCACTTTTTCTTGCCCCCCTCTTGAAGGTGATGAGACATTGCAAAAATCTCTACTTTCCAAACTGCATTTGAGTGAGAGGCTCAGAGTTGAGGTCTCACCTGCTGTTGTCCCAAGGGCTTCACGTAAAGGTACATCCAGGTAGGGTGAACATATATGTGAAACATTTTCCATCTTACATAGCCTGCCTTGGAGCAGAAACCTTTTGCTTTGCACGTGCCTTTGCACTCGGTAACGCATGATTGGCTTCCATCATAGACGAAACTGGACTACATTGGGAAGCAGGATGACTGGAGAATCCATTGGTATGTTCTGGAAATTAAGGGAATTGCTTTTCCCTCTTGTTATTCCTATTTCTTGATGTTTGGTTGAATGGTCGTTGCATTTTTAAAAACTTTTGCTCTGCTTTCAAACCTTTGACCTTATGTAATGCTTTTGTTGGCCCTCCAGTGCCAGAGAATGAAACAAAAACAAGAAATGCTGGATTCACTCAGCAGGTCTGGCAGCATCTGTGGAAAGAGAAGCAGAGTTAACGTTTCGGGTCAGTGACCCTTCTTCGGAACCCCAGAGAATGAAAGGTGTTTATAATATCAGGTGCTATTTGGTATTATAACTGTTTGAAATGCTGCCGGACCTTGCACTGTCATCTGAAATCACCAACCAGAAGATCACTTATGTACTTTCCATTGGAGCAATTTTTTTTTTTTTTTACTGAGTTTGATCTCCACATCTGACAGTGTTCGGTGGATGAGAACCAAATCTTTTCAGGGGAGTAAATACCAAAGATCTGTGATAAAACAAAAACTGAAAGCAGGATGTTGCTGTTGAGGGAGCTTGAGTGCAGGTGGAGCTTGTCCTGTTAGTAAGGTATTTTCATCTGTTCAGGTTCCTTTGCCTTTGCTGTTCCTGTTTAATGAGCTGTTCCAAGGGCTCTGCCAGTTCTTTGCTGTACCTTGATAGGGATGGGATGAGATGAGCTCAAACGCCTTGGATTCGTTTTCCTCATTCTGGGACAATGATCAGCGTTAAGGGGTATGAAATGGGTGCCCTTGTGAGGTGGGCTTTAGGGGTGCACAGTATCACTTTGCAACCCATGGCTCGTCCTTTTGTTGAAGGGAGGAGGTTTGAATCGCAATGCTGAATAATCAAAACTGGATGGTGACTGTGAATTAAATTAATTGAATTACATAGAATTTACAACACAGAAACAGGCCATTCAGCCCAACCGGTCTATGCTGGTGTTTATACTCCATGAGCCTCATTCCATTCTATTTCAACCAACCCTATCAGCATATCCTTCTATTCCTTTCTCCCTCATGTACTTATCTAGCTTACCATAACAGCATCTATGCTATTTGCCTAAACTGTTCCTTGTGATAGTGAATTCCACATTCTCTCCATTCTCTGAGTAAAGAAACTTCTGAAACCCCTACTGAATTTATTAGTGACAATCTTACATTTATTGCCCCTAGTTTTACACTCCCCAACCAGTGGAGACGTCTTTTATACATCTATCCTATTGAACCCCTTCATAATTTTAAAGACCTCCATCAGGCCACTTCTCTTTTCCAGAGAATAGAGCCCCAGCTTGTTGAGTTGTAACTGGTAGTTGTAACCTCTCAATTCGGGTATTATCCTTGTAAATTGAGGAAAATAAGTTGTATTTAAATTTCCAGATGCTGAATGGGAGCCCAGAAGTTTTATTATTGGGTGCCACTGGAGAGGCATTATGACTTCATTAGCTGTAATCAGTAAGACTTTCGTTAGCAAAAGTTAGCATGAAGGCTCATTGGAGGCTGCTTTAGGCTGGGATTGTTGTATCTTCATTGGGGTTTATTGCTGCCCCAGAGGTGGTAGATTTACGACGATAATAACTGCACTCACGCAATGTTGGGCCTCATCAGAGTTGAGGCTCTTTCTAAGAGCCAGTGTTTAATTCGGCAATAAAAACAAGAAATGCTGGAAATACTCAGCAGGTCTGGCAGCATCTGTGGCGAGAGAAGCAGAGTTAATGTTTCGGGTCAGTGACCCTTCTTCGGAACTGAATTTAATTTGGCAGCTTGGTGCTACTGTACTTAAACTGCTTTGGAAACATCTAAACATTCTTTTTAAAAAAAAAACTTATGTATATGTGCGTAAAGGCTGGCTTTTAAACTCCTACGCCAGCACAATTCTATCATTAGCTTTGAGCTGACTGCTCTAGATAATGCTGACCTAGATTACTGTGTCGGAATCTCATTAAAATAGGATCAGAAACTTGATGCAGATGAATGAAACAACAAAAAAATGAGCTGTTATGAGTTAAAATGATTCATTAAATGAACAGGGATTTGTTCTCTCCGCTACTTCATCCAACATCTGTCTTTACTCGTGAGACTGGGTATTGTTGGCTGGTTATTCGGTCCTGGGTGCTCATTGAGCTGAGGCCATCTGGACATGTCATGGTGCCCACAGTTACACTATGGTGGGGCCTGTTCTCCCCGCATCCAGTGCTCTTAAATGAATTTTGCTGAAAGCAAATTCCTTACACCTACAACTGAAATCAGCTCACACCACACAGACCATGAGTTGAGTCTGGGCACATCATGGTGCATATAGCTCAGTGCCATAAAGAAAAACTTGTATTTTATATAGTGCCTATCATGACCTCAATGTCCCAGAGAGCATTTGAAGTGTAGTCACTGTTGTAATGTGGGAAACATGGCAGCCAATTTGCACATAACAAGGTTGAGCGTAAGTTATGTCAAGTGTAAAGTGAGCTTCTGCAGCCTGTAATGCTTTTTAAAATCATTTTGCCCAAAGCAATCTCCATCTGCATAACTAGCTACACCCCCAGATCAATCGAAATAATGAGCACGGCAAGTTTCTGCTGATGCGTCTGTTCATAGCCCATGGAGGAGGCTCTTCAAGTTGAGGCACACAGGCACTAGTGCACACATTTAAAAGTTTATTACATATTTAAAAAATGTACAAATTGCTAAGAAACTGACAAATATAGTGAAATGGTTCAATATAATTTTTAAAGTCATTTTTAATGATTTAAAATCTGGTTACTTAACGTGTGGAGGACTGGGCACTTATTAAAAATGTTTATATTTGGTGACAAACCTATTTTCAGCTGTAGTAATAAAACTGAAGGTTACCATTCTTACATGTATCCAACAATATTTTTTGATGCAAAGAAAAATAGACAATTGCACTCTGTTATGCTAGCTGCTTTTGTTGGTTCATGGAAGATTTTATGTTTGTGGTTATATAACTGCATTTTAGTGGAAATTTGAGCTGTACCCTAACGGGTGCAATTTGCGCCTCATTTTCCAACTGTGTCACAGTGGAAAATCTACCCCAGTCTGTTCTAGTTATGTTAGTTAAGGGATAATTAATGACCAAGACATTGGGCAGGGGGTGAGGGTGTGGGTGAAACTCGGCTGCACTTCTTCAAATAGTGTGATTGAATCTTTATATCCACTTGTAGGGCAGATGGGGCCTCAGTTTAACGTGTCATCTGAAAGGTGGTACCTCCAACTGTGCAGGACTCCTTCAGCACTGCAGTGGAGAATATCGGCCTGGATTATGTGCTCAAGAACCTAGAGTGGGACTTGAACCCACGACCTTCTGACTGAGAGAAGAATGCTACCAAATGAGCTACAGCTGGCACAACACCAGAAAGTGCATTTCTCCACAGAGCCTTTAGTGAAGTACTTGTAATCTTAGTACGAATGCTATTTGGGGGGAAAAAAAGCAATGACTACAGAAAATTATAGTATAATACAGCACAGAAACAGGCAGTTCAACCCAATTAATCAGTGCTGGTGTTTTATAGTCCACACAAGTGTGTACTATTCCATCTACCTCATCTCAGTGTTCCAGCATATCTTTCTAATTCCCCTTTCTCACATGTACTCATCTAGTTTCCTTTTGAAAGAATCTAAGCTATTTGCCTCAACCCCTTCATGTAGTAGCGAGTTCCACATCCTAACCAGAGTATAGTCAAGTCTGACTGCACCCCAAGGGAGAAATTACTCTGCCAAATTTGGAAAATGCTGATCTATGTTCTAAGCTGTAACCAAGTGAACTGTACTTGTGTCTGCAGGGGCTGTTCTCAGGTGGGGATTATCCGAGCGATGCACGAAGCAGGTATTCCCATCGACATGGTGGGTGGGACCTCCATTGGCTCTTTCATGGGGGCACTGTACGCAGAGGAAAGGAATGCGAACCGCATGAGGAACAGAGCCCTCCAATGGGCAAAGGTAAGAAGAAGCTGTCAGGTGAGGTTAGAGAGGGAGATCACTTCAAGGGATACTGTTGCCTTGTGGGGAGTCTACGTGTTTAGAAGAATGCTTTAATCCTGAGACCTCAAGCTACGATGGTTTGTTACTGGCTGCAGGACGTGTGTGCTATGTTAAATTCAGTATCTGCTGCAAGTGTGTGGCTCCTTTTGTTAACTAAAGTGATTAACGGCATAATGCGATGGTGAAATCATCTTGCCTGATAGATGTAAATGAATTATCTTCCAGTACATGCTGCTCTGTCACCTTTATTTGTCAGCTTCTTGGATAATGGGTTTCCTAAATGGCAGCTTTGCCCATAGTTATTTAGAATTGGGGGAGTTGCTGCAGTAATTGCTGGGCGGATTGGGGGGGGGGGGGGGAGGGTGGTGGGGGTTGGTGTTGATGGAATGTCGCTGTAGTTGGTGGTGGTTAATGATGTCCTGTTTTCCCAATGCTGTGAGAATGCTCTGTTTCTGAGTGGACCTGTCTCCTGACCAGGTCACCCCAGTAAATGACCAAGATTCATATTGCTGTTTAAAAAAAAAAAATTACTGAGTCGGAAAAGACAAATCATCTAGTTGACGAACGTCCAGTGTCAAGAAAATTAATCAGGAAGCAGTGCCTTGTGTTTGTGTATTTTTTTCTAATTGTGTTTAATCAGAATTTAGTCAGTGAAGTTTAACAATAATGTTAGTTTTCACTGGAGGATTGAACTGATTATAAGGTTGCCCAAATTGTTACTGTATTAATATGTTACTGCTGATAAGCAACTCACTTAGCAGCTTGAAATTGATTTCTTTCATCTTGCAAAGCTGCAAATTTTAAATGCCCTTCTTGACATTTATGCACTCCATATCTGCAGTGGTATCATTTGTAAATCTGCAACTCTGACATTTTGAAAAGGAGATTGGGCAGTCTGCAGAGATCTGCCAGAGCCTTACTCCTGAGATTTAAGGCTCTGTCTGCTCCCTCAGGTGGACATCACCACCACCTGAACTATTCATTCGCTCCACCGCCAGCGCACAGTGGCAGCATCTACAAGATGCACTGCAAAAACTCGCCAAGGCTCCTTCGACAGCACCTTCCAATTAATTAATAAATCTGGAACAAAAAGCTAGTCTCAGTAATGATGGCCATGAAACGACTGAATTGTCATAAAAACCCAACTGGTTCACTAATGTCCCTAAGAGAAGGAAATCTGCTGTCCTTACCCAGTGTAACCTACTTGTGACTCCAGACCCACAACAGTGTGATTGACTCTTAACTGCTCTCTGAAATGGCCTAGCAAGTCACTCAGTTGCATCAAAAGGCTACAGTAATTTCTTTTTTTTTAAAAAAGGATGGACGACCCAGCATTGACCTGGGCACCAGAACTGACATCGGCACACGCTGCCAGTTAACCCTGCCAAGTCCTCCTCACTAATATCTGGGGACTTGTAACAAAATTGGGAGAGCAGTCCCACAGACTCGCCAAACAATAGCTTGACATAGTCATACTCATCGAATCATACCTTATAGCCAATGTCCTAGACTCCTCCATCACCATTCCTGGTATGTCCTAACCAACTGGCTGGACACACCCATCGGGGATGGCAGCACTGTGGTATACAGTATGGAGTGAGTGCCTCTGGGAACCTCAACACTGACTCCGGACCCCATCAGATTAAATGAGGGCAAGGAAACCTTGTGCCGATTGCCACCTACCACCTTCTGCAGCTGGTGAATCATACATGTTGAACTTCACTTGTAAGAAGCATTGAGGGTAGCAAAGGCACACAATGTACTCTGGATGGGGTGGGGGGGGACTTCAATGTCCATTACCAAGAGTGGCTTAGTACCACTATGTCCTTAAGGACATAGCTGCCAGATTGCGCCTGCTGCAGGTGGTAAGAAAACCAACAGGAGGAAAAACCTATGTGACCTCGCCTTCACGAATCAACTTGTCGCAGATACATCTGTCCATGACAGTATTGGTAGGAGTGATCGCTACACAGTCCTTGTGGAGACAAAGTCCCATCTTCACACTGAGGATACCCTCCATCGTGTTATTTGGCACTATCACACTGCTAAATGGGATAGTTTCAGATCTAACTGCTCAAAACTGAGCATCCTTGAGGTGCTGTGGTTCATCAGCAGCAGCAGCATTGTATTCAACCAAAAAAATCACATGGCCTGGCACAATCCTCTTACCATTACCATCAAGCCAGGGGACAAACCTGGTACAATGAGGAGTGCAGGAGAGCATGCCAGGATCAGCACTTAGGCATACCTAAAAATGAGGTGCTAACCTGGTGAAGCTACAACACAGAACTACATGCATGCTAAACAGTAGAAGCAGCATGCAGTAGACAGAGAAAAGCAATCCCACAACCAATGGATCAGATCTCAAAGCTCCTGCCACATCCAGTCGTGAATGGTGATGGGCAATTGAACAACTAACCAAAGAAGGAGGCTCCACAAAGATCCCCATCCTCAATGATGTAACCCAGCACATCAGTGCAAAAGACAAGGCTGAAGCATTTGCAGCCATCTTCAGCCAGAAGTGCCAAGTGGATGATCCATCTCAGCCTCCTCCTGAGGTCTCCAGCATCACAGATGTCAGTCTTTAGCCAATTCGATTCACTCCACATGATATAAAGAAATGGCTGAAGGCACAGGGCACAGCAAAAGCTATGGGCCCTCACAACGTCACGGCATTAGTACTGAAGACTTGTGCTTCAGAGCTAGGCATGCCGCTAGCCAAGCTGTTCCAGTACAGCTACAACACTGGCATCCAACCGACAATGTGGAAAATTGTCCAGATATGTCCTGTCCACAAAAGGCATAGCAAATCCAATCTGGCCAATTGCTGCCCCATCAGTCAATTTCGATAATCAGCAAAGTGATGGAAGTTGTCATTGACAGTGCTACCAAAAGGCATTGACTCAGCAGAAACCTGCTCAGTTTGGGTTCTGCCAGGACGCTTGGCTCCAGACCTTATGACAGCCTTGGTCTAGTGAGAATGACGGCCCTTGACATCGAGGCAGCATTTGACAGAGTGTGACATTAAGGAGCCCAAGTAAAATTGAAGTCTTTGGGAATTGGGGGGAAAACTCTCCTTGGTTGGAATCATACGTAGCACAAAGGAAGATGGTTGTGGTTGTTGGAGGCCATTCATCTCAGTCCCAGAACATCGCAGCAGGAGTTCCTTAGGGCAGTGTACTAGGCTCAGCCATCTTTAGCTGCTTCATCAATGACCTTCCATCCATCATAAGGTCAGATGTGGGGATGTTCGCTGAAGATTGCACAGTGTTCAATACCACTTGTGACTCTTCAGACACTGAAGCAATCTGTGCCTGTATGAGCAAGACCTGGACAACATTCAGGCTTAGGCTAATAAATGGCAAGTAACATTCATGCCACACAAGTGTCCAGCAATGACCATCTCCAACAAGAGAGAATATAACCATCTTCCCTTGACGTTCAAAAGCATTACCATTGCTAAATTTCACACCATCAACATCCTGGGGGTTACCATTGACCAGAACCTTAACTGGACCAATCATAGAAATACTGTGGCTATAAGAGCAGATCAGAGCAGACTTTCCAAAGCCTGTCCACCATCTACAAGGTACAAGTCAGGAATGTGATGGAGTACTCTCCACTTGCTTGGAGGAATGCAGTTCCAACAACACTTGGGAAGCTCAACACCATCCAGGACAAAACAGCCCATTTGACTAGCACCCCATCCCATCCACCACTGTAAACATTCATTCTCTCTACCACCGACGCGCAGTGGCAGCAGTGTGTACCATCTGCAAGATACACTGCAGCAAATTGCCAAGCCTCCTTTGACAGCACCTTCCAAAACCCGCAACCTGTACCCAAAGAACAGTACAGCACAGGAACAGGCCATTCGGCCCTCCATGCCTGCGCCGATCTTGATGCCTGCCAAAACTAACACCTTCTGCACTTCCGGGGCCCATATCCCTCTATTCCCTTCCTATTCATATATTTGTCAAGATGTCTCTTAAACGTCGCTATCGTATCTGCTTCCACCATCTCCCCTGGCAGCATGTTCCAGGCACTCACCACCCTCTGTGTAAAGAACTTGCCTCGCACATCCCCTCTAAACTTTGCCCCTCTCACCTTAAACCTATGTCCCCTAGTAACTGACTCTTCCACCCTGGGAAAAAGCTTCTGACTATCCACTTTGTCCATGCCACTCATAACTTTGTAAACCTCTATCATGTCGCCCCTCCACCTCCATCGTTCCAGTGAAAACAATCCGAGTTTATCCAACCTCTCCTCATAGCTAATGCCCTCCAGACCAGGCAACATCCTGGTAAACCTCCTCTGTACCCTCTCCAAAGCCTCCACCTCCTTCTGGTAGTGTGGCGACCAGAATTGCACGCAATATTCTAAGTGTGGCCTAACTAAGGTTCTGTACAGCTGCAGCATGACTTGCCAATTTTTATACTCTATGCCCCGACCGATGAAGGCAAGTATGCCATATGCCTTCTTGACTACCTTATCCACCTGCGTTCTTACTTTCAGTGACCTGTGGACCTGTACACCCAGATCTCTCTGCCTGTCAATACTCCAAAGGGTTCTGCCATTTACTGTATACTTCCCACCTGCATTAGACCTTCCAAAATGCATTACCTCACATTTGTCCGGATTAAACTCCATCTGCCATTTCTCCGCCCAAGTCTCCAACCGATCTATATCCTGCGGTATCCTGTGACAATCCTCATCATTATCCGCAACTCCACCAACCTTTGTGTCGTCCGCAAACTTACTAATCAGACCAGCTACATTTTCCTCCAAATCATTTATATATACTACAAACAGCAAAGGTCCCAGCACTGATCCCTGTGGAATACCACTAGTCACATCCCCCCATTCAGAAAAGCACCCTTCCACTGCTACCCGCTGTCTTCTATGACCGAGCCAGTTCTGTATCCATCTTGCCAGCTCACCTCTGATCCCGTGTGACTTCACCTTTTGCACCAGTCTGCCATGCGGGACCTTGTCAAAAGCTTTACTAAAGTCCATATAGACAACATCCACCGCCCTTCCCTCATCAATCATCTTCGTCACTTCCTCAAAAAACTCAATCAAATTAGTAAGACACGACCTCCCCTTCACAAAACCATGCTGTCTCTCGCTAATAAGTTCGTTTGTTTCCAAATGGGAGTAAATCCTGTCCCGAAGAATCCTCTCTAATAGTTTCCCTACCACTGACGTAAGGCTCACCGGCCTATAATTTCCTGGATTATCCTTGCCACCCTTCTTAAACAAAGGAACAACATTGGCTATTCTCCAGTCCTCTGGGACCTCATCTGTAGCCAATGAGGATGCAAAGATTTCTGTCAAGGCCCCAGCAATTTCTTCCCTTGCCTCCCTCAGTATTCTAGGGTAGATCCCATCAGGCCCTGGGGACTTATCTACCTTAATGCTTTGCAAGACACCCAACACCACCTCCTTTTTGATTAAAAAAAAAACAAGGGCAGCAGACATATGGGAACGCCACCGCCTGCACGTTCCCTTTCAAGCCGCACTGACTTGAAACTATGTCGTTGTTCCTTCACTGTTGCTGGGTCAAAAACTCCCTCCTAACAGCACTGTGGTTGCACCTACACCACAAGCATGGCAACGATTCAAGAAGGTGACTTAACCACCACCTTCTCAAGGGCAGTTGGGGATGGTCAACAAATGTTAGCCTTTCTAGCAACGTTCATCCCATGAACGAATTTTAAAAAAAAAGAATTCCCATGGTGTTATTTCAAAGAAGTGCCGGAAGTTTTCCCGGTATGTACCCCTCAACAAACATCATAAACAAAATAGATTGCCTGATCACGAATCACAACAGAAATGCTGGTAGAAATACTCAGCAGGCTAGCAAGCATCTATGAATGGAGAAACAGTTAACGTTTCAGATTGATGACCTTTTGTCCTGAAAAATTAAATCTCGTTTCTCTTTCCACCGATGCTGCCTGGCCTACTGAGTATTTTCAGCATTTTCTGTAATGATTTCTGTTTAAGGTTATGTCCCATTGTTCTGTACTCCCCCACTCCTTTAATCATTTTAAACACCTCAATTAGATCACCCCTTAATATTTTATTCTCAGGGAAATGCAATCTGGACTCATAATTTAACCCTTTTTAGCTCAGGTATTATTCTGACAAATCTACACTACAACCCCTGCAAAACCAATATATCCTTCCTGATGTGCAGTGCCCAGAACTGAACTGAATGGGGTTAAACCAAAGCTTTATAAAATTGGAACATAACTTCCACCTCTTTGTATTCCAGGTCCGTTTAGTTAAAGGCCAACATATCATTAGCCTTTTAAATTTTTTTCTGTACCTGTCCACTAGCATTTAGTGATTTCTGTACAGGGACCTCTAAATCTCTTGGCTCCCTGCATTGCCTGTGTTCTGCACCTTTAGAAACTACTGTGATCAATCTTTTTTTGGTCCAATTGGATGATCTCATTTCCCCACACTGAACTTCACCTTACCACAGTTTTGTCCATTCACTTAATCGATCGATGGCCTTTTGTAACTTTCTGTTACTACATAACAACACTTCAAAAGAATGACGATAAAGCCTCTCCTACCCCTCCCCCCTCAGACGAAACCAGTCCAGAGGTGACAGCGGCGCAGTGGTTAGCACCGCAGCCTCTCAGCTCCAGGAACCCGGGTTCAATTCTGGGTACTGCCTGTGCGGAGTTTGCAAGTTCTCCCTGTGACCGCGTGGGATTTCGCCGGGTGCTCTGGTTTCCTCCCACAGCCAAAAACTTGCACGCGATAGGTAAATTGGCCATTGTAAATTTCCCCTAGTGTAGGTAGGTGGTAGGGAATATAGGATTACTGTAGGGTTAGTATAAATGGGTGGTTGTTGGTCAGCACAGACTCGGTGGGCCGAAGGGCCTGTTTCAGTGTTGTATCTCTAAATAAATAAATAAACATGGACCAAGTATTATCTATAATGACACTCACCTTTTACAAGATGTCCCAGTCAAGAACAGGTTCAGCTCCCCCTTGAAAGCAGAGAGTCAGCACGCACCACACCAGTTGGCAAATTATTCCAGACACACTCAATTCTCTGAGAAAAGAAAAAAACACCTAATATCCAGTCTGTTTCTACTCTTACATTGTTTAAACTTGTGCCCCCAGTCATCCCTAATCTGTTAAACTGGCACAATCCATCAAGGGCACTATCCACCCCGCAGATGCATCTGTCCATGGCTAAGGAGAGTGTAGGGCCCATAAAAGACCAAAAGGGTAATCTATGTGTCAGGGCAGAAGATGTTGGTATGGTTCTCAATGAATACTTTGCGTCTGTCTTTCCAAAAGAGAGGGACGATGTACATATTGTAGTTAAGGAGCAGGTGTGAAGTATGTGTGATAAACATAGGGAGAAAGGACGTATTAATGGGATTAGCATCCTTGAAAGTTGATAAATCGCCAGGACCGGATGAAATGTACCCTAGGCTGTTAAAAAAAAAAGCAAGAGAGGAAATAGCAGAAGGTCTGACCATCATTTTCCAGTTCTCAATGGATACAGGTGTGGTGCTGGAGGATTGGAGAACTGCTAACATTGTAACATTAAAAAGAAAGGAAAGGATGGATCAAATAATTACAAGCCAGTCAGTCTAACCTCAGTAGTGGGCAAATTATTGGAATCTATTGTGAAAGACAGGATAAACTTGTCACTTAGAAAGGCACGGATTAATCAAGGATAGTTAGCATGGATTTGTTACGGGAAGATCTTGTTTGACCAACGTGATCGAATGTTTTGAAGAAGTAACAAGGAAGATAGATGAGGGTAGTGCAGTTGATGTGGTCTACATGGATTTTAGCAAGGCTTTTGACAAGGTCCCACATGGCAGACTGGTTTTAAAAAAAAAAAAAATCCCGTGCGATCCAGCAAAATGCAGCAAGATGGATACAACATTGGCTCAATGGCAGGAAACAAAGGGTAATTGTTAATGGGTGTTTTTGCGATTGGAGGGCTGTTTCCAGTGACGTTCTGCAGGGCTCAGTACTGGGTCCCCTGCTTTTTGTGGTATATATTAACGATTTGGGCGTAAATCTAGGGGGCATGATCAAGAGGTTTGCAGACAATACAAAGATTGGCCGTGTGGTAGATAGCGAGGAGGATAGCTGTAGGCTGCAGGAAGATGTTGATGGTCTGCTCAGATGGGCACCTTCCAAACCTGTGACCTCTACCATCTCAAAGGACAAGGGCAGAAGATGCTTGGGCAATTAAGTAATAAATGCTGGCCTGGCCAGCGATGCCCACTTTCCATGGAACGAATAAAAAAAAAAAATTGATTTGGGTCTTAACTGTCAAGCAAATTTAATAATGCAAGTTTACAGCACAGAAAGAGGCCATTTGGCCCTTTTTGTGTACTAACTCTCTACTAAAGCAGTGTCATGGCTCAGCTCTGTCTCCATAGTCCTGTATATTCTTCTATTTCAAATACATATATAATTTTCCCTTAAAAGTTGCAATGGTTTTTGCTTTAACCATTCCCTGTGGCAAAGCATTATGTGCTGCAGCAATCTTCTGTGTAATGACGTCTCTTAACCTTTCTCAGCACTCTCGAGCAGTTTTAAATTGATGACGCCTTGTCACTGACTAGTCTTTCTATATTCACTCTGTAAAATTCTTCATAATTTAAAACCCTATAATAAATCTACTTTTCGCCTTTACTGCTCCAGTGGAAATAGTCCCAATATCTCAAATCTCTCCTCACAACGATAGTTTTCCATTCCTAGCATCATCCTGCTAAATCTACACTACTATATATGCTTTAATTCCCATTCTATAATGGGGCACAGTACTTAAATGTGACCTAAACAATGGTATGTTTGAATTTTTTCATTGCTTCTTTACTCTTGTACTCTATAATCTTATTATAAAACCCAAAATTCTGTTGAGCTTTTTGTGGACGAACTGAGACTTGAGTGCTAATACATCATGATTTGAAAATGCAAGTGTTAGTCCCTTTCTTGGATATTAAACACTGATGAGCAAACTAAAACCTATAACAACTGTATCAAGTTAATCTAGGATATGATTTCTGTTATGGAACTGATTTTTCTCTTTAGTAATGAAGGATGCCAATAATGTGCTTTTTTTTTCTCTGTTATAATACAATCCAGATGAGAGAAAAAGTTATTAGGGGTGATCAAAAGCTTGGTCAAAGAAGTGGTTTATAAGGAGGATATTAAAAGTGGAAAGAGAGGTGGAGCAGCAAAAAGGTTTAGGGTGGGAATTTCAGAGCTTGGGCCTAGATGGCTGAAGGCACGGCCACCAATTATGTGATAATGGGAGATGTGCAAGAGGCCAGAGTTGAAGGAACACAGACTTTTCAGATGTTCATAAGAACATAAGAAATAGGAGAAGGAAAAGGCTGTTCAATCCTTTGAGCCTGTTCCACCATTCGGTACGATCATGGCTGATCTATCTCAGTTCCACCTTCCCACACTCTCCCCATATCCCTTACTTCCCTTAATATCCAAAAATCTGTCGACCTCTGTCTTGGAGGCTATACAAGCCATGAAATGATTGACTTTGAAGATGAGGATATTAAACTAGAGCCATTGGGCGAGCACAGGAGCGATGGGTGTAGAGGACTTGGTGCAGGTTAAGATAAGGATAGCAGCGTTTTGGATGAACTGACATTTATTAAGGGTGGAACTTGGGAGGACGCCCAGGAGAGTCTTGAATTACTCAAGTATGGAAGTGACAGAGGCACAGATGAGAGTTTCAGCAGAAATGGATTGCGTTGGAATGGGTAGTGTTTTGTTGGGGGGTGGGGCAGGGGGGGAAGAGACATTACAGAGGTGGATGTAAGCGGATTTGAGTTGCATTGACGAAGAACCTCAATCAGCTTAGTTCTATTGCTCTGAAGCTACCTTCAGCCCCAAATACTGTAGGTGTTGAGCTTCTCCTACCCAAGATCCAAAGATTGCCTTTATGTGGTTAGATAACCAATGACAGATCTGTAGCAGATCAAAGAATTTGTTCTGATGAAAGGTTACAAACCTGAAACGTTAACTCTGCTTCTCTCTCCACAGATGCTGCCAGACCTGCTGAGTATTTCCAGCACTTAGCTTTTATTTCAGATTTCCAGCATCTGCAGTATTTTGCTTTTATTTTAGTTTAAAAATTGTCGCTTTTATAATAACTGTTTCCTTATACTTTATGGAATTTTGGCAACTAGTCAGCTGTTGACAACTTTAATTTATTTCCTGCTGGATGGAAACAAGCTAGCTGGATGAAAACATTTTTTCATGCAAGTTAATATCATTGAAACAGAGAAGGCAATGAATTACTTCCATCTAGGTAGTTGATTTAGCAAGCGTTAATATCCAAGTGTGAGGAACACTTAGTGTTGTTTTTCTGGCTATGAAAAGGAACCAGCGCTAATTGTCTTTTTTTACTTAATCAAAAATCCTACAAGCAAGTTTCTCGTTAGGCTCCAGAAAAGGGTTGGAATCTAGTTTCTTGGAAGCTAGCCTAATGCTCTTGAAGCAGGCTGTGCATGACAGCTACGTTCAACTGTAAAAGACACTTGCTTAATATTACTTGGTCTCAGTTTGAAGTTTAGAGTAGAGAGTAGGTATAAATATTGGTTATATATTGATTCTCGATTGGGCATCTTTGCCCAGTGTATATGTGTGTGCAGGTTGTTCAACCTTGCCCATCTTAGAGCGAAGACCAAAGTACGGAAAGGCCTCATCAGGGAACTCCTCTTGCTGACGATGCTGCATTAATATCCCACACAGAAGAGTGTCTGCAGAGACTCATCGACAGGATTGCGGCTGCCTGCAACGAATTTAACCTAACCATCAGCCTCAAGAAAAGGAACATCATGGGACAGGACGTCAGGAATGCTCCATCCATCAATTTAGGCGACTACACTCTGGAAGTGGTTGAAGATTTCACCTACCTAGGCTCAACTATCACCAGTAACCTGTCTCTCGATGCAGAAATCAACAAGCGCATGGGAAAGGCCTCCGCTGCTATGTCCAGACTGGCCAAGAGGATGTGGGAAAATGGCGCACTGACACGGAACACAAAAGTCCAAGTGTTTCAAGTCTGTGTCCTCAGTACCTTGCTCTACGGCAGCGAGGCCTGGACAGCGTATGTCAGCCAAGAGCGACGTCTCAACTCATTCCCTCTTCGCTGCCTCCGGAGAATCCTTGGCATCAGGTGGCAGGACCATATCACCAACGCAAAAGTCCTCGAGGCAGCCAACATCCCCAGCATATACACCCTACTGAGCCAACGGCGCTTGAGATGGCTTGGCCATGTGAGCCGCATGGAAGATGGCAGGATCCCCAAGGACGCATTGTACAGCGAGTTCGTCACTGGTATCAGACCCACCGGCTGTCCATGTCTTCGCTTTAAAGACGTCTGCAAACGTGACATGAAGTCCTGTGACATTGACCACAAGTCGTGGGAGTCAGTTGCCAGTGATCGCCAGAGATGGTGGATAGCCATAAAGACTGGGCTAAAGAGTGGCGAGTCGAAGAGACTTAGCACTTGGCAGGAAAAAA
Organism: Heterodontus francisci; assembly: GCF_036365525.1. NCBI lineage: Eukaryota > Metazoa > Chordata > Chondrichthyes > Heterodontiformes > Heterodontidae > Heterodontus > Heterodontus francisci. The sequence goes on along the minus strand of NC_090402.1, from coordinate 46,497,467 downwards.
GACAGAAGTGCAAGGGGAGAGCCAACTGTGTAACAGCCCTGACAACCAATTTTATCCGCAGTGCCTGTGGAAAAGTCTGTCACTCTAGAATTGGCCTTTATGGCCACTCCAGGCACTGCTCCACAAACCACTGACCACCTCTAGGCGCTTACCCATTGTCTCTCGAGACCAGGAGGCCAAAGAAGAAAAAAAAAAAAATATGTGTGTGTGCACACATGCACAGGGTCGGCGGACTAGTGGAAATACTGCATGAATACCTGATTTATCTCACTTGTTTGCATTGTGGACTCTGCTCCAGCATCAATGTTGAATTTTTCTGAGAAGATCACTAACAAGGTGGGCAGTAGAGTTTTTATGAATGTTGTCTTCCGGAAGGCATTCGTTCAGCTTTCCACACGAGAGATTATCAGCAAAAATGCAAGCTCATGGAATTGAGGTAACCTGAGGATACAGGTCGATAATTGGCTGGAAGGTGGGAGACAGAGTAGGGGTAAAGTGAATGTGTTCTGATGGGCAGGATATGACAAGAGGTGTTCATCAGGGATCTGTACTAGGGTCACAGCTTTTTACCATATATATCAATGACGTGGATGAAGGAATAGGGAGTTATGTATCTATGTTTCCAGATGACACTAGGTTAAGAGGGACAGTAAGTTGTATAGATGGTAGCAGAAAGACACACGATGACATCGATTAAGTGAGTGGGCAAAACTGTAGCAGATGGAGTTCAGGGTAGGATCTGTGAGGTAATCCAGTTAGAATCCAAAATGTCAAATCAGTATTTTCCCAAATGCGAGCAACTAGAAACTGTCGTGAAGCAACGGAATTTGCGTGTCCAGTTATACAAATCACCAAAAGCTAGTGAACGGGTACAAAAAGTAATCTAAAGACCTTTATCTCAAAAGAATTAGAATACAAAGGATTGGAAGTGATGCCTCACTTGTACAGAGCCTTGGTCAGAAGCCACCTTGAGTGTTGTGATCATTTCTGGGCACTGCACCTCAGGAATTATATATTGGCCTTGGAGGGGGTGCAGTGCAGATTTACCAAAATTATGCTAACGCTTAAAGTGTTAAATTGTGACGTCAGGTGGCATAAACTTGGGTGATACTCCCTTCAGTTCAGAAGGTTGAGGGGTGATCTAACTGAGGATTTCAAAATAATAAAAGTACTCCATAGAGTAGATACAGAGAAAATACTTCCTCGATTGGGAGAATACAGAACAAGAGGGCGCAATCTTAAAATTAGAGTGAAATCAGGAAGCACATTTTCACAGAGTAGTGAGAATGTGGAATTATCTCCCTGCTGCGGCTGCTGGAACGACTGAAATTTTCAAGAAAGGTACATGGAGTTGAGGTGCAGATCAGCCATGATCTAATTGAATGGCTGAGCAGGCTCGAGGAGCTGAATGGTCTATTCCTGTTCCTATGTTATAGGGAACCTCAAAGATTTTAAAATGCTTTGGAAAGGACTGTAATTAAAATTTTGTAATCCATTAAAACTGATGTGTTTGTTGTTGTTTCTAATAATTTCACTTAATTAACCTGCTTTACAGTTGTATGGTCTGTCAGAGTGTACTAATTTGTCTATCCAGGCGATCTGGAGAGAATGAGGATGCTAAGACTACATGGGCTTTTCATAGAATGGTTACCGACAGAAAGAGGCCATTCGGCCCATCGATTCCTTGCTGGCTCTGTGAGAGCAACTCTGCTCATCCCACTCCCCTGCCTTTTCCCTGTAGTCCTACAAATTTTTTCTCTTAGATAATTATCCAATTCCCTTTTGAAAGCCACGATTAAATCTGCCTCCGCCACACACACAGGCAGTGCATTCCAGATCATAATCACTCGCTGCGTAAAAAGGTTTTTCCTCATGTCACCATTCGTATTTTTGCCAATCACCTTAAATTGGTGTCCTCTGGCTCTCGACACTTCTTCCAATGGGAATCTACTCTGTTCAGACCCCTCATGATTTTGAACACCTCCATCAAATCTCCTCTCAAGTTTCTCTTCTCTAAGGAGAGCAGCCCCAGCTTCTCCAAGCTTTTGATGTAACTGAAGTCCCTCATCCCCGGAACCATTTTTGTAAATCTTTTTTAGAACCTCTCTAATGCCTTCACATCCTTCCTAAGGTGCGGTGCCTAGAATTGGACACAATGCTCTAGTTGAGGCCAAACCAGTGTTTTATAAAGGTTCATCATAACTTCTTTGCTTTTGTACGCTATGCCTCTATTTATAAAGCCCAGAATTGCATATGCCTTATTAACTGCTTTCTCCATCTTCCCCACCACCTTCAATGATTTCTGCACATATATCTCCAGGTCCAACTGTTCCTGCACCCACCTTAGAATTGTATTCTTTATATTACCTTTCCTCATCCTTCCTACCAAAATGTATTGCTTCACATTTCTCTACATTAAATTTCACCATCACTTGTCCGCGCATTCCAGAAGCCTGTCTGTGTCTTCCTACAGTCTATCACTATCCTTCTCACAGTTCACAATACTACCAAGTTTTGTGTCATCTGCAGATTTTGAAATTGTGCCCTGTACACCCAAGTCTAGATTGTTAATATAGATGAAGAAAAGCAGTGGCCCTAATACCCATCCACGGGGAACCCCACTATGTACCATCCTCCAGTCTGAAAAATAACTACTGTCTGTTTCTTGTCACTCGGCCAACTTTGTATCCATGTTGCCACTGTCCCTTTTATTTTATGAGCTTCGAGTTTGCTGACAAGCCTGTTATGTGGCACTTTATCAAGTGCCTTTTGGAAGCCCAAGCACACCACATTAACGACATGACTCTCATCAATCCTTATTAGCAGCTTAAGGGGCTTATGTTACCTTGACTGCATGAGCACTCTAGTTTCTTTTTGTTTTCTGAGTTTTGACCCAAATTTATGGAAAAAAAGCTGAAAATGTATGCTCCCTTTCTAATAGAAGTGGTAGAATGTAGAAATCGCTATCACGTGGAGTAGTTGAGCTGAATAATATAGATGCCTTTAAGGGAAACCAGGTAAGAACAAGAGGAATAAAGGAATAGAAGGATATGTGGACAGATTAGGTGAAGTACGTGGAAGGAGGCTTGTGTAGAGCATAAACACGAGCACAGACCAATTCAGCTGAATGGCCTGTTCCTGTGCTGCAAATACTATGTAGGAGTCTAATAAAGGGCCTGCTTAATAGGCCCTTTCCAGAATGAAACCCATCTTCTTTTGGTTTCCTGCTGTTGGTGGGTCTGTGTGTGTCTGAAGTGAATCTTTCTTCACGGATAATAATCTGTTTTTTTTTTTATTAACAGGAAATGACAAATGTTTTCAAGAAAGTGCTAGATCTGACATATCCAATCACTTCAATGTTCTCAGGATCTGCTTTTAACAGTGGTATCAGCAACACCTTTAAGGACAGGCAGATAGAGGTAAGAGGTGGGGCCCATCAGTATTGGAATCAGCTGAAAATAATCCTCTCCTCCAATCCTGTAGTTGAGCTGCCAACATGTTCAATACAGCACTGGTGCCAGTCTGACATCAAGTAATGGATGAGTCACAACTTCCTTAACTGAATATTGGGAAGAGCAAAGTCAGAATTTTCTGTGTTAACGTTTCAGGTCTGTGACCTTTCATCAGAACAAAATGTCACAGACCTGAAACGGTAACTCTTTTTCTCTCTCCACAGATGCTGTCAGACCTGCTGAGTATTTCCAGCACTTTCAGCTTTTATTTCAGATTTCCAGAATCTGCAGTATTTTGCTTTTATCATAATTTTCTGTGTCTGCCATAATCTTCACTCCCTTGACACTTACTCCATCCCCACCCTAACCCCTCAGAATGAACAAAAACCTGCCTTAGCCTGTTTGGCACGGAACTGAGTGTCAAACCTCAAATTGTCTCCATCACCGAGACCGCTTATTCTGTGGCATTGCCTGGTTCCGCCCATAGCTCAACTCCTTACCTGCTAAAACTCAGAACAATGCTCTTTCCGCCTCCACACATGATTATTCCTGTGTTTTTGTGGCTTTCCGTCATCCATTTTCCATGAAGCCCAACATAGCTGCTGGTATTTTATTCCACACTAAGCCTCCTCGCCCATCACTCCCACCCTCATGGGCCGACATTGGTTTTCTCGCTTCCAACACATTAAATTTAGAATCATCTTCAAATTTATGTGTAATCTACCTCCATCCTACCCCTAAGGTCCAGCAAGTTTGCACCCTTCCGCATAGTTTCCTACATTTTCATTTCAAAAGCGCTTCATTGGCTATAAAGTGCTTTGGGGGGGGGGTCCTGAGGTCATGAAGGGATTATATAATTTTTTTTACTCTTTCATGGGATGTGGGCGTGGCTGGCTAGGCCAGCATTTATTGCTCATCCCTAATTGCCCTTGAGAAGGTGGTGGTGAGCTGCCTTTTTGAACTGCTGCAGTCCCTGTGGGGTAGGTGCACCCACTGTTAGGAAGGGAGTTCCAAGATTTTGACCCAGTGACAATGAAGGAACGGTGATATAGTTGCAAGTCAGGATGGTATGTGACTTGGAGGGGAACTTGCAGGTGGTGGTGTTCCCATGCATTTGCTGCCCTTGTCCTTCCAGTTGGTAGAGGTAGCTGGTTTGGAATGTGCTGTCTAAGGAGCCTTGGTGCATTACTGCAGTGCATCTTGTAGATGGTACACACTGCTGCCACTGTGTGTCGGTGGTGGAGGGAGTGAATGTTTATGGATTGGGTGCTAGTCAAGCGGGCTGCTTTGTAGTCTTCCCTCCCTCCCTCCCTGCACGCTCTCCTTCCCCCCCGCCCTCCCTTTATTTTCTGACTCTGCACTTTTGTGCAATTCCTATTCCTTTGCCCCACCATCGCCTTTTGCTGCCTAGGCCCAGCTCTCTGAAACTCCCTCCCTAAACCCTCTGTCTCTCTACTTCTCTCTCCTTTAAAAACCTTCTCACGATCTATGCTATTTCCCAAGCCTTCTAACCTCTCCCATGGTTCAGCATTCTCTTTATCTTACCACTACTTCATAACAGCCATGTAATATTTTATATGTTAAAGACACTTTATAAATAAACGGAGGCAGTGGCATAGTGGTAATGTCACTGAACTAGTAATCCAGAGGTGCAGGGTAATTCCCTGAACACTCTTTCAATTTCCACCATGGCAGCTGGTGGAATTTAAATTCAATTAAATAATTTTTTTAAAAATCTAGAATTGGAAACTAGCTCAGTAATGAAACTATCATCGATTGTCGTAAAAACCCATCTGGTTCACTAATGCCCTTCCTTCAGGGAAGGAAATCTGCTGCTCTGGCCTACATGTGACTCCTGAGCCACAGCAATGTGGTTGACTCTTAACTTCCCTTTGAAATGGCCGAACAAGCCACTCAGTTCAAGGGCAATTAGGGATGGGCAACAAATGTTGGCCTTTCTAGCGACGCCCATAAAATTTTTTTAAATGCCCATTGTTATAGTTGATAAGTCACTTGTCCCTAATGCTTTGTGGCTGCTAGATTGTATGCAGCCACTCAATGGCAGACATGCTTGAGATTTTGCACTGGGCAAGCTGTTTTGATGTATATCTCTATAGCATCGATTGCTTAATAATACAGCACCAACTTAAGCAGGTTTCTGCATACAGGCGGACCTGTCACCTTCGTGATCTATATGGCTTGGCTATTCTCTGAGTAGACTTGCAGAGCGAATGGGGAGCTCCTATTCTTCCTAGTTGCCTATTTCAGAAGGGCATTGGCCTGGGAACAAGTCAGCAGCGTTAACCTTATTGTCAGTCAAAGGTTTCTGGCATGAGAAAATCCAGCATCAGTCAGACATGTAGATTTGAGACAAAATATTCTGTATCTTTATGTAAGGATCTGTCTGGATGCTTTTAAGGAAGAATTGCATAGAAATACAGCACGAAAACAGGCCATTCGGCCCATGCCAGTGTTTCTGCTCCCCACACAAGCTTCCTCCCACTACATTTACTTCATCTCACTCTATCAACATATCCTTCCATTTCTTTCTCCCTTGTGTACTTAAATAACTTCCCCTTAAATGTGCTATTTGCCTCAACTACTACTTGTAGTAGCAAGTTCCACCTTCTCGCCTCTCTGGATAATCATTCTGTTTTCCTCTCACCTCCTCCCCGCAACCCCCAATCTCCCTCCATGTGTAGTATTTTTCCTAATAAAATGGAATTGTTTATTGAGGGCAGAGATTTGATCAAGGGGTTGTGTTGGCCTTCTATTCACTGAACTGATGCACTGTGTTTACTTTTCAGGACCTGTGGATTCCTTACTTCAACATCACCACAGATATAACTGCGTCCACAATGCGGGTTCATACAGACGGTGAGTGCACCTTGACATTTGACCTTCCATGCCCGCAGCAGGGGCGCCTAGTTTCTGAGACCAGTGAATAATATTGGCCAACTGACCAGGGCTGTGCTCTCGAATCGCCAACCAAGGAGGTTTTAAACCCAGCGCGCAGCATGGAAGGGAGTAAATACTCATTTTGGCAACCCCACCTCAAATGATTTGGGAGCTGGTGGTCATAGAGTCATAGATCACCGAAACAGGCCCTTCGGCCCAACGAGTCCGTGCCGACCATCAACCACCCATTTATACTAATCCTACATTAATCCCATTTTTTCCCTCTCACCTCCCACCCTCCCACCTTCCCTCAATTTTCCTAACACCTACCTACACTAGGGGCAATTTTTACAGTGGCCAATTTACCTATCAACCTGCAAGTCTTTGACATGTGGGAGGAAATTGGAGCATCTGGAGGAAACTCACGTGGTTACAGGGAGAACTTGCAAACTCTGCACAGGCAGTATCCAGAACCGAACCCGGGTCGCTGGAGCTGTGAGGCTGCGGTGCTAGCCACTGCCGCCACTGGTGGTCTTGAGCTAGTTGATACCTGTACACTGTTGCAAATCTGATCACGTTGGCGCATTCCCTGCTAAAAATGTTGTAGGAAAATGTTCATTTTCATTGAAAGCCTTTATGATTTTATGTTACTTAAATTCTGTGAAATGTAGCATTTTATTTGAAATTCCCTTATAAGTCACTCATTGAAGTGTATAGTCCCCCCACAACCCCTCCAAGTTTCTGTTGTTCTTCCAAGTCCCCAGTGACACACATACTTCCCGTGACTGACACACAGGTTTCCACTGATCCTGCTTTACACAAAGGGGTCATTGTTGTGCAGTAAATACAACAATGCATTCAGTAAATAGCAGACTGTATCAGAGTCTTATTCCCTTTGGGACTCTATCCCAGCTCAATAACTTTGTGACCATTTGTAGTAGCCATAATTTCCACTCTGGCTGAGGAACATAGGAACTGGAATAGGCTATTTAGCTCCTCGAGCCTGTTTCGCCATTCAGTGAGATCATAGCTGATCTGTGACCTAACTCCACATAGGCCAGAGGTACACGGAACTTCATTCTCAGCCACAAACCACTGTTGAAGTGGAGATCATAATTTTTTTTTAAGGGAATTAGAGAAAGTAACTTGCATTTCTATAGCACCTTACACAACCTTGGGCTGTCCCAAAGTCGCTTTACAGCCAATTAAGTACTTTTGAAGTGTAGTCACTGTGGTAATGAAGGAAACACAACAACCAAGTCTTAATTCCAAACTCATTTCTACTTGTAATAAAAATGCAGAAATTAGTGTTTGAATTTGAGATTCCATCACTTTCAGTGTAAGTTCCATCATTTGTGAATTATATTATATGGAGGTGAACATAATTGCAGGCTATTCTGACACTGTGCACCTCTGGTTTATAATTGCATCGAGTTTAATCTTACTAATCTTCCTCATTGCTTCTGATATTCCTCAAATGAAGCCTATCCATGGTCATAAAGGTGAGGTCTGTGCAATGTCTGATCGATCATGACCTTGATACTTTTCCCTCCCCACCCCCAAACCATTTATCCATTCTGTCACAGATGCTGGGGGCTCAGGAAGCTATTTGAGGATCTCAGATGCTTTTCCAACACAAGGGGCATTATAATAAATTCTTATGGCCATACCTTGATGCTTTCATCTAGTGTCAGTACCTGAGCTTACGGGTGTTGTGACTTTGTCAGCAAGGTGAACCAGTTACTATAAAACACCAACATACATCAGCATCCTAGGATAGGTGCAGTTTCTTTGTGGTGATGTTGTATGTGATGTCTGTAATAGTTGCAGTCCCAATGTGCATGGGCTGATAATTGGTGAGCAACATGAGTTTGATTGGACCAGGTTCAGGTAAGTAATTGCAAACTTAATTTCATTCCTGTGTAGTTCTTCTAAGCCGCTTTCAAACAAAGACAGCTTTCTAAAATTTACAAAGTGTGGCTGCTGTAAAGGTGTCTGTGTAATGTTTACAGAAGGAGTTTTCAGCTGTTGTCCCAAGTGTCTCAGTTGGTAAATGCACTGACCCCCACCAATCTGGTTTGATGCTCAGCCTGTTCTGAGCTGACTGATCTCAGCCAACCAGAAGTTGGGCCACTGCCCTGGACGTTCCTGGGTGTGAGGAGGGGGAGGAATCAGCCATGGTTCATGCTCCTGGTCAATAACCAGTGACATCTCCTAAAAAGAGCATTCTTGCAGTATCAAGTGAAGACGGGATCAAGCCCAAATATGACATCCACATAGTTTGAATAGCCTGCCAAACTGTACTGTCTCAGTTCACATGGTAGAATAGTTTGAATCACCATCGACCCTTGAAAAAATAATAGCCCAGCGCTTTGAAAGAAATAAGGAGAAAAAAGAATTTGAGCGAAGAAAAGCTAATTTTAAAAGAACATTCTGATCTAATATCTCCTTTCTGTGGCTCGGTGTCAAATTTTGTTAATGCTTATAAAGGCCTTAAGATGTTTTATTATATTAAAGGCACTATACGAATTGTTAATTTGCATTATTTTATTTAGTGAATGCAAATCCCTGGATCCAAGCGATAGCCTCCTCATTTGCTGAATTTAAAGTGATTAGTCCACCACTTAGTCTGTAGAGGGGACACTCCTCAGTAATGTGCAGCATTATTTGTGTCTCTCCACAATTGCATAAGGGGTAATAAATTATTGACTTATAATCCAGATTTTGATATTCCCTGCCAATGTCTCAATTGTAAAACATGGGGTTTTGGAAGGATCCTCGATAACTCTGTGCCTGTTTGACACTGTAATAAAGCAAACCTTTTCCTCTAATCTGAGTGTAGCCAGAAAATGGAAACCTTGACTATATTTTAAAGATTGAGTACATTGGCAGTGACCTGTTTCTAACAAATCAAAACCATAACATGCTATTTTGATGCTCCAACTTGTCCTCCTGGTTTTATTTGTCTTTTTTCTTCTGTGATTTTAGTGTTCTGTCAATGAAGCAAAGCAATTGATTGCTCCCCTCTCATTACAAATCGTGCAGTTGATCCAATTTGTTTCCAGCACCTGTGCCAGTGGAAGCAAACCTGACCTCCGAGGGAAAACTTAGTAGAAACAAATTTGAGAAAGCTCCTTGTCACTGGGTGTTTTTTTTTAATTGTTCTCACGTGCTCGGTTTCTCAGATCATTGCCCCATCGCTTTGGATCTCATGCTGTTCAACTCCCCGCCCTGCCCAGCAAGACTATTTCTTTTGAAGCCCCTCCTGGCCTGCAGTTTCAAACCCACTTCTCTTTCCAGTTTTTGAATTGTCAAGGTGTTCAACCCAAAGGAGCTTTGAATCCCAAGCATTCTCTGTGATGTTGGGCACAAGCAAACCCATTCAACTAGACATTTCTGGGAGAAATGCTCCTCTCCACTTCAGTTAACTGGTGCCAAATTCTCAAAAACCAATGAGCACATTGCTTTTATTCGTAAAACTGAACGGGACATCACCCAAGGAGGAGCAAAAGCTTTGGGACACTGCCCCTTTAAAAGTTTTATCTCATATTCATTGGGTGGCCCAGTGTATTTCTGTTGCATTCCCCTTGCTGCAGCAGTGTACCCTAGCTCCTCCTCATATTGGTGTGGACGTGGTGAATTTTGAAAAGAAAAGAAAGACTTGCGTTTATATAGCAAGTTTCACGACCACTGGATGTCTCAAAGTGCTTCACAGCCAGTGAAATATTTTTGAAGTGTAGTCACTGTTGTAATGCAGGAACCGCAGCAGGCAATTTGCACACACCAAGCTCCCACAAACAGCAGCGTGTTGAGTAGATAATCTGCTTTGTGATGTTTGAGAGATAAATATTGCCCAGTACACCGGGAATAACGCCCCTGCTCTTCTTGGAAATAGTGCCATGTGGTCTTTTATGTCTATCTGAGAGGCAGACGGGGTCTCGGTTTAATGTCTTAACCAAAGGACAGTATCTGTGACAGTGCAGCACTCCCTTACTATATGCTGGAGTTTTAGGCTAGATTTTTGTGCTCAAGTCCTGGAGTGGAAATTCAACCTGCAATCTTCTGACTCAGAGGTGAGAGTGCTACCAACTGAGCCACGGCTGACACCTTTTACAGACAAATGCAACCTTGTCTTGTCAAATGGTTGTGGAGGAAGGCGATTCCCTCTATTTTACAGGAGCTGTCCTGGAATTAGGAACATTTTTCCTCATGGCAATCAGATAGACCTCCTCCTAAGGAGATTTCTCTATACAAGTGCAGCTTCTCTTTTCCAAAGTCATAGGGAAACATCCTTTATCTTCAGACAACTCGTGATTCTACTACTAATACTTTAGTGGTCTTCATTTTACCAAGAACCAGAGGTTCTTGAGCTTCTTCAGTCTAAACAAACTCAAGATGTTGCAGTTAATACATCCAGAGACTGGCTGGCACCCATACACTGCAAGGACAAGTACTTTCAAATCAGGATTAAAGAGTCTCTCAAAGTACTCTTCAGTGGCAATCTTCCTCAGACAAGGAGATCGTTTCGTTATATTTGGCTGATTGGTTTCTGAAAGCTCCATGAAAGTGGCGGACCAACAAGTCCTGAGCATACTCTTCAGGTTAGTCGTCCCATCATCTGCTCTCATGCCCAGGATTCTTCCTCAGCATCAAACAGTATAATTTTAAAAAACACAAAAAATGTTGGATATCTGAACTGCAAACAAAAAATGGCCGAAATACATTTTGGGGTGCAATTGGACATGGGTTAGGATGCATAACAGGCATAATTGCAGTGGTCACCTGACCGATGTCCCGCCCAATATTCAGTTCCATTTACTTCAATGGAGCAGAATATTTGACATATCTTATAATGGGCATCCAATGTGATTCCATCTGTTTTGCTTCCCCACCGATGTCCAGTTTCACCCCTGATGGGTCTATCAGGATCTGGACAATTAAAGGCTGGGTTAATGCTTTGGATGTAAACTCTTCATCAGGATATTCAAAGGATTGTTACACACCAGAAATGCTTCTCTTTATAGAAGCTGACAGGCCTACTGTGTATTTCCACCATTTTCCATTTTTATTTTAATACATACTTATTCGCATGTAGATGTTGGACGTGTGGGGAACAAGGCAGGCTGTACCTAATGTAGAAAATAATAACATTGCAAAGCCTGGGGTGCGAAAGCAGCATTCCAATCAACTATATTCCAGCTAGACACCATGTAAATGATAGAATAATCATTGCCTTGCCTCCCACACCACCACCTGTTGAATCACTACCTTCCTCTACCTCCCTTGGAAAAAGAATCAAACAGTGTTTTTAATGTCTTTAAAAACCTTCAAGCGCCTCCCAAAAGGAATGAATCCGGTTCCCTTTTAAAGGTGGCACCTGATGTCAACCAACTGATTCTCTGGGAATCTATTCCATATATCCACTATCCTGTGGGAAGAATAGATTTTTTTCTAATCTCTCACTTGAACCATGTGAATTTTCAGCTTCTGTAGTGAGCTCGTTGTCCAATTTACTCTCAGCCTTAGCTAATACAACATTTTCAAAATATGGTTAAAAAGCTACCTGTATAGCATTCACTGTTCATGGTACTTTACACTGCTTGTTAATTCTTCAAAGGAAACCACTACATATGATCTTTCTTTGACCCTCTTTTGTTATCCAGCATCTCAAGTGTGCAGTGATATTTTTCTGGCAGATGTTTGTGAAACAAAAGCCCAAGACAAAAAGTAGTGAACATCTGGTCCTTCTGTCTGTTATACCTGAGTGAGTTCAGTTTGCTTTGGACTTTTTGCTCTAAATATGAGGAAGGGAACAGAGTGGTTTCATCCAACCTTTTGAGGATGCAGTAGAACTTTGAATCAGTTAATGGTTACCATCTTACAGGTAGCCTGGTACTTACTGCGTTCAATCACAGAGTCGAAAGGGGGCACATAGTTTCTCTTTCTTGCAATCTCTTCCCCCCCCCCCCCCCCCCACCACCACCCCATACCCTACCCTACAGCTTTCCAAACTTGCTTATTGTGTCTATGCGAGGTGCCAATCTGAGGCTAGGTGCTGTTGTAAAGGGAGGAAAGTCACCTCAAGCATGGCTCACTCACCAGGAGTGGTCTTTGTGATCTTCTGTGCTTAGCTTTCTTGTGAAATGTTCAGTTGCAGTGACTGGAGGAGAGCAGGGAATAAACTAATCACAGCAAGTGCACTCTACAGAGCGATTCTTGGTTGATGCCAAGCCCACAGTATGTGTCTCCGCTGCTTCAGCTGCTATTGTTCTACAGGGTGCCACAGGAACATATGAACATACGAGTTAGGAGTAGAAGTAGGCCATTTGGTCCCTCGAATCTGCTCTGTCATTCAGTAAGATCATGGCTGATCTGTTTATGTCTCGAATTCCACACTCCCATCTACCCCCGATAACCTTTGATTAACATACGGCAACTCTGAAAGGACGACTTTTTAAAAATTAATTGATGCATTAAAAAGGTACAGCTTATGGTAAGGAATTCCCCATTGTAGGCTTCTCAAAATACTTCTCTGAGATGTTGCCTCATGAACACTGCACCAATGTATAACTTTATTTTATGTCTTGTTTAAAGTGTCTTACATTTTCCTTAAGTACAACAATATTAACTAAGAGTAATGAAAACGTAACATTGTAGTGGCCAAGAATCCTTGCTAGACGAGGAGTCTACAGCATCGTTGTAGCTTAACTTGAGACTATATAACAATTTGAACAAGAAAAAAGCAACAAGTCCATGGATCTGACTGACCAGCCTTATCTTTGTTTGCACTTTTTATGGCTCTATCAGTTTGTCTTGATTGTCTTGTACAGATTTATTTACCTGTATTCCCAGACCTATTTGCTCTTCTATTCCATTGGGTTTATTCCCTTCCAAGGAATAAGTTCCCTCCTTACTTCGTTTGCCAAAATGAACAACCCCACGCTTTGCTATATTGAATTTCATCTGCCATTTAAACTCATCAGCATTACTAATTGTGTATTCTTATAACGATTATACTGAATGCCAAATTAGTTTACAATCAACATGCAGGCCATAATTACATTTCACAAGCAAATCAGCCTAATTGACAAGTGCCTGCAGTCACATTGCTGCAGTTAGAACAAAGTGACTGTTGGGAAGAGATAAAAGTGCAGAACTTACTAGGCAGGAGCTCACTTTCTACACTAACGCTCATTGCATGTTACTTCTTAATTGTCCCTCTGGGACAATGCACGAAAATAGATTGGCTTTAGGGGCAGTTCGCAAAAACAGAAAATGCTAGAAATACTCAGGTCAGGCAGTATCTGTGGAGAGAAAAATAGTTAACATTTTAGGTCATGACCTTTCATCAGAACTGGCAAAAGTTAGAAATGTAATAGGTTTTGAGCAAGTAAAAGGTGGGGGGGAGGGGGAAGAACAACAAAAGGGTAGGTCTGTACTAAAGTGGAAGCCAGGAGAGATTACAAAACGTTTCATGGTACAAAGCCAAGTGAAACAAAAGATGTGTCTAGATGAGGAGTAAATAGCTGAATAGCAGCCATCTCAACAAAAAGAAAGAAACTAGGTGGAGTGATGAGTGGGGGGAAGGGGAATTGAACCAACAACAAAAAATGAAATAAGAAAAATAATGGGGACAGAGGTTATGACCTAAAATTATTGAACTCAGTGTTGAGTCTAGAAGGCTGTAAAGTGCCCAGTCGAAAGATGAGGTGCTCTCGTTCGAGCTTATGTTGAGCTTCATTGGAACACTATATATACCAGGCCAAGGACAGAAAGGTCAGAGTGGAAGCAAGGTAGAGAATTGAAATGGCAAGTGATAGGAAGCTTGGGGTCACACTTGCGACTGAATGGAAGTGTTTGGCAAAACAGTCACCCAGTCTGCATTTGCCCTCCCTAATGTAGAGGAGACCACAATGTGAGCAACGAATGTAGTGTACAGACACACCTTTTGTTTCTTCACTTGGCTTTGAACTATGAAACCTGCTGTCATTTAATCTTTGCTGCCCTCCACCCTTTTAACAGACCTTCCCTTTTATTATTCATTCCCCCACCCCGCCATTTCACTTGCTCAAAACATACAACATTTCTAACTTTTGCCAGTTCTGAAGAAAGGTCACGGCCTGAAACGTTAGCTCTGTTTTTCTCTCCACAGATGCTGCGTATTTCCAGCATTTTTTGTTTGTGTTTCAAATTTCTGCATCTGCAGTATTTTGCTGTTGTATTAGTTTAGGGACAGTGTGTCCAGTTTACTGTGGCACACAGAGTTTGTCAGGAACTTTTATTTCATTCTCAGTGTGAAACCTATTTGGGATAAATTTGCTGCTTAATTTTGACCTACCCAGGGTGACACTTTGACATCTGACAAATGCAGATGGTTGCTCCAGTGTTATATTACTCCAATATCTACCTATGGAGAGCCTGTTTCATGTTTTGTTTGAAACCTTTTTTCATTCCTCACCAGCAGGTGTTGACCTCTTACTGAGCTTCCGTGGCTCACAGTGCTCTGTTACTTAACTCGCCTGGCCATTCTTCACGTGCAGGCCCAGGCACTGAGTGTTGGCAGGCTGTTCTCACAAAGAGTGCAACACTAGCTGAGCTGATCCTGCACTTGCTAGGCAGGGTCCTTGGATACTGATCACAAGTGGGAATTTGAGCTTTTTTTTCCTCCTCCTCCCACCCCCGTCCCCTCCCAAGCAACTCCACAGTAAAGTTTGACACATTGCTGAATTTATGGGTATTAGACCGAAACCAGCAGACAGCCTCAGAGTACAATTAGGCGTGAGGTGCTCTCACCTTTATATGAAGATTCCCATTCTGCACTGATTCCTCGGCAAAACGTGACAGAGCAATACTTAAATTGTGGGAAATACAAACAGAATTGTCGGAGCTGCATGCCAAGTGGTACTTGGAAGAAGGTTAACATTTCAAATAAGACCTTTCCTTACAACAAAAGACTTGCATTTATACAGTGCCTTTCGCAACCTCAGTCAATCCCAAAGCTTTTGACATCAAATAAAGTAATTTTTGAATACAACATAAGAAATAAAAGCAGGGATAGGCCATTCAGCCCCTCGAGCCTGCTCCACCATTCAGTAAGATCATGGCTGATCCGATCGTGCCCTCAACCCCACTTTCCTCATAACCCTCGATTCCCTTGAAGATCAAAAATCTGTCCAGCTCAGCTTTGAGTGCATTCAATGACCCAGCCTCCACTGCTCTATGAGGTAGAGAATTCCAACGATTAACGACCCTCAGATTGCCATCTTAAATGGGATACCCCTTATTCTGAAACTGTACCCTCTAGTTCTAGATTCCCCCATGAGGGGAACCATCCTCTTAGCATCTACTCTGTCAAGCTCCCTAAAATCTTCTATGTTTCAATCTAAACTCCAATGAATATAGGCCCAATCTGCTCAACCTTTCCTCATAAAACAACCCCTTCATCCCAGGAATCAACCTAGTGAACCTTGTCTGAACTGCCTCCAATGCAAGTATATCCCTCCTTGAATAAGGAAACCAAAACTGTATGCAGTACTCTTGGTGCAGTCTCACCAATGCCCTGTACAGCTGTAGCAAGACTTCCCTACTTTTATACTCCAACCCCCTTGCAATAAAGGCCAAGATTCCATTTGCCTTCCTAATTTTGTGCTGTATCTGCACAATAACTTTTTGTGATTCATGTACGAGGACACCCAGATCCGTTTTTACCGCAGAAGTGCAGTCACTGCTGTAATGGAAATGTGGCAGCCAAATTATGCACAGCAAAGTCCCACAAACCGCAATGAGATAATGAACAGATGATTTGGTTTTCTTCATGGTGTTAGTTCAGGGATATATAATGGTCAGAACACCCGGGAGAACTCTCCTGCTCTTCTTTGAATAGTGCCATAGGATCTTTTGCATCCATTTGAGAGGGTAGACATAGCCTTGGTTTACTGTTATATCTGAAAGATGGCATCTCTGACAGTGCAGCACTCCCTCAGTATTGCACTGGAGTGTCGGTCTGGATTATGTACTCGAGTGGGGGAGGTTGAGCCAGTTTTGAATCACACTCAGTTATTTTTTTTACCTTCTGTGTATTTCAAAGATTTTCTGTTTTTATTTCAGAATTCCAGCCTTGCTGTCCCACTGTGAAAGCCTCACTTCTATTTTTTTTTTAAGTATGTTACATAAATTAGTGTTGTATACCCCTGTATGGTGGATTTAGCATCATTAATGTAGGAATATTGATTCTATCCTTACAGTAGGTGAGATCCTGCCAAGCTTCACTGTACTTTCTCTCTTGCCATACAGGAGTGTTATTAATTATTGTGAGTGCATTATACTCATTACAGGTTCTCTGTGGCGATACTGTCGGGCCAGTATGTCCTTGTCGAGTTATCTACCTCCTCTTTGTGATCCAAAGGATGGTCACCTGCTCATGGATGGAGGATATATCAACAACCTGCCAGGTAGGTTGCAGGTCTGTTTGTTAAAGCTTTGGAAAGAGAAAGATAGAATTGTATTTGCATAACACACTCTTCATGAGTGCAGAATGTTGCAAAGCTCTTTGCAGCCAATTAAGTTTTTTTTTCTGAAGTGTAATGTGTCCAGGCCGCCTAAGGTTATATTTTGTTTAACAGTGGTTGAATTTTTCTTTCGCCAACTTTATTCCATTCTATTGCAGATAGCCAGGTGAAGGAAAAACTAGAGCCTAACCTTTACACATTTATAAGCTTTTATTTACAGAGATACACATTACAAACATGCTCTTCCAAATCCAACAACCACAGATTCAGTCTGTTCCTATTTATAGGAGCTCAAATGAATCCCCAGTTAATATCCACCACCTGAATACAATTAAATACTCACTTTGCAATTAACATATTAACCCCAGCAGTTGCATGTTGCACCTTGCCTAGATAGCCATTCTTCATCTGTGGCCTTCGAGAGTGTGTGACAGCAGTTATTTAACTTGATGGGGCAGGGTGTCTGCCACAGCCCAGCTTAATCCTGCCCTCACCTGGTATTCACATTGTCTAGTAGGAATCACTGGGCAGTGATCCAGAGCAGAACTGTTTATCCCTCCCCCTCGAGCAGAAAAAGGACCAAAATGTAATCAATTTGTTTTTCATTAGTAGCCAATCAGACTACCTGCTCAGCAGATTCATTAGCCTGTCAAAGCATCATTAGTTTACAGCATGTGCAGCTGGCTCCTACATCGGGGCAAGTCAGTCTGCAGTATAAAATCTTAGTGCAAGAGGAGGCCACTCACCCCATCATGCTATCCAATTATTCCCTTAGCCTTCTCTGCTTTAAGGAGAATAATCCCAGCTTTTCTAGTCTCTCCAATTTCTTGCCAAGGGGGCCGAGCATTGCTTACTGAAGTGGATAGCATCGCAGCATGGTTATTGTGGTCTCCATGTGGTAGTATGACATTGACATCTTTTATATGTGGAGTATGGGCCAGACTGCGAATTGTCCCTGAGTTTGGTTGTTCTCCAACTTTATCTTTCCACAAATAGATGGCAGTTTTGTCCAGTTGGAGAGGTCAGAAGATCTTGTCATTTCCTGCAGGGCTGCGTGCCGCTCACTGTCAGTCAGGAGACTGGTTTTCCAAGGTTGAACGGTTTTGTCTCCACTGAAGCTCACTTGACTTTCTTTTCTTCACAGCTGATGTCGCCCGGTCTATGGGTGCAAAGGTTGTGATAGCGATTGATGTCGGCAGCCAGGATGAAACAGATCTGACAAATTATGGGGACTCCCTATCTGGCTGGTGGTTGTTGTGGAAACGCTTTAATCCTTGGGCAGCAAAAGTGAAGGTAAATAACAGAAAAACTGTGTGGGACCATTGACAGCCTTGTGAATGAGGTGGGTGGTGGCGCAGGGGATGTTTAGTGGAATGGCATGTATTTAGCATGGCAAATAGGATCAAACGAGCAATGACATCTGCAACAGCAACAACTTACATTTATATAGCACCTTTAACGTATTAAAACATCCCAAGGCGCTTCACAGGAGCATTGTAAAGGGAAATTGGACACCAAGCCATATAAGACTTGGGGCAGATGGCCAAAAGCTTGGTCAAACAAAGTGGATTTTAAGGAGCATCTAAAAGGAGGTAAGAGAGGTGGAGAGGTTTAGGGAGGGAATTCCAGAGCTTAGGGCCTAGGTAGGGCCACCAATGTTGGAGCAATTAAAATCGGGGATGCTCAAGAGGCCAGAATTAGAGGAGCGTAGATATCTTGGAGGCTTGTGGTACTGGAGGATATTCTAGACAGAGGAAGGTGCAAGGCCATGGAGGGATATAAAAACTAGGATGAGAATGTTAAACTTAAGGTATTGCTTAACTGGGATCCATTGCACGTAAGCGAGCAGAGGGGTGATGCGTGAACGGATAACGACATGGGAGCACAGATTTTTCTCATGACCTCACATTTACAGAGGGTAGAATGTGGGAGGCCAGCCAGGAGTGCGTTGGCATAGTCAAGTCTAGAGATGACAAAGGCATGGATGATGGTTTTAGCAGCATACGAATTAGGAGCAGGAGTAGGCTACTCGGCCCTTTATTGAATGGTTTTCCACATCCATCCTGTCAAGACCCCTCAGGATCTTATATGTTTCAACCAAGTTGCCTCTTACTCTTCTACTGTTCTAAACTCCAGCAGATACAAGCCTCGCCTGTCCAATCTTTCCTCATAAGAGAACCCGCCCATTCCAGGTATTAGTCTATTAAACCTCTTCTCAACTGCTTTCAATGCATTTACATCCTTCCTTAAATAAGGAGACCAATACTGTACACAGTACTCCAGATGTGGTCTCACCAATGCCTTGTATAGTTGAAGCATAACCTCCCTACTTCTGTATTCAATTCCCCTCGCAATAAATGATAACATTCTATTTAGCTTACCTGATTACTTGCTGAACCTGCATACTAACCTTTGCGATTCATGCACTAGGACTCCCAGATGCCTCTGCATCTCAGAACTCTGCAATCTCTCACCACTTGGATAATATGCTTTTTTTTTATTCCTGCCAAGATGGACAATTTCACATTTTCCCACATTATACCCTACTTGCCAGATCTTTGCCCACTCACTTAACCTATCCTTTGTAACCTCCTTATATCCCCTTCATAACTTACTTTCCTACCTGTCTTTGTGTCATCAGCTAATTTAGCAACCATACCTTCCGTCCCTTCATCCACGCTATTTATATAAATTGTAAAAAGTTGGGGCCCCAGCACTAATCCCCGAGGCACACCACTTGTTACATCTTGCCCCCCAGAAAATGACCCATTTTTGCCTACTCTCTTAGCTAGCCAATCTTCTAGTTATGCCAAAACGTTGCATTTAATCTTGTATTTGTGGCCACGTATTCTTGACCCCTCAATAATTGGAAAGAGTCTGCTTCTATCTACAACAAAAGCAAAATATTGCAGAAGCTGGCAATCTGAAATAAGAACAGAAAATGCTAGAAACAGTCAGCAGATGGGGCAGCATCTGTGGAGAGAGAAACTGTAATCTGAACATTGCCAGCTTTTTCTGTTACTATCTGCATCCTTTCATAACTTTAAACAATGACGATTATTATATTGCAGCAGTGAGCATCATCTGCTGTAGTATCACTTGACTTCTCTCATTCACACAGTGATGTATGACATTCTGTTATTACTGCAGGTTTTAGGCATGGCAGAGATCCAAACTCGCCTTGCTTATGTCTGCTGTGTACGGCAGCTGGAGGTGGTGAAGAACAGCGACTATTGCGAGTACATTCGACCACCTATTGACCGCTACGGAACACTGGAGTTTGGCAAATTTAATGAAATTGCAGTAAGTGGAGTTCTGTTCTCAGCTGATTTTGTTTGAATCTTTGGTTAGGGTCCAAGAGGACCAACTAGCTCATTGCTCTTTGTGTAATTGCAACTGATAGTTAATTATCTGTCAAAAGACATGCAGCTGGTGAGGGAGCCAACAAGAGGGAGCAACCTACTTGGTCTTGTCCTCACCAATCTACCTGTTGCAGATGGATCTGTCCATGACAGTATTGGTAGGAGTTCCCCCACCCAGAGATCTTGTGGAGCTGCAGTCCTGCTTTTACACTGAGTATACCCTCCATCGTGCTGTGTGGCACTACCACAGTGCTAAGTAGGGTAGATTCAGAACATTTCTAGCAGCTCAAAGCATCATGAGATACCGTAGGCTATCAACATCAGCAGAATTGTATTCCATGACATTCTGTAACCTGGCTTGGAATATTCCTACTCTACCATTACCATCGAGCCAGGAAACCAACCCTGGGTCAATGAACAGTGTAGAAGAGCATGCCAGGAACAGGACCAGGTATGCCTAAAAATGAGGTGCTAACCTGGTGAAGCTACAACGCCGAACTACCTGCATGCTAGACAGCAGAACCTGCATGCTATAGCCCAACACGAGTGCAAAAGACAAGGCTGAAGCATTTGCAACCTTCTTTAGCCAGAAGTGCCGATTACATGATTCATCTTGGCCTCTTCCTGAAGTCCCCAGCATCACAGATCCTAGTCTCTAACCAGTTCGATTCACTCCACGTGATATCAAGAAACAGTTGAGCATACTGGATACAGCAAAGGATGTGGGCCCGAGCAACATCGCTGCTGTGATGCTGGAGACTTCTGTTCCAGAACTAGACACACCTCTAGTTAAGCTGTTATAGTATAGCTACAACACTTCCGACAAAGTGGAAAATTGCTCAGGTGTGTCCTGTCCGTAAAAAAGCAGGACAAATTCAATTCAGCCAATTATTGCCCCGTCAGTCTATTTTCAATCTGGTGGAAATGATAGAAGTTGTCAGTGACAGTCCTATCAGGAGGCAGTTTCTCATCAATAACCTGCTCACTGATGCTCTGTTTGGGTGCCACCAGGACCACTTAGTTCCAGATCTCATTATAACCTTGGTCCGAACATGGACAAAAGAGCTGAATTCCAGAGATTAGGTGAGAGTGGCTACCTTGACAACAAGGTAGCTTTTGACCGAGTGTGGCATCAAGGAGCCCTAGTAAAATTGAAGTCAGTGGGAATCTTGGAAAACTCCACAGACTGGAGTCATACCTAGCACAAAGGAATATGATTATGGTTGTGGGAGACTATTCATCTCAAGCTTCAGGACATCACTGCTAGAGTTTCTCAAGGTAGTGTCCTAGGCCCAACCATCTTCAGATGCTTCATCAATGATCTTCCTTTCATCATAAGGTCAGAAGTGGGAATGTTCACTCATGATTCCACAGTGTTCAGTTCCATTCACAACTCCTCAGGTAATGAAGCAGTCTGTACCTGAACAACGTTCAGGCTTGGGCTGCTAAGCGACAAATAACATTCGCACCACTCAAGTGCCAGGCAATAACCATCTCAAACAAGAGAGAATCTAACCACTTCCCCTTGACATTCAATGACATTACCATTGTTGAATCCCCCACCATCCAACATCTTGGGGGTCACTTGACCAGAAAAGTAACTGCACTGTGCACGTAAATACTGTGGCTACAAGAGCAAGTTAAAGGCTTGGTATTCTGTGGTGAGTGCCTCACCACCTAACTCCCCAAAGTCTTTCCGCCATATACAAGTCTTAAGTCAGAAGTTTGATGGAATACTCTCCACTTGCCTGAATGAACACAGCTCTAACAACACTCAAGGGGCTCAGCAATATCCAGGACAAAACAGTCTGCTTGATTGGCACCCTAAACATTCACTCCCTCCTCCACCAGCACACTCTGGTTGCAATGTGTACTATCTACACGATGCACCTCAGCAATTCGCCAAGGCAGCTTCGACTGCACCTTCCAAAACCACAACCTCTATTACCTAGATGGACAAGGGCAGCAAATGGATCCGAACATCACCACATCCAGATACCCTTTCAAGTCACACACCATCATCGTCCCTGTGTCAAAATCCTGGAACTCCCTATCTAAAAGCACTGTGGGAGTGCCTTCACCACGCAGAGTGCAGCCTTTTAAGAAGGTGGCACACTACCTCACCTCAAGGGGGACGAGGGATGGACAATAAATGCTGGCCTTGTCAGCAATGCTCACATCCCATGAATGAATAAAAAAATGTTTAACATACTGATGAAGCAAACAATTGACCATCTAAAACATGCTTCGCGTGTCTTTTGAGTGCTGATTTACTTACAAAGTTACCAAGTATTTACAACACAGAAACTAAGGTAGTTGGGAAATTAGGTTAAAAGGTATGGTAGATAAGCAGTGGCGAATATGAAAAGAAATATTTCATAAATTTCGACAAGTACACCCTCCATAGAGAAACAAAATTCCAATGCGAAAAGTAATCCATTCTTGGCAAACTGAAGAGGTTAAGGATACTGTTAGATTAAAACAAGAGGCTTATAATGTTGCCAAGAAGAGTAGTAAGTCTGGGGATTGGGAGAGTTTTAGAAACCAGCAAACGACGACCAAAAAATTGATGGAGAAAATAGAATAGAGGTGGTCGCAGGGATAGTGAACTTTCAGAATTCCCTAGATTTTGGAATGTTCCCGGTGCATTGGAAGGTAGCAAACATAACCCCGTGAAATTGGTCAACACCAATAGCGCAAAATGGGTTTGTAGTGAATTGACAGCCGATTTTTCACTGACTCGATCTTCTTTCCACTGAAGTTCACAGAGCAATACTTTAGACTCTCTTTGGAGACTCATTGTTGATTTTACTTGGTTTAAAATTAAAAATCTTAACACTTTTTCAAGTCAATGGAAAATAAATACCAGCCTACTTGAAACTTGGCTGCTGATTTGCTACATGCCTGTTTTGCGCTGCCAGCATGGACCAGTTTCATGCCCAATATTTCTTAAATGGTGAGAAACTATTAAATGTTAGTGTCTGAGAGATTTGGGTGGCCTTGTATACAAAATGCAAATATTTAATATGTTGGGTACAACAAGCAATTAGGGGAATGGGAAGGGGTTAGAGTATAAGAGTAAACAAGTTTTTCTGCAATTGTGCGAGGCTTTTGCGAGACCACACCTGGAGTATAGTGTACAGTTTTGGTCTCCATACTTAAGGATACATTTGCATTAGAGGTGGTGCAAAGAAGGTTCACTAGATTGATTCGTGGGTTGTCCCATGAAGAGAGATTGAGTATAATAGGC
Organism: Heterodontus francisci; assembly: GCF_036365525.1. Classification (NCBI taxonomy): domain Eukaryota; kingdom Metazoa; phylum Chordata; class Chondrichthyes; order Heterodontiformes; family Heterodontidae; genus Heterodontus; species Heterodontus francisci. Next base: position 46,473,997 of record NC_090402.1, on the reverse strand, counting down.
ATATACTTTCTGGACTTCGGAAGAATGAGAGGTGATCACATTGAAACATGTAATATTCTGAGAGGGCTTGACAGGGTAGATGCTGAGAGGCTGTTTCCCCTGGTTGGAGAGGCTAGAATTAGGGGCACAGTCTTAGAATATGGGGTTGGCCATTTTGGACTGAGATTAGGAGAAATTTCTTCGCTCTTGCGATGAGAAGGGATCTAGCCAGGGTAAAATGGAACCAAAGACTGGCAGGAAGATCTGTAAAGGAACAATGGATAATCTTTAAGGAAGAGATGCTTCTGGTACAGGCTAGGTACTTTCCAACAAGGGCGAAAGATAGGGGAACGAAAGCCAGGGCTCCTTGGATGGCGAGGGATATAGAGATTATGCTGAAACAAATAAAAGAGGGTTGTGATGCATGTCCGATGAACTCTTCAAGTGAGAACCAGGTCAAATACAATAAGTTGAGAGGGGAAGTGAAGAGGAAAATAAGACCGGCAAAGAGAGAATATGAGCATAGAATGGCAGATAACATTAAAGGGAACCAAAAACCTTCTACCAGCCTGATTCTTTAATGGAATATGGAAGTCGCTGGCAAGTCCAGCATTTGTTGCCCATCCCTAATTGCTCTTAACAACTGGGTGGCTTGCTATGCCATTTCAGAGGGCAGGTAAGGGTCAGCCACATTGCTGTGGGTCTGGAGACATGTGTAGGCCAGAACAAGTAAGGAGGCAGATTTCCTTCCCTAATGGATACTAGTGAACCAGATAGGTTTTTGCAACAATCAATGATAGTTTTATGGCACCATTACTGACACTAGCTTTCAATTTCAGATTTTATTTAATTGAATTTAAATTTCAGCAGCTGCCATGTTGGGATTTGAACCTGTGACCCCAGGGCATTAGCTTGGGCTGCTGGATTACCAGTTCAGTGACATTACCACGATGCCACCGTCTGTGCAAACGGTAAACAGGTAGTAAGAGGCGGGGTGGGGCCTATTAGGGACAAAGAGTGTGATATATGTTTAGAGGCACAAGGCAAGGCTGGAATATGTAAAGAGTACTTTGTATCAGAGTTTATTAAGGAAGAGGATGCAGACAAAGTATCGCTAGAAGCGGAGATGGTAGAGATAATGGATGGGGTGAAAATTGAGAGGGAGAAGGTACTGGAAAGGCTGGCTATGCTTAGAGTGGATAAGTCGCCTGATCCGGATGGCATACATCCGTGGTTGCTAAAGGAGGTGGGTGTGGAGACAGCAGAAGGGCTTGACATAATCTTGACTAGTTATGGGGGAGGTGCCAGAGGATTGGAGAGTGGCAAATGTAACACACTTATTCAAGAAAGGGTGTAAAGGCAGTCCTAGTAACTACAGGTCAGTCAATTTAACGTCAGTGGTAGGCAATGTTTTAGAATAATCAGGGACCAGATCAACAGGCACTTGGTGAGGTTTGAGCTAATTAAGGATAGCCAGCATAGATTTATGAAAGGCAGATCGTGCTTAAATAATCTAATTGAATTTTTGATGAAGGGAGTGCAGTAGGTGTTGTCTATATGGGTTTTTTAAGAAAGCATTTGTCAAAGTTCCACATAAAAGGCTGATTAACAAAATTCAGGCTCATGGAATAGGAGGGTTGGTGTCAGCTTGGATAAAAAATTGGCTGAAGGCCCGAAAACAGCGAGTCGTGGTAAATTGTTATTTTTAAACTGGAGGACCACTGGTTTTTTGATTTTTATAGATAACTTTGGAATTCAGAATATCGAGCAATAATTCAAAATTTGCCGATACCAAACTTGGAGGAGTGGCAAACAGTGTGGATGATGCAAATTGACTGCAACAGGACATGGATAGACTAGCAGAATGGACAGAAAAGTGGCAAATGGAATTTCAGAGAGAAATGTGAGGTGATGCATTTTGGTAGAAGGGATGGGAAAAGGTCATTTAGACTTAATGACACAGTTCTAAAGAGTGTACAGGGACAGAGGGACTTGGGGGTTCATGTACATAGATCTTTGAAGGTGGCAGAACATATTGAGAGATCAGAAAAGTATATGGGATCTTGGGCTTCAGAAATAGAGCTATTGAGTACAAAAGCAGGGAAGTTATTCTCCAGAGGACTGGAGAATAGGCAATATTGTTCCTTTGTTTAAGAAGAGTAGCAAGGATAATCCAGGAAATTATAGGCCGGTGAACCTTACGTCAGTGGTAGGGTAATTATTAGAGAGGATTCTTCGGGACAGGATTTACTCCCGTTTGGAAACAAACAAACTTATTAGCGATAGGCAGCATGGTTTTTTGAATGGGAGGTTGTGTCTCATTAATTTGATTGAGTTTTTTGAGGAAGTGACGAAGATGATTGATGAAGGAAGGGCAGTGGATGTTATCTATATGGACTTCTGTAAAGCCTTTGACAAAGTCCCTCATGGCAGACTGGTACAAAAGGTGAAGTCACACGAGATCAGAGGTGAGCTGACAAGATGGATACAGAACTGGCTCGGTCATAGAAGACAGATGGTAGCAGTGGAAGTGTGCTTTTCTGAATGGAGGGATGTGACTAGTGGTGTTCCGCAGGGATCAGTGCTGGGACCTTTGATGTTTGTAGTATATATAAATGATTTGGAGGAAAATGTAGCTGGTCTGATTAGTAAGTTTGCGGACGACGCAAAGGTTGGTGGAGTTGCGGATAATGATGAGGATTGTCAGCAGGATATATATCGGTTGGAGACTTAGGCGGAGAAATGGCAGATGGAGTTTAATCCGGGGAAATGTGAGGTAATGCATTTTGGAAGGTCTAATGCAGGTGGGAAGTATACAGTAAGGGGCAGAACCCTTAGGAGTATTGACAGGCAGAGAGATCTGGGCGTACAGGTCCACAGGTCACAAAGTGGCAACGCAGTTGGATAAGGTAATCAAGAAGGCATACGGCATGCTTGCCTTCATCGGTCAGGGCATAGAGTATAAAAATTGGCAAGTCATGCTGCAGCTCTACAGAACTTTAGTAAGGCCACACTTAGAATATTGCGTGCAATTCTGGTCGCCACACTACCAGAAGGAGGTGGAGGCTTTGGAGAGGGTACAGAAGAGGTTTACCAGGATGTTGCCTGGTATGGAGGGCATTAGCTATGAGGAGAGGTTGGATAAACTCGGATTGTTTTCACTGGAACGACGGAGGTGGAGGGCGACATGATGGAGGTTTACGAAGTTATGAGCGGCATGGACAGAGTGGATAGTCGGAAGCTTTTTCCCAGGGTGGAAGAGTCATTTACTAGGGAACATAGGTTTAAGGTGAGAGGGGCAAAGTTTAGAGGGGATGTGCGAGGCAAGTTCTTTACACAGAGGGTGGTGAGTGCCTGGAACTTGCTGCCGGGGGAGGTGGTGGAAGCAGTTACGATAGCGACGTTTAAGAGACATCTTGACAAATACATGAATAGGATGGGAATAGAGGGATACAGTCCCTGGAAGTGCAGAAGGTTTTAGTTTAGGCAGACATCAAGATCGGCGCAGCCTTGGAGGGCCAAATGGCCCGTTCCTGTGCTGTACTGTACTTTGTTATGCTGAACCCTTATAAAGCTCTGGTTAGGACGCAACTAGAGTATTGCATCCAGTTCTGGTCAGCGCACCTTCGAAGGGATGTGAGGGTCCTTGAGAGATTGCAGAGGAGATTTACCAGAATGGTTCCAGTGATGAGGAATTTTAGCAACAAGGTTAGGTTGGAGAAACTGGGGTTGTTCTCCTTGGAGCAAAGGAGATTGTGGGGAGATCTGGTAGAGATTTACAAGATTATGACCGGTTTCGATAAGCTATACAAAGAAAAATTGTTCCCATTAACTGATGGTGGAAGGATCCGGAGACACAGATGTAAGGGTTTGGGCAAGAGACGCCGGGGGAATGTGAGGATGAACTTCTTTATGCAGCGAGTAGTAATGACCTGGAACTCACTGCTTATGAGGGTTCAAGAAGCAGAGACAATCAGTGATTTCAAAAGGAAATTGGATGGACACATAAAGGAAATAAGCGTACAGGGCTATGGGAATAGGACTGACTAGATTGCTCTACAGAGGGCTGGCAAGGACTCAGTGGACCGAATGGCGGTCTCCTGTGCCGTAAATAACTCTGACTCTATGACCTACTCCTGCCCCTATTTTATATGTTCTTAACCAGGCCATTTGGCCCTACACATCCCTGCCGCTGTTTATCCTCCATATGAGCTTCCTCCTACCCTTTCTTCATCTAACCCCATCAACATATCCTCCTATTCATTTCTCCCTCATGTGCTTATCTAGCTTTCCCTTGAATGTAAGGGAACAACCTCACAATCTCCATACATCCGCCCAGGCATGCACCATGGAGAGGTCACTCCATGGTTGCCTCACAGCGACCGAAACAACACGGAAGGCAGCAGTTACGCTTTATAAGTCCAGCTCAATTGGCGTAGAGATTGGGCACCACGGGTTGCCTTTGTCGGTGGTAAAGGTCATTGCATCTCACTGGACAGCTACTGCCCGCCTCAAACCGGGCAGCCCCCGGTCAGTAAGGTTCTGTCCCGCCACAGTCCACCTGCTTCAATGGGTGCTTGGAGCTCAGGGTCATTGCCTGACAAGTGGACTGTAACACCACACCAAACAGCGCGGCAAAAAAAGGAAAGGTACCAGCCCTTCGGTTTGCAAGCTGGAACGTCAGAACTCTGTCTCCTGGCCTGTTGGAAGACCTTACACAAATCAACGATTCTTGGAAGACCACCATCATTAACAACGAGCTCAGTAGACTCAATGTGGACATTGCGTGCGGATATCTAAGAGAGCAAGACTACATCTTCTACTGGCAGGGTAGGGATCCTGAAGAACCAAGACAGCATGGAGTGGGCTTCGCCATCAGAAACTCTTTGCTCAGCATGATAGAGCCTCCCTCAAATGGCTCGGAACGCATACTGTCCATCTGACTGTTCACTGCCTCTGGTCCAGTACACCTACTCAGCATCTATGCTCCAACACTCTGCTCCCCACCTAAAGCTAAAGACTAGTTCCACGAGGAACTCCATAATATCATTAGTAGCATCCCCAATACCGAACACCTGTTCCCGCTGGGGAACATTAATGCCAGGGTTGGGGCCGACCATGACTCATGGCCCTCCTGCCTTGGGCGCTATGGCATTGGAAGGATGAATGAGATTGGACAGAGACTGCTTGAGTTGTGTACCTATCATAACCTCTGCATCACCAACTCATTCTTTTACACTAAATCCTGTCACCAGGTTTCTTGGAGGCATCCAAGATCACGTCGTTGGCACCAGCTGGACCTCATCGTCACAAGGCGAGCCTCCTTAAACAGCGTTCAAATCACACGCAGCTTCCACAGTGCGGACTGCGACACTGACCACTCCCTGGTGTGCAGCAAGGTTAGACTCAGACCAAAGAAGCTGCATCACTCCAAGCAGAAGGGCTGCCAGTGCATCAACACTAGCAGAATTTCTCATCCACAGCTGTTAGATAAGTTTCTAAATTCACTTGAAAAAGTTCTTCAAAACACTCTTAAAGGGGATGTAGAGACCAAGTGGGCCCACATCAGAGACGCCATCTATTGCAAACATGTGAAGCGGAATGCAGACTGGTTTCAATCTCACTTTGAAGAACTGGAACCTGTCATAGCCGCTAAGCGCATTGCACTGCTGAACTACAAGAAAGCCCCCAGCGAGTTAACATCCGTAGCACTTAAAGCAGCCAGAAGCGCTGCACAAAGAACAGCCAGGCGCTGCGCAAATGACTACTGACAACACCTATGCAGTCATATTCAGCTGGCCTCTGGCACTGGAAACATCAGAGGAATGTATGATGGCATTAAGAGAACTTTTGGGCCAACCATCAGGAAGATTGTCCCCCTCAAATCTAAATCAGGGGACACAATCACTGACCAACGCAAGCAAATGGACCGCTGGGTGGAGCACTACCTAGAACTGTACTCCAGGGAAAATGTTGTCACTGAGACCGCCCTCAATGCAGCCCAGTCTCTGCCAGTCATGGGTGAGCTGGACGTACAGCCATCAAAATCGGAATTCAGTGATGCCATTGATTCTGTAGCCAGCGGAAAGGCTTCTGCGAAGGACGGCATTACCCCTGAAATAATCAAGAGTGCCAAGCCTGCTATACTTTCAGCACTACATGAACTGCTTTGGGATGAGGGAGCAGTACTACAGGACATGCGCTGTGCCGATATCATCACCCTGTATAAGAACAAGGGTGACCGCGGTGACTGCAACAACTACCATGGAATCTCCCTGCTCAGCATAGTAGGGAAAGTCTTCGCTTGAGTCATTTTAAACAGGCTCCAGAAGCTGGCTGAGCGTGTCTACCCTGAGGCACAGTGTGGCTTTCAAGCAGAGAGATCCACCATTGACATGCTGTTCTACCTTCACCAGCTACAGGAGAAATGCCGTGAACAACAGATGCTCCTCCACGTTGCTTTCATTGATCTCACCAAAGCCTTTGACCTCGTCAGCAGACGTGGTCTCTTCAGACTACTAGAGAAGATCGGATGCCCACCAAAGCTACTAAGTATCATCACCTCATTCCATGACAATATGAAAGGCACAATTCAGCATAGCAGTGTCTCATCAGACCCCTTTCGTATCCTGAGTGGCGTGAAACAGAGCTGTGTTCTCGCACCTACAATGTTTGGGATCTTCTCCTCCCTGCTGCTCTTGCACGCGTTCAAGTCTTCAGAAGAAGGAACTTTCCTCCGCACAAGATCAGGTGGCAGGCTGTTCAACCTTGCCCGTCTAAGAGCAAAGACCAAAGTACGGAAAGTCCTCATCAGGGAACTCCTCTTTGCTGACGATGCTGCATTAACATCTCACACAGAAGAGTGTCTGCAGAGATTCATCCTTCGGATTGCGGCTGTCTGCAACGAATTTGGCCTAACCATCAGCCTCAAGAAAACGAACATCATGGGACAGGATGTTAGAAATGCTCCATCCATCAATATCGGTGACCACGCTCTGAAAGTGGTTCAAGAGTTCACCTACTTAGGCTCAACTATCACCAGTAACCTGTCTCTCGATGCAGAAATCAACAGGCGCATGGGAAAGGCTTCCACTGCTATGTCCAGACTGGCCAAGAGAGTGTGGGAACATGGCGCACTGACACGGAACACAAAAGTCCGAGTGTTTCAAGCCTGTGTCCTCAGTACCTTGCTCTATGGCAGCGGGGCCTGGACAACGTATGTCAGCCAAGAGCGACGTCTCAATTCATTCCATCTTCGCTGTCTCCGGAGAATCCTTGGCATCAGGTGGCAGGACCGTATCTCCAACACAAGGAAGTCCTCGAGGCGGCCAACATCCCCAGCATATACACCCTACTGAGCCAGCGGCGCTTGAGATGGCTTGGCCATGTGAGCCGCATGGAAGATGGCAGGATCCCCAAGGACACATTGTACAGCGAGCTCGTCACTGGTATCAGACCCACCGCCGTCCATGTCTCCGCTTTAAAGACGTCTGCCAACGTGACATGAAGTCCTGTGACATTGATCACAAGTTGTGGGAGTCAGTTGCCAGCGATTGCCAGAGCTGGCAGGCAGCCATGAAGGCGGGGCTAAAGTGTGGCGAGTCGAAGAGACTTAGTTGGCAGGAAAAAAGACAGAAGCGCAAGGGGAGAGCCAACTGTGTAACAGCCCCGACAACCAATTTTATCTGTAGCACCTGTGGAAGAGTCTATCACTCTAGAGTTGGCCTTTATAGCCACTCCAGGTGCTGCTTCACAAGCCACTGACCACCTCCAGGCGCTTACCCATTGTCTCTCGAGACAAGGAGGCCAAAGAAACCAGGCCATTTTGCCCTACACATCCCTGCTGCTGTTTATCCGCCACATGAACGTCCTCCTACCCTTTCTTCAACTAACCCCCATCAACATATCCTCCTATTCGTTTCTCCCTCGTGCTTATCTAGCTTTCCCTTGAATGCATCTATGCTATTTGCCTCAATGACTTTTTGTGGTAGTGAGTTCCACATTCTAACCATTCTCTGGATAAAGATGTTTCTCCTGAATTCCTGATTGGAATTATTGGTGACTATCTTATATTTATGGTCCCATGTCCTGGTCTTGCCCACAAGTGGAAACTACTTCTACTCTATCAAACCTTTTCATAATCTTGACGACCTCTATCAGATCACCCCTCAGTCTTCTCTTTTCTAGAAAAAGTGCCCGAGTCTGTTGAATCTTTCCTGTTAGGTATAACCCCATCAGTTCTGGTATCCTTCTAATAAAGGAACATCTGTAATTATGGGTGACTTTAATCTGCAGATAGATTGAGCAAATCAAATTAGTCACAATAGTGTAGAGGAGGAATTCTTGGAGTGTTTATGGGATGGTTTTCTGGTCCAATACTTTGAGGAACCAACTAGAGAACAGGCCATCCTAGACTGGGTATTGTGTAATGAGAGAGGAATAATTGACAATCTTGTGGTGCGAGACCCCTTGGGGACGAGCGACCATAATATGATAGAATTATTGATCAAGATGGAGAGTGATGTAGTTGATTTTGAGACTAGGGTCCTGAATCTTAGTAAAATAAACTACGAAGGTATGAGGCGTGAGTTGGCCATGACGGATTGGGAAACATTACTTAACAGGAATGACGGTGGATCGGCAATGGCAAACATTTAAAGAGCGCATGGATGAACTGCAACAATTGTTTATCCTTGTCTGGCGCAAAAGTAAAAGGGGAAACGTAGCCAAACCATGGCTTACAAGGGAAATTAGAGATAGCATTAGATCCAAGGAAGAGGTATATAAATTTGCCAGGAAAAACAACAGACCCGACGATTTGGAGCAGTTTAGAATTCAGAAAAGGAGGACCAAGGGATTGATTAAGAAGGGGAAAATAGAGTACGAGAGCAAGCTTGCGGGGAACATAAAAACGGACTATAAAAGCTTTTATAGGTATGTGAAGAGAAAAAGATTAGTGAAGACAAATTTAGGTCCCTTACAGTCAGAAACAGGGGAATTTATTATGGGGAACAAAGAAATGGCTGACCAACTAAATGCATACTTTGGTTCTGTCTTCACAAAGGAGGACACACATATACCAGAAATGTTGGGGAACACAGCGTTTAGTGAGAGAGAGGAACTGCAGGAAATCGGTATTAGTAGAGAAATGGTGTTGGGGAACTTGATGGGATTGAAGGCCGATAAATCCCCAGGGCCTGATGGTCTGCATCCCAGAGTACCTAAGGAAGTGGCCCTAGAAATAGTGGATGCATTGGTGGTCATCTTCCAAGATTCTATAGACTCTGGAACAGTTCCTACAGATTAGAGGGTAGCTAATGTAACCCCACTATTTAAAAAGGGAGGTAGAGAGAAAGCAGGGAATTGTAGACCAGTCAGCCTGACGGTAGTAGCGAAAAGTCTAGAGTCCATTATCAAAGATTTTTATAGCAGAGCACTTAGAGATCAGTGGTAGAATTGGGCAGAGTCAGCATGGATTTATGAAAACGAAATCATGCTTGACAAATCTACTAGAACTCTTTGAGGATGTAACTAGTAGAGTTGATGAGGAGCCAGTGGAGGTGGTTTATTTGGACTTTCAGAAGGGCGGCGCAGTGGTTAGCACCGCAGCCTCACAGCTCCAGTGACCCGGGCTCGGTTCTGGGTACTGCCTGTGCGGAGTTTGCAAGTTCTCCATGTGACTGCATGGGTTTCTGCCGGGTGCTCCGGTTTCCTCCCACAACCAAAGACTTGCAGGTTGATAGGTAAATTAGCCATTGTAAATTGCCCCTAATGTAGGTAGGTGGTAGGAGAATGGTGCGGATGTGATAGGGAATATGGGATTAATGTCGGATTAGTATAAATGGGTGGTTGTTGGTTGGCACAGACTCTGGCCGAAGGCCTGCTGTATCTCTCTATGACTCGATAAGGCTTTCGACAAAGTCCCACATGAGCGATTAGCATGTAAAATTAAAGCGCATGGGACGGGGGTAGTGTATTGCAATGGATAGAAAATTGGTTGGCGGACAGGAAACATAGAGTAGGGATAAATGGGTCTTTTTCCGAATGGCAGGCAGTGACTAGTGGGGTACTGCAGGGATCGGTGCTAGGACCCCAGCTATTCACAATATACATTAATGATTTAGATGAGGGAACTAAATGTAATATTTCCAAATTTGCAGATGACACAAAACTGGGTGGGAGGGTGAGTTGTGAGGAGGTTGCAAAGAGGCTTCATGGTGATTTGGGCAAGTTGAGTGGGCTAATGCATGGCAGATGCAGTATAATGTGGATAAATGTGAGGTTATCCACTTTGGTAGCAAAAACAGGAAGGCAGATTATTATCTGAACGGCTATAAACTGAGAGGGGAATATGCAGCGAGACCTGGGTGTTCTCGTACACAAGTCGCTGAAGGTAAGCATGCAGGTCCAACAGGTGGTAAAAAAGGCAAATGGTATGTTGGCCTTCATAGCGAGAGAATTCGAGTACAGGAGCAGGGATGTATTGCTGCAATTATACAGGGTCTTGGTGAGGCCACCCCTGGGAATATTGTGTGCAGTTTTGGTCTCCTTATCTGAGGAAGGATGTTCTTGCTATAGAGGAAATGCAGCGAAGGTTTACCAGACTGATTCCTGGGATGGCAGGACTGACGTATGATGAGAGATTGAGTCGGTTCGGATTATATTCGCTGGCGTTCAGAAGAGTGAGGGGGGAGCTCATAGAAACCTATAAAATTCTAACAGGACTTGACAGGGTAGATGCAGGAAGGATGTTCCCGATGGTGGGGAGTCCAGAACCAGGGGTCATAGTCTAAGGATACGGGTAAACCTTTCAGGACTGAGATGAGAAATTTCTTCACCCAGAGAATGGTGAGCCTGTGGAATTCGCTACCACAGAAAGCAGTTGAGGCCAAAACATTGTATGTTTTCAAGAACGAGTTTGATATAGCCCTTGGGTCTAAAGGGATCAAAGGTATGGGGCGAAAGCAGGAACAGGCTACTGAGTTGGATGATCAGCCATGATCATAATGAATGGCGGAGCAGGGCCGAAGCGCCGAATGGCCTACTACTCCTATATTCTATGTTTTTCTAAATCTTTTTTTGCACCTTCTCCAGTGCTTCTATATCCTTTTTGTAATATGGAGACCAGAATTGTTCACAGTAATCTAAGTGTGGTCTCACCAAAGTTCCATGCAAGTTTAACATAACTTCTGTTTTTCAGTTCTCTTCCTTTCGTGTCTGCTGTAGCTGATTGGTAGCACTCACTTCTGAGTCAGAAGATTGTGGGTTCAAGCTCCAGTCCAGTGACATGAGCACAAAAATCTAGGCTGACATTCTGGTGCAGTACTGAGGGAGTGTTGCACGGTTGGAGGTGCCACCTTTTGGATGAGACATTAAGCCAAGGACCCTTCTTCCCTCTCGGGTGGACATCACTGATCCCATTACAGTATTTCAAAGAAGAGCAGGGGCATTCTCCCCAGTGTCCTGGCCAATATTTATCACTTTATCAAAAAACATATTTTCTGATCATTACCACAGTGCTGTTTGTGGGAGCTTGCTGTGTGCAAATTAGCTGCTACATTTCCTATTTTATAGCAGTGACTACATTTGAAGAGTACTTCATTGACTGTAAATCACTTGGGACATCCTGAGGTTATGAAAGATGCTATAGAAATACAGATCTTTGTAGAAATGCACGCCCGTTTGCTTTGATGCATAGCTTTGTTTTTCGAATGACTTTTTACCTGTGGTTCCTACGCAGGAAGTGGGCTACCAGCATGGAAAGACACTATTTGAGCTATGGAACAGGAGTGGAGTCATCGATAATATCCTGAAAGACAGGCCAATAGATAACGTCGCCAAGACACGGCCCTCTGATGTAAGTTTGACTTTCATTAACACTGGAGTCTAGAATGGTATCTGCAACACACCTGAGCTCTTCTGAATATTGTAGCAAGTCAATGCTTGTTGATGCCACCCATCATACAGGAACCACATTAATTTGTTTAGAATGTTTACTTGCCATTTCAAAACTGTTTTCAGTTTTGGACAGACTATTCTTCCATGAGCTAGGAATGCACTGCTTACTTCAAGAGACTGGGGATACTCTACGTAAAATGTAATTTATTCTGTGCTGCTGTTACGCTGTGCTATCTTTACCACTAACGCTGAGCGTACTACGTGTTAACCCTGCCACTTGCTCTCCTTTGTCCAACGTTATCCACTTACCTCTAATATCCTCTCTGTGGGCCACAGTTATATGTTTCTTTGTGTCATTTCACGTCAATTTTTTTTAATTAACTTTATTTTTTCACAAATGTTGTGTACACATTCCAAGCTTGGTGACACACAACCATCATTACTTGATCTCGTTGTCGCTCCTACTCCATTTCAAGCTTGAGGCCCTTGCCCTTAGTTTCACAATGAAAAATTGTCACGCCAAGAAAGCATCATTCTTGTACATGTACATGGGAGGTCCTGTCAATGTTCAATATATGATGTTGCAACTTTTTCATGACTCTGATAGCATGTAGCATGGGGTGCTCAAAACTGAGAAGTAGTCCAACCACTCTTGGTTACAGGCTTGGGAGAGAGAGCGAGTTTAACCTTAAACTGTGCCATCCAATTGGTTCATTTGTATCTGACTGACTAATCCCTTTTTGAATTTGGGAGGGCAGATAGTCCAAATCTAGAATCCAATTCCGCTTAACTTTTTTTTCTGGGATAAAGCGAAAGGGCTGATCTGTTGTGGGCAATTGGAAAATCACCTGAAAAGAAACAGTTGAACTCTCAGAGATGTATTAATAGGCACCATACAGTATGATATTCCTTGAAGAAAAGTGAAATGTGTACCCTAAACAAGTTATTTATAGAGGATTAGCTTAGATCTTAGAATTGTGATTTTTTTAAAATTATTTTGCCCACTAAGGGTTTGGTGGAAAGGTATTTACTGCAAATTTTGCATTATATTATGTGGCTGTTTCTTATGTGCTTGTTCACCATTTTGTGAAATAAATTTGTTTGAAGTTTAAACATAAAACCAGATCTGCTGTGATACTTTGTTGCATTTCAAATACGCGAGTGAAATACAATGAAGGCAGAAACAAGTCCATTAGCTAAAAGATGTTACCAGCCAGGTTTACACATCACCGAAAACTTAGCGAGATCTCCTGGCAAGGAAAGATCCTCTCTCAATGGGATGGGGAGGTGGAACTCACCCATGAGAGTGATCTAAGAGATTGGAAATCATCTAGAATAAGGTGATCAAAAGAAACCAAAATCTATATTCCTTAAGGTTTAGAAGAATGAAAGGTGATCTCATTGAAATGTGAACTTCTTCAGGGGCTTGATATGGTTGATGCTGGGAGGATATTTCCCCTGGCTGGGGAGTCTAGAGCTAGGAGTCACAATCTCATTAAGTGGTTGGCCATTTAGATTTGAAATGAAGAGACATTTCGCCACTCAAATGGTTGTGAATCTTTTGAATTCTCTACCTCAGAGGCTGTAGTTGCTCAGTCATTGAGTATATTCAAGACAGAGAGTGATTAGATTTTTGGATACTAAGGGAATCGAGGGGTATAGCATTAGTGCAGGAAGATATGGGTTGATGTAGAACTTCAACCATGATCCTATTAAATGGAGGAGCAGACTCAAAGTGACAAATGCCCTACTCCAACTCTTATTTCTTCCATTTTTATGTTCTTAAATGATCTTTCTCATCCATATTTATTTTGTGATCTTGTAATGTTATTCTTTATTATGGTCTGCGAAAGAGCTTAGTATTGCTGTGAGGCTAGCTGGTCCACAGTTACCTGGTTTACCTCTTACCCTGATTTTGAGCAGAATTCTTGCATTCACCTTTCTGCAGTCTTTTGGTACAATTCTGGTTCTGAAGGGTTTTAGAAAACTCAGTCTGCAGTTTCATTCCTAACCCTTCTCACTGGAGAGTAACCCAGTGATTCATTAACCCTTTCAATACTGCTTGCTCAATCTATATCTATTAGTTGTTCCATCACATCCTCCCCAGTACTTCAGTAGCCTCTCCTTCACCGTGTGTGTCCGTGTGTATATGTACATTATGATTTGTGAAACACTATCTAGCTCTCTGTATGTATGTGCGTGTGTAATAAAAACAGAAATTGCTGGAAATACTCAGCAGGTCTGGCAGCATCATGTGGGGAGAGAAGCAGAGTTAACTATTTCCAGCATTTTCTGTTTTATTTCAGGTTTCCAGCATCTGCAGTGTTTTGCTTTTATTTCTGTGTGTACCTTAGTTTGAGAACACTATCCAGCTGTTTATGGTCTGTTGGACACTCTCCAGCTCTGTGTGTGTGTACCGTGGTCTATGGGTGTCCCTCCCTCTAGCACTCTCTCTACCATGATCTGTGGACGTCTCTCCATTTCTGTGTGCTTTCCTGCAAATACTGTACTTAAGGTGAAGTATAAAAACACAGGGCCACCATTAGAAAATGGGGGCATTTTAGAGGTCAACACACTGCTGTTATTGAAACGTTCTGCTGTCGGAGCCAGTGACCTCAGGTTGGGAGTATTTTATTGCATCAAGCCATTTCTCCAGACCTTGATCATAAATAATCTTCCACAAACTGCTTCAGAATCTCATTACACTTGAGGTTTGTGCAGTAGCCACACTTCACATCAGTATGCTCTGTGATGAAAGCTGCTTTCTTCGTATTCATCTTCAATCTCTTTCTTTGCAACCTTTTCTACTCCTTTACACAGCATTAACTTACTGAAACACCATCCTGTAACTTTCTTTAAGTGGCTCATTACTAACTGATGCGTAAATGTTTCATTGTCGTTCCGTCTCATCAGAACCTTGAGTCACTTTTTTCTCCTAAATGCCCAGTTTTTCTCCATTTCTTTAAAGCTGTGATGGATGCAGTCTGCTTTTGTTCTGTCACTTTGTCTCCCAGATTGTTAGCGAGTCTGGCACCCCACCCCCCCTGCTTCTGTCTTGGTTTTGCCCTTACAGGGAAATGGGGTGGGGGAGAGAGCTTTCACAGCTCCTGAGTAAATCAAAGGGTGGTCAAATGCCCTGAGGAATGTGTGTCCGTCTTTAAAGTTGCTCACTCTTGCTTTTTGTGCTTTTAGAATTATTTTCAATTTGAAATGAATAATTTAAACTGACCAACCTGGAAGAGCTTCTGAAATAGCTCAACAGGTTTATTCAGTGCAGAGTGAAGCCTCGCAGACCATGAAGATGGCTAGGTTGAAGCCTATTGGGCCAAATTTTCAGTTTTCAAAATGATGTGGGGTACAAAAAGAAAAACTTGCACCTTTATGACCTCAGGAAGTCCCAAAGCACTTTGCAACCAATACTTCTGAACTGTAGTCACTGTTGTAATGTTCAATTAAAATTTCAAATACACATTGGCTTTCAAAAACTTGCTGATCCTTTTGAAAGGCTCACACAGGTTTGGCTGCGCACTGATTATCTGCAACTGCAGCCAACTGTGTAACAGCCCCGACAAACAAATTTCTCTAGCACCTGTGGAAGAGTCTGTCACTCTAGAATTGGCTTTATAGCCACTCCAGGCGCTGCTTCACAAACCACTGACCACCTCCAGGCACTTATCCATTCTCTCGAGATAAGGAGGCCAAAGAAGAGTTCTTGGTGTTCCCAGTTGTATTTGAAAGACTGAAGGAAAGGACCATTCTGATAATTTGAGATACTAAATTTAAGCTGGTGGGCAGTCTGTGGAGAATAACTATTGGAAATGATGCTGAATTTTTTTTGAAACGAGACATCTTGTGAGACCACAGACAGGCCTTTAGATGGGATTTCCTTCTAGAATATTTTCACTTTCCTCCCCCCACTGGACCCCTACTTATTATAAACAAAATTGATGACCACACTCTCATTAGTTTACTCCATAGCATTGGACCATGTGTGATATTTGATGCCTTTTCACTGAGGTGGTAGGGCTAGATGGGAGTCATGTAATGTGATGAATGGAGGTAGGTTGGGCATTTCTACCCCAACCTTCCCCCCCCCCCCCACCCCTTTTCCCCCCCCCCCCCCCCCCATTTACCTAGCAGAAAGGAAGAAACTCTTTCCACTGGTAGGAGGGCTGGTAACCAGTGGCCACAGCTTTAAAGTAATCGGCAAAAAAGCAGAGGGAGCTGAGGGGAATTTTTTATGCAGCAAGTTATGATGATCTGGAATCCACTTGTTTGAAAAGGTGGTGGAAGCAGATTCAGTCATAACTTCCAATGGTAATTGGAGATAAGTATTTGGAAAAGAAAAATTTGCAGGGTTATGAGGAAAGAGCAGGGAGTGGGACTAATCGGATAGCTCTTTTATCGAGCATGATGGATCGAATGACCTCCTTCAGTGTTGTATGATTCTGTGGGAGGAAGAGCAGGCACAATACACTCACTCATGCACTTTTTTGGGGAGACACTGAATGAAGAGGAGGAATCATCCTGGGCTGTTGCACATCACATAGCAGCTGCTTTGTGCTGTCTGCCTTATGAGTTGTGTGCCATAGGATGAGGTCAAAGGAAAGTAAGTCTTGCCATCAATTAAAAAAAAGGAATATTTCTTCGATTCCCTTTGTATTGTATATGTTACACTACATATTTATTTAAAAATCTATTGTCTGTGCACATTTCCTGTTCTACTTTTCTGTCATAATTTCTGGTCATGGCTTTTTATGTCACCACTTCACATTGTGGAACTGCTTATATAAGCACTTATAGTGGGAATCCTGTATATAAATATTTTCCTGTAACCATGTTGTTGCAGACTATAGCCAGTGGTAAGTGCTGTGGCTGAGATTTTGAAATCTCCCTCCCAATCACGATTTTATATGTTTGGAAAAAAAGTATTGACTGATCATGGACAATGCAGCCAACAATTTACTATCTTATATTAAAAATCTTACGTCTGTGAGAACTTCTTGTCTAATCTCCTGTTGACATGTTTTGTTCACAGTTTTGAGTTAACTTTTCCCACAGTTATTTTTTATTTCCACATTTCCTATTTAATTTTCCTATGTCAACTATCCTTGGTCATGGTGTAATTATAGGCTTTGTCCACCAAATGGCTCTGTAGTTTTGAAATTTGCTTATATTTGTAAACTCTGGCCAATGGTGGTGATGTGCTGCTTTTCAGAGGCCATATCCATCATCTTGTCATCCCCAAATAAGTAATATTTTTAACTTGATTTGTTTTATGTTGATTTTTAATTTTAATCTTTTGTGCCTTTTTCACTCTCTTCTCTCCCTCTCCCTAGATCAATTTTCAGTCATTTAAGTCCTGCTGCCCAATCGCACATTGCCTCCAAACCTAGGTATAATTGCTGTCCTGTCCTGGGTGTCTCCACTCCCTGGCTCGCTCTCAGCCACTCACTGACCCATTGTTGCAATTGTAGGTCACTGAATGGCCTGCAGTCTGATCTGTGGCTCTCGTCGAGTCTTAACGGCTGCTCAGTAATTGCAGCCAATTTCTCTGGTATATCTTGGTGCTTCTGTTTCTTCACCACTCTGTGGCAGTGACACCAAACCACCTGCGCCTCAGTTGTTTACCCACTTACACTTCTCTTTAACGTTCTTGTATTTATTATGCTTGTAGCAGTACTACTTAGTTAATTATCATGCTACGCACAGTTTTAAGGTTATTCCCAAATGGGAGCTAGTTTGATGAGCGGTACATCAAAGCGGGATGTTAAGGGAACATGGCACAATATTTGGGGGTAATGCAGATATTATAGGACAAGTTAGAAGTCAGAGAAGAATATTAGGGTGCAAATGGACTATGTATCAGACCAGGATGTTAATTGAATAGGCCACAATATTCTGGGGTAATGGAGGTATATATTAGGTGGAGGGGCAGTGGGGATGATGAGCAGGGACAGTGGGAGGAGGTATGGCGTAAATGGGGCTGAAGGGGGAGGGGCTCGGAGGGTCCAAGGTCAGAAGCATGCAACAGAGAGAGGATTCAACATGGGAGCAGTGGGGACAGGGGGATTGGGGCAATTGGGCAACAGAAGTTAGAAGTGGGGTAAATGGGTTGTGTTTGACAATGGAGGGTCAGCAGCAATATGATGCACCCCATCCAAATCCTTTCTGGCCTTGCCCACAATTCAAACCCGCTACATCCCTAATCATCTAACTGTTGCTGGATCACTGCCTGCACCTACCTCCCACCACCTATAACCCATCTCGTAACCCTCCTGGCTACATCATTACCATCAATTGCCACCTTCTAAAATTCTGTCCTACGGCCATTCGCAGCTCCCTCTCCAACCAACAGCCCACCACTGCCACTAAAAGTTAGAGCATGACTCTCCCTTCTCCATCACGTCACTCCCCTACCACCCCTGCACACCCCCCCCCCCCCCCACTTTATAATCAAAAGGTAAGAATGAAAGAGACAAACAGAATGTTAACAATAGATTGTGAATAGCAAGGGACAAGAAAACAACACACACAACAACTACCCTGAAACGATCGATACAGAAAATAAAGGACAGATTGTGTCTGCCGTCATCCCATACGCGATGCCACAGGACATCTGCTAGTTGGTGCAGGCCTGACTCTGGCCTAATGTCCAAGCTATCTGGTTATGTTGCACAGTAGAAACACTGAATCAATCAGATACTGTGAAAAAGAATTTCCCACCCTGCACTGCACATTCCTGCACCTCTAATTGGCCCAATGCTGCCGGGGGGAAATACCAGCAGCACAATGCATAATGTTTGAGATTTATTTAGAAATTATGGAAGATAAAGAAAACAAAAACATTTCCTGCTCTAGCATTGATCTGTGTCAGAGATACTAATTAATCTAAATTTGCTTAATTTATATAAATTTTGCTTCCTACTCCCTACCTCATGGGTAATAAATAACAGTGCAAAGGAACATTAGGAACTTAAGTAGGCTATTCTGGCCCTCAAGCCTGTTCCATCATTCAGTTAAACCATTTACTCACCTAAGCTCCATATTCTTTGATAAGCTTACCCAAGAAAAATCGATTGATCTCAGTCTTGAAAGCTCCAATTCTCTCAGCATCTGCAGCCTTCTGGGAGAGAGCGCCAGATTTCTGCTACCCTCTGTGTGAAAGGGAGCTTCCTCATTTTGTGCCTGAATAAATGCAAGTTGCTGTTGACTGGCCTAGCTCTAATTTTAAGATTATGTCCCCTCATTCTTGCGGGCAGCATCTGTGAAGACATGTTCCCAGGATAGACCATTCCTGAGAACTGGAAGACAGTACAAATGAGCAGCAATTAAAAATGCAACAGAAACAGGGGAAAAGGATGTGCACACCACCAGGACATGAGATAAAATGACACAAACACAAGCAAAATACTATGGATGCTTAAATTCTGAAATTAAAACAGAAAATGCTGGAAATACTCAGGTCTGGCAGCATCTGTGGAGAAAGAAAAAGGGTTAACATTTTAGGTCTGTGACCTTTCATCAGAACTGAGATAGCATAAGCTGTAAAGTGCTTAGATGGGAAACTGGCGATGGTTAATTATTTGCATTAGATAAAAGAAGGAAGGAACTTTCCTTAATACAGCACCTTTTGTGACTTCAGGACATACCAAATTGCTTTACAGCCAATTAAGTTCTTTTGTAATGTAGGGAACGCAACAAACAATTTGCGCACAACAAAGTCCCACAAACAGCAATGCAACAATGACCAGATAATCTATTTTAGTGACATGGGTTGAGGGATCAAAATTGGCCAGGACACTAGGAGAACTAAAAAAACAAAAAGTGCTGGTAATACTCAGTAGGTCAGGCAGCATCTGTGGAGAGAGAAGCAGAGTTAACCTGAAACGTAAACTCTGCTTCTCTCTCCACAGATGCTGCCTGACCTGCTGAGTATTTCCAGCACTTTTTGTTTATATTTCAGGTTTCCAGCATCTGCAGTATTTTGCTTTTACACTTGGAGAACTCCCCGGTTCCTCGTCGAAACGTGCATTTGGGGCTTTATTTCCACCTGAGAGAGCAGACTGCACAGAAGTGTCGGCCTAGATTCTGTGCTCAAGTCTCTGAGATGGGACTTGAACCCATTACCTTCTGCCATGAGGTGCGATTGTTACACATTGAACCAAGTCCAACAAAAGGTGGCAAAATGTGAAAAATCAAAGACTTATGAGAGTGAGCGGGTAAAAGGGGCCAGTATGGTGGGAGTTAAGTAGGTAGAAAGAAGAGCATGAGAAACCTGTGATGGAAGAAAACAGCAGGTCAACACTATGTGTGTAGATCACCTGACCTGTAATATTTTGATAGGTCTTCCCACTCCAGGCACAGTGCTTAGCAGAAAAGTTAGTTGCTGTTCATCAAATTTACATTCAGCTTCATTGCAATACTATAGAAGGCCAGAGCAGGATGGAGAATTACAGTGCAGTCGCCTCTACACTGGGAGATCAAGTGCGTATCAGGTGATCTGATTGCTGAAGACCTCCATTCCATTTGCAAGTGAAACTCCATGCTTCCTGTCACTTAGCACTTCAAATGTCTGCCTCACTCCCAGTGGGGAGGCCGGTGTTTTGCTTTTAGTGCATTTTAGAACTGCATCTGCAATGAGAGGTTGAAAACCCTGAGGTACTTTTTAACCACACTTGTGTTAGCTGTGACTCAGTGGTAGCATCTCGCCTCTCGAATCAAAGACTTTGGGTTCAAGTCCCACTCCACAGACACGAGCACAAAATCCAGGCTGATACTCCAGTGCAGCACTGAGGGAGTGCTGCACTGTTGGAGATGTGGTACTTCAGATGAGACATTAAACCCCATCTGCTGTCTCAGGTGGATGTAATAGCACTATTTCGAAGAAGAGCAGGGGAGTTATTCCTGACATACTCACCAATATTTATCCCTGAATCAACTTCACAAAAACAGATTATCTGGTCAATATCTCATTGCTGTTTGTGGGATCTTGCTGTGCACAGAATTGCATGGCACATTTCCTACATTCCAACAGTACACTTCAAAAGTACTTCATTGGCTTTAAAGGACTTTGGGACATCCTGGGGTCATGGTGAGTACTATAGAAATGCAAGTTTTTTTTTCTTTCTTTCACACTTACCTTTGTCATTAGTGGTACCAATCCTTTGTGGTTCCTAGTTGGCTAAGACTACGAGCTGAGCTGTCTTGTAACCAAACCAAGCTGCGACAGGAGGTGGAGAAACCGAGAGGCAGCACAGAGAGAAAGAAGAAAACAGTCAGAAACTTGACTTCAAACTGAAAAAAATACTAAGATAATGGAAGAAACTGAAAGTTTGAAAGCAGGAATCAGATTCTGATCCAGCAGTGGGTCTCCCGAGGAGCAACTCCATCCAAGGGTGTTGCTTCCTGATAATTACTGCATTCTGCCAGCAGCCATTTTACTGTATTAAGAGCAGCATAGAAATTGAAAACTCGACACTGTGCATTCCCCACAGAGCAGTTATTACTTCTAAATTACTGAATTAATGACTCTTACAATCATTTTGTTGTTGAATTAAACTAATTTTACCAAAGACCCGGCCTCATTTCAGCTCACTGAATTGTAAGAATGGGGTTTGTCTCACTCGCCTCTGAGTAAATAAGACTTTGATCTCAGCTGTGCTTTTCTTTTGGGGATTCCATTCCCCATGGAATGATTAATGCTGTTGCTCTTCGGCATATGGTGCAGATGCTGTTCCTCCATCCAACCATATTCGCTGTTCGTGTCCGATCTCTAGCTTCCTGACAGCCTGGATGAAGAGGGAAGCTTAATGGGGAGGGATTTTTTCAGGGAAAATGAAAATGATTTGAAGGGAAAGTATGTTCCACTGAGATATCTCACAATTACTAAATACTTGGAAAGGATGAGAGTCCTATATCTCAGTTACTCTCTGTTACAGCTTCCATTATTGCACTGTGGAGCTGTCAGGAACAAAGAGGTTTTGTTCAGCGTGCCCTGCGTTGTCTCAGGACAAGAAGCCTGGCCCTGAACTACACATTCACCTTTCATTTAGTTAGCAGAGGGGCAGAAGGACTGTTAGCTGCTAAGAACAGTGCATAGCATGGAGAGAGGGGCTCAGAGTGAGAGAAAGTAACAGGAGAGCATAAATCATAGAATCATTCAGCAAATAAGGAGGCCGTTGAACCTGTGCCAGCTCTTTGAAAGAGTTATCCAATTAATCCCACTCCCCTGCTCTTTCCCCATAGCCCTGAAAGTGTTTCCTTTTCAAGTATTTCTTCAATTCCCTTTTGAAAGCTACCATTGAACCTGCTTCAACCACACTTTCAGGCAGTGCATTCCAGATCATAACTCACTACGTAAAGTAAAATCTTCTCAAATCCCCTCTGGGTCTTTTACCAATTATCTTAAAAGACTGAGTTTCTTTTCAAATCACTTTTTCAATCTTTACATATTAAAAAAAAAAAGTTCTGTGATACCAACTCTTTCATTCTCTTTGTTTGATGTGTCAGAAGGGTGAAGCTACCAGAGGCAATGAGTGGAGAGGGGAGCAGCTGGACTATAGGCTACTGCAGCTTAATGACTATTGGGGACAAAAGAAAATTCACACATCACAGCTGATATCTGAGGCTTCTATTCTCTCTCGTAGTGTAGAGAGTCGGCACCATAAAGATTGCAGCAATACAATTCTCTCAAACCAGAAGGGATATGTGTCTGGAACTTAAAATCACCCATCATGATTTGTCAGTTGAATCCAGTCGTTTTAGCACTAGTGACCGCTCTTCAACATACGGATCTTCTCAGTCCACGCTTTAGCTGTAACATGTGGCCAGGTTGCATAGAGCTTCACTAATTCTGGTATTGAGGAATTCCACCTATTAAAACTGGCTTTTCATGGAGAGAGATGACACAACCCCACAGAACCTATCTCTGAGGACAATGTGAACCGAGTGTATGATGCAGCACCAGGGTTGCCAACTCTAGTTGGACGCATTCTTGGAGGTTTTATCATGTGACTGCCGGCCTCCAACTGCTGTGTGTGGTCAAGCAGCCTTTTTTTTTATTACATTTCAAATATTTCTGTAACTGATAAACAAAATGGTTCAAAGAATATGAACTTTTTTAGTGCCCCTATGTTATTTCTCCCGGGTTGCTCACAGCAGTGCGCAGGAGATTAATATTGATTGCTGGAGACTCCAGGGCAATTCTGGAGGGTTGGCAACCCCATGCAGCACTGGGTCCCAATTCCCAGGGTGTTTACAAAGAGCTCGTGAGCAGTGAGCGTGTCCCTCGGGTTGCAGGACCTGTGTGTTTACCTGTATCCACACTGATGCTTGATTCAGTCCCTCTCAGGGCTGAAATACAACAGTTCAGGTCCTGAACCATCTGGGAGGCCAAGTTTGGTTGTAATCTCTGAAGTTACAGCCAGTATTGCACTGAACGGACACCAAGTTTGCCAGTTATTTGGGGTATGATCTCTCAGCTACTGGAGAGTTCTCAGTCGCTCAGTTTGGAATGCTCCCATTCGGAGGGGCTCAGGATCAAGAACCGTAGGGCTAACTTCCTTACTTGTATTTGTGGTAATCCTCCATGCTGGATCTTCTCGAATATGCATTGTTAATTATCCCAAAGTCAACATCCCAAGATGGGCTTGAGACCAACATTATTGGTGGATTTCTGCTGTCCCATCCTGGGGACAACTTCAAGAGCTCTGGTCAGCAGCTTTGTGATTGATCTCTTGCGAAGGAACAGGGCCCTTGGAGAAAGTTGGTGGTGCCTGCAAATCATTGAAAACTATTGGTATCTCCTGGAATTTCCTCGGCAAGCAGTACTGTTATTAGTGCTGAGCCAGCAGTACCCTGGAGAGGTTCCTCTCCTTCATATTGAATATTGTGGAACACTAGTACAACTTCCATTACAAGAGTCTTCTCAAAACTGCTGTTTGTGCATCTCACAATGCGCACCTCCCGTTAACCTCGTTTCACTGTTAGAAAACATGCAGCCACTTTACTGTAAACCGCAGGCTGTTTACTTAACAGATGTGCACCTTTATCGCAGCCGGTGTTAACTTGTAATTTTCCATCTAATGTTCTCCCTCTCTGGAATGCACCAACAATACCTGGTGCAGTCTCCAGTGCTTCACTCAAGCCAGAGTGTGGGTACCTGTGGGCTGTTTTATCATGAGAGGCATCTGAGTTGAGCCCAAACCTGTCCTTATCCGACACATGCACGCTTTCAGTGCAACGTGATCAGGAGCAGGAACCCTGACTACTTGTTCTTTCACCCCAACATTGAACTCCAGGGCAGAGCCTGGATGAAGCATTTACCTACTGCCTAGGCTGAGATAAACTAACTCAGCACAGAACTAGCAATGGAACCTGGGACTGTCTGGCCTCTATGGCTTATTGTTGCATTGAGTATTGCCTTTGCATATTGGGCATTGGGGAGGTGGTATGATCACAGCTAATTCCTGCTGTACGTGTCTCATCTGTGTGCTGTGTGTGGAGATGTACATCCTAATGTTCATCACTCCATTAGTGGCAGCCCTGCCTTCAGCTGGCAAGGCCCTAAGCTCTAGAATTTCCCTCCTAAACCTCTCCGCCTCTCTACAGCAACACAAAAGCAAAATACTACGGATGCTGGAAATATGAAATAAAAACAAAGTGCTGGAAATACTCAGCAGGTCAGGCAACATCTGTGGAGAGAGAAACAGAGTTAACGTTTTAGGTTGATAACCTAACTCTGTGACATCTCTGCTTCTCTACCTCTCTCTCTTAAGTTGCACCTTAAAATCTGCCTTTTTGGTCGAGCTTTTGCTCACCTGTCCTAATTTCGCCTGGTATGGCCCGGTGTCATATTTTGTTTAATTGCAGTCCTGTGAAGTGCCTTGGGATATTTTCCTAGGTTAGGGGTGATCTATAAATGCAAGCTGTTGTTGAAAGTTGAGAGACTATTGTTGGCATGTAAGAAAAAAAGAAAAACATGATTGCTGAGATTTCACAATAAAACCTGACGATGCACAGCGCAAGTCAGTCAGCACCTGAAAGGGGCAAGTTAGCAATTTGGGTTTGACTGTTCCAATGAATTTGCTCTCATATACTGACTGGCTTTCTGTGTTTTCACACAATGTTCTGCTTCTGTTATTGCCACTCTGTCAACGCAATGTAAAAGAACATTTTTAAAAAAACAATCTTTTTCTTTCTCTCCTGCCCTATTTAATGTCAGTGTTCCCTTTCAACAGGTTACATGTCCAAACACCTCCTTCACTGACCTGGCTGAAATCGTGTCCAGAATCGAACCTGCAAAAATGTTGGTTGTGGACGGTGAGTAATGGGTTCCCAGTGCAGACTGCTTTACACTATACCAAGTTTAATGTGATGCAGTGCAGTCCTTCCTTATATATGATCTCATTTAATTTACTTCTTCTCTTCTGATTAAAACTATCTCCCAGGGTAGGTGAGGTTACCCCCACCCACCCAATTGCTTATTGTTTACACAGACTCCCCTCTTTCCTGTCATTCCAATTAGCAGAACATGATTCACTGAACTGCAGAGACTTTTAATTTGCAAAAACAAATTACATTACTTATCCTAATGAATGTTTCAATGGATGATTTGTTTCCCAGTTTTAATGTCAATCTGTGCATGTTTGAGTTCACTCTCTTGCCTATGCTCTTTGATTCACACACTCATTCTGTCTATGTCCTCTCTGTGCACTGTCAGATGTGTTCTCTAGCATAGGGGTTCTCAGTCAGGGTTCCACGGTCCCCTACGGGTCCCTGAAAAGGTTTCAAAAGGTTTCCAATAGGAGTTGGGGTAGAGGAGGGAGACGCAGAGCTGTCACCATCCCAGACCGTTTGCATAGCCTCCACTTGGTGGATCCAGACTGCCTTGACCCCCACGACAGCGGTGCCACTTCAACCTGGGCTTCAATCCGCAATGTGCAACTGAAGCCAAGCCACATAATGGGGGTTGTCATGCTGTACGCCTCCCTTCTTCACTCACTCACACTCTTTTGGCTGCCAGTTCCCTTCCTGGCTCTTTTGTCAGGTTGTTGGGAGGGGAAGCATTGCTGCTGGGACATCACCAACAACAACCCTCCTGCTGTGGTTGGCGGCGACGAGGATTAAAATGACACAGTGCGAATGGGCTTTGAGTGAAATTGAGATTATTTTGAAATTAAAATGTAATATAGCTCTTTTAACTATGAATGGAACTGGTGCAAAAAAAGGCCTAAATAGAAAAGAGGGAGGGAATGAAATGTCTGACCTTGCCTTTGATAGACAGTAATATTGTCCAATCAGAAAGCGCATTATTTTGTGATGTGAGGCAGAGAAATTTGTGGACCAGTCAAGCGTCTGGCAGGTGCTGCAATCGTGTGGATATCTGGGATATGTTGAACATTGGCCACACCGGAACTCCCATAAACTCTGTGTCAAGGACAGGGTACTAATGCCTTGGTGGTGCAGATGTTGCCAGAAAGACAGTCGGTGCTTTACACTCAGCCTGTGCGATGCAGACTGTTTTCTGTGCACTCTGTAATCCAGCAGCTTTATGTCAGGCTGCTTGTGGACAGTGATACTGTATTTTCAAACATGGAAGGTGTTGCAGTGTGGTCTGTGGAATTTTTATACCATGGAATGGGGTGGCCTCGGAAACAAAAAGGTTGAGAACTCCTGCTATTGCACATGTGTATGCTTTCGCTCTCTCTCTCTTCTGTCTCTGATGCTCTTGCACGTTTTTTCGTGTGCACATTCTCTATCTCTTTAACTCCAGCCTGTTCCTTGCCTTTGCTCTCGCCACTTTTATTCTGAAAGCTCTGTGAAATGTTGGTGCCAGTTTCACTAACAATGGCACAGATCACAGAAACATTTCCATTTTGGTTTTCTGTCCCTCCTCCCCAAAAGTTCCAAACCTAAACTGTCCTTGGCTATCTCACTGCTGTAGCTGTTCCTCGTGTGCGAGGCTGGACAGAGAACACCAGAGTCTAACCGAGGAGATCTTACCCTCACCACAGCGTGTATACACACACACACTCACACTCACTCTCTAAGAAGGATGCTGAGCCTAGTTTTTGTGTCTTTATTACTACCCAGCCTCAGATCAGGTAACTCAGTGGACCAGGGATCCTTCCTTTGCTGCCTACTGAGAGAATCATAGGGCTTCCAATTAGAAGTGGGGCTGCCCCAGTGTCCATAAAGCAGTTGATCGGACACAGAGCCACCAGTGTATAGTACAGTTTACCGCAGTTTTGTCCTCTCGCTAGCTTGTCTATCCTTCTGAAGCTGGGCACAATTCACCAGCATTGATCAGCCTCCCAGTATTGAGTCCTAGCCAGGGCACAGTTCCACATGCACTGATTGCCAACCAGTAAGCAGTGCATACACTGAGACGGATTTTGAATTCTAATCACTTCACAAATCTTGGTGGCCAATGACCCCTGCTGGGAAATGCATGTTTGACTATCAAGACTCAGCTGTGATGACTCTCATTGTCAAATAGCTTGGCAATGCTTGTTGCCTAGGCTCCCATGCGAAGAATGGCAACTTGTTACAGGTACTACAGGGCTGTCCGTATCCATGGAAACTGAAGCTTGCTAGAGTCGGTGCCTTTAGCAGCAGAGAAGAGGAAATAGGCAAAAAAAAGAGAGGATTCTTCTGTCAATAAACCAATGTTTTAAATTTCTTTTAAAGCTAGCCCACAAATCTGGAGTCTGACTCTTGCTGTCGAGGCCAACATGTGATTTACACAGCAGTATGAGTCACAACTTTAGCAATTGATGTAAAAGTCATGAGTGTCACATTTCCACCACTGAATTGGCTTTGGGGTTTACAGCCGGTGTGTGGAAAAGCAGCTCGCTCCAGATACTGGGCTGACTGTATACTACCAGTACTCTATTGTAACGGGGCATCTGCTGTCTGTTCCATAGATGAGTCCGACTACCAGACTGACTATGAGGAGGATGCTTTAGACACCGAGAAGGACGAATATGATGGTGCCCGCAGTGAGCAGAATGAAGACGAAACCTCTAACAGTGTAAGAGGGCTATATTGTATTGGTGAGGGACTGAGAGTGCTGAAAATGAACAGTAGGTCATGTCAGCATCTGAATGAGGAAGGTGGGAGAACCTGGCCCATTAAAAGCCACCTCTGTCCCGAAGACACAGCCAAACCTGTTGTGTATCTTGAATTTATTTATCTGTGGTTCTGTTGTTCTCACTCTTTCTGTTTACAGTCACTGCACAAACAGCATTCCCTGACTTCAAAACAACTGCGTTAAATAATAAACTCAGATCGCAAGCTGTCAGCTCACCCTTTTAGTATCCCTTGATACTCTTACCTAACAAGAATCTATTAATCTCAGTCTTAATAGCTCCAATTATCCCAGTATCCACAGCCTTTTAGGGGAGAGGAATAGAGTAATCGAGAGAGTTCCAGATTGCTATACTACCTTTTGTGTAAAATGTGCTTCCTGATTTCCCCCCAGAACAGCCTGCCTTTAATTTTAAGATCATGCCCTCTTGTTCTTCATTTCCCCCACCAGCGGAAATCCGTTGCTCTGTATCTACCCTCTTGAATTCTTTTAACATCTTAAATACATCACTGCATGCTTCTGCCTAGAAATCCGGTGAAATGATATGTCACTCAATGGGTGGAGAGGCCCCTTTAATGCCTAGAAAATGCCTAAATCAATACTTTATCTAAGAGTAGGTTGCCTGAACTAAAACTGTCTCTTGAAAAATTAAATGAAAGAACTCAGCATGACAGGTAATTAATCGTTGAAGCTCTCAAAAGCCTGTTCACCTTGACAGAGACATAATAGACTTAGTATCTCTGGTGTGCAAAGAAGTCGGACAAACTCTCACTGACCTTTACTTTCAAGTGTCAGCTTGGATCAGTTTGTAGGACTCTTGCCTGTGAGTCAGAAGGTTGTGGGTTCAAACCCAACTCCAGCATTTGGACACGTCATCTAGATTGACACTTTAGTGTAGAACTGAGGGAGCCCTGACTTCCAGATAAGATGTTAAACCCGTCTGTCTGTTCCAGTGATTCAAATGGCTGTAAAAATAATCCCACAGTACTGTTCAGAGCAGATGGGGAAAAGAGGAAGAAAACAAGAGGGGGATATGGGGATCCTCTAGCACTATAACCATGGAAATCTCTGAGCTCCTTCCAATTCTGGCCTCTTGCGCATCCCTGGTTTTTGTCACTCTGCCATTGGTGGCTCTGCCTTCAGTGTGAGACCCTAAGCCCTGGAGTTCGCTTCCTAAACCTTACTACTTCTCTCCTACTTTAAGATGCCCCTTAAAACCTACCTCTGACCAAGTTTTTAGCCATCTTCCCTAATAACTGTTGTGGCTCAGTGCTAAATTTTGTTTGATCAGACTTCTGTGAAGGGTCTTGGGATGGTTTACTATGTTTAAGTCACTGTTGCTGTTGAGAGTACAGCAATTTCAGTGTAGTCCTCGAATGGTTAAAGGAAGGGCTAAGTAAAATGTAGAGGAGGTGGCGCCCAGTGTCAGATAACTGACTCTCAAGACAATGAAAATCTATCAGAGGTCCTGTGGATGCTGGGACAATTGGATCTTTCGAGGCTGAGATTGATCGATTTTTGTTGGGTGAGGCTATCAAGTTATTCAAGCCAATGGGATTCAAGGAGCAGTGGCTGCATGGATACAAAATTAGCTAAGAGGCAGGCAGCAGAGAGTAGTGGTGAACAGTTGTTTTTCAGACTAGAGGGAAGTATACAGTGATGCCCCCCGGGGTCAGTATTAGGACCGCTGCTTTTGATATATATCAATAACGTGGACTTGGGTATACAGGGCATAATCTCAAAGTTTGCAGATGACACAAAATGGAAATGTAGGCAACAGTGGGGAGGATAGTAACAGATTCCAGGAGGACATAGACAGACTGCTGAAATGGGCAGATACATAGCAGATGAAATTTAAAGCAGAGAAGTGTGAAGTGATTCATTTTGGTAGGAAGAATGTGGAGAGGCGACATAAGTTAAATGATACAATTTTAAAGGGGATGCGGGAACAGAGATACCTTGGGGCGGTTGTGAACTTATGGCAGGCCAAATTGAAAAGGCTGGTAAAGCACACAGGATTGTTGGCTTTAGAAATAGACACATAGAATGTGCAGGCAGGAAGTTATTCTAAACCTTTATAAATCACTTTTTATAAATACTTTTACTTCAACTGGAATATTGTGTCCAGTTCTGGGCACAACCCTATAGGAAGGATGTCAAGGGTTTATAAAGGGTGCAGAGGAGATTTACCAGAATGCTACCAGGGATGAGGGACTTCAGTTATGTGGAGAGTCTTAAGAAACATGACCCCGAGCTTCTTGTAGCTGGCCATTTCAACAACCACCCCCCCAACTCTCAAGCCACATCTCTGTCCTGGGATATCTCTCTCCTGGGATTGCTGCAGTGTTCCAGTGAACATCAACGCAATCTCGAGGAACAGCATTTCATTTACCGATTAGGCACACTACAGCCTACCAGACTGAACATTGAGTTCAATAATTTCAGAGCATGATGGGCCCATTTTTACTTTTATTTTATTTTAGTTTGTTTCATCATTTTTTTTTAACCATGTGTCTGCCCACTGTTTTTTTCATGTTTGTGCTTTTGGCTAAAGCTGTTCATTATTTTGTCATTTAACACCCTCTCTGCATTAATGCTTTGTCTTTCACCACACCATTTGCACACTCTTTGCTTTTGCCCCATGATGACCTTGTCAATTAATCTCTCTGACCCTCTATCCTATCAACACCTTCCCTTTTTTGTTCTCTTTTATTTTTCCCCCCACCCATGCTTTATTTGTTTAAAACCTATTACATTTCTAACCTTTGCCATTTCTGATGAAAGGTCCCCGACCTGCAAAGTTAACTCTGCTTCTCTCTCCAAAGATGCTGCCAGACCTGCTGAGTATTTCCAGCACTTTTTGCTTTTATTTCAGATTTCTAGCATCTGCAGTATTTTGCTTTTATTACGAAAGAAACTGGGCTTGTTCTCCTTGTAGCAGGGAAGGATAAAGGGAGATTTGATAGTGGTATTCAGAATCATGGGGTGACTTTTGATGCAGCTTTCACCAGAAGGAGGGTTGGTAACCAGAGGACACAGATTTAAGATAACTGGCAAAAAAAAAAACCCAGGTAGGAAAATGAGAATTTTTTTATGCATTGAGTTTAGCGATGTGGAATGGACTGCCTAAAAGGGACGTGAAAGGAGATTCAATGGTAATATTCCAGAGGGAATTGGAAGGGATAAATTTGCAGGGCTACAAGGAAAGACCAGGGGAATAGGACTAATTGGATATCTCTTTTAAAGAGCTGAAACGTACATGATGGGCCAAATGGTCTCCATTGGTGGTGTAGAAATATAGGAACAGGAGCAGCAGGCCATTTATCCCCTCAAGCCTGTTCTGCCATTCAATGAGATCATGGCTGATCTGCGACCTAACTCCATATACCCGCCTTTGTTCCATATCCTTTAATCTACCAATTTCAGATTTAAATTTAACAATTGATCTAGCATCAGTTGCCATTTTGCAGAATAGAATTCCAAACTTCTGCCCTTTTTGTGTAGAAGTGTTTCCTAATTTTACTCCTGAAAGGTCTGGCTCTAATTTTTAGATCATGCCACCTAGTCCTAGACTCCCTAACTAGTCTCCCTATATACCCTAACTGTTCCCTTAATATCTTGAAAACTTTATCTTAACCTTATAAAATCCAGGGATCGAGCCCTAGTTTGTGTAATCCCTCCTTGTAAATTTTTTTTAAAACCTTGCATTTATAAAGCACCTTTCACGACCACTGGTTTCAAAGTGTTTTACAGCCAATGTAGTACTTTTGGAGCGTAGTCACTGTTGTATTTCAGGAAACGTGGCAGCCAGTAACAAAATCCAGCAAAATCCCACAAAGCGCAATATAATAATGACCAGAGAATCTGTTTTTGTGATGTTGATTATATATTGGCCAGGACACCAAGGATAACTCCCCTGCTCTTCTATGAAATAGTGCCATGGGATTCATTACATCCACCTGAGGGCACAGATGGGGCCTCGGTTTAACGTCTTATCTGAAAGACGGCAACTCCAACACTGCAGCGCTCCCTCAGTACTGCACTGTAGTTTCAGCTTTGATTTATGTGCTCAAGTCCTGGACTTGAACCTGCAACCATCTGACTCAGAAGCGAGAGTGTTACCAATGGAGCCACAGCTGATGCCTTGGAGTCCAGGTATCATTCTGGTAAACCTATGCTGCCCTCCCTCCAAGGCCACTCTATCCTTCCTTATGGATCATGTCCCAAACTGCTTACAGTACTCCAGGTGTGGTCTCACCAGGGCTTTGTATAGCTGAAGCATGACTTCTGTCCCCTTGTTTTCTAGTCCTCTGGAGATAAAAGCCTGCATTCCAATAGCCTTTTTGATTATTTTTTGTTGCTGTTGTGGCATTTTAATGATCTGTGTACCTGGTCTCTTTGGACCGCCACTGTTTTTAGCTTTTCACCATTCCGAAAGTACTCTGTTCTATCCTTTATAGGTCCAAAGTGGATGACCTCACATTTGCCACAGTCTTACCCATTCACTTAATCTATCAATATGCCTTTATAATGTTACACTTCCATCTACGCTGCTTACAATGCCACCAGCAAATTTGGATAGGTGGCTTTCTATCCCATCTTCTGAGTCATTAATAAATATGGTGAATAGTTGAGGCCCCAACACAGATCCTTGCGGTACACCACTCACCACATCCTGCCACTTAGAGTACCTGTCCATTATCCCTACTGTCTCCTACCACTCAGCCAATTTCCTAACCAGGTCAATAATTTGCCTTTGATTCCATGAGCTTCACCATTAGCTGGCAATCTCTTACAAAGGACCTTAGCAAATACCTTCTGAAAGTCCATCTCAATGTGTGATTCTGTGAAGTGATTGGAAGATAAGGTGGGTAAATAGAATTGTGATACAGTCCAGCCATGATCTAATTGAATGGTAGACCGGCTCAAGTGGCTGAATGGAGTACTCCTGTTCCTATGCTCCGAACAGAGCATGACCTGGCTAGCATTCCTCCCTAACCCAACATCACTAAAAACAGAGCAACTGGTCAATCACACAATGTTTTTTTTATGGGCAAAAGCAAAATACTGAAGATGCTGGAAATCTGAAATAAAAACAGAACATGCTGGATGTCCAATCCCTCAACAGCTCCATCCCCACCAGAGCAGCCTTCCGACCTTCCACTTTTTCCTTGAACAGAGGCTCAACCAGTCTCCATCCACCATCACCTTCCTCCACTTGCCTGAAATTGTCCTTACGTTGAAGAACTTCTTTTAATTCCACTCACTTCCTCCAAATATAAGGTATTGTTATGAGAACCCACATGGGTGCCAACTATCCCTACCTTTTCAGAACATTCTTTGTTTCCGTCCGACTCAGGCCCCCTCCCGACATCTTTTTCTGGTACATTGATGACTGTATCGGTGCCTTTTCCTAATCTCTCCCTAAACTGGTAAGTTTCACCTCCTTCTGTGTTTCACTTAGCCATTTGACACTTCTTTTGACCTTCTGAGGACTGAACTGAGATTTCTGCACTGTTCCATGCACTCTTTCTTGTATTCTACCTCTCTTGCCTTCCCCCCCACCCCCCCCACCCACTGTCCTGTTTCTGTCTCACTCTGTGCCTGTTCTATCTCACATAAGGTCTGCAACACGCTGAGTTATTTATCATTATACCTCGCAAGAGATCTACAATGCAGAATGCTTCCAAAACATCTCTGCCTTGCTGCATCTATTCCCAAAGCTTCCTCAAAACCCAGCTCTTTCACCACCCCATCAGTCACTTGCCCTGGTCGGCTCCTGATCGGTCCCACTGTGTGGCGTGCCAGTATTTTGAAGGCACCACGCAAATGAAAGTTGTAATACCATGCATAGATAAGAGGTGCTTTGGGTTATTCATAATTATACTATAGAAGGGGGTCTGTAATGCAGGGAATTATTTGCAGTTATACCGTACACAGTGACTGAAATGCAGTGGTGTGTCTTCGGTTTCCAGTTTTGTAGTCCACAACTGAGGGTCATAACCTCCAACAGCATTTTAATGGAAGCAGACTTTATAGTTGTACAAAATATGGACAGACCTAGAAATCCAGGTGTGCCATCTTTGAACATAAGGTTGGGGGTTGCTGGGATCTGTCAGGATTGGTTGCAGTTGGAGGGATCAGGGTCCATCGGCTGGGTGGGAGGACCACTGCAGCCTCTATTCTTTGCACATGAGGTCAGGAAAAGCACTCCTCCTCCCAGCTCCACATTTGGGTAATATTTTTAAATCTCACCTTGCTGGTTGTGGTCTTCAAGCTGCATGTAAACCTGGTTTTCCTGAATGCAGCTGTTGCACGCACTGGCTGCCTCAGGGTAAACAGTCTTGCGGAGGAGTGGGTTGGTGGGGGGGGTCCTCAAACAAGCATTAGACCCTTTGCATATGACAATAAGAGACCTAACACCTTTTTCAGGCTTGGGCATTGCTACCAATATGGTGGGGGGTGCACTTCTGACTCATAATGAGTGTGCGCTTCCTGCCTGCCATTTAAAGGCTTAGGAGGCCATTTTGCGCCTGTAAAACAGGGACTGCACTGCCAAGTTTCTAGGCCACGGTATCAATTGAATGACTGACCTGAGTTCAGAGTTGCACTCCAATGAATCAAAACATCAACAATGCCATTCTCGTCTGTTTGGTTAATCTTGATGTTCTTTGCAAAATAAGAGCCTTTGCATAGTTGCCATGGCAATTAGGCCTAACTGAGGGTAAGGCCTACTGCTCAGAGGCACACTGAAGGTTTAGCAGATGGATTTCTCAGCATAATATATTTCAGTCTGTTTTTTTAATGTTAACAGGATGAAGAGTGTGAATTCAGGAAGAGCAACTCTACTTCTGGAGCTCAGAGCACTGTGACCTAATGGACTGGAGCACCAGGCTGCATCCTGGCATGACTATGGGTTTATTTGTTTTGAATCCTATTGTTGCTTGCCACACTGTTCTTTATATTAATCGAACAGCCTCCTCT
Source organism: Heterodontus francisci (assembly GCF_036365525.1). Taxonomy (NCBI): domain Eukaryota; kingdom Metazoa; phylum Chordata; class Chondrichthyes; order Heterodontiformes; family Heterodontidae; genus Heterodontus; species Heterodontus francisci. Next base: position 46,439,043 of record NC_090402.1, on the reverse strand, counting down.
GTTTCACATTACAAAATTTTGGGGAGTTTGGTGGGGTGGGGGGGGGCGCTGTGGGAAGAGAAGAGTGTTTGTGACGAGGTTGTCATAGCAACATTACCTGCCACATCCTTGCTATTAACAATTAATGGGTGTGTGAAATTGAGGCCTTAGATCCAGTTGCGTAAACCAAATTGTACATAAATAGTTTTTCAGACTGTGAACTTAAGAGTCAGATGGCGTTTAGTGTGTCAATCTCTGAGTTATTTCAGAACTTTTTGAAAACACCTCATTTTTTCCCCCTGCTGTCAATAGATTTGTTTGAAGGTTTCAGGAGAGAGTCGCACAGACTCATTTAGCACTTTAAATCCATACATAGTTCTCCTTTCAGTGTCATGATATAGCTTTTAATCTTGCTTGTGCCAAAGTGTTTTTAAGCACAAGGTTCAGCAGTTTATATTTGCCTTACAATGCACTCCTGCAACTGCAGGAACAGTGGAAGAGGGAGTGGGAGACCTGTTGCCAAAATGCTCTCCTCAGGTTCCCAGTAGGAGGCGCAGGACAGCAGCCCTCAACTGCTACCCCTCTGATCTTTCCGTCCTCATATAAAACAGTCACCCACCTTCTGCTTGGGCTGTGGGAGGGTGCCAAAAAAATGCCACGCATATGAAGACCTGTTTCATTTCGTGCAACCTTTCCGAATACACAGCTTTGGAGAACTATTGTTTTTTTTTTGGTTTTTGGTCGATTTTCAGTTCTGAATGACTAAGCAGCAGCCCCCCCTGAACCGGGACTGTTCACTTCAGACCCGTCCAGATGGTCACACTAAGTGCCTGCCCTCAATAGTGTGCTGACCCGTCCTGCCATCCCTCATGGTTTACTGCCAATAACTTGAAGGAGTGTGGTCTAGTGTTGTATGGAGATTTGGGTTGTTCTGAAAAGATGGACACAACACGGTGATTGATCTTTTCCAGAGTGTAATACTTGCACAACTGATTTATATTGTGTGCATTTCCCTGGCATTTGAATTGTGCCAGTCTTGGCTTCCCCACCATTTCTTCCAGGTTTGCTTTGTGCTGTTTGAGCTAAACCTATGTGCAGACCGATTGATTGAATAACATGAGCAAAATGTGCCAAGGAAATGAGAGAGCAATGCGACTAAAAGGCAGCATCAATTGTGCCCCAACCTGTGTCCTCTGAGTCCTCTCCATATCTGCGACTGTCCCACGGCAGGATCAATAGCTGTAATCATTCCACAAGTGAATACTGCAAAATAGTCTGTCACCATCTGCAGCATGTCACTATCTGAAAAGATGGGACTCTACCTTGTAGATATAAAAATATAACAAATATACACAGTAAGGACTAATTTCCCTCTATCTCTGATATTTCAATCCCCCACCTGACACATCCACCCTTACCTGACAAACATTTGCCAGGGTTCTACATTGTGCCTGCAGTTTCTCCCGCCCCCCCCGCACTTCATTTCAATGGACAGGAAAATCATGGGCTAGCCGTTGCAGATGTGGAAAAACGCCTCCCAACAGCCTAGACAGGTAACCTGCTCCCAGACCTTGGCCAAGGCTGCCTCATACTGATTGTCCATTCAAGCAGCTTTTCCTTTTGTTCCCCTTCCTCCAGTTAATGACATGGTGAAGAGTAATGATCAGACTCTTGGGGGGAGCTTCCTTTGCTACACAACCAGCCAACAATACCACCAAGGCACAAATTATGATGCAACAGGCATCTCTCCAGCTTTCCCAGAAGCCCACTCTAGCCCCTTAAAAGCTGTCGATCTGTCTGTGGCTGTGTTATCTATAGGACGGACCAGCCCGGTATATAAAAGATGTTTACTTTCAAGCAGTTGAGATTTATTGTGTGGTGGAAATGAGCGCAGGTATCCCGCAGAGACAACTGTTCATCTTCTGTCATAGGGGCCTGAATCTGATGAAGACTTGGGAAGTCTTAACAATGATTCCATTTGTGTTTTTCTAGTTGCTTTCTTTAAAACGTTGAAGCTAGAAACACTAACAGGAACACGTGAGCCTATAATAGCGTCTCCTGGCAGTTCCATCAAAGGAGATTGAAAGGGGGAAGTCATGCTCCATAAATCACGCCTCTCCATCATGTAATTGGAGTCCTGAAGCAAGTTGAAAGCTTAATAGGAGTGACTGACACACAAAAAAAAAACTAATAGCCAAAAAGACTGTTGACATATGAAGTATGGTCACAGTGAATTTGTGACCCTTCCTGTAGCCATCTCGGCTCTGAGCTGAGTGAAGGAATTTTTTTTTGCAATAATCAATGCAATATTTAATGTAATTGAAAATTGCATTGTTCAGAGTTGAGGCTGGTGGTTATTAACTGGTGAAGAGTGTCTTGACAATGGAAGAATTAATCCCCTTCCGTTTGAGCCTGGCCACAAATATGCACAGCTGCTGCCAGAACACATTCCATCAGAGATGGTAAAATAAAAAAGTATTTTAACTGCTTAGAGCAACATTTTTTTAATTAATATCTCTGGAATGTTTTGCTCTTTCAATAAAGTGAAATGTATGGTGAGAGAGTTTCGATATCAAATCGAGGTAGGTGTAGGGAGCATATTAACAATGGGCCAGAGCTCCTTGTAATTTAAATCTGAAAGCCAGAGCAGAACTCCACAATGCAGATCAAGCTGCCCCATAACACTATTGTTAACTATCCACATCCTGTCTGAAATGTGACCCTGTTTGTAAGATGACAGTTTGATGGGTTTGGTGCCTCTACTGAGCTGCACTGGAGCTATGTGGCCCAGTAGCGAAGCTCTCCAGTTATCCAGTGATTGCACAAGTTCAGTTCGGTTCTCTTGCTGAGGAAGGGCACGTTACTAACACTTTGCTGGAATGATGCAGCGAGCTGAGCTTTGAATATCCAAGCCCGGCGATGGAAAGCACACTGACCAGTGCTGCAGAGAGGTTGCCAAGATGATTAGGGACCACCCGATCTATTTATTGGGAGAAGCGGGGTGGTGGTGAAATGGAAAATAAAATTCCAGTTAATGTCCAGCCGTCTCAAGTCTTTTAATGTAATTAACAATGTATTTTATATAAATCCTGTGTCCTCCAGACTCAATGTGTTGAAGTGGGAGGGTAATCTTGTAATCACTGCTTGAGTTTGAATGGAAAGAGGTTGAATGTTCTGTGTTAATTCTGTAGCTATGGAATGTTAGCCAATTTAGTACCAAGAATGTTTATTGTCTTAAGAACAAACGTTTCTTGTATTTTTTTTAATGTTCCGTTGATAAGCCCTGCATTATTAGCGGATGGCAGTCTGTTAGTATGTTGGAGCCTTGATGTGCCTGTTCAAAACCATTCTCAACTATTATTCACATTGAAGCTTCTCCTGAAGTAACTCTGCCTTGTTTTGGGGGATTAGGGTCCCCTCACAGTGCCACTCTGGTGCATCTCCCTGTGGGTTAACCAAGGAGAAGCACCTGTAGTATCCAAGTGTGAGAAGATCAGGGTCTCCTAGAAAGGCTATCACACCTGTTGCTTGTAAGCCCAGTATTTGGTCACTTGATCTATCGATGGACTGAAGACAAGACACTAAAGACAGTGTGATATGCTAATGGATGGTACAGATCAGGAAGGTTATAGGTCCCATCCGTGGCTGCTTATTGTTAACTGAGACATGCTGGGGGTGGGGGCACCATTGGCCACAGCGTCCCCTGACTAGAGGAGGAGGAATGAAAAATCAGCTGAAGTTCCTGGACATTTCTGTTTGGGTGGGGGGCTGGGTGGGGGGGTGGAGAACAAAATTAGAGTGGGTTGTGAAGCCATCAAAACTAATTATCCACTGTCTAAGCTCACACAAAGAATTGCCACTTGTCAAAGGTACAGAAGGCTGGCAGAGCTTGCAGGAACTGTACCATGTTATAGACAGTGCCTTCAGATGGCTCTGTGGTAGCGCATTCATCCCTGAGCCAGGTGGTTCAGGATTCAAGTTCCACTCTAACCTGACAGATCAATGCAGTAATGAGCAAATGTGACAATATTGAAGGTGCTGTCTTTCAACTGAGTTGCATCTGCCTGTTCAGTTGGACTTAAAAGACCTCCTGACATTGTTCACAGCAGGGAGCTCTCCCGGGGCACCAGTCGACATTCCTCCTTCAGCCAACATCACAATAACCGATTAACTGGTAATATATTTCATTGCTGTTTGTGTGAACTTGCTGTGTGACTATTGACTTCCATGTTTACCTTTCAAGCAGCAGTGACTGCACTTCAAAAGGGGAAGAAGGGAGAAAAGAAATGGAAAAAGGAACATTAGACATGAAGGAGATTTATGAGTAGGTGCCTGACCATTACCAGCTTGGGGACTCGGGATGTGTTTGTTGGATTTTGCTGCACAGTTTGTTAATGCAGCCTTTAAAAACAGAACAGAAATACATTCAGGAGCTTGTGTAGGAAAGAAACAGAACAAGCCATGGTTGTTGGCACAGTGAATGGACTGCTTTTATTATAGAGAGAGTTTATATGATGGCTATTTCTTGTATGGAATCTGTGTGTAACTAACGTGAAGTATTTTCAGTGTCCACTTTATACTGTGCCAGTGTGCCTTATATATCCATTAAAGATGACTTCTTCATTGTTCCATGTCTGAAAATCATTTTTTAAAAAAACTGCAAAATCAGAGATAAAAACAGGAAGTACGCAAACTGTCACTCAACACCTAAGAGAAGCAAAATCGACAGCAGTCCACACTCAAACCTCACACACATGGATATCTCATCTAAAGTTCATGCAGCATTTTGAGATTGTCTTGTTTCTACACAAATTCAGTTATCTTAGTTTGCAAGGGGCAGGACTAGGAGATACATTACAGCACAGTTTTGCAACAGGGCTAATTATTTGAGCAAAAAAAGAAGATATTGAATTGGGCTGTCAATTATATATTTAGATTCAGTATGGTGGGCGTGTGCATTTCCTTTCAATCTTTTATGGGCCACCTTGCCCCTGTAGACAGACCCATTGGACCAGTTATGCCTGTAGGTGGCAATGTGATGGATATTTCCAATGTGAAAGATGTTGCACCTTTTGCGTCACAGATCCATCATAAGTGATTGAACTGGTATAGCTCAACTGCTAATTAGCAAAGTAAGTAACTTCAATGAAGTGTTATTGATCCTGAGATAGTACTTAGGCATGCACCTGAACACTATTTTGCTTTCAGTGGAACAACTAGTAACCTTAACAATCCTGACTGCACGAAGCATAACCTAGGATTCAGATCTTTGACATTAAACATTCCCCTATGAAACGGGCCGACCTTGAAATGTCACGTCTTGTTAGCCATTAAGTCTCTGATGTCCTGCCACCAATCCAGCGCCCATTCCAAGACATCATTTCCCTGATTAGCAAAGAGAATCTTAATGTTTCAAGCATGAGATACGATAAATGTCTCATCCTGGCATTGACAGTTGGCTTGAAGCACCCGTCGCCCGCTGCAACTGAGCAAAGATTAGGAATCCTGGTTTTATGGGAACGATCATAACCCCAATCAGTACAGAAGAAAGTTTAGTCCTCATTGTCAGGGTCTTTTGGTGAAGGGAGTTGAAGTTCGCCCTCTGCTGGTTGGAGTCATAGCTTGCATAAAGGAAGATGGTTGTGGTTGTTGGAGGTCAATCATCTCAGCTCCAGGACATCGCTGCAGGAGTTCCTCGGGGTAGTGTCCTAGGCCCAACCATCTTCAGCTGCTTTATCAATGACCTTCCTTCAATCTTAAGGTCAGAAGTGGGGATATTCGCTGAAGATTGCACAATGTTCAGTACCATGCGTGACTCCTCAGATACTGAAGCAGTCTGTGTAGCAATGCAGCAAGACCTGGACAATATCCAGGCTTGGGCTGATAAGTGGCAAGTAGTGACCATCTCCAACAAGAGAGAATCTAACCATTTGCCCTTGACATTCAACAGCATTTCCATCGCTGAATCCCCCACTATCAACATCCTGGGGGTTACCATTGACCAGAAACTGAACTGGAGTAGTCATATGAATACTGTGGCTACAAGAGCAGGTCAGAGGCTAGGAATCCTGCAGTGAGTAACTCACCTCCTGACTCCCCAAAGCCTGTCCATGATCTACAAGGCACAAGTCAGGAGTGTGATGGAATACTCTCCACTTGCCTGGATGGGTGCAGCTCCAACAACAATCCAAGAAGCTCAACACCATCCAGGACAAAACAGTCTGCCTGATTGGTACCCCATCCACAAACAATCACTCCCTCCACTACTGATGCACAGTGTGTACCATCTACAAAATGTACTGCAGCAATGCACCAAGGCTCCTTCGACAGCACCTTCCGAACATGCAACCTCTACCAACTAGAAGGGCAAGGGCAGTAGATGCATGGGAACACAGCCACCTGCAAGTTCCCCTCCAAGCCACACACCATTCTGACTTGGAGCTATATCGCTGTTCCTTCATTGTCATTGGGTCCAAATTCCGTTCCTTACAGCACTGTAGGTGTACCTACCCCATATGGACTGCAGTGGTTCAAGAAGGCAGCTCACCACCACCTTCTCAAGGGCATTTAGGGATGGGGAATAAATGCTGTCCTCGCCAGTGATTCCCACATCCCCTGCATGAACTTTAAAAAAAAAATAGGAATTTCTGGATCTGAGGGACGAATTAGCTCCCCTGCCATGAAAATCTGGGTTGCCCTTCCCTATTACCCTGCCATTATCCTCCTGCCTTCCCTTTCTCGGCTGCTTTGGTCCCATCTTCCTTCCCCTTCTTCATTCTTCAGTCTCCTCCTTTAGCCTTCTCCTGACACCCTCCTCTCCTATTTCCTTCCCTCTTTCCCCTTCTACCAGAGGGAAAGTAGAGCTGGGTGGCATCAGCATGTGGAAGCTGTCATTGAGGGACAGTAGGGAGATGGGAAAATGGAAGGGATCTATGGAGATGACTGCACGAGGGAAGGGAAGCCATTGCTGGGGATATGCTGGCTGCATTTTGACCTGTGGAACTGGGCAATAGCATAGAAGCGATGGAGGAGTATGGGGAGATTGGTCATGTCAAAAACTGCAGAGAGGTTAAATGCAATGACAGTGAAAGACTTTGTCCAAAATGGTCTCAGCACTCGAACGCTGGACTGAAGGGAGTCAGACAGGAAGGGCTGGGAGAAAGGCATTTGAGGAGGCAGTTCATTAGGAGAATCCTACATATTCCCCTCCAAGCCACACCATCCTGACTTGGAACTATATCACCATTACTTCACTGTTGCTGGGTCAAAATCCTGGATCTCCCTAATAGTGTGGGTGTGCCTACACCACGTGGACTGCAACGGTTCAAAAAGGTGGTTCACCACCGAAATGAGAGAATTTGGTTAAGGCAGGAGATGTGGGTGTTGAGAGAGACTAGCAATTGGCAGTGATAGCCTCTAGTGATTCATGAAAATTAGTACTCATATCCAGAAAGGGAGTTTTCCAGTCTGACACTCCCAGTTCAACCCACAAAGCTAACCTCTTTCAGACAAAAGCAAAATAACAACAACAATTTATATAGCACCTTTAAGGTAATAAAACATCACAAGGAGCCTCACAGGGCATTATAAATCAAAGCTAGACATGCTAAAAGCTGGAAATCGGAAATAAAAACAGAAAATACTCAACAGGTCAGGCATCTGTGGAGAGAGAAACAGAGTTAACATTTAAAGCTGATGACCTTTCATCAGAACTGGAAGATGTTAGAGATGAACAGCCTTTAAGCAAGTACAGAGCTGGGGTAGAGGGGGTCAGTGGGGTGGTGGGAGGGGCAGGGAACTGCTGTGAGCATTTTATCAGGAATGGAGGTTTATGTTCAGGTGCAGTTTACCCCCTCAGTAACACCCCCCCCCCCCCCCCTCTATTTTCAGCTGAGAGATGGACAGATCATTGTAAATGGCTCTGAGGAGTCTGTGGAGGGGTTGAGTTGTTTGTCAAGTACTCCCTATAGCACTTGGTGTCTCCACCAATGGCATAACCAAGACAAGGAGGGAGATCCCCACTCCTCATGACACCTTACACATTGATTAATTGGCAAACTGTCATTTTACTCCTTTCTTTCTTTGGCCTCCTTGTCTCGGGAGACAATGGGTAAGCGTCTGGAGGTGGTCAGTGGTTTGTGAAGCAGCGCCTGGAGTGGCTATAAAGGCCAATTCTAGAGTGACAGACTCTTCCACAGGTGCTGCAGAAAAATTTTACTCCTAACACAGGCAGAATGGGCCAAATGACCTCCTTTTGTACTAAGATTTTATGTTTCATGATAACTGTGATAACTGTTTAGTCCTGGTATAATTCTAGGGAACTAGAAGACCTTCATTCTCAGCAGCAACTTGTCTCCATGTCTGTCCACTTGTAAAGGATAGAGAGGGTTAATACACATCATTTGAATGCCTCCGATAGCCTGCAGTCATCCCACACCCAGCCAGCCTCTCCACATGAAATGCCTTTTGATCCAGTCAGTCATTCTAGCTGCTAATCCTACTCAGCTTCAGTTTTCCATTGAACAAATTGTCTCTTGCAACTCTGCATCATCTCAGGAAGGCCATCGGGGGAAAGTGAATTCTTCATCATTAGATTTGCCAGTCAATGACCCGTGAAATAGCGGGTGAGTGAGAGTCTCAGACTGATAGCACTAATATTGCAGCTGCCAATACCTGAGAAGTGCTTCCTGCAAGTGTCCCTCACAGTTTATCCAGCTGAAAATGATTCATCACTGTTCTGCGCCCTGTAATGTCCCACTTTCAGATACTTTGTTCTAAGATCATCCTTGAGCTATTACTACCTGCTCACAGGAAACAAAAACAAATTTGCGCCACAAGGAAGTGTGAGCTGATAATGGTGCAGCAAAGGACACTGGGTATTTGGGACCTTGGTGAATGACAGGATCAACAGTCTTATCTCCTTAACCAATGAGATTGAAGGAACAACGAGGGCGGAAATTGGGGAATTAGAGTAAAATCAGGTACAGAAATAGAAATAAAGGGAAAGATTGGATTAAGAGAAAAAAGACAGGAAAAGTATAAAAAAACATTAAACAGGTAAATGAACCAAACTCGTTTTTACAACTCATTTAAACCTTCACTCTTCTTGAAATGTAGATATGTAAATAAAACTGATTCTTGGAGACAAAATAGCGCATGTGGTGCAGCACATCGGTGAGCGACTAGTCCAGCTCAGTCTCCCAGCTGACATCAGGCTGAGTTCAGCTCCATCAGCAAGTCCCCGGTCGGGAGGCCACAGAGCTGGAGGTCAAAGGGACTAAACAGAACCAGTACTCCTAACTCTGCAGCCTGACACACCTCCACCCCAAATGCAGCTATCAATCAAAATCACCAACCCAGCCTTTCAATCACCTCAAATTGATGGACTGGCTTGATTCACTGTTGTGTGCCCAGTAGGGCATCGCAATCCAGGTACAACATGATCAAACTATGCATATCAAGTTCCTCAGAAACTATATTCGTCTCTGCTTTACCTTAGAAACATAGAAAAGTTACAGCACAGAAGAAGGCCATTCAGCCCGTTGTGCCTGTGCTAGCCATAAAAGAGCGATCCAGCCTAATCCCACTTTCCAGCTCTTGGCCCATAGCCCTGTCGATTACAAATGCATACCCGAGTAGTCTTTAAATGCAATGAGGATTTCTGCCTGTACCACCCTTTCAGGCAGTGAGTTCCAGAGGTGCAAATTTTATTCAAACTGCGTATTCCATTGAACTTCCAGAAATAGCCAATAGATTTAATACTGCACATGTACTGTGGCCAGTAATAATGAATCCAATAAAGAATTAAAGATAAAAAAGCTTTGCTTTGTCACAGTGATCAATTGGCATCACACAACAATTTAATCAAACTCCAAAAATATGAAGTACACATGACATCATTCAGCTTTCACTCCGGCCTTAATAGATTCAGCTCTCCACTTCTCATTTCCACTCGCCCCTTAGCTTCATACGGTCCCCACACTGATTCTATACTCGCCTTTCTAGACTGCATACCTGCAGCCCTCACTTTTCATTGACATCTAGTGCAAACTTACACAGACTCCCTCAACTATCCGGATTGTGGTTCTTCCCCTCCAGCTGAAGGAGAAGGGAAATAATCCTAACTAATGGGACACAATGTCCCACTCCAGCAAATTCTGAGAAATGTATTCCATGTGAGACATCAGGCTGAAGGGACCATGTTTGGGCTCATTGTGGTATTTATGAGTCTTGCTGTCTTGTGACAGGATACCCTATAAATATAGTCCACAAAACTCCAAAGTTTCCATAGGAATGCCATTGGTATTGTTTGTATTTTCCCTGTTGATGAATGACTTTTGAGAAGTTATGGGAAATTTGATACACAGAGATGTACAGGAGTGAGAGATCAGCAAGCCTATCTGTTCAAATAATGTCACATGTCATCCTGTCTCTCATATCTTCTGGTTGCTATCTCTGCCAAATACCTTTGCTCTTGAATTTGCTGACACTATGTATCTCTACTCCCTGGGCAGTCCATTCTATATATCCAACCGCCTCTGTGCAAAATGTAACTCTCCACCTCACTCTTCAAACCTAAGTACAGTCCACCCCTTGGGTGCTAATAAAGGATTATCAGTAATGCAGGAATGTAGCGAGGGAGGTGCATGCAGTATTCAGCACAGGGAGCTTCTGGCTATGGCTAGGAATTTGTTCAGAAAGCGACAAACTCCACAAGTTGAGCACCAGTGCAACGCACCAGTGCAACTTCTCACTAACACTAAACTGACTCTGTAGGGAAGTGGAAAAGAAAGAAAGAACTTCCATTTATATAGCACCTTTCATGACCTCAGGACATTCCAAAGCGCCTTACAGCCAATATGTCTGAAGTGTAGTCACTGTTGTTATGTAGGAAATACAACAGTCAAATGGCACATAGCAAGCTTCTACAAACAGCAATGAGATAACTGACTAGATAATCTGTTTTGGTGATCTTGGCCATGGGATCTTTTACATATACCTACAAGGACAGTCAGGGTTTCAGTTTAACATCTCATCCAAAAGCAAGCAACTCTGACACTACTGCATCGGAATTTTGTGCTTTGGATCCTGGAATGGGACTTGAAGCCATGATCTGCTGACTTAGAGGCAGGAGCGCAAGTGACTGAACAACTGACACCATGAAACAAGACTCCCTCCTCTAGGAACCTCACTGTGCTTCACTCTGCTATCAGATTTGCCATCTTGCACTGAATTCAGGCTACACTCAATGTAATTGCAGCACCATTATTAAGTAAACGCATCTCATTTTATGCTAGGCCCAGTAAGTGCAGCCTCAGGCAGCGTCAATCCTGCAGACTTGAAGAAACGCTGTAATATCATTGGTTAACATTGGTCCTGACTGTAATATTGATTATATTTCCTAAAACTAAATTAGGGAGAGGTTGCAACTTCTTGATGCTTTGAAAATGGTTGCAACCCTTGCAAAGCACACAGGGTTAGATTTTACGGGCCCCCCCCCCACCCCGAAAGCGGGATTGGAGGCAGGGGACGCGGAGTATCGTGATGGGTGGTGGGGGCGAGGGGTTGGCGGCAGGGTGGAGGGCCTTCCCCGTTGCCCAGCGATATTCCCGGGGGTGGGATAGGCCAATGACAGCCTTCCCATCGATAGGCCAATTGAGGGGCCTCTTCCCACCGCCGCTGGGGTCTTAGGAGCAGCGGGGAGGCTTCTGCCGCATGGGGAGGATGCCTTGTAAAACAAGGCGCCCTCCCTGCGAGCCTGCGGGGTGGGGGGGGGCCCTCCTCTGTGGGCAATTTGTGGCCTACAGAGGACCCGCACCAGGAACCAATTCACCCATGAGACATCCATCCCCCAGACCACGAGACCACCCTCGCAGCCCCCATGCTGGGGACTTCCAGATTGGCCCCAGCGACCCCGCTTCACCTACCTCTTGTCCGGGGATCCACTGCTGGGCTCGGGTTCAAGGCCTCTGCAGTACCAGCAGTGGCCACCGCTCCCGGTGGCGATAGCAGTACTGCTGAGCTGCTAGCCCTCCAATTGGCCGGCAGCTCTTGGAAGGCGGGGGGGGGGGGGGGGTGGGGGGGGGGGGTGGTCCCTGTCCCTTTAAAGTCTTTCAAGGGATGGGGATCCCACCTCCTAAAACTTTGACACAATAAGACCAAGTATCTTCCCGGGGGCTGAGAAATGCAGAGGCGGGCCCACCCCCCACCCCCCCCCCCCCCCCCCCGCCTTTTTGACCCAGCGCCAGGAGCCCGGCCTCCAGCACTAAATCCATCCCAAAGAATCCACATTGGTAAATATTTTCATGGGAAACGGACTGAAGCAGTGTTTCCAGATAACATTTGCAGTGAACAGCAGCCAATCCAATGCAAAATTCTTGTGAGATTTAATCACTGTCAAAGGCTAATGATTTAAATAAATCAAGTTCTGTCTTTATTATTTAGGATTTCAGAATTTTTGCTGTGGTTTTTCAAATTAGTTCGGTTTGTTTGTAGTTCGGGTTGCTGTTTTACAAGGTTAACTGAGTCCAAATCTGTTTTCATTTCCTGGGATTCTTAAATTTGTACTGTTGCTTTGGAGGGGCCTCCTGGAAGTGTGGAATTTGAGTGAGGACAGGGTCCAGCTTGTGCGCTGGCCCCTGAGTAGAAATCGAGATTGGGAAATAGTAAAGGAATCCACTTTGGACCCATAGGCCAAATTCAACCCCTCAAGCCTGAATTAGACCATGGCTTATCTGCATTTTAACCACCTACCCCTACTCACCATCTACCCATCTACTTGCCTTGGTTCCATATTCCTTGACACCTTTGCCCAACAGAAATTTATCGATCTCAGTTAAAAATTTTCAGTTCATCCTCAGCCTCAACAGCCTTTTAGGGGAGAGAGTTTCAGATTTCCATTACCCTTTGAGTGAAGAAGTACTTCTTGACATCACGATTGAATGGCCTAGTTCTGAATTTAAGGTTGTGCTTTCTTCTTCTGAAAGGTATAGTACCGCGGAAGAGGCACACTAGATGTCTGTCAGTGACTTCAACTCAATATGGTGCACAACCACTGTCACTATAAAGGTGTAAGCCTAGAACCTCAGCCATTTGAAGCCCATTTATTGGGCACTAATTGGCCTCCTAAGCATCCAATGTGATGGGCAAGAAGTAGCTGAGGGAAGAGACGGTCGCCCACCTCCTCCTGGAATGTACCTTTGCAAAGCAGGTGTGGAAAGACATGCAGTGGTTTTTGTCAAGGTTCATCCCAAGCAGCTCGGTAACACAGGAGTTTAGTTTAGTTTAGAGATACAGCACTGAAACAGGCCCTTCGGCCCACCGAGTCTGTGCCGACCATCAACCACCCATTTATACTAATCCTACACTAATCCCATATTCCTACCACATCCCCACCTGTCCCTATATTTCCCTACCACCTACCTATACTAGGGGCAATTTATAATGGCCAATTTACCTACCAACCTGCAAGTCTTTTGGCTTGTGGGAGGAAACCCACGCAGACACAGGGAGAACTTGCAAACTCCACACAGGCAGCGCCCAGAATTGAACCCGGGTCGCTGGAGCTGTGAAGCGGCGGTGCTAACCACTGCGCCACTGTGCCGCCCACAGTCTGTGCTCTACGGGCTGTGCCCAGGGACGCACACCGAGACAAACATCAACTGCTGCTGGAGGACTATCAATTCGGTGAAAGACGCCCTTTGGTCTGCCCGAAACTTGCTGGTCTTCCAGCGCAAAGAGTTGTCCACCACCGAATGTTGCAGACTGGCGCATTCCAAGGTCCAGGTCTACGTGCTGAGGGACGCACTAAAGCTTGGGGCAGCCGCAGCAAAGGCTCAATGGGGAAAGACCACAGTGTAAGGTCCCCCCACCAAGCTGAACTGAGGGGCTGGATCCATGGGAAACCCCTCGAACTGTATCGTTAATATTCTCAATTGCTGTAAATGTATAACTGTAATTGGCATGACAATTGTGAAACGGAAGGGTTGGGAAGAAACTCATGACAGTATTGAAGGAAACTGATCTCCCTTGCAATGTTTGTATTTTTTGGTGCTGTTTTGAAACTGTTTGGCAATGTAATTTTTACAGATTTTTATGAATAAAGTATATTTTGGAAATAAAAAAAAAGTAGCTGAGGGACGCACTAATGCTTGGGGCAACCACTACAAAGGCTCAATGGGGAAAGACCACTGTGTAAGATCCTCCCGCTAAAGTGAACTGAGGGGCTGGACCCAAGGGAAACCCCTCGGGCTGTATACACCAAATATGGGTTTGCTGTAAAATGTACATGGCATGTAAAATGGAATGGAAGGGTTGTGAGGCAACTCACTCCTATGCTGAAGAAAGCTGATTTCCTTTACACTTTTTGGAATGTCAACTTGCTGCTGTTTTGAACTGTTTAGTAATGTATTTTTAACAGATTTTTATGAATAAAGTATATTTTTGGGAAAACAAGGAAAGCTGTTTTTATGAGCTGGGCGTGCGCTTCCTGGTATATTGTAAAAATTTAAAAAAAATCAATAGGCAGTGCCACGCCTGAAACTGGCCTTAACCCCTTTCCAGATTACAAATAAGGGACCTGATGCCTGTTAGACGACCCCACTGCAAGACTGGTTTGCCCTGAGGCAGTCAGCATCCATGCACTCAGGGAAGTCAGGTATACATGCAGCCTAACAGGCTGTACTTAAAAGGAAACTGTGGACTGCAGTTTCAGATATACTTACCTGAATGTGGAGATGGGAGGAGCAGGAGTGATCCTTTTTTTTTTAGAGGCAATTTATAATGGCCAATTAACCTATCAACCTGCAAGTCTTTGGCATGTGGGAGGAAACCCACGCAGACACAGGGAGAACTTGCAAACTCCACACAGGCAGTACCCGGAATTGAACCTGGGTCCCTGGAGCTGTGAGGCTGCTGTGCTAACCACTGCGCCACTGTGCTGCCCCTTCTAACTCCAAATGAAAAGAACCTTGGTCACTGCTCCCCACTGCAATGAGCACTATTTCTCCACAGTCACGTCTCCCCCCACAACCTGATCAACGCTATCCCCCTCCCAATCGCTGCTTCCACCCACAATCATCCCAAACCCACCGAATCATTGCTACCCCTCCTGATTACCCCCCTCTTTCCCAGTCTGCTTTACCTGAGGGCAGTTGCTGGTGTCTCCGTGGCCCGATCTCCCACTCCGTTTTGCTGCTGAGCTCTCTGTTTTTCTCCACAGCTCACCAGCTCAATTGCAACAAGGTCCAAGGTTCAATATCAGGTGCATGTTGGGCCTTAGTGTTCAAGCAGAGGAATTCATGCCTGCCTACCCAAACCAGCCAACACACTCGAATCTCTCGGCCACAGATTTCAAGTGACAAGAACCCATGTCTGAATCTAATAAAAGAAGGTCTAACCAGTGTATATTCATTTGTTCATCAATTCATTGATGCAGTCACAGAGTTTACAGATTCAGGTAGAGGCATTTTTAAAAAAAGGTAAACATACAAATCCAGTGTACAAGATTATGTCCAGTTTATACAATGTATAACATATGGGCTATTTCTCAGTCCTCTGTATAAATCTCCCATAATAAAAGTCATGCGATGCCTTCAGAGCTTGTGTTGTACTCAATACCTCAGTCATGCTCAGTGCCCCACCATGCAAAAATCATTAGTCAGAAATTAAGTCTAGAATAGAGGGAAAATATCCAATAATTTAAATAATTGAGGTAAGCTTTAGACAGGGACCGAACCTTGTTCTGATCCTGAGCCTCTGAGTATTGCAATTCTTGAGTTTCAATCTGCTCCATTAAGTCACTGCCAAACACACTCTGCAAATGGTCTGTCCCATATCTGTACCATTAGGGAGGGACCAAATAGGCAAACTGTAGATCAGTTGAGGGGATATTCTGCTATCGCAGATGTCGCTTGGTTGATTATTCTCTCCATGTGCCCCTAAGGTTAAGAGGAGATTTAATAGTGGTGTTCAAAATTATGAGAGGTTTTCATGGAGTAAATAAGGAGAACAGATTCCACTGGCAGGAGGTTTGGTAACTAAAGGACACAGATGTAAGGTATTGGCAAAAAAAGCAAGGGGAAATGAGAATTTTTTATGCAACAAGTTCTTATGATCTGGAATGCACTGCCTGAAAGGGTGGTGGAAGCAGAGTCAATAGTAATTTTCAAAAAGGAATTGGATAAATACTTGAAGGGAGTAAATTTGCAGGGCACTGGAGAAAGAGTAGGGCAGTGGGACTAATCGGATTACTGTTTCAAAGAGCCAACACGGACATGATGGGCCAAATGGCCTCCTTCTGTGAAGTATGATATAGTGACTCCCGCTCCAGACCACACATACTGAGGCATCCACACATTCCAGACTTCATTCTACAAGAGTGCCACCATTTAGCTTCTCCTCAGGTGAACCCACCATAGCCTTATACAGGTGTGAGAATGTGGTAATGACCTGGAATCACTGGCCACAAGGGTGGTGGAAGAGGAGACAATCAATGACTTCAAGAGAAAATTGGATGGCCACTTAAAGGAAATAGACTTGCAGGGCTACAGGGATTGAGCGGGGGAGTGGGAATGACTGAATAGCTCCGTGGAGAGCTGGCATGGACTTGATGGGCCAAATGGCCTACTTCTGTGCCATAAATGTCTCTATGACACTGGATTTTGTCCTTTGAAAGTTACATACACTGCTTAGGCTAGTGGTAATTGTTTACTATCTAGGTTAGTGGTAACTGTACCTGCTTAGGTTAGTGGTTAGTGATAACTAATTTGTTTAGGTTAATGGTAACTGTTCCCTTTTTGGGTTAATGGTTAGTAAAAACTGTACACTGTTTACGTCAGCTTGCTTCAAGTAGTTAGTTATCACTCTCCCAGTTGGAGATGAAGGGAAGGCTGTGTGTGAGGGGTCAGTGGATAAGTCCCAGAGAGTGGTCTATCTGCTGCTTCACCCCTCTTACTGTCAATCAGCAACCAACACTCTGCAGCTCGGAGTCTGTCTGTGCTGTAAAATGTGAAAAATTGCTTCTGTTTATCTAGTTGTGATCATGCAACAGCTCATTCAGTGTTACCTCGATATCAGCGATCAAAACAATCCCCTGAAATGGAGGAATGGTTAAACGTGAGAAAGCCTGTCATCCAATTTTTATTTATTCTTTCATGGTATGTGAGTGTCGCTGGCAAGACCAGCATTTGTTGCCCATCCCTAATTGCCATTGACAACTGAGTGGCTTGCTCGGCCATTTCAGAGGGCAGTTAAGAATTTATGGGTCTGGAGTCACTTGTAGGCCAAACCAGGTAAAGATGATAGATTTCCTTCCCTAAAGGGGACTAGTGAACTAGATGGGTTTTCACCACAATCGATGATAGTTTCATGGCACTGTCACTGAGACTAGCTTTCAATTCCATATTTTTATTAATTAGTTGAATTCAATCAAAGTATCTGAATCGATGACTGTCTGCACTGTCCTGGCCTGTTTAAGAAATGCAGGCGGGTCTGTTAGATGAGGCTGCAGCCAAGGACCAGTTGCAGATAATGTCATTCATTGGTCCAGGTAAGTGGCTGTAAACAGCTTCTCAATCAGGGTCACTGGCTCAGTCATTAAGCTAAGGGAAATCTGTTGCCTGTTGGTATCTCAGTCAAATTGCTCCAGCTGTTCCTGCAAGGCTACGGACCAGGTGCTGGAAGGTGGAATTAGATTGGGCGGCTAGTATTTTTCAGCCGGTACAGATATGATGGGCTGACTGGCCTCCTTCTGTGCTGTAATTTTTCTATGGTTCTATGCACTCCAGCACCCATTAATGTCAGGACTGGGAGAACCCTCAACATATAAATGGGTCCACATATAATGACCCCATGTATTGACAACCCTGCACGTTTCAGAGGCTCGTGATTTACTGTCTACCTGACCCCAATATGCTTGAGATAATAAAGGTGCTCTTAAGGTTTTGGAGATATTTTTAGAAATGCCATCTTTCTCCAGTGTCCTGGTGAATCGTATAACTAGGGTTGTAGATAGGACTTTAAACTAATTAGTGGGGGAGGGGAGGGTTCAATTGAAGAGAAATTTTAAAAATCAAAAAGAAATAAGAGAGCAGAGGTGCAGGGTAGTGAAGAGGCGAATGGTCATCAAAATGTGACAGGAAAGGGCAGAAAAATATAAGCAGAAGAGTGCAGCAGAAATGAGAACCAGAATGAGTAATAATGGTAAAAAGTCAAAACTTAAGGCTCTTTATCTGAATGCACGCAGCATTTGTAACAAGATGCTATAAAGGCACAAATAGAAATAAATGAATATGACTTGATAGCTAAAGAGAGACGTGATTGCAGGGTGACCAAGACTGGGAATTCAATATTCAAGAGTAATCGACATTCCGGGAAAAATAGGCAAAGAGGAAAAGGAGGTGGTGTAGCTTTGTTAATAAAGGAAGGTATCAGTGCGGTGGTGAGTCGTGATAAAGGTGCAATAAATGCGGAAGTGGAATCAGTTTGGGTGGAAATAAGGAATAGCAAGGGGACGAAGTCACGGGTGGGAGTAGTCTATAGGCTCCCGAAGAGTTGCCTCACTGTAGGGCAAAGTATAAATCAGGAAATAACGGAGGCGTGTAAGAAGGGCGCAAGAATTGTCCTGGGTGATTTTAATCTACATATTGACTGGACAAATTAAATTGTCAGAGGTAACATGGAAGACAAATTTGTAGAGTGCATCAGGGATTGTTACTTAGAGCAATTTGTTGCAGAAACTACCAGGGAACAGGCTATTTTAGATCTAATAATGTGTAATGAGGTAGGATTAATAAGAGATATTGTAGTTAAGGATCCTCTAAGGGGTAGCAATCACAACATGGTAGAATTTCAAATTCAGTTTGAGGGCGAGCAACTTGGGTCTCAAACCAATATCCTCAACTTAAACAAGGGCAATTACGGAGGTATGAAGAAAGAGTTGTCTAAAGCGGGCTGGGAAAATAGTTTAAGTGGAAGGTCAGTGGATGACATTTATGCAGATATTTCATAACGCTCAGCAAAAGTTTATCCCAGTCAAAAAGAAGGACTCGATGAGAAGGATGAACCACTTGTGGTTAACAAAGGCGGTCAATGAGAGTATCCAATCAAAAACTGAGGCATATTAACTAAGGCATACAAAGTGGCGAAAACTAGTGGTAGGCCAGCGGATTGGGAATTTTTGAGGAACCAGCAGCGGATGACTAAAAACTAATAAAGAGGGAGAAGATTGATTATGAAAGTACATTGGCAAGAAATATAAAAACAAACAGCATGAGCTTCTATGGGTATATAAAAAGAAAGAGAGTAGCTAAAGTGAGCATGGGGCCCTTGGAGGATGCAACTGGAGAATTGATAACGGGGAACTGAGAAATGGCAGATCATTTAAACCAATATTTTGCATCAGTCTTCACGATGGAGGACAACATCCCACAGATATCAAATAAGCAAGGAGCTAATGGGAGGAACGATCTTGTAACAGTCTCTATCATGAGGGACAAAATATTTGACAAACTAAT
This sequence comes from Heterodontus francisci, assembly GCF_036365525.1. Taxonomy (NCBI): domain Eukaryota; kingdom Metazoa; phylum Chordata; class Chondrichthyes; order Heterodontiformes; family Heterodontidae; genus Heterodontus; species Heterodontus francisci. The sequence continues at coordinate 46,419,550 of NC_090402.1, read as the reverse complement.
GGGACTAAAGGCAGACAAATCGCCAGGGCCTGATGGCCTACATCCAAGGGCTTTAAAGGAAGTGGCTGCAGAGATAGTGGAGGCATTGGTTGAAATATTCTTGAACTCACTGGATTCCAGGAGGGTCCAAGCGGATTGGAAAACTGCTAATGTAACGCCCCTGTTCAAAAAAGGAGGGATATAAAAGGCAGGAAACTCATAGGCCACTTAGCCTAACATCGGTCATTGGGAAAATGCTAGAGTCCATTATTAAGGAAGAAATAGCAGGACATTTAGAAAAGCTTAACGCAATCAAACAGAGTCAACATGGTTTTGTGAAAGGGAAATCATGTTTGACAAATTTGCTGGAGTTCTTTGAGGATATAACAAGCAGAGCTGATAAAGGGGAACCGGTAGATGTAGTATATTTGGATTTCCAGAAGGCATTTGATAAAGTGCCACATAAAAGATTATTGCACAAGATAGGAGCTCACGGGATTGGGGGTAATGTATTAGCATGGATTGTGAATTGCTTAACTCACAGAAGACAGAGAATCGGGATTAATGGGTCTTTTTCAGGTTGGAAAGGTGTAACTAGCGGACTGCCACAAGGATCAGTTATTTACTATCTATATTAATGACTTGGAGGAGGGGGCAGAGTGTAATATATCCACATTTGCTGACGATACAAAAATAGGTGGGAGGGCATGTTGTGATGAGGACATAAGGAATCTGCAAAGGGATAAAGATAGGTTGAGTGAATGGGCAAAAACTTGGCAGATGGAGTTTAATATACGAAAGTGTGAGGTCATGCACTTTGGTAGGAAGAATCAAAAGGCAGACTATTATTTAAACGGAGAGACTCCAAAAAAGTGCAGCACAGAGGGATCTGGGTGTTCTTGTGCATGAAACACAAAAAGTTAGCATGCAGGTGCAGCAAGTTACTTAAGAAGGCAAATCGAATTTTGGCCTTTATTGCTAGGGGGCTACTGTACAGGGTGTTGGTGTGGACGCACCTGGAGTACTGTGTACAGTTTTGGTCCCCGTATTTAAGAAAGGATATACTGGCATTGGAGGCAGTTCAAAAGAGATTTACTAGGCTGATTCCTGGGATGAAAGGGTTGACTTGTCAAGAACAGCTAAACAGGTTAGGCCTTTATTCATTAGAGTTTAGAAGAATGAGGGGTGATCTTATTGAAACGTACAAGATTCTGAGGGGGTTTGACAAAGTAGATGTTAAGAAGATGTTTCCACTAGTGGGGGAATCGCGAACGAGGGGCATTGTTACAGAATAAGGGGACACTCATTTAAAACTGAGATGCGAAGGAATTTCTTCTCTCAGAGGGTAGCGAATGTCTGGAATACTCTACCCCAGAGAGTTGTGAAGGCTAGATCACTGAAAGTATTTAAAGAGGAGGTAGATAGATTTTTGAAATATCGCAGAGTTGAGGGCTATGAGGAACTGGCACGAAAGAGGAGTTCAGATCTGGGGCAGATCAGCCATGATCTTATTGAATGCTGGGGCAGGGTTGAGGGGCCGAATGTCCTACTCTTGCTCCTATTTCTTATGTTCTTATGTTCTCAACGCTGCTTCCTGCGATCCAGAAAATGATCGATTTTATACACTGCTTCAAGGACACATGCCCCTGAAGGTTAGCTGTCTCCCTCTTGCCGTAACCTGTTGATGGGATTTAATAATTTCATGTTATGTTACTAATTTATTTTCAACGTGGATATTAGCTAGATTAGACAAGCTAGATAGACTAGAGGCAGATAGACTAAAGCAACCAACATTTATTTACATATAAACAGTAATATGAATACATTAGTTAGCAGGTGTTAAAAGCACAATATACACATGTAAAAACACATACACAGTGAGAAAGTCCATAATTACTCTTCATAAGAATAATTTTTTAAATATATTATGGAGGTATGGGCATCGGTCTCATGGCCAGTGTTTGTCAACCATCTCTAGGTGACCTGAGAAGGTAGTCCTTATCAAGTGTATACAAGTCTGCTTATCCAAAGTTCTGTCAAGATCTGTTCATTTATCCTTGCCTCAAACCTTCTACAAAAGCTCGTTCGTCAAGGAGGAAATGAAATAGGACATCTTATGAACAAATATTACCTTTTAGAAGGTAGTAGTGATCTGTGCTAAACCCATACTTTTTACACAAAGTGTTCTGTGATTGCCTTTAAAAGTGATGTCCCTTTAAGATCTTAGTATGCTTATGAACTATGTACCAGGACGTAGTCATGTGACTACAAACCTGAGGCACTCTGCTACTGTAACACCTAGAGGCAAGTTCTGTAAATAGTTAGCTCTGTAGTGTATAATAGTTTAAATGTAATAAACCTGTTTGAGATCTCCAACCAACTGGACTCCACGCATCTCATTTATGTTGCATCAGACAACATAAAAAGAATTCATTACATGGTGGCAGTTATGGTGAGAAGACAAAGTCTAAATTGAAGACCACAAGGAAAAAAGCTTTAAAAACTAACTTCCTACAGCTAGAAGAGAGAAAGTTAAAGAAAAATCTGGCTCAGACAGTGAAGAAAACACCTATCTCAAACTGTAGATGACAGAGCGCTGAACGATAGGCTGCAAATCAATCACTGTGATCGGGTGAGTCATTGTCCTGATGGTCCAGGAATCCCCGTTGAAAAAAAAAGCTTTGAGGTGCTTGCAAAATTGATTTTTTAAAGCCTCAGTAAAAGAAAAAAAACAGGGAAAACACAATCTCTATCTCAGGCTGATCGATTGTTTTCAAAGGCTCCCCTAGCCTGATTGAGGAATCCTCCATTCATGCGTCTCACAGCTAAAGCTATAAAAAAGAAACCATCAAACCACTTGAACGCTGCAGAACCTTCACTTGCTCAGCCAAAGTTTTTAAAAAACCCATTAAATCACTCAAATGTGCAGACCTTCCATTCACTCAGCCAAAGTTTAAAATACCCATAAAACCACTCAAGCATGAATAATTGCCAATTGAACAGCTGTATGAACAAACTCTAGCACCTATGTAAACAGACAGACTAGACTGCTGGAAGTTAGATAAACAGACAAGTGCAGCTAAACACCTGCTCCTGTCAATCAAAGCAGCCAAGGGAGTTGTTTTAAAGGGAAAGAAGTATAGAGTCACAGAACCAAGTCTAAAAGCAAGTTTTAAGCAAAGAACAGCAGAAATATGGATACCAAATTTCCCAGCATGAACTGGAAAGCCATGGATATTCTATCCAAGTTCCAGCTTTTCAAACAGAGAACGCAGTTTTCCTTCACTGACCAAGTGATTACAGAACCAGAAAAACAGACAGTAAAAATAATGATAGCAATTGGAAATGAGGATTTACACAGAATAAATACCTCAAGCATATTTGAAGAGGAACAGAAAGATCCTGAAAAGATATGGAAAGTGCTAGAAGATCAACTCAGATTCAGAGTAAAATAAGTGGATTTTAGAATTTACCGCATGGAATTGATGTCCTACAGGCAACAAACACAGAAATCGATAGACCAGTTCATCAGCAAATGCCATAGTAAAAGCAAAAATTGAGATTTTTCAGAAGCTGAGCTGTCAGACTGAATAATGGAGTTGTGATTGTATCAACACCCATTGAAGCATTTCAGAAGGATTTCTTGGGGAAAAAGAAAGGTCACAGCATTGATGCATGACTGGAAGATAGCAGGAAACATAAAGCCATTGTAGTTGGATAACAGCACCTGCACAAACTAGGTGCAGCCAACAGTATTGGCACAATAACCAGGTTGAAATGAGCAAGCAAGCTGTGTGGTAATTGTGTGTTGGTCCCACTCACCGTGAAGTTGTGCTGCATTTCAAGACCTATGCAAGGCATGTGGTGCAAGAGCACACTAGGCCGCCTATGCAATAAACCTGACTCCGAAGATGCAGCCAGAAGTCACAGTAGGGTGCAGACAAACAGATGACAGGCACAGCAACATGGCAACACAGCAAGGAAAGTGCCAGAGACCTGTGCAAACATAAGCCGATACATGCAATTGATAGCGAAGCAGACTTGAGACAAGACTCAGAGAGAAGTAGTTCTCACACAGAAGACAAACAGACATTCCACATTATGAACCTGACACCTCATGTTGATGACGTCAAACAACTGGAAGCTTTCACCACTATTAACATCATGTGCCCAAAGAAAGCTGGCAAAAATACACTTAGGGTCAAGATTGACACCGGCACTAGTGTGAATATCCTACCAGTCCGTATGCTCAAAGATATGTACCAGAGTTGATGGAGATCAATGATACAACCGACAACTGCCAAGTCATCTGCGTATAACGGGACACCCATCCCTTGCAGTGGCACACTAACAATGTAATGCAGTTATGGCACATCAGCATAGAAACCATAAACTATATACCTAGTAGACACAAACGGACCAGCAGTGGCAGGACTACCAGCGTGTAAGGACCTCAACATCATGACCATCTACGAGGTCACCAAGGTACTAATCATGGCAGATGAGACCAAGGGTACCCACATGGCCAGCATCAAACAGTGCAGTCTGGAAACCCAGCAACAACACAACTATACTGCGTCTTCACTTTTACTCTCCAGAGAACCGCCAGCACCACAACGAGCCTGAATGGACAGGTATCTCCATGAGACCAAGTACTCTTCCCCCAACAAGTCCTCGACCTTGAGCCCCAAGGCTTCAGACTGGAGGATGAGGAGAGGCAAAGGACACGCAAGGGCACAAAATGTACTCTGGGTGGGGGACTTCAATGTCCATCACCAAGAGAGGCTTGGTAGCACCACTACTGACTGACCTGGCTGAGTACTAAAGGACATAGCTGTTAGACTGGGTCTGCGGCAGGTGGTGGGGGAACCAACACGAGGGAAAAACATACTTGACCTTGTCCTCACCAATCTGCCTGCCGCAGGTGCTTCTGTCCATGACTGTATTGGTAGGAGTGACCACCGCACAGTCCTTGTGGAGGCGAAGTCCCGCCTTCACATGAAGGATACCATCCATCGTGTTGTGTGGCACTATCACCGTGCTAAATGGGATAGATTTCGATCAGATCTGGCAAAGCAAAACTGGGCATCCATGAGGCGCTGTGGGCCATCAGCAGCAGCAAAATTGTACTCAACCACAATCTGTAACCTCATGGCCTGGCATATCCCCCACTCTACCATTACCATCAAGCCAGGAGACCAACCCTGGTTCAATGAAGAGTGCAGGAGGGCCTGCCAGGAGCAGCACCAGGCGTACCTCAAAATGAGGTGTCAACCTGGTTGAGCTACAACCCAGGACAACTTGCATGCCAAACTGCATAAGCAGCATGCAATAGACTGAGCTAAGCGATCCCATAACCAATGGATCAGATCTAAGCTCTGCAGTCCTGCCACATCCAGTCATGAATGGTGGTGGACAATTAAACAACTAACTGGAGGAGGTGGCTCCACAAATATCCCCATCCTCAATGATGGGGGAACCCAGCGAATCAGGGCGAAAGATAAGGCTGAAGCATTTGCAGCAATCTTCAGCCAGAAGTGCCGAGTTGATGATACATCTCGGCCTCCTCCTGAAGTCCCCTGCATTACTGATGCCAGACTTCAGCCAATTCGATTCACTCCACGTGATATCAAGAAATGACTGAAGGTACTGGATACTGCAAAGGCCCTGACAATATTCCGGCAATAGTACTGAAGACCTGTGCTCCAGAACTCGCAGCACCCCTAGCCAAGCTGTTCCAGTACAGCTACAACACCGGCATCTACCCGGCAATGTGGAAAATTGCCCAGGTATGTCCTGTACCCAAAAAGCAGGACAAGTCCAACCCGGCCAATTACTGCCCCATCAGTCTACTCTCAATCATCAGTAAAGTGATGGAAGGTGTCATCAACTGTGCCATCAAGCAGCACTTGCTTAGCAATAACCTGCTCAGTGATGCTCAGTTTGGGTTCCGCCAGGGACACCCAGCTCCTGACCTCATTACAGCCTTGGTTCAAACATGGACAAAAGAGTTAAATGCAAGAGGTGAGGTGAGAGTGACTGCTCTTGACATCAAGGCAGTATTTGACCAAGTATGGCATCAAGGAGCCCTAGCAAAACTGGAATCAATGGGAATCAGGGGGAAAACCCTCTGCTGGTTGGAGTCATAGCTAGCACAAAGGAAGATGGCTGTGGTTGTTGGAGGTCAATCATCTGAGCTCCAGGACATCACTGCAGGAGTTCCTCAGGGTAGAGTCCTAGGCCCAACCATCTTCAGCTGCTTCATCAATGACCTTCCTTCAAACATAAGGTCAGAAATGGGGATGTTCGCTGATGATTGCACAATGTTCCGCACCATTTGCAACTCCTCAAATATTGAAGCAGTCCGTGTCGAAATGCAGCAAGACCTGGACAATATCCAGGCTTGGGCTGATAAGTGGCAAGTAACATTTGCGCTACACAAGTGCCAGGCAATGAACTTCTCCAACAAGAGAGAATCTAACCATCTCCCCTTGACATTCAATGGCATTACCATCGCTGAATCCCCCACTATCAACATCCTAGGGGCTACCATTGACCAGAAACTGAACTGGAGTAGCCATTTAAATGCTGTGGCTGCAAGAGCAGGTCAGAGGCTAGGAATCCTGTGGCTAGGCAATGTAGCCTAAATTTCCCAATTGGTATTCCATCACACTCCTGACTTGTGCCTTGTAGATGGTGGACAGGCTTTGGGGAGTCAGGAGGTGAGTTACTTGCCGCAGGATTCCTAGCCTCTGACCTGCTCTTGTAGCCACAGCATTTATACGGCTGGTCCAGTTCAGTTTCTGATTGATGGTAAACGGCTGGATGTCAATGGTGGGGGATTCAGTGATGGTAATGTTGTTGAATGTCAGGGTAGGTGGTTAGGCTCTCTCTTGTCATTCTCCTGATGTCCTTAGTGGTGTGAATATGTGTGTTTAACCATAATTAAAACTGGGCATTAAAGGTCCTTTTCTGTGAGCTTGTAGCCCAGTTTTAGCTTATCCAATGCCATACGCAGGATGACAACCTGTATTTAGCATAAGTTTTCTTGGTACCGCTAGTTTGAAATCTCATGCATTGTGCCACCCAGTTTCTCTCTTTCTGGATTTCATTCATGATTGTGCTAAATCCCAATCCAATCTCCAGCTTGTGGATCTCCCTCCTAATGGATTGGAGGCAAGCTGGACCTGCACCCTGAAGTGAGGTTAGAGCCTGCAACTCAGTCCTCTCTCATTGCTTCGAGTGCTTGTCTGAGCTCACTTTGGTGCTTTCATCCCCACTGGTGGGTTTTCTTATGACATTGACCGTCAGTGTGTTGGAGACAGAGATCGTGATACACAGGTTGTGACACCCAACCAAAACTGTTGAGATTGCCCCAGTTCGAGTGAGAAGAGGGTATACACCAGTTCAGCTGTTATTGAATCTGAAAGTTCTCAATGGCTGCTGAATACTGGGGAATGTGGGGAAGCGCTGCCCCTTTAAGAGTTTGCTCTGGCTTCTTCTCCAATCGGCTGCTCAGGAAAGACAGGACAAAGAGAACATCTTGTGACACAAACACGCAGACACCGGCTGGAAGAGGTGATGTGAGGCTGAGAAAACAAATTGCTTCATCTAAAGGTCACTGCTGCTATTTGCTATCACCCACCCTGCCAGAAAACTCACCTGAAGCTGTGATTTGATCAAACTATGCTTGTGCCTGGAATATATTTAGAATGTCAGTAAATAATATCTACTCAGGTACTTCTACTCTTTAACATTACCTTTGTGATTCCATTAATCGTGTTACCATGGATAAGTTAATAAAATAATGTTTGTTCCCAGGTTTGTGCCGGACTTTATCTTTGGTGACTCTGGCAACACATTAATTAAATCACCCAGTAGTTCACCGTGATTGGTTTGGTCTGTGTAAATGTTAATATGATTTGGACTGGATGATATAAAATGGTTCAATGACCAGCTAAATTTAAGGCATCTTATTAACCTCGGGGTGGAAAGGTCAATTTCTAGCCAATCATCTGATGTAGAATTGCGGTTAAAGGTTCATGGATTATTCTTTGAGTAATATTCCTTACATATTCATGGATTTTGATTCATGTACAGCTTTGCTCTGGGTGTCTCTGCCTCACCGGTCACTTGCTCTGGGGTCTCCGACCTGCAGCCAGCTGCTCCCACACTTTCTCATTTGCCAGTTCCCACCCTGGGGGTTTGCCTGTTCATTGTCCTCTGCTCTGGGACTCCTCTGTCAACTCCACCACCGATCTCCACACTCTGAGTTCCTAAGCAACCTCCCCAGATGGCTGTGCCAATGCAGTAGTAAAGTTAAAAGAAAATGCATTGGTGAGAAACAGGAGGAGCGCATGTCAAGGAATGAGGAAGAGGACAGAAGGGGCTAAGTGACGGAAATAAGAGAGAAAAAAGTGGGAGAGGAGTAAGAGAAAGAAGTAAAGTGAATGAGGAGGGAGGATATTAGCGTGTTTGGCTGGGAGGGGCGGGAGGGGTCGAATGGTGTAGTTTTGGGGGTGAATGGTGTAGTTTTGTGGGTGAATGACGTGGTTTTGGGGGTGAATGGTGTGGTTTTGGGGTTGAATGGTGTAGTTTTGGGGGTGAATGGTGTGGTTTTGGGAGTGAATGGTGTAGTTTTGTGGGTGAATGGTGTGGCTTTGGGGGTGAATGGTGTAGTTTTGGAAGTGAATGGTGTGGTTTTGGGGGTGAATGGTGTGGTTTTGGAAGTGAATGGTGTGGTTTTGGGGGTGAATGGTGTGGTTTTGGAAGTGAATGGTGTGGTTTTGGGAGTGAATGGTGTGGTTTTGGGAGTGAATGGTGTGGTTTTGTGGGTGAATGGTGTGGTTTTGTGGGTGAATGGTGTGGTTTTGGGGGTGAATGGTGTAGTTTTGGAAGTGAATGGTGTGGTTTTGGGAGTGAATGGTGTGGTTTTGGGAGTGAATGGTGTGGTTTTGTGGGTGAATGGTGTGGTTTTGGGGGTGAATGGTGTAGTTTTGGAAGTGAATGGTGTGGTTTTGGGGGTGAATGGTGTGGTTTTGGGAGTGAATGGTGTGGTTTTGGAAGTGAATGGTGTGGTTTTGGGGGTGAATGGTGTAGTTTTGTGGGTGAATGGTGTGGTTTTGGGGTTGAATGGTGTGGTTTTGGGGTTGAATGGTGTGGTTTTGGGGGTGAATGGTGTAGTTTTGGGAGGTTTTGGGGGTGAATGGTGTAGTTTTGGGAGGTTTTGGGGGTGAATGGTGTAGTTTTGTGGGTGAATGGTGTAGTTTTGTGGGTGAATGGTGTGGTTTTGGGAGTGAATGGTGTGGTTTTGGAAGTGAATGGTGTGGTTTTGGGGTTGAATGGTGTAGTTTTGTGGGTGAATGGTGTGGTTTTGGGGTTGAATGGTGTAGTTTTGGGGTTGAATGGTGTAGTTTTGGGAGGTTTTGGGGGTGAATGGTGTGGTTTTGGGGTTGAATGGTGTAGGTTTGGGGTTGAATGGTGTGGTTTTGGGGGTGAATGGTGTAGTTTTGGAAGTGAATGGTGTGGTTTTGGGAGTGAATGGTGTGGTTTTGGGGGTGAATGGTGTAGTTTTGGGAGGTTTTGGGGGTGAATGGTGTAGTTTTGGGAGGTTTTGGGGGTGAATGGTGTAGTTTTGTGGGTGAATGGTGTGGTTTTGGGAGTGAATGGTGTGGTTTTGGAAGTGAATGGTGTGGTTTTGGGGTTGAATGGTGTAGTTTTGTGGGTGAATGGTGTGGTTTTGGGGTTGAATGGTGTAGTTTTGGAAGTGAATGGTGTAGTTTTGGGAGGTTTTGGGGGTGAATGGTGTGGTTTTGGGGTTGAATGGTGTAGGTTTGGGGTTGAATGGTGTGGTTTTGGGGGTGAATGGTGTAGTTTTGGAAGTGAATGGTGTGGTTTTGGGAGTGAATGGTGTGGTTTTGGGGGTGAATGGTGTAGTTTTGGGAGTGAATGGTGTGGTTTTGGAAGTGAATGGTGTGGTTTTGTGGGTGAATGGTGTGGTTTTGGGGGTGAATGATGTGGTTTTGTGGGTGAATGTTGTGGTTTTGGGGTTGAATGGTGTGGTTTTGGGGGTGAATGGTGTAGTTTTGGGAGTGAATGGTGTGGTTTTGTGGGTGAATGGTGTGGTTCTGGGGGTGAATAGTGTGGTTTTGGGGTGCATGGTGTGTTTTGGGGTGAGGTGGAACATAGCACATTAATTTCCTGTCCCACTTCCACTCTGACCTCTCTGTTCTTGGGCTCCTAATCTGTTCCTGTGAAGTTCAATGCAAGCTCGAGGAAGAGCACCTGATCTTTGTACTGGGCACTTTATAGCCTTCTGGCTGCAATGACTTCAGACCTTAAACTCCACCCACATTTTCTCCCTGGCAGCACGAGGATGGCTGCACTGGTAGTGATGGGAATTGAGGAGGTTATGGGATGGTCTCTGTGATGGGGCTCCCCTATTAGGCAGGGTGGTCCAGAGTCCTGGCGTCTATCTGATCTTTCCTTCCACTCCAGAACCTGGGCCACCAGAACTTTCCAGATATTTCATGGTTCCCTCCCACTGTTCTATTCTTCTGGGACCATTCACACTTCATTCAGACCAGATCTGATGAAAGGTCATTGATCTGAATTGTCAGGCTGAATTTTACCAGGTTAGGAGGTGGGAAAGCTGGCAAAATGGCGCGGGAAGGCACCAGGGGTTGCCATGCCATTTTGCCAGTGGCGGGGAAGCCGGCAGCTTGGCTGCCCACCAGGAGATCAGTTGAATTACTTAAATGGCCAATTAAGGGCCAATTCCTGCCTCTGCAGGAATGCTGAGGCGTCTTCCCAGTGGACTCCAAGGGGTGACCCTTCTTTAGGGGCACTCCATAGCTCACGGAGGCCCCCTCCCCCACTCCACGGCAACAATAGACCCCCCTGCAGCAACGGCGCCACCTGGTCTCAGTGATTTTCCCTTCCCCCCAACTTACTCCTTTTCATGTGTTTCAGGCTATTGAGGCGCCCTCATCTTGTAGCTGCAGCCTCAGCAATGACCACTGCTAGCGGTGATGCTGCTGAGGTTGTTGAGCTGCTGGCTTTCTGATCGGGCCCGGCCACCGTCCTTACTAGGACAGCAGCCCAGGTGGCAGCCACTTATTTGGTTGCCGCTGGCAAAATGTGGCCCCGGATCCCACCGTCTGCCGAAGAAGGGTTGCCTACTGCTTTCAGCCCTTCAGGACTTCTGCCACCTCAGAAAATTCCAGCTATTAACTCTTGTTTCTGTCCAGAAACAGACCTGCTGAGTGTTTCCAGAATTTTCTGTTATTTCCGATTTCCAGAGTCTGCAGTATTTTGCTTTCCATTCCTCCAGTATTGATATTCTTTGGGAAATCACTTGAGGAGGTTAAATTACTGGACAAATCCACCATCCGATTGTTTCTCTGCACTGAGGCATAAAATACTCCTCCAATTCAACCCACACAACTTCCCTTCACACCCAATTATACACTGTGTGGAAGGCCTAGTACTTAAACTCTCAAGTAGTGGTGCAGCTGAGACCTCGAGCTTAAAGAAAGGGTAAACTGATGGTATGCGACTTTGCCTGTATCACTTGCCCGTTTCCCTCTCATCATTTCAGTTTCCCTTCCTGCCACTGTCTGTATTTTGAAGGACTGCACTGTAACTCAGAGCAGGAATATTGGCAAAGGTTACACTAGAATGCAAACAAATCAGGCCGCAAACTGCTTTGAGACCAGTTGCAGGCATATTTTAGAGCCCTGTGCAGGCTGCTGATGGTTAGCTGTGTTGTGTTAGGGGTGGAAACTCCATCATCTTTCAGTACCCGATGCCAGGCATCATTCACCTGCCAAAGCCGCAGGACAGCGAGAAACCCATGAGGCGCTGGGAAGCTTGTAATCGGGTTTTCCCTCTTCCTGCCCACCTCAACGCTTGTCCATATTCCCAGTTCTTCCATGCCTGTGATGGAGAGTCGCAGATGAAATATCCGACACAGCGGAGGGCTTCCTCCAGCATAGGGACTGGCTATCCCCGGCACAGGGCACAGTTTCTCCTGGCTCCCCTATGTGTTACTGGGTATAATGTTCCTGTACATCGCATGTATTACTCTGCATCTAATATACCATATCATGATTCTGAATATATTAAAATCCAATTGGTTCTTTTCTGACAAGTGCCATTAATTGGCACTTAGATTCACATTAATTGTTTCCCTCTATTGATCTAAAAAGGGTAGACCATTGAATTAAATTGCTGGCTAACATATTTTGCTTATTGTTCACTGTTAATGCAGGATACTGTCAAGCAGTATGTAGATTGAGGACGAGCACTGAGAAACTGTGTTGGGTTCAACAGCTGTTAAATGGGTGAGCTGTGATGCTGAGGGCACTGGTTGATTTTGCAGCTGCTACTTTGCTGCAGAGAGTGTTAGCAGCACCAGCGATGAAATCAATTAATGTGCAATTAAAAAGGCCTGAAGTCCTCGGACAGCTGGCTTTGGGACAGAGACCGTTGCCCAGGGTACGCAAATTAAACACCCGCTCTAATTAAACTCCCCTGCACAGGGAGCGACCACCACCTGAGGAAGGATTCCTTGCACAGGGAGGGGCACCCATACAGAGAAGGACCACTGCCCAAGTCCCCTGCTCAAACAGGGACCTCAACACTGAGTCCATCAGTCTGTCATGGCTTCTGCGCGGTACTCAGCAACCTCCCTCCCAAGCAACTAATACCTGTGTAGATCAGCTGTCCGCATCTCATCGAGTCTACAGCACAAGTGCCAGGCAATGACCATCTCCAACAAGAGAGAATCTAACCATCTCCCCATGACATTCAATGGCATTACCATCGCTGAATCCCCCACTATCAACATCCCAGGGGCTACCATTGAACAGAAACTGAACTGGAGTAGCCATATAAATACCATGGCTACAAGAGCAGGTCAGAGGCTAGGAATCCTGCGGCGAGTAATTCACCTCCTGACTCCCCAAAGCCTGTCCACCATCTACAAGGCACAAGTCAGGAGTGTGATGGAATACTCTCCACTTGCCTGGATGGGTGCAGCTCCAACAACACTCAAGAAGCTCGACACCATCCAGGACAAAGCAACCCACTTGATTGGCACCCCATCTACAAACATTCACTCCCTCCACCACCGATGCAGAGTGGCAGCAGTGTGTACCATCTACAAGATGCACTGCAGCAATGCACCAAGGCTCCTTAGAGCACCTTACAATGCCCCGACCTCTACCAACTAGAAGGACAAGGGCAGCAACTGCAGGGGAACTCCACCACCTGCAAGTTCCCCTCCAAGTCACACACCATCCTGACTTGGAACTATATCGCCGTTCCTTCACTGTCGCTGGGTGAAAATCCTGGAATTCCCTTCCTAACAGCACTGTGGGTGTACCTACCCCACATGGACTGCAGCGGTTCAAGAAGGCAGCTCACCACCACCTTCTCAAGGGCAATTAGGGATAGGCAATAAATGCTGGCCTGGTCAGCGACGCCCACATCCCATGAATGAATAAAAAATAAACAGGCCACTCAACCCAACTGGTCTACGTCAGCACTTGTGCTCCATAAGACTACTGGCCCTCAGGTGGCACTTAGAACCAGTGTTAGAAAGGGACAAAGGATTGTCACAAAGGGTATGTATACTGGTGAGTCCAATTGACTGCTCCATTATAAATGTCCAGAACCTTTAGATAATTGTTGTTGTCAGAAGTATTGTTGGGATGTTCTTAAAACCACAGAGGGATAACGTACAGAAGAAGGCCATTGTGCTTGTTGCTGTATCCACTCTTTGAAAGAGCTGTGCAATTAATCCCACTCCTTTGTTCTTTCCCCATAGTCCTGCAGATTATTTCCTTTATAAATCCAATACCCTTTTGAAGGTTACTATTGAATTTGCCTCAACTCTCCTTTGGCAGTGAGTTCCACTTACCAACCACTCTCTGGGTTAAGAAGTTTCTCCTAAGTTCTTCATTGGTTTTATTTGTGACTATCTTAGATTTAAGACCCCTAGTTTTGGACTCCCCACAAGTGGAAACACCTTCTCTACATTTACCCTATCAAAGCCCTCCATTCGGTCATCCCTCAGCCTTTTCTAGATAAAGGAGACCCAGCTGGCTCAACCTCTCAAAGTTCAGGGAGGAATGTTGGCCAGGAATGCGAGAGTACCCTCCGGGTGCAGGCATGGGATCGTTAACATTCACCAGGAGGGGCAGATGGGACGCTTGGTTTAATGTCTCATTTGAAAGATAGCACATCTGACAGTGCAGGGCTCCCTCGGTATGACACTGAAGTGTCAGCCTAGATGATGGGATCTGGTCCTGGTGTGGGGCTCGAACCAGATCCAGAAATGAAAGCTCTATCAACTCAGCCAAGCTGGCTACTTACACGAAAATGGATAACCATACACCTGGATAGAGGTACATAAACAGAAAGGTGTATATATATATATATATATATATATATATATGTGTGTATGCATGCACTGTGATTCAACACACACACACCCACACACACTCCACTGCAGCCTTTGTGTTGCGATATCACAGATTCAATCAGCTGTTAAATCAATGGTCATTAGGCTTTGATGTTTTCCATAGTCTCCATCCATCATCTTGCTGGAATTGTTGAGTGAATGTGTCACAGCATTGACTCCCTGTCACAATTCATTCTGTATTTATCCTGTCTTTGACCTCCAAGCCTTTACCTAATTAGTACGATGGGATCAATAAATCAGCGTGAATATTTCATGGTTGTGTCAGTTGATGGGATGTTGTTAGCTTCCAACATCCAAATAGCTGTGTCATGACCATCCTGTGTCAATTAAATATAGGCCCAAAAAAACAGAAATACACTTTCTACATAAAAGATATTTTTACAAGTTTTGTTTTGGCATAAAGCATTTTATTTCTGTTCTCATTTTGCAATTCCTCAGGATTTATTTGATCAGTTTGATCTGTAAGTCTACAATTCTGGTTAACTAGATTCGGGGTGTTTACTCAGGATTGGTGTACCAATAGTCCGTGACATGGCTGTTCCACCGCACAATTGTTTCCACAGGCCTGATAGCATCCAGCAGCTTGGGGTGGAGAATGCATGAACACCCAGAGTAAATTACCCTCTTCAGCAAGGGCAGGGAGAGTGAGAGGGTCAGGGTAGTCCAGGAATAAGTCAGGGAGAGGGAGGAGGATAGAGCAGGAACACCCAGAGTAACTTACCCTCTCTAACATTCAGCTTACGACAGGGATAAGAGAGAGTGTTTCATATTTCGTTACGTCTCCAGATTCCTTGCATAACAGCGACTGGATGTAAATTTTTACCTCTAGTTTTTAATCCCATTTTAGGCATGGATTGCAGTCTCCCTGCAGCACCACGACACTCACTTGACATTGGGTTCAGTGATAAAAGGGACATTTATAGACGTCTCCTTACTTCTGTTAGGCTTACCTTAAATAGGTTACTGCTTTCATTAGACTGTGGTCTGAGGAATGCTGCTCAAACATATGACATCTTCATCTGCTCCTGTTGCCAGCAGCAATTTTCAGTTTAATGTTTTATATGTATGCTTGATTTTTAATTTAAAGATGTTCCCTTAACAATCAGTTTCCAGCAGTGTAGCAGTTAGTTAGCCAGTTAGATCTGGCACTGACTGGAAGATGGAGTTTGCAAGAGAAGTCTGAGTTGTTCTTTATAAAATTGTTTTCAATTTAATAAAGTTCACCTCATTTTATTCAACTCGAAAACCGATTTGCAATGTGAGTTCACTGCCCTCCTATCCTCCCTTAGTCTCTGCCTCCATGTAAACAGCACAACCCATATTCATGGCCACCCCCTTGACCTTGTCATCTCACGACGGCTACTCCCATCGTGCCGATAAAGCCATCACTAATCACTTCCTTGTATTACTCTCCACCACATCCCCTTTCCCCTCCTAACTCTATTTCCTTTTGTGTCTGACCCTGGGAAAAAAACTCCCTCTCAATTCACTTACAACTGCACTTTCAAAATCCCAACTGCATAGCCTTTGGCCATCCATTCATCACTCCATTTCTGATCTGCTCAATCACATCCTCACCTACACGACTGATGCCCTAGTTTCCATTAAAGCCATTACTCTCTCTCACCCCGGTCATTCCCCTGGTACGGCTCTCATCTCCACTCCCTTAAATCCAAGGGATGCAAACTTGAACGGATATGGCGAACAATTGGTTTAGCCATCCACCACCAGATCTGACTGGACTACATAATGCATTAGCGGGTCCTGGTCTTATCTGCTAAAACTGCTCATTATTCCAGCATCACCTTGGAATGCAAAGATAACTCCAGGCTTCTTTTCTATACTGCTAACTGTCTTGTTTAACCCCTCTCTCCCTGTGCCCCCCACCCTCACCTCCAACAACAAGTCTGCGGAGCTCATGAATTTCTTTGTCACTAAGATTTCAATCATCCGGCCAGCTGCCTCTGCCGTTTCTCCTCCCTTCCACTAGTCCGCTGGGCCAAACCTCTTCTAAGTCTCCCCCCTTTCCTGGCCTTGAGCTAGTGTCTTTCTCCAGTTTCTCTCCTATCTCTCCTCATTCCCTCTCCAAGCTCATTGTGTCCATGAGATCCACCTCCTGCTCCCTCGACCCTATTCTCACTAAACAGCTGACCACCCAACTTCCCCTCCTGGTCCCCCTTTTAGCTGATATCGTTAACAATTCTTTCATTTGAGGTGCTGTCCCTCTCTCCTTTAAATTTTCCATCATCACTCCTCTCCTCAAAAAAACAACCCTCGAACCTGCTGTCTTTACACATTATCACCCCAGCTCCATCCTCCCTTTCCTCTCCAAAATCCTTGAACGTGTTGTCACCTCCCAAATCCATCACCATCTTTCCTTAAAATCCTCATCCTTGTTTCCAAATCCTTCCATGGCTTCATCCCTCCCGAACTCTGTAATCTCCTTCGCCCCTTAACTTTCCGAGATATCTATACCCCCCAATTCTGGTCTCTTAAGCAGCCCCGATTTTAATTGCTCCACTTTCGGCAGCTGTGCTTTCAGTTGCCTAGGCCCTAAACTCTTGAATTCTCTCCCTAAACCTCTCCACCTCTCTTTCCTCCTTTAAGACACTCCTTAAAACTTACCTCTTTTACCAAGCTTTCAGTCATTTGCCTCATGCGGCTCAGCATCATATTTTGTTTGGTAACACTCCTGTGAAGCACCTCGGGACGTTTTACTCCATTAAAGGTGCTATATAAATGCAAGTTGTCATTACTGTTATTCCTATATCACAATACACCACAAAGATTCTTTCATACAGTGCAGCATATAATCCCCGCAATTTAAACACGGCCTGAGTTCAAAATATGATAAATAAAAATGGTGCTTGAATGTCCTGTACAAACTAAACCGTACGAATATCAAACACATCTCTCAGTCTGACACTGTACAGATCATTTACTGTTACTCTCTATTAATTCAGTGCTACATGCTGGCTAAGAATTGGCTCAGAATTTCTGAGAGTGGGGCATTTCATGATGGGTCCTGTTAAGTTGGACGTGTTCCTGCAACCTTCAGCTCCAAACGCCTTTACCCACAAAATTGCTGGAAATGCAAGCTGGTAATGGCGAGGGCAACAGGGCATCTGGGACTTTGGTGAACGATGAGGCAAACAGTGTATCTCCTTAACCAATGAGATTTAAGAATTGGGTAATAAACAGACGAGGAACTGAGAATGAGGGAGAATTAGAGTCAATTTAGCTACCGTAAGAGAAATCAGGAAAGGGAAAGAAGGATTGGATTAAGAGAGAGAAAAAAAGAAAGAAAAGAAAAATAACAATATGTTTGACAATTTTAAAATCTCCAACAATAATTCATTACTTGCAGGAATGAGAGTCCACACTTTTAATTGCTCATTTTCTGGGCCAGAGAGTTTGATTGGCCATTATTAACAATTATCATGTCATTAAAAGGGTTAAATTACATTGTTAATTATTAGGCATAACTTTTTGTGGCAAGGTTCATGGGCAATTAATGAGCAAATACAGCACCTTCATGAAAATCACGGAGAGGCTACAGTTCGGGTGTCATTTTTATTTTTTTATTCGCTCATGGGATGTGGGCTTCGCTGGCTAGGCCAGCGTTTATTGCCCATCCCTAATTGCTCTTGAGAAGGTGGTGGTGAGCTGCCTTCGTGAACCACTGCAGTCCTTTTTGTGAAGGCAACAGCGGAGCCGCACAAATCAGCTGACAGCTTGTGGCGATTTGCAATTCAATTGGTATCTTCCTTGTCACAAGACACTGCCAATTTGCCCATTTATAACAGTGTGCACCGTTTACCTGGCATTTTTTTTTGGGCAGATTTCTAGACCATTATATGGAGAGAAACTCCTAATTTTATCGGAACAAATCCCGAGCATTGCTTTGCCACCCCTGCGAAATGTTAGTCCTGAGCGATGGGATGATAATCTCCTGCTTCTGTGATTGTGTAATGTGTTTTTTCTTTTTTTTTATTCATTCATGGGATGTGGGCATCACTGGCCAGGCCAGCATTTATTGCCCATCCCTAATTGCCCTTGAGAAGGTGGTGGTGAGCTGCCTTCTTGAACCGCTGCAGTCCATGTGGGGTAGGTACACCCACAGTGCCGTTAGGAAGGGAGTTCCAGGATTTTGACCCAGCGATATAGTTCCAAGTCAGGATGGTGTATGACTTGGATGGAAACTTGCAGGTGGTGATGTACCCATGCATTTGCTGCTCTTGTCCTTCTGGTTGGTAGAGGTCACGGGTTTGGAAGGTGCTGTCTAAGGAGCCTTGGTGCATTGCTGCAGTGCATCTTGTAGATGGTACACACTGCTGCCACTGTGCGTCGGTGGCAGGAGGGAGTGAATGTTTGTAGATGGGATACAAATCAAGCGGGCTGCTTTGTCCTGGATGGTGTTGAGCTTCTTGAGTGTTGTTGGAGCTGCACCCAACCAGGCAAGTGGAGAGTATTCCATCACACTCCTGACTTGTGCCTTGTAGATGGTGGGCAGGCTTTGGGGAGTCAGGTGGTGAGTTACTCGCCTCAGGATTCCTAGCCTCTGACCTGCTCTTGTAGCCACGGTATTTATATGGCTACTCCAGTTCAGTTTCTGGTCAATGGTAGCCCCTAGGATGTTGCTAGTGGGGGATTCAGTGATGGTAATGCCGTTGAATGTCAAGGGGAGATGGTTAGATTCTCTCTTGTTGGAGATGGTCATTGCCTGGCACTTGTGTGGCGCGAATGTTACTTGCCACTTCTCAGCCCAAGCCTGGATATTGTCCAGGTCTTGCTGCATTTCTACACGGACTGCTTCAGTATCTGACGAGTCACGAGTGGTGCTGAACATTGTGCAATCATCAGCGAACATCCCCACTTCTGACCTTATGATTGAAGGAAGGTCATTGATGAAGCAACTGAAGATGGTTGGGCCTAGGACACTACCCTGAGGAACTCCTGCAGTGATGTCCTGGAGCTCAGATGATTGACCTCCAACAACCACAACCATCTTCCTTTGCGCTAGGTATGACTCCAGCCAGCGGAGGTTTTCCCCCCTGATTCCCATTGACCTCGGTTTTGCTAGGGCTCCTTGATGCCATACTCGGTCAAATGCTGCCTTGATGTCAAGGGCAGTCAGTCTCACCTCACCTCTTGAGTTCAGCTCTTTTGTCCATGTTTGAACCAAGGCTGTAATGAGGTCTGAGCTAAGTGGCCTTGGCGGAACCCAAACTGAGCGTCACTGAGCAGGTGCCACTTGATGGCACTGTTAATGACACCCTCCATCACTTTGAGAGTAGGCTGATGGGGCGGTAATTGGCCGGGTTGGACTTGTCCTGCTTTTTGGGTACAGGACATACCTGGGCAATTTTCCACATTGCAGGGTAGATGCCAGTGTTGTAGCTGTACTGGAACAGCTTGGTTAGGGGTGCGGCAAGTTCTGGAGCACAGGTCTTCAGTACCATTGCCGGAATATTGTCAGAGTCCATAGCTTTTGCAGTATCCAGTGCCTTCAGTCGTTTCTTGATATCATGCGGAGTGAATCGAATTGGCTGAAGTCTGGCATCTGTGATGCTGGGGACTTCAGGAGGAGGCCGAGATGGATCATCAACTCGGCTCGTCTGGCTGAAGATTGTTGCAAATGCTTTTGCCTTATCTTTCGCACTGATGTGCTGGGCTCCCCCATCATTGACGATGGGGATATTTGTGGAGCCACCTCCTCCAGTTAGTTGTTTAATTGTCCACCACCATTCATGGCTGGATGTGGCAGGACTGCAGAGCTTCGATCTGATCCGTTGGTTATGGGATCGCTTAGCTCTGTCTATCGCATGCTGCTTACGCAGTTTGGCATGCAGATAGTCCTGGGTTGTAGCTTCATCAGGTTGACACCTCATTTTGAGGTATGCCTGGTGCTGCTCCTGGCATGCCCTCCTGCACTCTTCATTGAACCAGGGTTGGTCTCCTGGCTTGATGGTAATGGTAGAGGGGGGATATGCTGGGCCATGAGGTTACAGATTGTGGTTGAATACAACTCTGCTGGTGATGGCCCACAGCGCCTCATGGATGCCCAGTTTTGCATTGCTAGATCTGTTCGAAATCTATCCCATTTAGCACGATGATAGAGCCACACAACTTGATGGACGGTATCCTCAATGTGAAGGCGGGACTTCGTCTCCACAAGGACTGTGCGGTGGTCACTCCTACCAATATTGCGGCAGGCAGATTGGTGAGGATGAGGTCAAGTATGTTTTTCCCTCATGTTGGTTCCCTCCACCACCTGCCGCAGACCCAGTCTAGCAGCTATGTTCTTTAGGACTCGGCCAGCTGGGTGCTACTGAGCCACTCTTGGTGATGGACATTGAGGTCCCCCACCCAGAGTACATTTTGTGCCCTTGCCACCCTCAGTGCTTCCTCCAAGTGCTGTTCAACATGGTCATCATGTTGAGTCATCAGCTGAGGGTAGGTGGTAATCAGGAGGAGGTTACCTTGCCCATGTCCTCAGGGCAACTCCCTCCCTACTGTATACCACTGTGCCACCACCTCGGGTGAGTCTGTCCTGCCGGTGGGACAGGTAATACCCAGGGATGGTGATAGCGGTGTCTGGGACATTGTCTCTAAGGTATGATTCCGTGCGTATGACTATGTCAGGCTGTTGCTTGACTAGTCTGTGGGACAGCTCTCTCAACTTTGGCACAAGCCTCCAGATGTTAGTAAGGAGGACTTTGCAGGGTCAACAGGGCTGGGTTTGCCATTGGCGTTTCCGATGCCTAGGTCGATGCCGGGTGGTCCGTCCGGTTTCATTCCTTTTTATTGACCTCGCAGCGGTTAGGTACAACTGAGTGGCTTGCTAGGCCATTTCAGAGGGCATGTAAGAGTTAACCACATTGCTGTTGGTCTGGAGTCACATGTCGGCCAGACCAGGTAAGGACAGCAGATTTCCTTCCCTAAAGGAAGGACATTAGTGAACCGGATGGGTTTTTACAACAATCGACAATGGTTTCATGGGCATCATTAGACTACCTTTTAATTCTAGATTTTTTTTTATTAATTAAATTCAAATTCCACCTTCTGCTGTGGTGGGATTTGAACCCATGTCCACAGACAAATACCCTGGTTCTCTGGGTTACTAGTCCAGTGATAATACCACCACGCCACCACCTACCCCATCCGATAGGATAAACTCAACCCACTGGGTGCATGACCACAGCACAAAAACTGCACAGATATTGGCAGTAAACTGCCATATTGATTTAGGGAGGATGGCTGATGTGGGAATCGGAATGCTATACTGATGTGATGAGGGGACATTTTTGGGAAATGGAATGGATGCTGCTCGGGGAGTCTTTGAAGAGGCAGAATAGAGGGAGCTTTCCTCTGTGTCCAACTCATTGTGCACCTGACCTGGGGGTGCTTGATAGTGTCGTGCAAAGGGAACTTTACTCTGTATCTAACTGATGTTGTACCTGATCTGAGAGTGCTTGGTTGGACAGTGTCAAAGAGGCTTTACTCTATATCTAACCCATGCTGACTTGGGAGTGATTATGTTGAAGAAACATAGAGTACAAAGAACTTTACCCACATATCTAACCTGTGCTAATCATGATCTGGGAGTCCCTGATACAGCAGTGTGCATCCACCTTTATCTGGCTTCTAACCTGTGATTTACATGGCCTGAGGTTGCTCAACACTACACAGTGGCGCAGTGGTTGGCACCACAGCCTCACAGCTCCAGCGACCCGGGTTCAATTCTGGGTACTGCCTGTGTGGAGTTTGCAAGTTCTCCCTGTGTCTGCGTGGGTTTTTCTCCAGGTGCTCCGGTTTCCTCCCACATGCCAAAGACTTGCAGGTTGATAGGTTAATTGGCCATTATAAATTGCCCCTAGTATAGGTAGGTGGTAGGGAAATATAGGGACAAGTGGGGATGTGGTAGGAATATGGAATTAGTGTAGGATTAGTATAAATGGGTGGTTGATGGTCGGCACAGACTCGGTGGGCTGAAGGGCCTGTTTCAGTGCTGTATCTCTGAACTAAACTAAACTGACCGTAGGTGCTCAACCATTAAGAATGCCCCACCCCCCAGATAAATAGTCCTCACTTTAAATAGGGCAAAAATTCACCCAAAAATCAAAATTCAGAAAACCAGCAGCAGGATGTGAGAATAATATAAACAGAAAATTCAAATTAATCCTTGGGGAATTCTAAATAAAGCAGCTTCAGCACAGCATATGTGAGTTTCTGGGCAGGCAGCGTTAATTTTAGGCAGCAGTTTCTTAAATTCATTTTCGTGAGTGAACACTTTTTCCCTCATGTTAATTTTAGCGATGAACAGATGATGCTTATGTCACATGATGAAATATAGCCAGACTCACCTCTCTGTTACTGTGACGCTCAAGGGGTCTTTACATTCCTTTGTAGGATCCATTCAGCACTTCATTGTGTCAAGGACAGTCAGCCCTCCCTCAGCTAGCAGGTCAAAGACGGAGTCAAGTTTTAGACTCTCGTTACTAGTGAAGAAGAGAGTTCCTTTGAAAATGTTATAAATGCCTCAAAAAACTATTTATAAAGTATCAGACTTAAATGTAAATTTTTTAAAATTTCACTGATGCTGTTACTGACTGTATCTCTACTGATGTTAAACCAACTTCTTCACACTGTCATTCAGTAACCCCTCCCCACAACCCTGTGTTACTGACTGTATCTCGACTGATGTTAATCCAGCTCCTCACATTGTTGAGTAATTTGAAATTACACTGGCTCAGTACCACACTATATGGCACATTCAGCAATATAGCTGTCATGGTGCGAGGGAAGGAGAAATCTCGAAATGAAAGCAATGGCTGGTGGGGTAGATTTAATATCTTGTTACCTTGGTGTATTTGAAGCTTTGTGCTCAAACTGTTGATATTGGGGAATGATATCCAGCTCAGTGTTGACATCCCCTATCTGCATAAGCACGATAAAGCTTCATAAAAAGAATGAATAATCAACAATTTGGAAATCAAATGTATCACAGTCTTGACCGTAGAATTAAACCCAATTGACTGCTTATTTATTGTGCAAGCACGGATATATGAGAATTTGAGGGTGACGAGTATCTGACCTGGTCCCTGTGCTGCATGAATCCTGTCTTAAGGTACTACTTGTGATTTGAACGTCCGCTGGGCTAAACACAACCTTGTGACCTCTGACATTTCTCCTGTGAACATTTGATTCATCAAATTGGACATGTTGTCTGGTTTAAGCTGTTCTGAAGTGCCCGCTGGGGAAGAGACAGAGAGATTAGTAAGAACTATCTTAGAGGATGAGACTTCCTGTCTCTTGTGTGCAGCTTGTTGCTATGCTTTTGTTAGACTGAGTCTCTATCTGCCATCTCTGATGGATTTAAAAGAGCCCACGGCAGTATTTGAAAGCAGAGCAGAGGAGCTCTCTCCAGTGCCCTGGCCAATATTTATCCCTGAACCAACATAGAATCATAGAACAGTATTGAAAGAGGCCATTCAATCCATCATGTCTGTGTTGGCTCTTTGGTAGAACTATCCATTGAGTGCCACTTCTCTGCTCTTTTCTCAGAGGCTTGCAAATTTTTCCACTTCAAGTATTCATCCAGTTACCTTTTGAAAGTTATTATTGATTCAGCTTCCACCACCCTTTCAGTCAGTGGATTCCGGATCATAGCAAAGAAATCAATGGGAATTTGGGGGAAATCACTCCACTGGCTGGAGTCATATTGAGAACAAAGGAAGATGGTTATGGTTGTTGGATATCTCTGGATATTGCTGCAGGAGTTCCTGAGGGTAGTGTCCTAGACCCAACCATCTTCAGCTGCTTCATCAATGACCTTCCCTCCATTATAAGGTCAGAAGTAGGGGTGTTCACAGATGATTGTACAGTGTTCAGTACTGTTCATGACTTCTCACATACTGAAGCAGTCTGTGCCCACATGCAGCAAGATCTGGAGAATATTCAGGCTTGGGCTGATAAGTGGCAAGTAGCATTCACACCACACAATGACCATCTCCAACAAGAGAGAATTTAACCATCCCCCCTTGATCTTCAATGGCATTACCATCGCTGAATTCCCCACTATCAACATCCTGGGGGTCACCACTGACCAGAAACTTAACTGGACCAGCCATGTAAATACTATGGCTACAAGAGGTTGTGAATTCTGCAACGAATAACTCACCTCCTGACTCTTCAAATCCTATCCACCATCAACAAGGCACAAGTCAGGAGTGTGATGGAATACTCTTAACTTTCCAGAATGACTGCAGCTCCAACAACATGAAGTAACTTGACACCATCCAGAACAATGCAGCCTGCTTGATCGGCACTCCATTTACCTCCTTACACATTCACTCCCTCCACCACCAGCGTACAGTGGCACCAGTGTGTACCATCTACGAGATGCGCTGCAGCAACTCGCAAAGGCTTCTTTGACAGCACCTTCCAAACCCACGACATCTACAACCCATAAGAACAAGGGCAGCAGATATATGGAAACCAGAAAGAGCAGGAGCTGAGCAAGTACTGAGTGGGATATAAAGTGCAGTGATAGAGCAGGTCCAAGACCAAGAAAAGCAGGGGACTGAATGAGAGCAGCTCAATATGCACAGAAATTGAAAGTGTAATGTCAGAGTGAGGTCAGAATCAGTGCAGAGAGTGCAGAAGCCAAGGGAACTAAGATCTTGATTGAGGTTAAGTAGTGAGGTAAGGATCTAAAATCTAAGATAAGGAAATAGAATAATTAAATTGGGTTGTAAAAAGAGCGTGAGGTTTTAAGTTTTAAATCTTAAGTCTGTATAAAGTCTTAAGTTCTATACCTGATAATTTTAGGTAATAGTCTAATAAATAGAAGCATGGCAGGGCATTCTGTTCCACGTGAGAACTCCAGGACACTTCAGTGTAACTGCAGTGCATCCGCAAGACTGAGAGCTATGTGGATAGCATGTTTCTGAGGTGGTCATCCCATAGAACCATAGAAAAATTACGGCACAGAAGAAGGCCATTCAGCCCATCATGTCTGTGCCAGCTGAAAAAACTAACTGCTCAATCTAATCCCACCTTCCAACACCTGGTCTGTAGCCTCACAGGTTACAGCACTTCAGGTACATATCCAGGTACTTTTTAAAAGAGTTGAGGGTTTCTGTCTCCACCACCGATCCGGGCAGTGGATTCCAGACACCCACCACCCTCTGGATGAAAAGCTTTTCCTCATGTCCCCTCTAATCCTTCTACAAATCATCTTTAATCTGTGCCCCCTGGTAATTGACCTCTCTGTGAGGGGAAACAGGTCATTCCTGTCCACCTTATCTAGCCCCCTCATAATTTTGTACACCTCAATTAAGTCACCCCTCAGCCTCCTCTGTTCTAAGGAAAACAATCGTAGTCTATCCAGTTTTTCCTCATAACTGCAACTTTCAAGCCCTGGCAACATTCTTGTAAATCTCCTCTGTACTCTTGCCAAAGCAATTATGTCCTTCCTGTAATGCGGTGACAGAACTGTACACAATACTCCAGCTGTGGCCTAACCAGCGTTTTATACAGTTCCAGCATTACATCCCTGCTTTTGTATTCTATACCACGGCCAATAAAGGAAAGCATTCCATATGCCTTCTTCACCTCTCTATCTACCTGTCCTGCCACCTTCAGGGACCTGTGGACATGCACAACAAGGTCTCTCACTTCCTCTACCCCTCTCAATATCCTCCCGTTTATTGTGTATTCCTCGTTTTGTTTGCCTCCCCAAATGCATTACATCACACTTCTCCAAACTGAATTCCATTTGACACTTTTCCACCTACTCAACCATACTATTGATATCATTCTGGAGTCTACAGCTATTCTCTTTACTATCAACAACACAACCAATTTTTGAGTCATTTGCAAATTTCCCAATCATGTCTCCCACATTTGAGTCCAAATCATTAATATCTACCACAGCCAGCAAGGGACACAACGCTGAGCCCTGTGGAACGCCACTGGAAATCGCTTTCCATTTGCAAAAACATCTGCCAACCAATACCCTTTGATTCTTGTCACTGAGCCAATTTTGGATCCAACCTGCCACATTCCCCTGTATCCCATGGGCTTTCATTTTTCTGACCAGTCTGCCATGCGGGACCTTGTCAAATGCCTTACTAAAATCCATGTAGACCACATCCACTGCACTACCTTCATCAATCCTCCTTGTTACTTCCTCAAAAAATTCAATCAAGTTAGTAAGACACGACCTTCCCTTAATAAATCCACGCTGACCATCGCTGATTAATCCGTGCCTTTCTAAATGGCAGTTTATCCTACCTCTCAGAATTGATTCTAATAATTTACCCACCACCGAATTCAGACTGACCGGCCTATAATTATAATTATAGCTTAAGGGTGTGCAGACAGAGAGGGAATGGGTGACTGCCAGATGGTCAGGCAAGACAAGGCAAATAGTGCAGGGTCCCCTGAGTGCATCTCGCTCTCTAACTGGTATTCAGTTTTAAATATTGGTGAGGGCAATGGTTCTTCTGGGGAGTGCAGTCAGAACCAATGCCATAACACCATGGGTGGCTCAGCTGTGAAGTGGGTGAGGAGGAATATTGGGAAAGCAATAGTGATTGGAGATTCAATAGTTAGGGGAATGAACACGTAGTGGCCATAGACATCGCTCCAGGATAATGTGTTGCATGCCCCCCACCCAAGCCAGGGTTAAGGATGCCACTGAGTGGCTGCAGAACATTTCGAGGGGGAAAGGTGAACAGCCAGAGATCATTGTCTAAATTGGTACGAATGACATAGGTAGAAAGAGGGATGATGTCCTGCAGGCAGGTTTCAGGGAGCTGGGGATGAAATTAAAAATTAGGGCCTCAAAGGTAGTAATCTCTGGATTACTCCGAGTGCCACGCACTAGTGAATACAGAAATAGGAAGATAGTGCAACTGAATGTGTGGCTGGACAGATGGTGCAGGAAGGAGGGCTTTAGATTCCTGGCGCACTGGGACCTGTCCTGGGGGGAGTGGGATCTGCATAAGCTGGACAGGTTATACCTCGACAGAACTGGGACCAATATCTTGGTGGGGAGGTTTGCTAGTGCTATTGGGAAGGGTTTAAACTAGCTTGGCAGGGTGATGGGGACCTGAGCATAGATTCAGAAGGGAGAGAAGCAAAGCTGGAAATAGGCAACAAAGGAGTTGTTCAGTGATTAGTGGTGTATTATTCAATGCAAGGAGTGTAGTCAATAAAGCAGATGAGCTGAGGGCACACTTGGAAGTGTGATATCACAGCTATTACTGAAACATGGCTTAAAGAAGGGCACAAATGGTAGCTCAATACTATGACAGGGTTTTCAGACGGGATGCAGAAGGGGATAAAAAAAGAGAGGGCGTGTCACAACATTGGTTAAATAAACAATCACAGCTGTGAGAAGGATGATATGTTAGAAGGATCATTAAATGAGGCCATACTGGTTGAACGGAGGATCAAAAATGGGGCAATCGCACACCTGGGAGGATTGTATAGATCTCCGACAGCCAGAGGAAAATGTGTAGGCAAATTGCTGAGAAGTGCAGAAACAAAGGGGCAGTAATAGTAGGGGATTTCATCTAGCCTAATATTAACTGGAATAAATTCAGTGTAAAAGGTATAGAGGGTGCACAATTCATTCAGGAGAACTTTTTAGGCAGCACGTAGCAAGCTCAACAAGAGAAGGGGCAGTTCTGGGTTTAATTTTAGGAAATGAAGCTAAGCAGGTGGAAGGGGTATCAGTGGAAGAACATTTTGGTGGTAGTGATCATAATTCAGTGGATTTAAGAGTAGTTATGGAAACTGACAAAGCTAGATTGAGAGTAAAAGTTTTAAATGGGAGAAAGGCCAATTTTACTAAGCTGAGATGCAATTTGTCCAAAGTGGATTGGAAATAGCTACTTGAAGGTAAATTAATGCCAGAGCAAGTGGGAGGAATTCAAGGAGGAGATAGAGAGGGTTCAGAACATGTATGTTCCCACAAAGAAAAAGGGTGGGTCTCCCAAATCTAGACCTCCTGGATGTCAAACAGTGTACAGAGTAGGAGAACGCAAATAAAGAAGCTTATGTCAGATAACAAAAACTTAATACTGCAGGAAGCCAAGTGGAGTATGCAAAGTGTAGCGGTGAAATTAAAAAGGATATTAGGAAAGCAAAGAGGGGGCATAAAAAATATTGGCAAGTAAAATCAAGGAAAATCCAAAGGTGTTTTATTAATGCATAAAGAGCAAGAGGATGACTAAGGAAAGAGTAGGGCCAATTAGAGACCAAAAAAGTAACTTGTGTGTGCTGGCGCAAGACATGCACATGTTTCTTAATGAATACTTTGCGTCTGTTTTTACAAAAGAGAGGGACAAAGCTGACATTGTAGTTAAGGAGGAGGAGTGTTAAATATTGGATGAGATAAATATAGTGAGGGAGGAAATATTAAGGTGCTTAGCATCCTTGAAAGTGATACATCACCAGGCCAGGCTGAAATTACCACACTGCTAAAAAAAGCAAGGGAGGAAAGAGTGAAGATGCTGACCATCATTTTCTAATCTTCTCTGGTTACAAGCATAGTGCTAACAACGTTGTACCATTATTTTAAAAAGGCGGAAGGGATAGTCCGCATAATTAGAGGCCAGTCAGCCTAACCTCGGTGGTGGGAAAATTATTGGAAAAGCTCTGAGAGACAGCATAAATCATCATTTGGAAAGGCATAGATTAATCAAGGATGATCAGCTTGAATTTGTTAAGGGAAGGTCATGTCTGACTAATTTGATTAAATTTTTCGAGGAGGTAACAATGAGGGTTGATGAGGGTAGTGTGTTTGATGTAGTCAACGTGGATTTTAGCAAGGTTTTTAACAAAGTCCCACATGGCAGACTGGGTAGAAAATTAAAAGCTCATGGGATCCAAGGACAAGAGGCAAGTTGGATCCAAAACTGGTTCAGTGCAGGAAGCGAATGGTAATGCTGGATGGGTGTTTTTGTGACTGGAAGGCTGTTTCCCATGGGGTTCCGCAGGGTTCAGTACTCGCTGTTGTGATATTGCTTTAACTGTTTCAGTACTAGTTAACATACTGTTGAATATGTAAATAGTTCAGTATACATTATCACAGGAAATGATGCAAGCTAACGTGTGATATAGTAATCAGAGCAGTGTTAATCAACAGATAGCACATGTATCACAGAGATCTCCTGTAAGTCTGTTATTCTGTAAAAACGAACCCTTCATTTAACTTACCATTCATCCTTAGAGTATTTGGTATGTTTGTGTTGAGAACTCAATAGCACAATATGTTGGCAGCAGAACACAACAGGGTAGCAGTGTTGCGGAGGTGCTCAATGTGCCAGTAGCAGTGTTCGATGTTTTGGACAGTGATCACAAGTGCAACATCAAGGATGGCAGTTTCCCCCATGCAGAGCCATAAAGCCTGGGACAACACTGCAGATCGCTGGAGTAAGTGGTGGCTGTGCGACATACAGTCAGATTCAAAGACCATCCTCAAAGATCAGTACTCCAGGAGAGCATGAGTAAACAAAGAGGGTAATTTATTCAAATGGTAGCTGACAGGAAAGGCAGTAATTGGGCAGAATTTTGCTCAAAAAAGGAAAAGACAGTTGGGGCTGTGAGACTGCACTGCCATTACGCATCATGGTTTTCCCACTAAAAGTGTTCCGTGGGTGGAATCTCCCCAAGCAGAGACTGAAAGCTTGTGGTGCAGCCAAAGTGCTCAGGCATGGCAGAGGTTCAATGCTGTAGACACAGCAGAGCTGCATTGTTTTCTTTCAAGGAAAGCTACGATAAAGAAAATAATTAAAGGAGAAAGCTCTGGCCGAAAAATTCTCGTAAACAAGAAGTTTTAGCAACATGACCACAAGATACCCAACGATGAACTGGAAGGTTCCCGAAATCCTCTGTGAATTCCAACTCTTTAGACAACACATGGAGTTATGCTTTTTTAGATCTTGTAGTTATAGAACTCGACAAACAAGCAATTAAGATAAAGATTGCGATTGGCAATGAAGGTCTCCATCGCATCAACACTTCTGGAACAAAGAACAAAGAACAGTACAGCACAGGAACAGGCCATTCGGCCCTCCAAGCCTGCGCCGATCTTGATGCCTGCCAAAACTAACACCTTCTGCACTTCCGGGGCCCATATCCCTCTATTCCCTTCCTATTCATGTATTTGTCAAGATGTCTCTTAAACGTTGCTATCGTATCTGCTTCCACCACATCCCCTGGCAGCAAGTTCCAGGCACTCACCACCCTCTGTGTAAAAAAACTTGCCTCGCACATCCCCTCTAAACTTTGCCCCTCGCACCTTAAACCTATGTCCCCTAGTAACTGACTCTTCCACCCTGGGAAAAAGCTTCTGACTATCCACTCTGTCCATGCCGCTCATAGCTTTGTAAACCTCTATCATGTCACCCCTCCACCTCCATCGTTCCAGTGAAAACAATCTGAGTTTTTCCAACCTCTCCTCATAGCTAATGCCCTCCAGACCAGGCAACATTCCAGTTCATCGCTGGGTATTTTGTGGTCATGTTGCTAAAACTTCTTGTGAACGCTAGCAAACCTTGCAGCCAGGATATTAGTGCCCTTCCAGTTTAGATGCAACCCGTCCTTCTTGTACAGGTCCCATCTGTCCCTGAAGAGAGCCCAATGGTCCAGATATCTGAAACCCTCCCTTCGACACCAGTTGCTTAGCCAAGTATTTAGCTGCACTATCTTCCTATTTCTAGCCTCACTGGCACGTGGCACAGGGAGTAATCCAGAGATTACAACCCTAGAGGTCCTGTTTTTTAACTTACTACCTAACTCCCTAAACTCCCCCTGCTGGACCTCATCACTCTTCCTGCCTATGTCATTGGTACCGATGTGTACCACAACCTCTGGCTGTTCACCCGCCCCCTTCAGAATGCCCTCTGTCCGTTCAGAGACATCCTTGACCCTGGCACCAGGGAGGCAACATACCTTCCTGGAGTCTCTTTCACGTCCACAGAAGCACCTATCTGTGCCCCTGACTATAGAGTCCCCTATAACTATTGCTCTTCTGCGCTTTATCCCTCCCTGCTGAACAACAGTGCCAGCTGTCAGAAGCAGATCCGAAAGACCCATTGAAACTCTGGACAGTGTTCAAAGACCAACTGAAGGTCAAGGTTAACTTCAGGATCCATCGACTGGAACTGATGGCCTTCAGACAACAGCCCGAAGAAATTTGTCAGCAGATGTCATGAAAAAGGAAAAGACTGTGATTTTTCAGATGCAGAACTGTCCGAGAGGGTAATGGAGGTGGCAATTGCAATAACTCCAATAGAGGCATTCCAAAAAGATCTGCTTGCTAAGGGAAAAGGATATGACACTGAAATGCTCAAGGATGGCAAAAAGTACGAAGCCATAGCTGCAATGGGGCAATGCATACAAGCACTTGGAGCAGCAATACCCGTAGGTGAGGTAGCCAAGGCACCACAACAGGTCAAGGCATCTGGCAAGTGCAGTCTAACGCATAAGCCAAGAAACTGTCCTGCATCAGGGATCCCTGCAGGGCATGTGGTCTAAAGGAATACTGGGCGAGACTGTGTAGAAAATCTGGCAATGAAGAAGGGGTCAGAAGCCACAGCTCAATAAGAAACAGACACTGCCTAGAGGCAAGAACAGAAAAAAGTTTGCCAAATACCAGTTTAAGCACAGGCATGTCCATGAGTTAGGCACTGAAAGTGAACAAGACTTCCACACGGTGACAGTCGCACACAACATGGATGCAATTACACAAGTGGAAGCCTTCACTACAGTTGAAATCATATACCTGAACAAGAGTGGCAAGCACAAGCTATGACTGAAGATGGATACTGGGGCAAATGTCAACATTTTACCACTGTGGATACTTAATTTGTTTATTCTTTCATGGGATGTGGGTGTTGCTGGCAAGGCCAGCATTTGTTGCCCATCTCTAATTGCCTTTGACAACTGAAAGGCTTGCTAGGCCATTTCAGAGGGCAGTTAAGAGCCAACCACATTGCTGGGACCTGGAGTCACTTGTAGGCCAGACCAGGTCAGGACAGCAGATTTCCTTCCCTAAAGGGCATTAGTGAACCAGATGGGATTTCATGGTAATCAATAATAGTTTCATGGCATCATTACAGAGACTAGCTTTCAATTCCAGATTTTTTTTTAATCAATTAAATTTATTAATTAATTGAATTTAAATTCCACGAGCTGCCAAGATGGGATTTGAACCTGTGTCCCCAGCATGTTAGCCTGGGCCTCTGGATTACTAGTCCAGTGACATTACCTTCTTCTTCTTACTTCTCTTCTTCTTAGGCAGTCCCTCGATAATGAGGATGACTTTCTTCCACTCCAGGGCTGTGGGTCCTTAGGTGACTGAATAGTCCATATCTGGATCTGCACACTCTGCTACAGGTGGGGCAGATGGTGTTTGGTGAGGCGAGTGAATGGGATGCTCAAAATTCTGAACGTGCTTCCACTGTTTGGACTTGGTCACTGCCTGGGTACGTCAACATTGTTCGAACTGGTTGGCACCTTTGCGGATGCTTCTTCTCCATTTTGGGCAGTCTCGGGCAAGAGATTCCCACGAATTGGTGGAGATGTCACATTTTTTCAGGGAGGCTTTAAGGACATCCTTGTAGCATTTCCTCTGCCCTCCTGGTAGCTTCTTGCGGTGATGGAGCTCGGAGTAGAAAGCTTGTTTTGGGAGACTTGTGTCGGGCATGTGGATGATGTGGCCCACCCAACATAACTGACTAGCCATGACTAGTGTCTCGATACTGAGGATGTTGACCTGAGAGAGGACACTGATATTGGAGCGCCTGTCCTGCCACTGAGTTTGCAGGATCCTGCAGAGGCACCGTTGGTGAAATCTCTCCAGGATTTGAGATGTCTGCTGTAGTGTCCATGTTTCCGACACATACAGAAGGACAGGTAACACTGCGGCCCTGTGGACCACGAACTTGGTGCCAGCTTTGAGGTCTTCGTTATCAAACACTCTTTTCCTCAGATGACCAAAGGCTGCGCTGGCACACTGGAGGCGATACGGAGTTTTATCGTCTATGTCTGCCCTTGCTGAGAGGAGGCTCCCAAGGTATGGGAAGTGATCAACATTGTCCAGTGGTTTGCCGTGGTTCTTGATAGTCAAGGGACAGTGTTGTGCTGCAGGAGCAGGCTGGTAGAGGGCCTTTGTCTTCTGGATATTTAGCTTAAGGCCCAATCTTTCATATGTTTCTGTGTTTGCATGGACGAGGGTTTGAAGCTCAGCCTCTGAGTGTGTGCATACACAAGCATCGTCAGTGTACTACGGCTCGATGACAGAGGTTGGAGTGGCCTTGGTTCTGGACTAGAGGTGACGTAGGCTAAATAATTTGCCGCTCATCCTGTGGAGTAGATCTACTCCGGCAGGGAGCTTCAAGGGGAGGAGGTGGAGTGTTGCAGCAAGGAAGATGGAAAAGAGCGTTGGTGTGATGACACAACCTTGCTTGACCCCTGTTTGCACTCGGATTGGATCAGTGACAGATCCGTTGGCAAGGATTACAGCTTGCATGTCATCATGCAGCAGGCGGAGGATGGTGACGTTACCACTATGCCACCGTCTCCCCAACATGTATCTTAGAGCTCTCCTGTAACTTTGTTTTTCTGTAATAAAGAACCCCTGATTCAACTTACCATTCAGTCTCAGATTGTTAGGTATGTTTGTGTTGAGAACTCAGTAACACAAAACTGGGTCCCCTGCTAGTCATGATATATAGCAATGATTTAGAATTAAATGTCGGGGGTATAATTAAGAAGTTTGCAGATGATATGGAAATTGACCATGTGGTTGATAGTGAGGAACTGCAGGAAGATATCAATTGGCCGGTCAGGTGCAAAGAAAAATGGCAAATGGAATTTAATCTGGAGAAGTGTGAGGAAATGCATTTGGGGAGGACTAACAAGGCATGAGAATACCACAATAAATGGTAGAATTCTGAGACGTATAGAGCTCCTTGGCATGCATGTCCACCAATTCCTGAAGATAGCAGGACAGGCAGATAAGGTAGTCATAAAGGTATGTGGGATTCTTTCCTTTACTGGCTGAGGCTATAAGAGCAGGGAGGTTATGCTAGTATTAATCACTAGTTCAAGCACAGCTGGTGTACAGTTCTGTTCACTGAATTACTGGAAGGATGTTGTTACGACCAGGTGAGAAAGGTGTCTAGGGGTTTTTTATTGTCTTCACCTGGTCTTATTTATTTATTTAGAGATACAGCACTGAAACAGGCCCTTCGGCCCACTGAGTCTGTGCCAACCAACAACCACCCATTATACTAGCCCTACAGTAATCCCATATTCCCTACCACCTACCTACACCAGTGGCAACTTACAATGGCCAATTTACCTATCAACCTGCAAGTTTTTGGCTGTGGGAGGAAACCGGAGCACCTGGTGAAAACCCATGCGGTCACAGGGAGAACTTGCGAACTCCGCGCAGGCAGTACCCAGAATCGAACCCGGGTCGCTGGAGCTGTGAGGCTGCGGTGCTAACCACTGCCCCACTGTGCCGCCCCTGTTATTGTAAGAGGGTTTTATTTTAAACACACTGTGTTTTGAGCTCCCCCTTGGTGAATCCTTATTCACCACTTTCCAATTACAAGGCAAAGAAATGAGCATAAACAGGCTTTCTTAGGTTTAAAGAAGAAAAGTGAAATTTTATTAAACTTAAACTCTAATTCAGTTAATGCCTACGGATGCACACCGCGCCCTATGCTAGCATGCATACACGATACGCACATGCAAATAGAGACAGAAAAGAGCAGAAGAAAAATAAAGTGAAAAATTAAAATTTGAGGCAATCTCTGAAGAGGGTTTTTTTACTGTGCTCTGAGCTCGCTGTAGTCTTTGATTGTAGGTAGTCTTGCTTTTCGTTGGGGACCAGTATTCTTCTTAAACCTTGTTCACTGTAGGAGACTTTTCTCTCTTGATGTTCATGTGTCTTCAATGGGTCTTGAGTTCCGTGAGAGAGAGATGGGAGCAGACAGGAGGGAGATCTTTTCAGTCCAGGAGCAAACAGCTTTCTGAGTTTTTCTCTGTGGCAAGTTCAAATTCAAAAAACTCCAACAGTCAATTAGTCATGTGACTACACTGGTCGGACCACGTCTGTTTCAGTATTCGGCCATCTTAGCAGTTAACCTGGGATGCTTGCCTCTCCACCTTTAACATCTGGTATTCAAAAGTCCATTGTGGATTAAATTGGAGCAGGGAGTGGCCTCTTTGTCCATTCCAAGTACTGTCCGTTATTATGCAAATGTCTTTCCAGTCAGGGCTTGGCAATTCCTTGTCATAGGCCCTTTTTTCTTCCCAGCTGCAATTTTAAGCTTTAATGTTCATGTGGTGAAATAATGTGTGCCTCATTCTTGGCAGGTGGGGGACTCCATGACACCTCCACACCCGGGGTAATGAAATACAATTTGAAAAAAAAACGGCGCATTTCATTACAAGGTTTGAGAGAAATATAAGATACAGAAAGAAAAACCATGCATTTATCTCATTCATTTCCATTCATTCATCAATATTAAAGCTTATTAAAATGGTCTTTTTTGGGTGCCAATGTTGCTATAATTTCCCCTTTTCTCAGGAGAGTTAGTAGTGGGCAGGTCTACCCTGAACTTTCTGAATCATGCAAAGAATTTTGTCTTCAGGGACACGCCTACCTGCAAGTATTTGTGCAGACTTGACTGCAATCTCCTGTGACACTTCGATAAGGTGAGGCATCACCCTCATGGTTTCTCTGCCCTCTAGAGGTCTCTCTTTGCCACTGCAGTTTCCTGTAAATGCTGTTAGCAACTCTAGTGGGGTGCTTCCAGAGTCTGCATTTACATATTTCAAATTATTCGGGGTTGGCTGACCAGACAGTAGGTGGTTTCATCTGGGAATCCTCCCAGACTTCCTTTAACCTGCCCTCTGGGTCACTTTTTCCCCTTCTGTTTCAAAACTTTTGCCAGCCATGAGCCCGCCTGTCTCCTTTTGTTCTCGGCAGCGGTCTCTTACAGTTCACTAGCCTTCTGCTGGAGGGTCCTCCTAACACCGCTACAGGACTTAGGGGTGCAGCTTTCACTGTGGATTGGGGTTTCCCCTCAACCTGGCACATGTGACAACTCCTGCAGTACTCCACCATATCTTTGTGAAGTTTTGGCCAGTCAAATTGCTGCCTTATGCTTTGGCCTTTCATATACCGGCATGTACAGCCGCTGTAGTCTCGTGAGCCCTTCTTAATATTTCTCTCCGGTACCTCTGTGGCACCACTAACTGGTGAACTACTGTCCACTCCTTGCCCTCAGGTCTGTGAGAAGAACTCCATTTCCTTAACAGTACCTCATTCTTCAAATAGTAGCAGTCAGGGACTCCCTCTGTTTCACTTTCAGATTGTGCTAACTTTTGCAATACTGGGTTGGCTTGCTGAGCCTCACCTAGGGAAAATCCATTTAATTCGTTCCCTGGGTCTCCTAAATTTCCAAAGAAGGTCTCAGACAGGCAGACCACAAGGTCATCTACCTGCAGTGCCAATGCAGTCTCCTGTGGGGGAGCTGGTTTGAACGTGGTCTGACCCACTACACATTCAGGGAAACTGCAGGGGACTGTCTCCTGCCATGGCCCTCTGTCTCTGACCTCCTGCGGTCTTTCTTTCACTTCGTGGAGGGGCTACCACCTTCACCCCCACAGATCATTACCTAGCAGCAGGTCAACTCCGTTCACAGGCAAACTAGAGTCAATCCTTATGGTCACCGGTCCTGAAACTAGGTCGCACTCCAGGTGCACCTGGTGTACAGGTACAGACATACAGTACCCTCCAATACCATTCACCACCATTTTGATGTTCACTGCACTCTCTGGGGGAAAGGTCAGGCCTTTTCCCTGTAAAAGGGATCTGGTGGCCCCTGTGTCCCTGAGAATCACTATGGGCTTGCTTGCCCCACTCAAGGGGTATGGGGTTACTTTCCCTTCAGACACAAAACCCTGATAACCTTCAGGAATCCTATTAAATGTTCCTGCACGGGCCATAGTAAGCTTCCAGGTTTGCACTCTTACTGCAGTTAAAGCCACTGCTTGTTCTGCCGTGTTTTGCATCAGTTCCCTGTCTTCATTGAGCGGATGTGCCCTGATTAACCCAACCAGTTTCCCCTTTAGTTTTCAGTCAGCTTTTAAATGCCCTGCCTTATTACAATGGAAGTACATAGGTCTCCGGGTCTCACTCTTGCTCACAACACCTTCCTTTTTGGCTGGAGCAGGGCCCCCTGTGTCTTCCAGGACTGCCTGGGCGGATATTACCTTCCCACCCTTTTGCCTTTTCAGATTGTGGGGGTGATTAGGAAAGGTTCTCCCCTGGGAAACTGACTTATAAATTAAAACTCATCGGGCAGAATGGCCACTTGCCAGAACTCCCTGAACCCGCTGCTTCTCTACATGTGTCTTTATTGAGAATGGGAGAGAGTTTTTAAATTCCTCTAACAGAATTACTTCCCTGAGATTCTCATAGCTGAGCTGTATTTTAACAGCCCTCAGCCACTGGTCAAAAGCCAGCTGCTTACTTCTTTCAAACACCACATAAGTTTGATTAACTTGCTTTTTGAGGGTTCTAAACTTTTATTGATAGGCTTCGGATTCTAATTCATATGCCCTGAGGATAGCATTTTTGATCAGTTCATAATTTGATGAACTCTTATTTGGCAACAAGGAATAAACCTCATGGGCTTTACTGGTTAGTTTGCTTTGCAATAAGAGAGACCAGGTTTCAGCTGGCCATTTTAGCTGCCTTGCCAGTTTCTCAAAAGACACAGAAAATGCTTCCACATCTTCCTCATTGAATTTTGGAATTAATTGAGTGAGTTTTAGCAATCTTGTACCCAGCCCTGAATTACGCTCCTCCATATGGCCATGTTTTCACTGGGGTTACTCAGTCACCCCCTAGTTAACTCAAGCCACTTCAGCTCTCTCTCTTCGGATTCTTTCTGGAATATTCTTTCCCTCCCTCTCCTGCCTCTCTCTCTCTTTTTCCAGTCTCTCCCTTTCTCTTTCTCTGTCTTCTAATTCAAGTTTCTTTTGTTCCAATTGTATCTTTGCTATCAGTACTGTGTCTGGATCTGCTTCTAACACTGCTGCTGCTTTTTCAGATTCAAGGGAAAAATGGTTGTCCACTAGCCTTAGGAGTTCAGACTTCCTAGCCTTGCCACGTACAGTGATCCCACACTGTTCAGCCATTTTTCTCAGCTCCTCCATAGGCAGTGCTTTTAACATATTCCAAGTTACTTCACCCTGGCTTGGAGAGCTATTAGCTTCAGTTGCAGACATGTTAGTATTCAATCACACACAACCAAAAGAAAACCTCTATTAATCTTGCTCTTTTTTGATTGGGAACA
Source organism: Heterodontus francisci (assembly GCF_036365525.1). NCBI lineage: Eukaryota > Metazoa > Chordata > Chondrichthyes > Heterodontiformes > Heterodontidae > Heterodontus > Heterodontus francisci. The sequence continues at coordinate 46,380,682 of NC_090402.1, read as the reverse complement.
ATTTGGCTTCCCACTTCCAATTTCTCTCATTTGTCTGTTGGTAAGATTCCGGGTGCTAGCGCCCAAATTTTTGTTATGACCAGGTGAGAAAAGTGTCTAGGAGTCTTTTACTGTCTTCACCTGGTCTTATTGTAACAGGGTTTTGTTTTAAACACACTGTGTTTTGAGCTCTCCCTTGGTGAATCCTTGTTCACCACTTTCCAATTATAAGGCAAAGAAATGAGCATAAATAGGCTTTCTTAGGTATAAGAAATAGCATGCAAATGCAATATGCACATGCAAATAGAGACAGAAAAGAGCAGAAGAAAAATAAAGTGAAAAAGTTTGAGGCAATCTCTGAAGAGGGGTTTTTACTCTGCTTCGAACTCGCTTTGATTGTAGGTAGTCTTGCTTTTCCTTGGGGCCCAGTATTCTTCTTAAACCTTGTTCACTGTAGGAGACGTTTCTGTCTTGAGGTTCATGTGTCTTCAATGGGTCTTGAGTTCCGTGAGAGAGAGATGGGAGCTGACAGGAGGGAGATCTTTTCAATCCAGGAGCAAACAGCTTTCTGAGTTTTTCTCTGTGGCAAGTTCAAATTCAAAAAACTCCAATTCAATTAGTCATGTGACTAAACTGGTTGGACCACGTCTGTTTCAGTATTCGGCCATCTTAGCAGTTAACTTGGAATGCTTGCCTCTCCACCTTTTACGTCTGGTATTCAAAAGTCCATTGTGGATTAAATTGGAGCAGGGAGTGGCCTCTTTGTCCGTTTCAAGTACTGTCTGTTATTATGTAAATGTCTTTCCAGTCAGGGCTTGGCAATTCCTTGTCATAGGCCCTCTTTTCTTCCCAGCTGCAATTTTAAGTTTTAATGTTCATGTGGCGAAATAATGTATGCCTCATTCTTGGTAGTTCGGGGCCTGCATGACGATGTAATCACACTAGAGAGGATACAGAGGAGATTTATGAGGAGGTTGCCAGGATGGAGAATTTTAGCTATGAGGAAAGATTGGAAACACTGGGGTTATTTTCTTTGGAAGAGAGGAGGCTGAGGCGAGTTTCAATTGAGGTATATAAAATTATGAAGGGCCTAGATAGAGTGGATAGAAAGTACCCATTTGCCTTTGTAGAGTGGTCAATAACCAGGGGGCTTAGATTTAAAGTAATTAGTTGAAGGATTAGAGTGGATTTGAGGAAAATATTTTTACTCAGAGGGTGGTTGGGGTGTGGAACTCACTGCCTGAAAGGGTGTTAGAGGCAGAAACCCTCTTCACATTTAAAAAAACACTTGGATATGCACTTGAAGTGCCGTAACCTACAGGGCCAGGGGCCTAAAGCTGGTAAGTGGGATTAGACTGTATAGCTTTTTGTTACACATGACGGGCCAATTGGCCTCCTTCTTTGCCCTTAATTTTTATATGTTTCTAGCACCATCTGCAAGTTCCCCTCCAAATCATACGGCATCCTGACTTGGAAATATAACACAGTTTCTTCACTGTCATTGGGTTAAAATCCTGGAACTCCCTCCCAGACAGCACTATGAGTGTATTTATGCCACACGGACTTCAGCAGTTCAAGAAGGTGGCTCACCACCACCTTCTCAATGGCAATTAGGGATGGGCAATAAATACTGGCCTTGCCAAGAACGCCCACATCCCATAAACAAATGAAAAAACAATTCGATGCATAATTTGTTTCCCTCATGTCACCTCTGGTTCTTTTACCTTACCAATTGCCTTAAATCTGTAACCACTAAAGTCACTAAAGTAGATTATCTGGTCATTTTCCCATTGCTGTTTGTGGGAGCTTGCTGTACACAAATTGGCTGCCACGTTTCCTATATTACAACAGTGACAGCACTTCAAAGGTACCTCATTGACTTTAAAATGATTTTCGGTATCCTGAGGTGATGATAGCTGCCATATAAATGCAAATATTTTGTTTGTCTTCGTCACCTCAGCAGGTCACAGTAACCAAAGACTATCTCACAATTTGGAGCAGCTGTAACCAGTAACTGTAAGTCAATTAGGCTCCTGGGGCCTATAATTCAATCATCTTGTTAAAATTCATTCATTTGGAGGCTTTGCATTGACTATGACTTGTTATTGGAGAACAAGCCTGACAACACCAAGATGGTCTTGTGGTTGGTGATAGTGTGGAGAGGGAGAGGTGGGTGGCGTTAGCATATATCTGAAAACTGACCAGTAAATGTGGAAAACAAGGAGGTCAAGGATGGAATGTTGGGGGAGTCTGGAGGAGAAGCTATGACTAGAGCTGTGCTGGGGCAGACAGGAGAAGGTCAGTCCTGTAGAGCTGGATCATAGAGCAGCAGAATAGAGTGTTCCATCCTGTCTAATGTTCTACAGAGAGGTCAAGGAGGACAAGAAGGGATATTGCAGTATGATTGTAGCGACAAAGAGGTGTGCTTGGTGACGTTGGTCAGAGCTGTCTCAATGCTGTAGGGGAGTAGTGGAGGTAAAAACCAGACTGAAGAGGCTTGAAGAGGAAATTGTGGGAGTCATAAGCACAGACGTGGCAGTGTCAACTTACTAGAGAGGACAGGGTCTCTACCTCCATGTTTGTCTCGTGAGCCTGGATTGTCTTCTGGAAGAGTGGTGAGGTGCCTGATGGTCCAAGTGCTGACCCCATTGTCATTTCTTGGATCAATGTAATTTGCATAATTTGGGCAGGTCCCATGTATCTTTCTCTGGGAGTTCTTCATTGGAAATATATTTCTTCATTGGAAATTGTTGCACAGAACTGTCGAAGGGCAACACAAGGGTAAAAGCCTCACCATGGACGACATTCCTGTCTTGGAGTCATTTAAATATTTTTGGTGGTCGCCCTGGCCTCCACTGAGGGTAAGGAAGGTGAGTCAAAAATTGCCCTTGGAATGTGCATCGTTAGAGCAATCCAAAACTAATGCTTCATTCACTCTCTGGACTGGCCCCTGCCTTCATTTCAAATATTCATCCATTTTTCTCAAAAAGGATAAAATGGGGCAAGTGGGTGGGTTTTGAATGGGTTAAAATTGGGCCCCAGGGTTTCTGCCTCAAATGCTCATTGTGGCAAACATTTGACCCATTGTGAACTGAAATTGTTCTTTCTCTTTCTGGTAACTTTAAGTTGATGACTGCTCATTGCTGACCCCCTCAACCAGAGGAGATTAACTTTCCCTATTCACCAAGCAAAACCCTTCATCAATTTACATAAGAACATAAAAATAGAAGCAGGAGTAAACCATTTTACCTACCCTTCCCATTCTATACCCTTGAATCCTTTGGTAGCCAAAAATCTATCAATCTCTGTCTCGAATATACTCAATGACTAAACATTCACAACCTTCTGGGGTAGAGAATTCCAAAGATTCGCAACCCTTTGAGTGAAGAAATTTCTCTTCATCTCAGTCTTGAATGGCTGACCTCTCATTCTGAAATGGTGACCCCGTGTTCTAGACTTGGGACCAGGGAAATCTTACTTCCAGCATCTACCCTGTCAAGCCCCTTAAGAATTTTAATTTGTTTCAATGAGGTCACCTCTCATTCTTCTAAACTCTAATCTACTCATAGGACAAGCCATTATTAAATGATGCAAGTGCAATATCAGGACCTAGGGACTACAACAATGGCTAAAAATTGCATCTCTGTAGTGCCGCCTTCAGTGACACTATGGAGGCTTAGTGCCACCTTACTGGGTCGCCAGTTGCTTCAGGCAGGGCCTGTGTGGCGTGTCCTCCTGAACAGCCGCCCACAATAGTGTCCCCAGCATGCACTGGAAGGTTGTGAAGGAGCACTATCCTTACACAGCCCAACCTGTCGTTGCGATGCCAGGATACCTAATTTGGACCACGCAGGTCCAGGCAATGACTTTGCATGTCATTCTTCAAACAACAAGCACTAAGTTTCAAGCTGGGTCCTTAACATCCAGATATTCAAGTTGCAGGTCAGATAGTTCTTACTGCAAAGTGCTGTGGAGTTTTTTTGGAGGTGTTGTGATATGTGCCTGGGTTGGCAGGGACTGTTGCTGCATTCTCACAGGGACAGCAGACAATTAGGTGACCTGTCCACACAAAGGCTGCAACGGGTAAGGGGACTGCAGTGCCTCTGGTCTACAGCACAACGGGGAGATGGAGCAGCAGCTACAGAGAGGGCAAGCTCTGCACGACACCCTCTGCATACTTGGAGCTGGACTGCTCCATGTTCCTTGACAGTGACAGGTGGCTATCTGGCAGGCCAGCATCTTGGTGCACATGCCTATCAGTGGTCTCCTGCATGCCACCCTATCAAGGTCCCCATTTGAGTCCTCTGCGACCTCACCCTTCAGTGGGCTGGAAAACAAACCATCCTTTAGCCCAAACTGACTGCAGCCCACGCATGCCCGGGTGACGCACCAAGTGCTGGTCTGAACTCTATATTTGCCTCCAAGGTGCACTGACAATGTCTGAGCTGAGGGCTGCAAGTGTCAGATCAAGCAATGGGGCTTTATCAGTGCTCTGCTGTTGCTCTCCCTCTTCCTCCTTGGGCTGATTTGGCTGGGCGGGAGGCAGTTAATGGGTGACTGAAAATTGGAGCTTAGTAGGAGAAGATTAGTGTGGGGAAGAGGAGTGGGGTGGGAAGCAAAAGGTCCATGGAGACACCATCAGCAGCTTACTCATCGTGCCAGATACCAGGATGAGCGTATGCTGGGAGTTGAGAAGGGGCATAAGGCAGGAACATACTGTCATCCTCAATGTTCTCAGTGACATTGAATGCTAGGGACTCCATCACAGCTGGCCCATGATGCTGCGAGCCATCTCCTCTGTAGGGCTCAGGAGATGCAGGCGCCCTTGTACTTGTCTTCAGTGCCACAATTGTCACCCTGGAACCCTCTCTTTACCCTGGAGTTCCACTTTACATGTTTTAAATTCCATCAACATTACTTAGTGCAGCTTTTCTAAGAGAGACAGACTACCTTTAAGAAGAGCAGACTGGTTGCACCACATGCTCTCTGCACAATGCTGTTCAGTCCCCTGCTGAGCTCAGAGGCAGCTGCCAGCAGCACATAGGAAGACAGCAATGAGGAACCCGCACATCACCATGCTACACTCAGGTAAATGAAATGGGAGGGAAGCACCAAGTTTGTGAGCTGCTTACCTCCAAAGGACCCTCCGCACCCAAAAAATGAGGCAGGCGAATTTTCTGCCTTATGATCTCTGAAGTTGAAATGACTCTTGGCTGGTAGCGTGAAATGGTAGCAAATTGGCTGCCTGTTTAATACCTTGCCTGATTGTATTTTCCATTGGAGAAGATTCACTCCCAACCAATATCTCAGTCTTATGCATGTGTAAGAAAGCGAGAACTTGCATTTATATAGTAAAGTAAGAAACGTGGCAACCAATGTATGCACAGCAAGATCCCACAAACAGCAATGAAATAATGACCAGCAATGTTAGATAAAGGACAAATATTGGTCTGGACGCTTGGGAAAACTCCCCTGGTCTTCTCCAGATAGTGTCATAGTATTTTTTTATGTCTTCTGGGAGGGCAAGTGGAGCTTCTGTTCTGAAAGACAGCACCTCCAACAATGCAGCACTGCTTCAGAGCTGCATTGAGGTGCCTGGATTTCAAGCTCTGGTTTCTGGAGTGAAACCTGAACCCATACGTTTCAGTCACAGAGGTGAGAGTGCTACCATTGAGCCAAGGTTGCTACTATTACTCATTTAGCCATCCAAAGGTCAATATTAAGTGAGGTGTTTGGTTTAGTTCATAAACTTCTTTATTGCAAAGCAGACAAAAGATACAGAACACTGGATATGATAAAGATCACTTGGCACAATCTGTCTGTTCAACTTCGGTTGCCTAATGTATCAGAAAAATATTACACCATATACTCGTTCACATGGTGGTAATCCTTAATGTAGAAAGACAGATTCACTCTGCTGTGTGCCCTACCGACAGTGCAGAGGTAGTCTTTCTATTACCTCAGCTTCATGTTTCAGTGTTGACTCATAAAAGGTCTTCCTCCAAAGACTCACAGAGATCAGACATTTACCAACACCAAGGTGCTAACAGACTTCCCTGAATGATCAGACTCTGCAAGTGAACTGGCCGTTGTTTGGTTTCTGTGCAAAAACAACCTGCTTTTCAATCACCTCTCACCAGCCTATGGATGGCCAACCAGTTATGGGGCTCTCTGGGAAAAACCAGCCGCCTTTCAGCAAATCTCGGCCCAAAACTCATATTAATGTGATCTAATCTCCAAGTCTTTTTCACGGACAAAATGGCAGAAGAATTCTAAATTGTGCTCCGCAGCATGAAATAAAAACAAACATTGTTCAGGTTCTATAACGGGCAGGCGATCAGCTCTATCAGTTCACCCCCAAGCGATGAAGGTGAAACTCGCCACTAACATCCCTCCTGTCTTCCCCTCTCTCTTTCCCTCTGTTTTCCCCATCTCTAAGCACATCTACATAGAATGGATACATCGCTGAAGGTTCACTGTGCTAATAGTTCAGTAAACAACCCATGTTGACACTTTCCCTGACACCATGTCCCTACACCTGACTGTCCAGAAGTAAATATTTTGCAGCAAGTTTCTGTGATGCCTTCCCACGTCTGAATGTGCTACAGGTGCAATATCTCCAGAGACAGGTGTGCTGCTTTGTATCTGCTTCTGTCTCACCAACCTAAAGGAGGTCCTTGTCAGCAATGGTGTGATGGGCATTTTGTAGTCACCAACCAGAAGGTCCTCCAAAAGTTTCAGTTCCCCTTTCAATTGCTTCCCGCGTTCCTGTTTTCCAGTGAGGGGGCAAAGGTTTCAAGCCTCAACTGGAGCCAATTCTGTGAGGGAGAATATTTCACTCAAAAACATGCTCCCTTGGTTCATACACCATGGAGGAGCGATGACCACCAACAGCTGATTGTCCTCGCTTTCCACCAGAAAGGTTTGGGCTTCCTTGATGGCTCAGTGGGTTTATCCATGAACAGCTGAGGCAAGCGACCACAGCCAATGAGAAACTTCTGAAGTGCAGCCATTGTTGTAATGTAGGAAATGCGACAGATAATTTGCGCACAGCAAACTCCCACAAACCGCATTGAGATGATAACCAGATAATCTGCTTTTTCATGATGTTGGTTGAGGGATAAATATTGGCCAGGATGTCAGCACTTATCTCTTTGAAATAATGCCCATAGAATCTTTTACATCTATCTGAACAGGCAAATGGGACCTTGGCTTAACACCTCACCTGAAAGGTGACACCTCTGACAGTGCAGTCCTCCCTCAGTATGATGCTGAAGAAAGTTAACAGTAATTAAGTCAAATATTATAATGACACTCTGCCAAGACCTCCTGGACCTGTTCAGTCTCCCACCACCTGGTTCTACATATCTGCAGCCTGATATCCCTCCACCCACACCCTCACCTACTTGTATCCAAGGCCTAGACTCTTAAATGAAGCTGTCAGCTCTGTGCTTCCTTGAATTATTCAGATTCCATCCCCGTGCTCAGTGGGAGTGACATTCCTCTTGCCCCCATCTGTGTAACAGTTCAGTTTGGGGATCCCTACATTTTATTTAGTCAGTAGGGTCTAAATTTCATCTTGTCCTTCTCTCACCTTAGCAATGACTGAAGGAGGTTAGGGCGATCGGTGGGGAGGTGAGTGCTGAGGTCTATGCCTGCTGCAGGCTGTCCCCTGGGTTATTACGTTTATGACAAGGGAGCTGCAGATCTTTTGCAGGGGCATCCTACCTGGCTCGGCCCCTCTGCAACTTATGTTTTATTCATTCTTGGGGTGTGAGCATCGCTGGCCAGGCCAGCATTTATTGCCCATCCCTAATTGCCCTTGAGAAGGTGGTGGTGAGCTGCCTTCATGAACCGCTGCAGTCCATGTGATGCAGGTGCACCCACAGTGCTGTTAGGAAGGGAGTTCCAGGATTTTGCTCCAGTGACAGTGAAGGAACGGTGATACAGTTCCAAGTCAGGATGGTGTGTGGCTTGGAGGGGAACCTTCAGGTGGTGGTGTTCCCATGCCTTTGTCCTTCTAGGTGGTAGAGGCTGTGGGCTTGGAAGCTACTGTTGAAGGAGCCTAACGTTGTTCTTATTATTCAGGAGGCCAAGGGAACATGATCAGGTCTGGCAAGGCACGGGCGGTGGGGGGGGGGGGGGGGGGTGGTGGGGGGTGAGGAGCAGGGGTTGGTGGGGGGTGGAGGGTGGGGGTGGTGTGGGGAGCAGGTCTGGACAACTCCCCCCTCTCAAGCTTGGGTGGATGCCACAGCTTCTGGCAGTCATGGGCAGGCAGGTGTTCAAAGGTGTGGCCAAACTGGCACTTGCGCCCACCTGTGCCAGGTAAATGAGCTGCTCTACTAGTTAACCCACACACTCTTGCAGGGCAAGCACGATCCTGGGATAGACACTAGGATCACATCCCAAAGAATTTCAGAGCCGTAGATTCTCTTTCCTCCTACAGTTCCCAATTAAGCACTCATGCACTAATCAGCTGCTGTGTTTGCCTACATAACAACAGTGACTGAACTTGGCGAAAAGTAATCCATTGATTGTAAAATGCCTGAGGACGTGGTAATGCTCTATAAAAACACAGGGCCATTCTTTCTTTCTTTCTAAACTGAGTACAGCTATAACTCTGGCACCTATCTAACAAAGTAGAACATTTCTCAGGTATGTCCTGTCTACAAAAAGCAGCACAAATTAATCATTAGCAAAGTGAGGAAAGGTGTCATCGGCACTTGCTTCGCATTAACCTGCTCAATAATGCTCAGTTTGGGTTCCGCCAGAATCACTTGGTTCCAGATCTCTTTACAGCCTCGGTCCAAACATGGACAAAAGAGGTGAGGTGACAGTGACTGCCTTTGACATCAAGGCAGCATTTGACTGAGTACGGCAGCAAGGAGCCCTAGTAAAATTGGAGTCAATAGGAATTGGGGAAATTTCTCCACTGGTCGGAGTCATACCTAGCACAAAGGAAGATGGTTCTGGTTGTTGGAGGTCATTTATCTCAGCTCCAGGACATTGCTGCAGGGGTTCCTCAGGGTAGTGTGCTGGGCCCAACCATCTTTAGATGCTTCATCAATGACTTTCCTTCCATGATAAGGTCAGAAGTGGGGACGTTCGCTGATGATTGCACAGTGTTCAGCAGCATTCACGACTTCTCAGATACTGAAGCAGATTGTGTCCAGGTGCAGCAAAACCTGGACAACATTCAGGCTTTGGCTGATAAGCAGCAAGTAACATTCACGCCACACAAGTGTCAGACAATAACCATCTCCAATAAGCGAGAATCTAACCATCTGTCCTTGACTTTCAATGGCATTATCATCGCTGAATCCCCCACTATCAACATCCTGGAAGTCACCATTGACTAGAAACTTAACTGGTCCAAGCACATAAATACTGTGGCTACAAGAGCAGGTCAGAGGCTGGGAATTCTGCAGCGAGTAACTCACCTCCTGACTCCCCAAAGCCTGTCACCATCTACAAGTCAGGAATGTGATGGAATACTCTCCACTTGCCTGGATAAGTGCAGCTCCAACTCAAGAAGCGCGACACCATCCAGGACAGAGCAGCTTACCTGATTGGCACCCCATCCACCACCTTAAACATTCACTCCCTTGACCACTGGTGCACAGCGGCAGCAGTGTGTACCATCTACAAGATACGCTGCAGCAACTAACCAAGGCTTCTTCGACAGCATCATTCAAACCCACAACCTCTACCACCTAGAAGGATAAGGACAGCAGATGTAAGGGAACACCACCACCTGCAAATTCCTCTCCAAGTCACACACAGGGGTCGGCAATGTATCCGTACACAGACACCACTGTCTGTGGTAAACAATTTTGGGGTCCGTGACTGGTAATTTCATGGATGAGAAATTTCCCATTGCCTTCCTCAGACTAGCTTTTTACAAAAATCACAAGTGTCAGTTTCATATTTGACAGGTGCTGAAACAAAACAGTACTTACAAACTTTTGGACAGATTTGGGGTTTTTCCGTGAGTTCCAATTTTTTTTAACGTCCGCCGAAAATCACGAAGCTGTCCAAAGTTCAAAAGCGCTGCTCTTGCTCTCAGCAACAGTCAGAGAGAAAGTGGAAAGGGGAGAGAGAGTGGGGGAAGGTACAGAGAGAGAGTGGGGGAGAGAGAGAGTTGAGGAGAGGGAAAGAGAGTAGGGGTGACAGAGAGAGAGGGAGAGTGGGGGAAAGAGGGACAGTGGGGGGGAAGAGAGTGAGGGAGAGAGTGAGGCGGACAGAGAGGGAGGGGACAGAGAGAGGGGCAGAGAGAGAGAGAGAGGTGGGGGACAGAGATACAGAGAGATAGTTGGGGAACAAAGAGAGGGAGATGGGGGACAGAGAGAGTGGCGGGGGGGGCAGAGAGCACGGGGATGACACAGGGGGCATGACACAGAGGGTGGGGGAAGCAACACGGGGGGTGAACAACACAGAGTGGGGGCTCAACACAGAGAGGGTGGGACACAGAGAGGCAGGAGATAGAACAGAGAGAAAAAGAGAGAGAGAGACAGACAGAGACAGAGCGCGAGGAGGGAGAGAGAGCAATCAAGATGACTCCTTACAGATATATTGAGGGGACGAGAAAATCCAAGGAATCTCCAAAAGTCTGCACTGTATATTTCTCATGAATACGGTGTATTGGGGCTGAGTGATAGTGCAAAAGTAGCATGCTGCCGACCCAAATACAATAGTTAGTAAATATAATGTAATGGATAGCTTTAATAAACCTTAATCAATGATGAACTGTCTACGATTCCTTAACAAAATCCATGCTGCATTTGCAGTATTAAAAACTGTCGGGGAATACATTGTAAAAATTTATTATTTTTCAATAACCATGTTAACAACAGTCATTAACTGATTTTTTTTTGCTGTGAATTAGATTGAAGGACAAGTTTTGCAAGTATGTCAAAGATCAGTAACTGGGATGTGCATCATTTACTATCTAGTTTGAGGGCAGGAAACCTGAGTGGCCAATAACATTTGAAAGTTGTCTGTATCATATAATTACATCATGTTATAAGTACACCTTCGCTAACAGGTAAAAGATTTCGCTTGAACATAAATTGGTTAGTCTGAAGTACAGTCTTACAGCTAATGAACAAACATTTTGTAATTGAATAATGCCTGCAGTAAATGTGGTCGCATGGCCGAGTGGTCTAAGGCACTGGATTTAGGCTCCAGTCCCATTAGGGACGTGGGTTTGAATCCCACTGCTGCCACTGTTTTGTGAGGCTATCTGAAAAGCTTGTGAAAAACAAATGCAGCATTTAGTGAACTGCACTTCATCTTGTTTAGGGTGGTGCCGTGGTTAGCACTGCAGCTTCACAGCTCCAGTGACCTGGATTCAATTCTGGGTACTGCCTGTGCAGAGTTTGCAAGTTCTCCCTGTGACTGTGTGGGCTTCTGCTGAGTGCTCTGGTTTCCTCCCACAGCGAAAGACTTGCAGGTTGATAGGTAAATTGGCCATTGTAAATTGCCCCTAGTGTAGGTAGGTGGTAGGAGAAATGCGGGGATGTGGTAGGGAATATGGGATTAGTACAAATGGGCGGTTGATGGTCAGAATGGGCCAATGGGCCTGTTTCAGTGCTGTATCTCTGTAAAAAAAAACACTCAACTTGTTGCAGAAAAGCTTTTTGTTAATAATTATCGTGTCAGAGCTGAATCAGAATCATCAGTGATAGACTGTGATATAGACATAGTGAATTTAAGAGAATCACTTTATTGGAGGAACTGAAGGACGCTCTTTATTTGTAACTGTGTTTCGCTAATTTTGTCACTAGCTTTGGTGAACAAATGACATTTGTTCATGAGAGATTCTGTTGTTTTTGTATTTTAGAATCCAGGAGCTAGTTTAACACCCTGTAAAGTTGAATAAACTAGTCTTGGTTACCTACCATTAATCTCTCTGTCCCTTCCTGTCCCACTCCGCTTTTCTGCTTTACGTGACTCTTCTGAAGTACTTCCTGCTTCATCCTATAAAAGTCTCCTGATTTGGAGATCACTGCCCTTTTGTTGGCTGCCCTGTCTTCAGACACGTATTACAAGCAGATGGTGAAATTAAACAAACATTGACCACGAGTTAAATTGTCTTGTGACAACAGCAGTGTGAGAAATGTTCCGTCTTCTTGTTGCTGAGTTTTCTACTGCCTCACCTCAATAACCACAATAACAATCCTGTCCTTGAGTTTTATGGTTTATTGGATGAATTTGCACTCCTGACACAGTGTGAATCCACAGAGGTCATCCAATAACATCCCTCTACAACCCCATGTAATGGTGTAACTAGCTGTATTTTGTCAACGAAAGTAATCTGCATTGGCATTACATACTATTTTGCTTGCTAGCTAGCTAAAACAGTTGTGCTGCTCTCCATTGATGTTTGTATGCTTATCTACTTTATTTATACGGAGAAATGTGTTTTAAATAGGACTGTGTTTTGATGGCATTAGATTGCTACATAGTTTATATTCAGATTAATTGCTCCCATGTCCGTGTTTGAGTCAATAATTTTGTCAAATGTCCGTGGTGCGACACATCGGTGCCTATCCCTGGTCACATACCATCCCGAGTTGTAACTATATTCCTTCACAGTCGCTGGGGAAAAATCCTGGAACTTCCTTCCTAACAGCACTGTGCATCTACCTACCTCACGTAAACTGCAGCGGTTCATGAAGGCCGGTCACCACCATCCTCTCATGGGCAATTAGGGATGGGCAATAAATGCTGGACTTGCCAGTGGTGTCCACATCCTATGACTGAATACTACCAAGTAGAGCTGTTTTTACTCTTTCCAATGAATCGTCCCAGACCAGCCATGACACAGGTGCAGAGTCTGTCCCTCTCATTCTTCTTCATTGTGCTGTTTTCTATCAGTTCCTTTCTCACTTGTTTCAGTTTGTTCTTGTTAGTAGATGTAATGATGTGTTACTCTGTGAAGGATGTTATCTGCAGGCCTGAAGAAGTTATTGCTTCTCATCGGTTGGAGCATCCATGATATGAGAAGATTGCCTGGCAGCTGGAGAGCGTCATGTGACAACAGTGAAGCCATCCTTCCCAAAATGACCCTCGGAGGAGGCCTAGACAATGAAGTAGTCTAACCAGTTTGCCAACACAGCACTGCGGTGTCAGAGTACTAGGTGGAGTGCTGTTTGTGATTAAACTATTTACTTCTGTTACATGGAGAGACTAGAAAAGCCGAGATTGTTCTCCATAGAAGAGAGAAGGTTAAGGGGAGATTTAATGGAGGTGTTTAAAATAATGAGGAGCTTTGATAGAATAGATAGCGAAAAACTGTTTCCACTGGCAGTGGGATCAGTAACCAGAGGACAAAGATTTAAAATAATGGGCTAAAGGCCCAGAGGGGAAATGCTGATGAATTGTTTTTGCACAGAGAGTTGTTGTGAACTGGAATGTGCAGTCTGAAATGATGGTGGAAGCAGATTCAATAATAAAGTTCAAAAGAGAAACAACAACAACTTGCATTTTTATATCTGGAATTCGATATATACTTCGAAGGGAAAAATTTGCAGGGCTATGCAATAGGGGAGTGAGAGGAATTGGTTTGTTGTTTTAGACAGCTGGCATAGACACGTTGCACTGACCACCCTCTTCCTATGCTGTATCATTTAATGATTAACTTTCCGATGTTTCCTTCATCAATAAAATTGATCTTTATCATTCAGATATTTTTGGCTGTCTAAAGGATTATCATTCCCCTTTGAAACTTGTGATTGTTTGTTAATTGTGAGAGTATTTTGGTCACAAATACTGACGCAATTAAAATATTATTGATAATTTTTTTTTATCCAGTGACTATCTCCTCAATATTATGTTTCACTAAATGTCATCTTTTAATAGTTATTTGCCTTTGCAAAGACAGCTACGTTGTCACAATACGAAGGGAGAAATCTTAATTGTCTGCTATATATACAACAAAATATGCAGTGTTAGCGAAGTGTCAGCTCTCCCAAAATAACAGTGCTGTAGCCGGGCTGGTTGGATAAATCATGCGCACACTAGTAATATGCTGCGTTCAGAGATTGCAGAAAGCATGAGAACATTAATTATCAGTAAATGCCAATTAATTTGCAATTGTAAACTGTGGTTTGCTGAATTGTGCACGAATTTTCCTGGTTAGTCCTGGGTAGTGTTCCAAAGCCATGAACAGAATGTGGGATTATTTTATTGAACATGGGCACCAATGGTTGTCATTATCCTCAAATTCAAGCCTGGCTGCCATTTTGGTGATGGTAGGAGCCATTTTATGATCAAGCCACCACTGAGTTTCTATGTGCCTTTTTGATGTCTTATATATAGGAATATAATACTGAGATTGAATAATCAATGGGACTGTATTGCAGAATTCAGTGTATGATCAGTATTTTACACAGAATAACACCCCACAAAAGGGCTGTGTTCACTCCTTACCACTCTGGAAGCACAGAGTTCCTTCTCTCTCTATTTCTTTCTCCCTCTCTACAGCCCTCATCCCCTTTTATCCCTGTTTTAAGATGACCTGCAAAGCCTTCCCTTAAGCTCCTCCTTTAAAATGCTCCTTTACCAACTCTTTGCCAAATCTTTGTCATCTGTCTTCATATTCCCTTATGTATCTCAGTGTCAAACTTTAATAACAGTCCTGTGAAGTGTCCAGTTTTACTACATTAAAGTTGCTATATAAATGCAAGTTGTTGTCATTTCCAGAATAAAACACTAAGGAAACACAGTTCATAAAACTCAGAAGCAGTATGTGGAATATACCAAGTGAGACCCACTTTCGAGTGACACTCTGTCCCTCCTCCTGCTAATTTCTCAGCACAGTTACAAACTGCCTTCAAGTTAACACCTGTGTTAAGCATTTGGCTTAGGAGTAAACATCAGAGATAGCCTTGATGTGATGAGTTGATTTACATTTGTCTTATTCCAGTTCATTACCCATGCCATTCCAGGTAAAGAAATATTACGATAAGCACACTGATTGGCATAAATCCAAATAGATAAGTGGAATCATTATTGGCAATACACGATCTGAGGAAGGGTTTCCAGAATGCTGTCCTTATGTGTTGGAAGATCCACTAAATAGTTACAATCCCAAATGAAGCCTGGATCACTCACAATTGCTGGCTCTGAATTTGAGCAGTATGGTGTATGATTGTATAACATACAATACCAATGAGGGTTCCTTAATCTGTCAAAGAAGGTACATTGAGCCTTAAGTGGAGAGGGACACAGCAAGGATCTGAAACCCAGCCATCACACAGATGCCGTACTTGGGTATAATCGCCTTTTACACTAGCTCACTGAGATATGACAGAAAGAAAATCAAAGTCATACTGCTACCATTGCTCAAGGCAATTATTTCAGACTTCACTTGTTAAACATTTTGTTAATGTTTCAGCCGCTTCCACTTTGAATTATTCCAATTGCACTTGTATTTCCTGTTTTTTTCTCAATTTTTATTTTGTGGCGTCTTTGCCCTCATCAGGGTGAAAGATGTTAAATCTAAGGAATAGAACACTTTCTATGTTAGACACTCATTGTCGGCATCAAGCAATCCTAGATAATTCTACTTTGCTTCAACACTGAGCCTCAGGCCCAATGTCAAAAAAGCATTTCCTACTGCACCAATGAGAAAGTCCCCTCCTCTCCAGCTATTCCCAGATTCTGTTAATTTCTACAACTAAACTGGCATCCAGGCTATCTCTTATCCAATGGCCTGCTGGGATACAGGCAAGTCCTGTTGATACAAACTTTCAGATTGGCTGCTTATATAGTCCTCACAACTCCCAAGCATCCATTGGCTGGCCAATCCCTCACCAGCAATATCTTCCTTTTACTACTGGCAACTTCAAATGAAAAGATAAAGGACTTAAACAAAAACACAAAACAATGCCTTTACGAATGGGAGCTGTCATGGATCTCATGCGTCTACTCTGAATGAAAGCTTACTCAACCTGTCTGTCTTCCAAGTTTGTCTATTGTTAAATGGAATGGAGATAGTCATCCTGCTCAGTGTGAGATGTCAGAATTGCTACTAAAACCCAACTGGGGTTGACTACCAATAGGCACAAAAGGGAGAATATTTCCAGTCAGTAAAGTGATGTTCTTGAAAGATTTGTTCTCCGTCTTCGTGCTTTGTACAGTCCTCCTCAGGAGTCCCAATGCAGGGCTGAATCCAAATGGGCAACCTGCCTTTCAGTTTCAGATGTTGATTGGCCTGGATGGTTTTACTTCAGATTTCTAGCATTTGGTGGTTCTCTTTTTTCTTCTTCCCTCCAAGAGTATTGCTTTCTCTTAACACCCGAATGGAAGTTAAGAAACAGAGATAACCAATTAGGAATAAAGTAAGGAGCTGGGGTGTGGTGGTGGTAGGTGTTGTGGATGGTGAGAGGTGCTCTTGTATATTTCTCAATGTTGTTATGGAAACATGGACCAATAGGTGGAATCCAGTTACTTCACCACAGGGACGGAGGGGATATCAGAGCAAGTATCACCATTTGCTAGTCTGGTGCACCTGGCAACATCTGGCTATGGAGCTGTGTAGCTAGAAGCCTGATTCTTCTCTGAAAGTACTGGGTCTTGCATAGAAAAGAGAAAAGAATGCATCTAACCTTTAGTTCCCCCAACAAATAGCACATCTATTATATAATATAGTGAAGTACTTACCTCAAAATGATTAAAATAATGAAGGACCCCTGAAGAAAAGATTCTAAACAGCAGTACCCTGGATTGATGATTGTTAGAGGAGGAAAAATTAGCCTTAAATACCATTGAGCTGAGTTACTATGTGAATATGTTGGCTTATTGTCTGCTGGTGAGTGAGTTGATACACATTCTGTGTAACGACTAATCACTGCGTTTCTTGTAGAATATGACTTCACATCTGATTTGTCACTGCTAACCACATGATTGATAACAGGATGCGGTTAGCCTGGAACAATTAGAAAGCAAGGAAATAAACTACATTCATAGAATTATAGAATCACAGAAATTTACACCACAGAAGGAGACCATTTGGTCCATCGTGTCTGCGCTGGCTGTAAAAGAGCTATCCTGCCTAATCCCCCTTTCCAGCTCTTGGTCCGTAGCCCTGGAGGTTACGACAATTCAAGTGCATATCCAAGTATTTTTTTAAAATGCGTTGATGTTTTCTGCCTCTATCACCCTTTCAGGCAGTGAGCTCCAGACCCTATCACCCTCTGGGTGCAAAAATTACTCCTCAACTTCTCCCTAATCCATCTCCCAATTTCTTTAAATCTATGCCCTCTGGTTATTGACCTTACTGCTAAGGGAAATAGGTCTATCTGGGACACTCATACTTTTATATGCCTCAATTAAATCTCCCTCAGCTTCCTCTGTTCCAAAGAAAACAACTCCAGCTTATCCAATGTTTCCTCGTAGCTGCAAATTCTCCATTCCCGGCAACATCCTCAAATCTCCTCTCTACCCTCTCTAATACGATCACATCCTTCCTGTAATTCAGTGAGCAGAAGTGTACACAGTTCTCTAGCTGTGGCCTAACTAGTGTTTTATAAAAAAAAAAGAAAGACTTGCATTTATATAGTGCCTTTTGCAACACCGGACATCTCAATGTCTTTTACAGTCAATGAAGTACTTTTGAAGTGCACTGTTGTAATGCAGCAGCTAATTTGTGCACAGCAAGCTCCCACTTACAGCAATGTGATAATAACTAAATAATCTGTTTTGTGATGTTTATTGAATGATAAATATTGACGAGCGCACCAGAGAAAACTTTCCTGCTCTTCTTCTTCTTTGGAGTGGCACAGTAGTTAGCACTGCAGCCTTACAGCTCCAGCGACCCGGGTTCGGTTCTGGCTACTGTCTGTGTGAAGTTTGCAAGTTCTCCCTGTGACTTTTCATGGGTTTCCGCCGGGTGCTCCGGTTTCCTCCCACAGCCAAAGCCTTGCAGGTTGATAGGTAAATTGGTCATTGTAAATTGCCCCTATTGTAGGTAGGTGGTAGGAGAATTGAGGGAAGGTGGGGATGTGGTAGGGAATATGGGATTAATGTAGGATTAGTATAAATGGGTGGTTGATGGTTGGCACAGATTCAGTGGGCCAAAGGGCCTGTTTCAGTGCTGTATGACTCTATGAAATAGTACCATGAGATCTTTTACATTCACCTGAGAGGGCAGATAGGACCTTGGTTTAATTTCTCATCCAAAAGACGGCACCTCCGGCAGTGCAGCACTCCCTCAGTACTGCACTGGAGTGTCAGCTTTAATTTTTGTGCTTAAGTTTCTGGGCTTGAGTCCACAACCTTGCAACTCAGAGGCAAGAGTGTTTGTTACTAGCTATGCCATGGCTGACACTTAGTTTGGTGGTGGCAGGGAATGGTGGGGGGTGGTGATGAGGGGCACGGGGAGGGGATGGATCTCCTCAGGAAATCTATGATTGACATCCTTCCATCTACAAGAGATGATAGGAATGCAACGGCAGAACTTTGGTGAAGTTAGATGTGATCATCTGCTGCGCTGCTTTTGATGGCTGAACATGCCAATTCTGGAATGGCAGAGTCTGCCACAAGGGCCGCACATGAAGTTATCCCTCGCCGGTGGTGCGGGATGGTCCCTGCTGATGCCTTGTTTGCTGGGCTGGTGTCTGCTTCTGGAACCACATGTCATTGTGGTGGCGAATTCTTGCCCACAGCTTCGAGTGAGTGGCGGGGCCCGACTAGGCCGAGGCATGGCCGAGATGGAGCCGAAGATTCGACAGGTACCATTCTGCATCGGATCTAGCAGTACAACCAGACAGGGAACAGGTCAGTATTTTACTTTACGCTCGTGGGAGAGAGTGTGGATGACAGTTTAACTACCCTGGGGATCGATGAAAAGGAACGTCACATGGCCAAGTAATAAAAGCTTTGGAGGGATACTTTAAGATCAGAAAGAATGTTTTCGTGGAAAGAGTGAAATTCAACAAATGCACCCAAAAAGGTGGTGAAAATATTGAGTCATTCATTAATGATTGATATAAAATAGCTGAGGATTGCAACTATGGGAGCTTGAGAGAAACTGATTCAGGACAGACTAGTAGTCGCGGTCATAGACGAAACGCTATCAGACCAGCTTCAGTCAAAAGAGGATTTGACTTTGCAAAAGACCATTCTGTGGAGCAGGCAGGCAGAGGTCTAAAAATTTAATCGACTATTAGTTCAGGGGTTTCGGGGGAGTCTAACCTCAAATCCTAGAATCAGTTGAGTTTGTGGAGAAGACAGAGAATAATGGCACAGAAAGTCTGAGAGGCAGGAAAGACATCAATAGGCAGCAACACTGAAAGGACTGCTTCATTGGTGACTTTGACTTTCCATGTGATGCTGAGGATGTGGCGTAGACACCAGACATGGAAATTATTGAGCCTTTTTTCTTGGTCGGTGTAAGTTATCCAGACTTGGCTGCCATACAGCAATGTGCTGAAGATACAGGCCTTGTAGATAAGCATCTTGGTCCTGTCGGTCAAAGTTGGTGGCTGCCTTTCCAATAGATGTACTATACAGTTATACATCCTACACACACAAAACATTTTATGAGTTTATATTGATAAATTGTTGTGACGGATAAACCTGTTCTTCTTTCAAATAGTATCATGGATTCTTCTATGTTCACCTGAGAGGGCAGACAGTTCCTCAGTATCTGAAAGACAGCTCCTCCCAAATTGCAGTTCTGTACTGAAGTGTCAACCTAAATTTTGTGCTTAAATCCCTGGAGTGGGACTTGAACCTACAAGGGGGAGGTGGTGGAGGAGGTGAATCTCCTCAGAAAATCTCCCGTCCTGCTACTGTAATCTTTGTCAGATGTTTGGTGTAAGATTCATTGACGTGTGTGATGTGGTTTTTGCTCGAGTGGGACACAGCCTGAGGAGACTCAACCCCTCATTATTCTAATAACAGCCGTTCCCAATGGCTCAATGAGTGGCTGAACCATACAAAGTAGATACGTCAGTCTGTGCTGGATTAGCTGGTCTCAGCCAAGGGGGAGCAGTAAAGGTCTCAGCGATCCCTGGTTTATGGAGGGTGAGGGAATGGTGAGATCAGGCACAGTCCCTGCTGCTGATAGCTTCCCATGGCACACTGTGGTCCTAGGTGAGAATAAGTTCAAGCTCGGTTGTGATAATCCCAGTGGCTGACTGATCCACCAGACACTTGTTATCAAAGCCCTGATGGAACCTGTACCAACGGTGAAGGATGAAACAGAGTAAACTGCCTTGAAAGTAAATAGCGGAGGCAGAAACATCGGTGGAGAGAATTACTAAGAATAAAAGCACATCAAAAAATTCTGTTTAATAACAGTGGGGAAGACCATCTCTGTGAAAATGGTGTGGTGAAACATATCCTTTGCAAACGGCTTTGCAATATTGCTGCAGCTGACACTGAGGAAATCCTCCCCAGTTCTTACAGTGAAATGATGGGGTCTGCTTTGACCATTTTGTGAATTTGGGGGCCCTGGCCCTCATTTCAATTTGGGCTGTTTGGCATCCCGGATGGGAACCTCATGATCGGACCACGGCAGCCCCAGCAAAGTAAGTTGTGGGAGTGGGTGTGGGGGGGGGGGGGGGGGTTGCGATTATTGAGGGTGGGGGATCTAGGAAGGCAGCGGCCCAGATTATTTTTGTGGGCACCCGAGGAGCACTCACAAAAGTAACTTTTCGGGGCCTCCATCTCTGCACAGGCTTTGACTGCTTCTAACCTAAAATGGTAACCGAGGTCCTATTTATGTCAGTAGGGACCTATTACCTGAAACAGGTTGTCACTTTGGACGGCTGACGGTAGGCCCCTTATAAAATGATTCTAGACGAATCACCAATGTTAACTGGGCAGTGAGGCTACTGACTGCATCTTGAGGCCATTACCACCTCCTTAATGTGAGGCGAAGGGAGTGAGAATCGAACCTAATGGATGGCAAACTGGTTAAACTGCGTGAGTACTAAACTTCAGTGCAATGTTTAACATCGAGCACTTCACCTGCCCTGACTGTGGCTTTGAGCATCTCACCTTGTTTCAACCCACTCGCTTCTCATTTAATACTTTCATTTTCTACTGTCCACCCAAGAATCACACAAATTTCTCACCAAGATCTCTTCACTGCTTTTCTCCATCAGCCTCAGCACCTAGAAACTTCTCATCCTCGGTGATTTCAACCTCCAACTCATCTCATCTATACGTCAGTTAGCCTAACATATGCCATAGGGAAAATGCTAGAATCCATTATTAAGGAGGTTATAGTGGGACATTGAGAAAAATCTTAATGCGATCAGGCAGAGTCAACACGGTTTTGTGAATTGACTAATTTATTAGAGTTCCATGAGGAAGTAACAAGCAACTTGGATAAAGGGGAACCTGCACTTGGGATTTCCAAAAGGCATTTGATAAGGTGCCACATCAAAGGTTTCTACACAAAATAAGAGTTCATGATGTAGGGGTAACATGTTAGCATGGATAGAGGATTGGTTAGCTAACAGGAAGCAGAGAATAGGGATAAATGGGGCATTTTCAGGTTGGCTGGATGTGGAGTACCACAGGGATCAGTGCCAGGGTCTCAACTATTTACAATCTACATCAATAACTTGGATGAAGGGACTGAATGTATGGTAGGTAAATTTGCAGACGACACAAAGATAGGGAGGAAGGTAAGTTGTCAAGAGGACAGATAGAGTCTAGAAAGGGATATAGATAGGTTAAGTGAGTGGGCACAAATTTGGCAGATGGAGTATAATGTGGGAAAATGTGAGCTTGTCCACTTTGTCGGAAGAATGGAAAAGTAGAATATTATTTAAATGGAGAGAGATTGCAGAACTCTACGGTACATAGAGTACTGCGGTACTCTACGATACCACGTAGAGGTACATGAATCACAAGAAGTTAGTATGCAGGTACAGCAAGTGATTAGGAAGGCAAATGGAATGTTTAGTTTAGAGATACAGCACTGAATCAGGCCCTTCGGCCCACCGAGTCTGTGCCGACCATCAACCACCCATTTATACTAATCCTACACTAATAGCATATTCCTACCACATCCCCACCTATCCCTATATTTCCCTACCACCTACCTATACTAGGGGCAATTTATAATGGCCAATTAACCTATCAACCTGCAAGTCTTTTGGCTGTGGGAGGAAACCGGAGCACCCGGAGGAAACCCACGCAGACACAGGGAGAACTTGCAAACTCCACACAGGCAGTACCCAGAATTGAACCCGGGTCGCTGGAGCTGTGAGGCTGCGGTGCTAACCACTGCGCCACTGTGTGTTTATTACAAGGAGAATCAAATACAAAAGTAAGGAACAAAAGCAAAATACTGCAGATGCTGGAAATCTGAAAAACAAACATTAAGTGTTGGAAATACTCAGCAGGTCAGGCAGCATCTGCGGAGAGTGAAGTAGAGTTAACATTTTAGGTCTCTGACCTTTCTGTTTTTATTATAAAAGTAGGGAAGTTTTGCCACTGCTGTGCAGGGCCTTAGTAAGACCACATCTGGAGAACTTTACAGTTTCGATCTCCTTACTTAGGAAAGGATAAAATTGCATTAGAAGCAGTTCAGAGAAGGTTCACTCGACTGATTCCTGGGATGAAGGGGTTATCTTATGAGGAAAGGTTGAACAGGTTGGGCCTTGTTTAGAAGAACAAGAGCTGATCTTATTGAAACATATAATATCCTGAGGGGACTTGACAGGGTGGATGCTGGAAGGATGTTTCCACTTATGGGCGAGACTAGAACTAGGGGACACAATTTAAAAATAGTGGGTCTCCCATTTGAGGTGGAGATGAGGAGAATTTTTTTCTCTCAGAGGATTGTTAGAATTCGCTTCCTCAGAGAGCAGTAGAGGTTGGGTCATTGAATATATTCAATACTGAGTTAGAAAGGTTCTTGCTCAATAAGGGAGTCAAGTGTCTTGGGGTGCAGACAGGAAAGTGGAGTTGAGGTCACGTTCAGATCAGCCATGATCATATCAAATGGTAGAGTAGGTTCGAGGGGACGAGTGGCCTACTCCTGCTCCTAATTCATATGTTCGTATAAAAGCAAAATACTGCAGATGCTGGAAATCTGAAATAAAAGCAAAAAGTGCTGGAAATACACAGCAACTCAGGCTGCATCTGTGGAGAGAGAAGCAGAGTTAACATTTCAGGTCTGTGACTTTTCATCAGGTGTTCTGAACCTTACGCTAGGTGTTACAGTTGCAGAGTGACCTTGGCTCCATGTCACATTACTGCATCCTGGTTCTTAGCTCATTAGCATATTAAGATCTCAAAGGGATATCATTTTTAAAAGCAATCAATCACACAACACCTCACTTCATTCCAAAGTCTCGTATTCTAAAAGTAAAAACACATAATATTAGATAACATCAAAATTATTTACACAGGTATAAAGACTATGAAATTTACAAATATAGAGGCTTAAGAGTCCATATATCCTATGGTGGTTTGATAACTCTTGCTCGGAGAATTTGCATCTCAGCTGTTGCTGTTTTTCTGAGGTTTCTCCCTCCCTGCATTCAGCTTATGTTGCTCTGCCTTCAGCCCGCTCACATACCCTTTTGATTTTCTCAAGATGACCACCTTTGAGGCCTTGTCATGTTTGGGAAGTTCTGGCACCTCATCTCGAACAGGCAATAGACAATGCTTCAACTCATTCCTCCTTTGCCTCTTCAGGACATTGTGTGTCCTTCGCCTCTCCTCATCCTCCACACCTGAAGGTTTGGGGCTCAAGGTTGAGGACTTGTTGGGGGGAAGAGTACTTGGTGACATGGAGGTACCTGTCCGTTCTGGCTCGTTGTGGTGCTGGCGGTTCTCTAGAGAGCCCTGGCTCTGAGCCAAATGACTGTGTCCTGGTACTTAGCTCATTAGCATACCAAGATCTAAGGGACATCATGCTTAAAAGGCAATCATACAACACACACTACCCTCCTGCAACGCCTTTCCAGTGTCCTCCAGCTGAGTGGGACTATACTCGCCTGCTCCATTCTTATCTATCCAGTCATTGCCAGAGAATCACTTGCAATGGTTTTTCTTCCTTCATCTGCACCATTACCTCTGGTGTCCTACAAGGATCTATCCTTGGCCCCCTCCTATTTCTAATCTGCATGCTGCCCCTCGCTGACATCATCCGAAAGCACAGTGTTAGTTTTCACATGCACACTAGATGACACCCAGCTCTACCTCACTACCACCTCTCTCAACTCCTCTACTGTCTCTACATTTTCAAATGGCTTGTCTGACATCCAGTACTGGATGAGCAGAAATATCCTCTAACTAAATATTGGGAAGATCGAAGCCCTTGTCTTCAGTCCCTGCCACAAGCTCCATTTTCTAGTTACCTACTCCATCCCTGTCCCTGGCAACTGTCTGAAGCTGAACCAAAATCTTTGCAATCATCTTGTTGTAATTGATGCTGAGATGAGCTTCTGATCACATGTCCATGTCATCACTACAACCACCTATTTCCACCTCTGTAACTTTGCCTGACTCCACCCCTGCCTCAGCTCATCTGAAAGCCTCATCCATGCCTTTGTTACCTCTAGACTTGACTATTCTAATGCTCTGTTGGTCTCCCATCTTCCATCCTCCATAAACTTGAGCTCATCCAAAACTCTGCTGTCCATATCCTAACTCGCACCAGGTCATGTTCACCCGTAACCCCTGTCCTTGATGACCTACATTGGCTCCCGGTCCAACAATGCCTCAATTTTAAAATTCTCTTCCTTGTTTTCAAATCCCTCCATGGCCTTGCCCCTCCCTATCTCTGTAACCTCTTTCAATCCTACAGCCCTCCGAGATCTCTGCGCTCCTCCTATTCTGGCCTTTTGCATATCCCCAATGTTAATTGCTCAACCATCGCTGGCCATTCCTTCAGCTGCCCATAAAATATAGGCTGATACTCCCAGTGCAGTACTGAGGGATTGCTGCACTGTCAGAGGTCCTGTCTTTCTGATGAGAAATTAAACTAAGACCACACTGCCCTCTCAGGTGGACATAAAAACATCCCATGACACGATATTAAAGAAGAGCAGGGGAGTTCTCCCCTGTGTCCAGGCCAATGTTTATCCCTCAAACAACATCACTAAAACAGATTATCTGGTCATTATCTTATTGCTGCTTGTGTGATCTTGCTGTGTTGGCTGTCAGGTTTCAGTGATTATACTTCAAACAAAAAGTACTTCATTGGCTGTAAAGCACTTTGGGACATTCTGAGGTTGTGAAAAACACTATAGGAATACAAATCTTTCTTTTATTCATTTTTCTGTTCCTATGTTTTTATGTTCTAGTCGGAGACTTCCATGCCATTGTGAAAGTTTGGCTACTTAGTCCAATTTGACGAATGCCCATTGATCTAATGTCATTACGAGAAATGCAGGTGTGCATTGTCTTCTTTTTCTGTATAAGTTTAAAGTAGTTGGAATTGTACAACAGTGTTACCACATGAACAGTAGTTGGACTAAGAATTCCGTGTTTTAAGTTATACGCTGAACAACAGGAGGGCTAGACTCATTCTGAGGCCCTGGTTTGTTCAACAGCATAAGAAGTGAGTTTATGCTTTAAACTTTAAGGAGCTGAAATTCCTCGGCCGCGGTCCAGCTGTGTAAGAGCATGGAACAGCTGCTGGTGGCCTCTGATCCCACCAGAGCGTCCGGGGTCAGGGTAAGGCCACATGGTGAGCATATGTAGGGTGGGTGTCTGTGTTCCCTCTCCCTGAGAGCCATGTGTAGGACACAAACTGGATTTTAATGTGCAGTGGGATTCTGACTGGATAACCCGGGATCCTGAGTCCTGTCAAAACCTTGCCTCCATTGACCCTCAGGTGCCCATGTCATGCCCTAGACTACTGTAGGGGGTTGAGGATTATCACTCCATGTTTAGAGATGAAGAGTGAGTGGCGTCTATTATTTTATGTCATGAAAATAGGAATGTCTGAGTTATTATTTATACCACAATTTTTTTTTTATTCAATTAAAACCATTCGAAGCCTGAATCTTGATCTGATAGGCTGAATGCTCAGAGATTGGGTGCACATTATACAATCCAGTGGGTGGTGTAATGTGTAAAGAGTTTACTGTACGATTCTTGAGTTTCACTCGGCACCTGAATACTGGGGCAGGTCAGGGTGCACTCCGGACCAGAGGCAACA
This sequence comes from Heterodontus francisci, assembly GCF_036365525.1. NCBI lineage: Eukaryota > Metazoa > Chordata > Chondrichthyes > Heterodontiformes > Heterodontidae > Heterodontus > Heterodontus francisci. Next base: position 46,354,560 of record NC_090402.1, on the reverse strand, counting down.
CGAGGTCCACTTAATGGAAGGGACGGTGATGCCAAACCCAAAGAAATACTTTCTGCAAAATGTCAAAAATGTGGCAAAATTTAATATTAACCAACTGCCTTCTGAGGTGGGGTGGCCTATTAATATCAGGAAAATTATCAACAGAACATTGGAAAGTTCCAAGTAGGATTTTCTATAAACTTTGTGTCACACCTGGTTGCAGTTAAGCTGAGCTATTCTGATCTCCTGGGGGTGGATTCTCACCACTTGCCTGAATGTGATTGGGGTGACTTCATGGCAGAACTACTCTGCGTCAATGTGAAGCTAAAACCACATCACACTATGAATCATGTGAGCGACCAACGCGTGTTGAGTTATTCCCCCCCCCAGGCCATCAGTTGCTTGCCTGATGCACCCCAATTTTACAATATAGCTTGGCTTGCCGATGGATCCTGATGCAAAATGTTTTGTGAAAATGTAAAGGACAATCTCCATAGAATTACATTGAATTTACAGCAGAGAATCAGGCCATTCAGCCCAACTGGTCTGTGCCAGTGTTTATGCTCCACATGAGCCTCCTCCCACCCCACCTCATCCAACATATCCTTCAATTACATTCTCCCTCATATACTTATCCAGCTTCCCCTTAAATGTATCTGTTATTCGCCTCAACTACTCCATGTCGTAGCAAGTTTCATATTCTAACCACTCTCTGGATAAAGAATTTTCTCCTGAATTCCCTCTTGTATTTATTGATGACTATCTTTTATTTATGGGCCCAGGTTCTGGTCTATTCTGCAAATGAAAACATCTTATTTATGTCTAACCTATCAAATCCTATCATAGTCTTAAAGACTGCTATCAGGTCACCCCTCAGTCATCCCTTTTCTAAAGAAAAGAGTTCCGACCTGTTCAGTCTTTCCTGATAGGTATAATCTCTCAGTTCTGGTATCGTTCTAGTAAATCTTCTTTTGCAACATTTCGCGTGCCTCAATATCCTTTTTTTAATATGACGACCAGAACTGTTCACATTATTCCAAATGTGATCTAACCAAGATTCTACACAAGTTTAACATAACTCCTCTGCTTTGCAATTCTATCTCTCTAGGAATGAACCTCAGTGCTATTTTGCTAGCCTTCTCTTTTCTAGAGAAAAGAGTCCCAGTCTCTTCAGCCTTTCCTGATAGGTATAACCTCTCAGTTCTAGTATATTTTTCTGTACCTTCTCCAGTGCCTCAATATCCATGGAGACCAGAACTGTGCACATCAATCAATTCATGCATTTTATTGCATTATTTTAGCCGACAGCTTGCCGCCCTCCTGCCTGATCTGATTATATTGACTCTTAGTACTGCCCAGGGAGTGAGAACAGATGTTACAAGGCAACATAATCCATGTGGCTTCGATTTAAATCAACATCCTTCAGGAATTTTGCTGCCCAGTCAGGACACTGTAACCAAATGATCAAAATGATATTGTATACTAGCAGGGTGAAGCACTGAGCTTATCTTTAAAAATAGGTAGATGAATGTAGACTGATTGGGAATCCAATACAGCCTCATCCAAGTAATAACTCACTCATCAATACTTGCCCTCAGAGGAGTTTGAGTAGGAGTTCAAATTCAACAGGAAGTGGGGGGAGGGTGTGAAGGTGAGGGAGTGCTGGCGAGGGAACGGAACGGGTGGAAGAGGGTGTGAGGGTGGGTGTGAGGGGAGATAGTGGGGGGAAGGGAGCATGGGAGGAATGGTTTGGAGGAGGATAACGTGGGAGAGATAGTGTAGGAGGGTGTGGGGGTTGGTGTGGAGGGGACAGTGTGGGGGAAGGTGTGGGAGGAAGGGGCTGTAACTGGACGTCACTAGAGGTAAAGCTTCCCACAAAACAGAACCTGGCGAATTCTACTTTGACCCCGAGGATCACATGACAGTCTGTGTTATGCAGCATTATGCTGGTTCAATTGCCTGGTCCCAGGAGTGTGTAAACTGGTCAATAGTGTGCAACAAAGCATCTGATCATCATTACTCCTGTGACAGTCACAGAACTTCATAAATCATTCACTGTGTAAGATGCCTTGGATGTTTCAATATGATAAAAGTGTTTTATAAATCCAGGCTTTATTATTGCAACCTTCAATCCTTCTCTCAAGCAGATATTTAGCTGGTTCTATATTACGCATAATCAAAAGTGCATCTTTTACATTCGCTGGAAGTCCATCACACATCTGCAACTGTAAGGGAAAAAGTGACCTCAAATCTGTGGACCAAATGGCTACTGTGCGGCTATATAACGAACACACACCAATCATCAGTGACGCTGAGGATCAGCATTGTGAGGCCCTGGTCAATGCATCAGCTTTTACTGACAAAAATCATTGCAACTTGCCTTGCTGTTCCCTGCATCCACATCAAGCTCCACTCCAGGTCCAGAAAGGCCTTGTTCCTCCTCTTTTTGCACTCAGAGATAATGGCTGGAATTGACACCTCTGTATCTTGGAGTCTGGAACTCTTCTGAAACTGATTGGGGATGAGGGGGTGGGGGTGTGGGTAGATCGCAGGAAAAATAGGATATTGGAAGGATAGACCACAAGGGGAGGGTAAGGGGAGAGAGAATGCAAGGAGAGGGTGAGGGGAGAGAGAATGCAAGGAGAGGGTGAGGGGAGAGAGAATGCAAGGAGAGGGTGAGGGGAGAGAGAATGCAAGGGGAAGGCAAAGAGTGTCAACACGAACTTGGCGAAGGGTAACAGTTTGAACAGGGGAGAATGAAAGAAGAGTTTATGCTGAGGAAGGCCAGCGATGATGAATAGTGACAGTATGGACAGGGAGGGTTGGTGAAGAGACAGTCTCTGTGAAAGGTTGGGAAACGGATGGATTTTCAGCGACTCTGTGGTCATGGATGAAGAGAGGGGGCAGAGGGCCTTTGTGAATAGAGGCAGTGGGGTGAGGTACGGATGTGGGAGAGGGACTGCTTAGGTAACTTTTGGGCAAATGATTCTTTTGAGAATATGGTGTTTTTTTTCTTGTTACAAGTTAGAAATCTACTAATTGTGAAATATTAAAATGCTTAAAATTAACCAGATTTTTGATTTGTAATCTATGAATTCATATTATTATCTGGGGAAACATGCCCTGAACTCCCATAAAAATGTACCACCAATTTTTGCTTGCAACATTTCAGTTTCCTCTTTGGGCTTTCATGTACATGGGTGCAAATCACACTTCAGTGACTTTACAGGCCAGTTAGCCTAACATCAGTTGGTGGTAAAATGCTGGAATCTATTATTAAGGAAGTCTTAACAATGTACTTAGAAAAGCATAGTATGATTAGAACAAGTCAACATAGTTTTACTGAAGGGAAATCCTGTTTGACAAATTTATTACGGTTTTTTGAGGATGTAACTAGTAGGGTAGATAAAGGGGAACCAGTAGATGTAGTATACCTGGATTTCCAAAAGGCATTCGATAAGATGCCACACAAAAAGTTAATTGGCAAGATAAGGGCTCATGGAGTTAACAGTAATATATTAGCATGGATAGATAATTGGTTAACAGACAGGAAGCAAAGAGTGGGCATAAATGGGGAAATTCCAAGTTGGCAGGCAGTAAATAGTGGAGTGCCGCAAGGATCAGTGCTGGGCCTCAGCTATTTACAATCTATATTAATGGCTTAGATGAAGAGACAGAGAATAATGTATCTAAATTTGCTGACGATACAAAACTCAGTGGAAAGGCAAGTTGTGGGGAGGAGACAGAGAGGCTGCAAAGAGATATAGCCAGGTTAAGTGAGTGGGCAACAAGATGGCAAATGGAGTTTAAGGTAGGGAAGTGTAAAGTTCTGCACTTTGGTCGTAAGAATAGAAAAACAGAATATTTTTTAAAAGGTGTGCAACTTGTAAGTGTTCATGTTCAAAGAGACTAGGGTGTGCTTGTACAAGGAACACAGACAGTTAATATGCAGGTACAACAAGCAATTAGGAAGGCAAGTAGCATGTTGGCCTTTATTGCAAGGAGATTGGAGTAGAGGAATAAGGAAGTATTGCTACAATTGTACAGGGTTTTGTTGAGACCACATCTGGAGTACTGTGTGCAGTTTTGGTCTCCACATTTAAGAAAGGAGACACTTGCATTGGAGGCAGTGCAGTGAAGGTTCACTAGATTGGTCCCTGGGATCAGGGGGTTATCCTATGATGAGAGACTAAGTAAGTTGGGCCTGTATTCTCTGGAGTTTAGAAGAACGGCAGGTGATCTCATTGAAACATATAAGATTCTAAAGGGTCTGGATAGGGTAGACACTGAGAAATTCTTTCCTCTTGCTGGGGAATCTAGAATACAGGGACACAGTCTCAGGATAAGGGGCCGATCATTTAGGACTGAGATGAGGAGAAATTACTACACTCAAACGGTTGTGAATCTTTAGAATTCTCTATTGGTTGCGGATGCTCCATCGTTGAATCCATTTAAGTCTGGGATAGACAGATTCTTGATCTCTCAGGGAATCAAGGGGTGTGACGAGCGGGCGGGAAAGTGGAGTTGAATCCTAAGATCAGCCACGATCGTTTTGAATGGTGGAGCAGGCTCGATGGGCCATATGGTCTAATCCTGCTCCTATTTCTTGTGAGCGCATAATCCAGACTGACACTCCAGTGCAGCCCTGATGGAGTGCTGCTCTGTCAGAGGTGCCATCTTTCGGATGAGACGTTAAACTGAGGTGCTGTTTGCCCTCTCAGGTAGACACTAAAGATTCCGGGGTACTATTTCAAAGAAGAAGAGGGGAGTTATCACCAATGTCTTGGCCAATATATCTCCCTCAACCAATCCCATGGGAGTTTGTTATACACAAACTGGCTGCTGCATTTCCTATATTACACCAGTGACTACATTTCAAAAGTACTTCATTGGCTGTAAAGTGCTTTGGGATGTCCTGAGTTTGTGAAAGGGGCTATACACATACGAGTCCAGCTTTCTTTAAATACCTGTATTTGATCCTTTAAGCTGTTGAGGAGAAATCCAACTTGATTAGATTAGATTAGATTAGAGATACAGCACTGAAACAGGCCCTTCGGCCCACCGAGTCTGTGCCGAACATCAACCACCCATTTATACTAATCCTACACTAATCCCATATTCCTACCAAACATCCCCACCTGTCCCTATATTTCCCTACCACCTACCTATACTAGTGACAATTTATAATGGCCAATTTACCTATCAACCTGCAAGTCTTTTGGCTTGTGGGAGGAAACGGGAGCACCCGGAGAAAACCCACGCAGACACAGGGAGAACTTGCAAACTCCACACAGGCAGTACCCGGAATCGAACCCAGGTCCCTGGAGCTGTGAGGCTGCGGTGCTAACCACTGCGCCACTGTGCTGCCCTAAACTTGTGCCCAAAATGGGTGTGAAGTAGGCAGAGTGACTTCAGCCCCACGCCAAATTTGTCTTCAGGCCTCGTTTAAACACCACTGATGTGATATGGGCGCCTCTGCAGTAACGCAGTTGTAGCGAGTGCAAAATCATCCAGCTCTCACCCAGAGCCAAACCAACGGGCCTGGTCTGCGGCGGAGGAGAGGCCGATGCAGTGGGTATGAGGCTTTGTACCGTCGGCAGTGGACCGCAGTTTCTTGTTCATCTTTGGTTCACAAAAATAAAAACTGAAAATTTCTCGGGCCTTTTTCTGAACATCCTCCAGGGATCCCTTTTAGAACTGCTAGGTAGGCCATAAAACCTGGTACAACTAGGCACAGAGTGCCCTGTGCAAACTCCGCCCATTTGAACTTGAAGTCTGCATTTGGGCCATGCAACTGGAGTAGGCCCCTGATTGACACATCTTTTTTTTTATTCAATCATGCGATGTGGGCGTCGCAGGCCAGGCCAGCATTTATTGCCCTTGAGAAGGTGGTGGTGAGCTGCCTTCTTGAACCGCTGCAGTCCATGTGGGGTAGGAACACCCACAGGGCTGTTAGGAAGGGAGTTCCAGGATTTTGACCCAGCGATAGTGAAGGAACGGCGATATAGTTCCAAGTCAGGATGGTGTGTGACTTGGAGGGGAACTTGCAGGTGGTGGTGTTCCCATGCATTTGCTGCCCTTGTCCTTCTAGTTGGTAGAGGTCGCGGGTTTGGAAGGTGCTGTCTAAGGAGCCTTGGTGGGTTGCTGCAGTGCATCTTGTAGATGGTACACACTGCTGCCACTGTGCATCGGTGGTGGAGGGAGTGAATGTTTGTAGATGGGGTGCCAATCAAGCGGGCTGCTTTGTCCTGGATGGTGTCGAGCTTCTTGAGTGTTGGAGCTGCACCCATCCAGGCAAGTGGAGAGTATTCCATTACACTCCTGACTTGTGCCTTGTAGATGGTGGACAGGCTTTGGGGAGTCAGGAGGTGAGTTACTCGCCTCAGGATTCCTAGCCTCTGACCTGCTCTTGTAGCCACGGTATTTATATGGCTACTCCAGTTCAGTTTCTGGTCAATGGGAGCCCCTAGGATGTTGATAGAGGGGGATTCAGCGATGGTAATGCCATTGAATGTCAAAGGGAGATGGTTAGATTCTCTTTTGTTAGAGATGGTCATTGCCTGGCACTTGTGTGGCATGAATGTTACTTGCCACTTATCAGCCCAAGCCTGGATATTGTCCAAGTCTTTCTGCATTTCTACACTGACTGCTTCAATATCTGAGGAGTCACGAATGGTGCTGAACATTGTGCCATCATCAGCAAATATCCCCACTTCTGACCTTATGATTGAAGGAAGTCATTGATGAAGCAGCTGAAGATGGTTGGGCCTAGGACACTACCCTGAGGAACTCCTGCAGTGATGTCCTGGAGCTCAGATGATTGACCTCCAACAACCACAACCATCTTCCTTTGCGCTAGGTATGACTCCAGCCAGCGGAGGGTTTTCCCCCTGATTCCCATTGACCTCAGTTTTGCGAGGGCTTCTTGATGCCATACTTGGTCAAATGCTGCCTTGATGTCAAGGGCAGTCAGTCTCACCTCACCTCTTGAGTTCAGCTCTTTTGTCCATGTTTGAACCAAGGCTGTAATGAGGTCAGGAGCTGAGTGGCCCTGGCGGAACCCAAACTGAGCGCCACTGAGCAGGTTATTGCGAAGCAAGTGCCGCTTGTTGGCACTGTTGCTGACACCTTCCATCACTTTGCTGATGATTGAGAGTGGACTGATGGGGCGGTAATTGGCCGGGTTGGACTTGTTCTGCTTTTTGTGTACAGGACATACCTGGGCAATTTTCCACATTGCAGGGTAGATGCCAATGTTGTAGCTGTACTGGAACAGCTTGGCTAGGGGCGCAGCAAGTTCTGGAGCACAGGTCTTCAGTACTATTGCCGGAATATTTTCAGGGCCCATAGCTTTTGCAGTATCCAGTGACTTCAGTCGTTTCTTGATAATCCGCGGAGTGAGTCGAATTGGCTGAAGTCTGGCATCTGTGATGCTGGGGACTTCAGGAAGAGGCCGAGATGGATCATCAACTCGGCACTTCTGGCTGAAGATTGTTGCAAATGCTTCTGCCTTATCTTTCGCACTGATTTGCTGGGCTCCCCCATCATTGAGGATGGGGATATGTGTGGAGCCACCTCCTCCAGTCAGTTGTTTAATTGTCCACCACCATTCACGGCTGGATGTGGCAGGACTGCAGAGCTTAGATCTGATCCGTTGGTTATGGGATCGCTTAGCTCTGTCTATCGCATGCTGCTTATGCAGTTTGGCACGCAGATAGTCCTGTGTTGTAGCTTCACCAGGTTGACACCTCATTTCGAGGTATGCCTGGTGCTGCTCCTGACATGTCCTCCTGCACTCTTCATTGAACCAGGGTTGGTCTCCTGGCTTGATGGTAATGGTAGAGTGGGGGATATGCCGGTTCTCCTGCTGCTGATGGCCCACAGCGCCTCATGGATGCCCAGTTTTGCATTGCTAGATCTGTTCGAAGTCTATCCCATTTGGCACAGTGGTAGTGCCACACAACACGATGGAGGGTATCGTCAATGTGAAGGCGGTACTTCGTCTCCACAAGGACTGTGCGGTAATCACTCCTACCAATACTGTCGTGGACAGATGCATCCGCGGCAGGCAGATTGGTGAGGACGAGGTCAAGTATGTTTTCCCCTCTTGTTGGTTCCCTCACCACCTGCCGCCGACCCAGTCTAGCAGATATGTCCTTTAGGACTCAGCCAGCTCGGTCAGTAGTGGTGCTACCGAGCCTCTATTGGTGATGGACATTGAAGTCCCCCACCCAGAGTACATTTTGTGCCCTCGCCATCCTCAGTGCTTCTTCCAAGTGCTGTTCAACATGGAGGAGTGCTGACTCATCAGCTGAGGGAGGGCGGTAGGTGGTAATCAGCAGGAGGTTTCCTTGTCCATGTTTGATCTGATGCCATGTGACTTCATGGTGTCCAGAGTCGATGTTGAGGACTCCCAGGGCAACTCCCTCCCTATTGTATACCACTGTGCCACCACCTCTGGTGGGTCTGTCCTGCCGGTGGGACAGGACATACCCGGGGATGGTGATGGCCGTGTCTGGGACATTGTAAGGTATGATTCCGTGAGTATGACTCTGTCAGGCTGTTACTTTACTAGTCTGTGGGACAGCTCTCCCAACTTTGGCACAAGCCCCCAGATGTTAGTAAGGAGTACTTTGCAGGGTCGACAGGGCTGGGTTTACCATTGTCGTCTCCGGTGCCTGGATCGATGCCGGGTGGTCTGTCCGGTTTCATTCCTTTTTTATTGACTTTGTACTGGTTAGGGAGCCTGATGCCTGTTTCAGGCGGGTGCTCTGGACCACTAAAAGTTTTTCTAACCATGTTGGTGACCCTTGTCTAAACATTGGGAGGCCCAACACCAATTTCATAGGGTACAAAACTGGTGATCGTAAGTTAAATTCCACCCTCTTCTTTTCAACCTTGATAGTGTCCTCGTCTCAGGCCTCAGGCCAATATCTGGATGTTGCAATAATAAACTTGTTTCCAGTGGAGAAAAGGTTGTGAGGAGACATGGTCCAGATCTAGAATGCACGGAGGTATAGAGAATGTACAAGACTATGTCTAAAATTAAAAGCCTTGGCTATGGCTCAGGATAAGATGGGAAAACTTGTACTTATATAGCACCTTATTACTTCTTCCAGAAAGATCTAAAAGCACTTTTTATATAATGAATTACTTTGAGGTGTACATCCATTGTGAAAAGTGGAGGAGAGCAGCCAGGACAAATTAGGACGCAATGATTAGCTGGCACCAAGGTTGGGTTTCATATTCCTGTAGATGGTAGGAAGAAGACGAGGGAAGGGTGGAGTTTCAGAGCTTTGAGATCCTTGAGATAGGGGCAGTGGTAGTGTGGGGTGGGGCGGGCAGCGGGAGAGTGGAGGGTTGGTGCTGGGTTTTGTGATGGAATTTAAGGTAGGCGACAACCCAATTAATCTGATTTCAACACAGTGAAAATGCACACAGGAGAGGAGCTTGTGGGATAGCATTTTGGGAACGTACAGGAGCAAAAGAGGAATGTCTGGCTGGTAATGGCCATGGTAACATTGGATAAAACAGAGACAGGAGGGATCATGACAGAGAACATGACAGTGGGATGAGGGAGAATTTTTTTTTTTTTAATTTCCAAAATATACTTTATTCATAAAAATCTGTAAAAATTACATTGCCAAACAGTTTCAAACAGCACCAAAAAATACAAACATTGCAAGGGAGATCAGTTTCCTTCAATACAATCATGAGTTGCTTCACAACCCTTCCATTTCATTTGTCATGCCATTAACATTTTTACAATTTACGGCAAATGAAAATTTTTCCGATACAGCTCGAGGGGTTTCCCATGGATCCAGCCCCTCAGTTCAGCTTGGTGGGGGGACCTTACACTGTGATCTTTCCCCATTGAGCCTTTGCTGCGGCTGCCCCAAGCTTTAGTGCATCCCTTAGCACGTAGTCCTGGACCTTGGAATGTGCCAGTCTACAACATTTGGTGGTAGACAACTCTTTGCGTTGGAAGACCAGCAAGTTTCGGGCAGACCAAAGGGCGTCTTTCACCGAATTGATAGTCCTCCAGCAGCAGTTGATGTTTGTCTCGGTGTGCGTCCTTGGTAACACGGGATGAGGGAGAAATCCGTTAGCCCTTCTTCATGACAAGGCCCGTTGGCATGTCTCACTGTTTCTGTCTCATGCGATTCTGGCCTTACTACACTACAATATCATCATTATCAGGGACAGTAAGACACCTATTTACATTTCTCACATAGGAATTGCTGGATGAAAAAAGACCTAAAAGAAAGACTTGCATTTAGATAGCGCCTTTCAGAACCTTAGGACGTCCCAAAGCACTTTACAGCCAATGAAGGACTTTTGAAGTGCAGTGATGTAGAAAACACAGCAGCCAATTTATGCACCGCTAGATCCCATAAACAGCAATGTGATAATGACCAGATAATCTGTTTTTGTGATGTTGATTGAGGGATAGGTATTGGCCAGGAGATAGGGGATACCTCTATTGTCTCTTCAAAATGGCACTATGGGATCCTTTATGTCCACCTAAAAGGGCAGATGGGGCCTTGGTTTAACATCTTTTCTGAAAGACAGCACTTCCAACAGTGCAGCACTCCCTCAATACTGCACTGGAATGTCAGTCTATATTTTTGTGCTCACACCCTGGAGTGGGACTTGAACCCCACAACTTTATGACTCAGAGGCAAGAATAGTACCAACTGAGTCAGAGCTGACAAAGTTATAGCTAGTGCGTCTTCCACCATTCTGGTCACTGCATGATACAATGATAATGGAGTTGTTGACTAAATTTAGCCATCAATCTCTATCAGTTTGTCTACAACAGACCCAGACATGAAGTGAGGAAAACCCCATTGGTGGAGAACTTTGGGAACCATAGGTCCAAAGTCACCTGTTCCTCCCAAGCATGCTACACTTACAACATGTAATGTCTCAAATTACTTGTATAATATATACCAACATGTGGCTTTCTGAAAGAAATCTACCTTGTATTTGAATTTAATCAATATCAAGAACTACAAGGAGATTGTCAAGTGGCATCTGATGCCAGCGTGATGTTTAGTAACAAGAACATGGTTCATTATTGTTCCTATTCATGGCTGTTCAGTCCTCTGACCTTTCTAGTTAAAGAGGACAGCGATCGAATAGATCAACAGTTCAATATCAAACTGGCAATCTGCTCAAATGTTTGTATTTCTCAATGTTGGGCTGAGATGGAGATTAAGAGCAGCAACTTGGCTGTCGGATTTCCTCACTGAACGAATGAGTCATTTGTTTCTGATTAAGAGCCTGGATACAAAATGAGGGAGAGAAAAGACAATCAGCATCAGAGTATTAGGAGCTACAGCATGAATTGCACTGGCTAAAGGGACGAGCTAGTTCTTTGTTAACACAGCACTCCAAGATGACTGAGTTAGGAACATAACAGCATCACTGATTACATTTTTGGAAAACTAGGCTAAAATTAACATACGCCTTGGAGGAATATGTCACAAACTTTCACACTGCTGTTGGAAAATCACTTTGACACGCTTCCGGGGGAAGGAGTTTACTGCTGTGTGAGCAATCAAAGTGTCTGGCATTGATAATGACCCACTAGCTATTGGAAGATATGCTTAATTAAAACACCCCCCACTTTAATTGAAATTGAAACAGTCAACAGAGGGCGGCATAGTGGCGCAGTGGTTAGCAGCCTCACAGCTCCAGGGACCCGGGTTCGATTCCGGGTACTGCCTGTGTGGAGTTTGCAAGTTCTCCCTGTGTCTGCGTGGGTTTTCTCCGGGTGCTCCGGTTTCCTCCCACAAGCCAAAAGACTTGCAGGTTGATAGGTAAATTGGCCATTATAAATTGTCACTAGTATAGGTAGGGAAATGGAGGGACAGGTGGGGATGTTTGGTAGGAATATGCGATTAGTGTTTCTTTTTTTTTTCTTTTGGGCCTCCTTATCTCGAGAGACAATGGATACGCGCCTGGAGGTGGTCAGTGGTTTGTGAAGCAGCGCCTGGAGTGGCTATAAAGGCCAATTCTGGAGTGACAGGCTCTTCCACAGGTGCTGCAGAGAAATTTGTTTGTCGGGGCTGTTGCACAGTTGGCTCTCCCCTTGCGCCTCTGTCTTTTTTCCTGCCAACTACTAAGTCTCTTCGACTCGCCACAATTTAGCCCTGTCTTTATGGCTGCCCGCCAGCTCTGGCGAATGCTGGCAACTGACTCCCACGACTTGTGATCAATGTCACACGATTTCATGTCGCGTTTGCAGACGTCTTTATAACGGAGACATGGATGGCCGGTGGGTCTGATACCAGTGGCGAGCTCGCTGTACAATGTGTCTTTGGGGATCCTGCCATCTTCCATGCGGCTCACATGGCCAAGCCATCTCAAGCGCCGCTGACTCAGTAGTGTGTATAAGCTGGGGGTGTTGGCCGCTTCAAGGACTTCTGTGTTGGAGATATAGTCCTGCCACCTGATGCCAAGTATTCTCCGAAGGCAGCGAAGATGGAATGAATTGAGACGTCGCTCTTGGCTGGCATACGTTGTCCAGGCCTCGCTGCCGTAGAGCAAGGTACTGAGGACACAGGCCTGATACACTCGGACTTTTGTGTTCCGTGTCAGTGCGCCATTTTCCCACACTCTCTTGGCCAGTCTGGACATAGCAGTGGAAGCCTTACCCATGCGCTTGTTGATTTCTGCATCTAGAGACAGGTTACTGGTGATAGTTGAGCCTAGGTAGGTGAACTCTTGAACCACTTCCAGAGCGTGGTCGCCAATATTGATGGATGGAGCATTTCTGACATCCTGCCCCATGATGTTCGTTTTCTTGAGGCTGATGGTTAGGCCAAATTCATTGCAGGCAAACGCAAACCTGTCGATGAGACTCTGCAGGCATTCTTCAGTGTGAGATGTTAAAGCAGCATCGTCAGCAAAGAGGAGTTCTCTGATGAGGACTTTCCGTACTTTGGACTTCGCTCTTAGACGGGCAAGGTTGAACAACCTGCCCCCTGATCTTGTGTGGAGGAAAATTCCTTCTTCAGAGGATTTGAACGCATGTGAAAGCAGCAGGGAGAAGAAAATCCCAAAAAGTGTGGGTGCGAGAACACAGCCCTGTTTCACACCACTCAGGATAGGAAAGGGATGTTTGGTAGGAATATGCGATTAGTGTAGGATTAGTATAAATGGGTGGTTGATGTTCGGCACAGACTCGGTGGGCCGAAGGGCCTGTTTCAGTGCTGTATCTCTAATCTAATCTAATCTAACAACTTGCATTTACATAGTGCCTTTAACATAATAAAATGTCCCAAGCTACTTCACAGGAGGGAACTAGACAATAATTGACACCGAACCACATAAGGAGGTATTAGGTCAATGACCAAAAGCTCGGTCAAAGAGGTACATCTTAAGGAGGGCAGGAGGACCTCAGCTGGTAGTGCTCTCATCTCTGAGTCAGAAGATCATGGCTTTGCAGTCCCACTCCAGAGACTTGAACACCTAATCTAAGCTGACACTCCCAGTGCATGACTGAGGGAATGCTGCACTACTGGAGGTGCTGTTGTTCGGATGAGATGTTAAACCGAGGCCTTGCCTGCTGTCTCGAGTGGACCTAAAAGATCCCATGGTACTATTTCGAAGAACAGCAAGGGAGTCCTCCTCAGTCTTCTGAACAATATTTATCAATCCCACGAATAATTGATCTGGTCACTATTATGTTGCTGTTTATAGGAGCTTGCTGCATGCAAAATGGCTATTGCCTTTCCTACATTACAACAGTGACTACACTTCAAAAGAACTTCATTGGCTAGAAAGCACTTTGGGATGTTGTGGGGTCATGAAAGACGCAGAATGTCTTTCTTTTATTGGCGGAAACTGCACTGACTTGAGCCTGGGAAATTGGCTTGGGTCAGGGATCACCGGCATAGGACGATGCAGAATGGAGGGAAAGCACCCCAAGCGTTGTCGATGACAACCTCCATCAGAAGTTTTCAGGTTGAACTCTTCTGGTGAAACCAACTGAATCATTATCTCAATTTTCCTTCCCATTCAGATCCTGGCTGGCCTGTTGTTTATTTCCAACATCCTCTGGATTTACTGAGGTCCCTACATTCACCCAACCTGGGCCCTCATCCCTTCTAAAGTTCCGCTCACACCCTTACTCATCAGGGGTCGAGCCTAAAGTTAATGGGGTTGATTCTCACTCTCCTCGCCTGGTGTTAGTGGGTGCTAACAGACTCAAAAGATAGCCTCTCCGCTAACCTCCTGTTAACACTGTTGATGCGACCAGAATCCATTTTGAAAGGGTTCTATGAACCTGTGTCTAAAGTGTCTGCCTGATTCAGGCAATTGGCCATGTTTAATGTGGAAATTGGGTTCCTATGACATAATTAGAAACCCAATTGACATTTTAGACTGGAACTGGTCATTGCCTATGCAGTGCACACTCCAATCAGTTCCACTGGTGATGGATAGAAGAGGCGCCGACAGAGGTCAGTTTTGAATTATGTTTGTGGGCCCTTAAGGAGTAGGAGCATACCGTGAAAATATTCTGGGCTGCCCCACCCTTACAGATCGTGACTTTGGCCCCTCCCCCACCCCATGGCTTAACTTCCTGGCAGCACGGCAACTTAATTAACAGCATGAAAGGTAATTCAGCGTCAGAAAGGAGAACGTGACACTGTGCTGAGACTACACAAGCACCCCACATCGTGACACAGGGCAGCAATAAACTCCAATTTTATTGTTGTCTTTGTTTTTCTTAACTCATCAACCATGTGGGTGCTTTTGAGCCAAGCAGCCTCAGACCTTGATAGAGAAAATGAGCTTGAGCCTGAGGCCTCGGAGTGCATCGCTGAGATTGAATAACCCAAGTCAATTAAGTTGTGGACTAAGACCAAAACGTGGAACCATAAGTATCAGATAGTCACTAATAAATCCAATAAGGAATTCAGGAGAAACCTCTTTACTCAGGGAATGGTTAGAATGTGAATAGAAAGCCAGAAAGCCAGTATGATTAAAATTACAGTGCTAACTTTTTTAAATGATTTTTTTTCTTGCTCCCTTCCCTTCCTTGACATTGACTCCACATGGCGTTCCATCCCACAGACACTGTGGTGCCTCATCTAAGTGGGTGGTGCTCTAAGTGTGAGCCTTGATAATGAGGGTTGGCATGCAAGGCAAACATTGAGCGTTCTCAGCCGTGCTAAAATTCTGATGTCTGCTTGATAATTCCGTCAGTTCAATGTAAAATAAGCCCACAGGAAGACTTGACATTAAGGATGTACTCACTGCCTATTGGGACCTCAAAGTTCCATTGGGGTTCTATGTACATTATAGGACTCCTATTAGCATATTACAAATAGAAATTCGCTTGTAACAGGCAAGCTCCTGGGCCGCCCAAGTGTAGGTCCCCAACCGAAACGGTAACAAGTGGGAAGGAAGTGGTAAATGTATTGCTGCGATTTTTGGGACTGCTCCACCACTTTTCCTGCTGGGTGGAGGAAGTGAAAATCCGGGCCTTTCTCTTTGGACCAGGTTTTGATAAGATTTCCACTTTGAAAGGGATCTTAATGGAGAGACTTTCTCTTTGAAAGGCTCCCTGATCTTGACATTCCTGATTTGATTTTAAGTGGAGTTCTGAAAGTGATAATCCCTCTTTGAGTAGGCTTCTGATGAAGAGACTCCCTCTTGCACCATGTCCTGAAGGAGAATCCTTCTTTGAATGGGATTCTGTTTCCGGAAGTTTAGGTAGTTTTAGGGAATGAAGCTGGACAAGTGAAGGGTTATCAGTGGGAGAGCACTTTGGTATAAGTGATCATAATTCAGCTTGATTTAGTGTAGTTATGGAAAAGAACTTGGATAGACAAAGAGTAAAAGTTTTAAATTGGGGAAAGACCAATTTTACTAAGCGGAGATGTGATTTGACAAAAGTGCACTGGAAACAGCTACTTGAAGGTAAATTAGTGTCAAGGCAGTGGGAGGTATTCAAAGAGGAGATAGAGAGGGTTCAGAACAAATATTTTCCCACAAAGAAAAAGGATGGAACTCCCAAATCTAGACTCCCGGCATGTTATAAAGCCTACAGAGTAGACTTGACAAAAAAAGGGAAGCTTATGTCAGACACCAAGAGTACTGTGGAAAGCCTAGAGAAGTATGAAAAGAGCAGGGGTGAAATAAAAAAGGGAATTTGGAAAATAAAGAGGGGGCAGTAAAAAAATATTGGGCAGTAAAATAAAGGAAAACCTAAAGATGTTTTATAAATACTGTAAATAAATATGTGACTGGAAGGCTGCTTCCAGTGGGGTTCCGCAGGCCTCAGTACTGGGTCCCTCACTGACTGTGGTATATATCAATAATTGAGGGGCTTCGATACAGTGGATATGAAGGATCTATTACCTTCAGCAGAGAGGTCAATAACCAGGAGACATAGATTTAAAGTAATTGGTAGAAGGATTAGAAGGGAGTTGAGGAGAAACCTTTTCACCCAGAGGGTGGTGGGGGTCTGGAACTCACTGCCTGAAAGGGTGGTAGAGGCAGAAACCCCTGTTGTATTTAAAAAAACTTGGATATTCACTTGAAGTGGGCCCATGGGCTGAATGGCCGCTTTTTGTGCTGTAAATTTTCTATGTTTCTATGCTTCTATGATGGTGATAGTTGCTCTTTGAATTGGGATCCAATCATAGCATCATAGAATAATACAAAATAGGAAGTGGCCATTCAGCCCACTGTACCTGTGCCAGCTCAAACTTATCCAATTAGTCTTACTCACCTGATCTTTCCCCATAGCCCTGCAAATTTTTCCACTTCAAGTATTTGTTAATTCCTTCTTGAAAGTTATTATTGAACCTGCGTCCATCACTCTTTCAGGCAGTGCATTCCAGATCATGTCAACTCACTGCATATTTGCTCATGTTGTCTTTGGTTCTTTACTTTAAATCTGTCCAATTTGGTTACTGACCCTTTTACCACAGGAAACACTTTCTCCTTATTTATTCTATCAAAACACTTCATAATTTTGAACACCTCAATTAAATCTCTCCTTAACCTTCTCTGCCCTAAGGAAAACAGCCCCAGTTTTTCCAGTCATTCCACATAACTGAGGTTCCTCATCATTGGTACCATTCTAGTAAATCTCCTCTGCGCCCTCTCCAAGGCCTTGACATCCTTCCTAAAGTGCTGTGCCCAGATTTGAACACAACACTCCAGCTGAGGCCTAGCCAATGTTTTATAAATGTTCAGAATAACTTCCTTGCTTTTGTACTCATTGGCTGTGAAATTTATCGAATTACATAGTATCGAAAGCACAAAGCAGGCCAACAAGTCTATGCTGGTGTTTATGCTCCACACAAGCCTCCTCCCACCCAACTTCATCTCACCCTATCACATCATCCTGTTCCCTTTCTCATTCTTTTGAAGAAAACACTGCTATAATTTCTACCCGTTCTTTCAAAGAAGTTGAAATTCAAGCACACCAGATAACTTCATCATTTACATCTCAGAGCTGTCTGCTCTGGAAGCCTGAGAATTTTTCAAACCATATGTGGTAAACCTGGCCTTGTCCTTCAAATCTTCAGGAGATTCTTCACAATCCTTTCCTGTGGATGGATTGAATTGCATATCTCACTTTGGTTATTATAGTTATCTTCAAAGTACTCGTGCCATCTGTCCTTTATTTCTTAAATATTTATAGAATTTGTCCATGTTTTATTTTCAAGGAATTAGGCCAGAATTGGATAAGGGTCTTTATTGAAGATCCAATAATAGTATGCCAAATGATTGGCTTACGTTTGGCACTTGATAAGGCTCGTAAACAGACATGGGGATTGCGATGTGCAATTAACCTGTGCCTGTTGCCTCCAATGCAGGCAGCTCGCAAACTTTGTGCTGCCTGCTCAATTAAATGATTGCAGTGTGCAGCCATACACTATTGAGTGAATGCATACCTGAGTAGGGAGCGCAAAATTATGACAGGCTAGCACAACGTAAAGAGCTAGCCTGCACTAGTTAAAGCCAATTTGCACCTCTTGAAAGGATTGCATTCTGGCTGCAGCAGATGCTGGAACTGGGTGCAGAAGAGAGTGTGAGCAAGAAAAACTCTGAATGATGGCGTAACATGGCACAGATTGGGCTCTAAGATTAGCTGGCACTGCACTGGAGGCTTTGGGTCGAGGTGGTACAGAGGAGGTGAAGTGTCATCTATCTGCAGGAAGCCAGGCAGACTGTCAGAAGACAGTGGGAGGAGATAGCCTTGGTGGTCCATGCCAGGAATGTAACCCGAGCACATGAACGCAGTGCTGAAAGAAGTTTAATGACCTCACGCGAGTGGTTAAGGTCAGTAATTATATCTTCAAATGCCACATCCACCAACTGCACCACTAGCTTCACACACTGTACAATGCACCACACTCCCATCATTCAGCTACCAACAATCTCTATCAATCATGACTCAACCTCACATTCATGACTTCAGCTCACCCTCACACACTTCACACTGCTGTAAGCCTCATACCCACATCCCACAGCTTTACACACACAGCCTGCTATTCAACTATGACAACCACATCACCCAAACAGATTGTACCATACTGACTGACACACTTCCCTCTCTCTTGTAAGACAGGATAGTGCATAATTAGAAGCAGCAGGAGCCAACTGGTGTGGACAGGCATGGCTGCATTACACCCATTAAGGAGATGGTTGTATCCATTACTGGAATGGTCATGACTGAGGCCGTGGCCAGCAGTAGGGCTGAAACCATTGACGATGACATTATGCACCTATCCAATCCTCCTTCTCACAACCCACTCCCCCCTCATTCCACAATCTCTTCTGGGTTACAAGCTGCAGATGGTGTAAGCATGCACCTCTTGCTTTCTTCCTCTCTTCTCATCACAACCCTAGCCTTGTGCTTTTCTTCTCCAAGATACCCGAATACTACGACCCGGCCAGGCACTCGCATCTACATACACAGACTTTAGAGGGTAGCATAGAGGTAGGATCTGAACATGGTGAAACACCAGGCATGAGTGGCCTGCAGCCAGGGCAAGTGGATAAGGGTAACACAGGTCGAGATTGTACAGGGGTTCTGCTGCAGAGGACTCAGATGAGAACTTCAATTGGGTGGCCTACAGAAAAAAGGCTGACGGGTATGCACACTTGGTGCATTGGCAGGCCTGGTAAAAGAATCTGGTCACTGTCAAGCAGCATGGAGGCATCTGGAACCAACTTGGCACAGGGCTTTCCACAGAGCTTGGAGCCTATTTTTTCCAGCATGGAAATGGAATTAGAACACTTGTGGACCCAACCATGTTGTAGCATCTGATGGCTGATGTCTCAACTGCTACTGCATCACAAGCAGAAGCCACCCAAAGTCTGGCTGCAGCAGCGGACGCTCAGACTGAGGGAAGGTGGGGATGTGAGAGAGAAAATGGGATTAATGTAGGATTAGTATAAATGGGTGGTTGATGGTCGGTGCGGACTCGTTGGGCCGAAGGGCCTGTTTCGGTGCTGTATCTCTCTAAGACTCTGACTCTATGAAGTCATGCAAGGTTAGCTTGCTGCCATGGAAGCGCAGACTGCTGGCATCAAGGTTGAGGATACCAGTATTCAAAGGGGCTTGTAGGCTCTCACATCAGGCCAGCAGCACATGGCTAGAATGGCTGAGGCACCACTCCGTGTTGTGGCAGTGGCTCCGTGGTGCACCAACTTGCTGTCCTCTCTCAGGATGACAGCATTCATCCTCCCACTCTGCCAGTGCCCTTGTTGCTGCCTGTCAGCCAGCCCGCCCAGACTGCTGCCGCCCATGCCGAGTTGGTGCAGATCGAAGCCAGGTCCTCAAGGCCCAGAGCTGCTCGAGGGCGTCCCACAAGGCCATCTGCAGTCTCCCCACTGAAAGTCAGCAGCCTTCCACCAGTCATGCTGCTGCACTGGGGTAGCACTGTGTAGGAGCACTAGGGTAGGCAAAGGCACACGGAAGACAGGCACTAACGAAATGCACAAAGGTGAAGAGTTGACATTTGTATGGAATATTGGCTGGTTTGAATCATAAAATTGATTTGGAATGTGTGTTTTGTGGTGGCTTTTATTTCAGAATTGTGGCTAAGAAGATGCTATGATGGTCAGTAACAGAAGGAAGGAAAGATGTGGGATTGTTGGTGAATGGGGAATTGGGGTTGCGCACAGTATTACCACAGTCAGATGAGCCAATGACAGACAGCCCAGCCAGAAAAGATGTGTTGGTTGCTTCCTCCCTCCCTTCCTCCTCCTCCTCCTCCTATTATACCTCCTCTTCCTCCTCAGCTTCTCACCATATAGCTGGTGGCAAGGGCTGTGTCCGGATGAGGTTGTGTGACATGCAACAGACCAAGACAAATTGTGACACATGATCTAGTGAGTAATGCAGGTCTCCTCTGGAGTGGTCCAGGCAACGGAACTGTTGCTTATGCAGCCCAATGATCTGCTTCATTACATTTTGTGTGGCAGCATGGCTCTTATGGTTTGTATGAGGCCCACATATGCGTAGGTTCCGCACTGGAGTCATGATCCAGGTGGTCAGTGGGTAGCCGTTGGCGCCCAATAGCCATCCTCTGGTTTGTGGCGGTGGCATAAATACAGCTGGCACAGTGGAGTGCCGCAGAATGAAGGAATCATGACTACTGCCAGGATACTGGTCATTGACCTGCATGATACGCTGGGTATGATCGCACACCAGTTGGAAGTTGAGGGAGTGGAAACCCTTTTGGTTGCGGTAGATCACAGAGTTTGCATGTGTTGCCCACAAAGAGACATGCGTGCCATCAATGGCATCCTGCACTGTGGGGAAGCCTGCGATCTTGGCAAAGACACATTCACACTCTGCCTACTTCTCCTTGGCCAGAGAGAATGAAATGTAGGTATTTCTCTTTGCATACAGAACTGACCCTCTGTGACCTCCATTATGCAACAGTGGATGGGAAATGTTTCAAATATCTCCTTCTCCAGCCTCGAAGGAACCTGACACATAAAAATTCATCACCATGGTGACCTTCACAGACACGGGCAACGCTGTCCTCATGCTGCTCGGTTCTGCAGGTCTGTCTGCAACAGGTGGCAGAGTTCAGTGAGCACCTCCTTGGCGGAGAGGAGACATATAATTCACTGTTCCTCACTGAGGTTGAGGTAGGAGCATTGCTCCTTGAAACATTCGGAGAAGATAGCCTCTTGCTGAGAGCACTTCTCCCCTCCTCCTAACCTCTTCGAGTAATTTGTCCTCCTCTGTCGCCTCTACTCAATCTTCCTGTCAAGCTGTGCCTGGAGAGATAGAAACCACAGCACCTGTGTCTGGGAGCAAGTGGTCTGAGCAGAACCCGTGAAGTCAGAACCAAAGCCTTCACCCCATGCGACAGCAATCCCTGTAAACTTGGGCAACTTTAAATAACAATACCAACCACCAAACACTTCCACTACCTCAGCAGCAACCAGAAGAAATCAATCAGCAACTTTTTTTTAATTCATTCATGGGATGTGGGCATTGCTCACCAGGCCAGCATTTATTGCCCATCCCTAATTGCCCTTGAGAAGGTGGTGGTGAGCTGCCTTCTTGAACCGCGGCAGTCCATGTGAGGTAGGGTCACCCACTGTGCTGTTAGAAAGGGAGTTCCAGGATTTTGACCCAGCGACAGTGAAGGAACGGCAATATAGTCCCAAGTCAGGATGGTGTGCGACTTGGAGGGGAACTTGCAGGTGATGGTGTTCCCATGCATTTGCTGCCCTTGTCCTTCTAGTTGGTAGAGGTCGCAGGTTTGGAAGGTGCTGTCTAAGGAGCCTTGGTATATTGCTGCAGTGCATCTTTTAGATGGTACACACTGCTGCCACTGTGCGTCGGTGGGGGGAGTGAATGTTTGTAGATGGGGTGCCAATCGAGCGGGCTGCTTTGTCCTGGATGGTGTCGAGTTTCTTGAGTGCTGTTGGAGCTGCACCCATCCAGGCAAGTGGAGAGTATTCTATCACACTCCTGACTTGTGCCTTGTAGATGATGGACAGGCTTTGAGGAGTCGGGAGCTGAGTTACTCGCCTCAGGATTCCTAGCCTCTGACCTGCTCTTGTAGCCACGGTATTTCTATGGCTACTCCAATTCAGTTTCTGGTCAATGGTGGCCCCTAGGATGTTGATAATGGGGGATTCAGTGATGGTAATACCATTGAATGTCAAGGGGAAATGGTTAGATTCTCTCTTGTTGGAGATGGTCATTGCGAATGTTACTTGCCACTTATCAGCCCAAGCCTGGATATTGTCCAGGTCTTGCTGCATTTCTACACTAACTGCTTCAGTATCTGAGGAGTCACAAATGGTACTGAACATTGTGCAATCATCAGCGAACATCCCCACTTCTGACCTTATGATTGAAGGAAGGTCATTGATGAAGCAGCTGAAGATGGTTGGGCCCAGGACACTACCCTGAGGAACTCCTGCAGTGATGTCCTGGAGCTCAGATTATTGACCTCTAACAACCACAACCATCTTCCTTTGCGCTAGGTATGACTCCAGCCAGCAGAGGGTTTTCCCCCTGATCCCCATTGACCTTAGTTTTGCTAAGGCTCCTTGATGCCATACTTGGTCAAATGCTGCCTTGATGTCAAGGGCAGTCACTCTCACCTGACCTCTTGAGTTCAGCTATTTTGTCCATGTTTGAACCAAGGCTGTAATGAGGTCAGGAGCTGAGTGGCCCTGGCGGAACCCAAACTGAGCGCCTCTGAGCAGGTTATTATTAAGCAAGTGTCGCTTGATGGCATTGTTGATGACACCTTCCATCATTTTACTGATGATTGAGAGTAGGCTGATGGGGCGGTAATTGGCCGGGTTGGACTTGTTCTGCTTTTTGTGTACAGGACATACCTGGGCAATTTTCCACATTGCAGGGTAGATGCCTGTGTTTTGGCTGTACTGGAACAGCTTGGCTAGGGGCGTGGCAAGTTCTGGAGCACAGGTCTTCAGTACTATTGCCGGAATATTGTCAGGGCCTTTGCAGTATCCAGTGCTTTCAGTCGTTTCTTGATATCACGTGAAGTGATTTGAATTGGCTGAAGTCTGGCATCTGTGATGCTGGGGACTTCAGGAGGAGGCTGAGATGGATCATCCACTCGGCACTTCTGGCTGAAGATTGTTGCAAATGCTTCAGCCTTATCTTTCGCACTGATGTGCTGGGCTCCCCCATCATTGAGGATGGGGATATTTGTGGAGCCACCTCCTCCAGTTAGTTGTTTAATTGTCCATCACCATTCACGGCTTAGATATGATCCGTTGGTTATGGGATCGCTTAGCTCTATCTATCGCATGCTGCTTATGCAGTTTGGCACGCAGATAGTCCTGTGTTGTAGCTTCACCAGGTTGACACCTCATTTTGAGGTATGCCTGGTGCTGCTCCTGGCATGCCCTCCTGCATTCTTCATTGAACCAGGGTTGGTCTCCTGGCTTGATGGTAATGGTAGAGTGGGGGATATGCCGGACCATGAGGTTACAGATTGTGGTTGAGTACAATTCTGCTGCTGCTGATGGCCCACAGCGCCTCATGGATGCCCAGTTTTGCATTGCTAGATCTGTTCGAAATCTATCCCATTTAGCACGGTGGTAGTGCCACACAACACGATGGAGGGTATCGTCAATGTGAAGGCAGGACTTCGTCTCCACAATGACTGTGCGGTAGTCACTCCTACTAATACTGTCGTGGACAGATGCATCTGCGGCAGGCAGATTGGTGAGGACGAGGTCAAGTATGTTTTCCCCTCTTGTTGGTTCCCTCACCACCTGCCACAGACCCAGTCTAGCAGATATGTCCTTTAGGACTCGGCCAGCTCGGTGAGTAGCGGTGCTACAGAGCCACTCTTGGTGAAGGGCATTGAGGACCCCAACCAGAGTACATTCTAACCTGAAAGTAGTTGATGATTCCTACAAATAGCATTGGGGAAAACTTCCTGCTGTTGAATGCATGTTTAAGCTTTGCAAGGTTAAGGGAGGGCATTAGCTGGAGCGTTCAAGTCAAAACTGGCACCGGTGGTGCCAAATCAACTTTACGCACTTACTGATGTCATGATCTGCCTGCTGTACCTCCGGTGCATGATCCTTGTGCCTGGACTAACACCCTTACCAAAATGGCACCTGGCACAGCCATCACCAGAAGTGTGTGCAAGTGACATGGACGCCATTTTGGACCCAGAATGACACCGTAGCACCGAAACAATGGGTGCTGTGCAACCAAATGTTGCCACCTATGGCTCTATTTATAAAGTCTAGGATCCCATATGCCTGTTTCTCAACTTGACCTGTCACCTTCAAAGACTTGCGTATGTCTCCCTGTTCCTGTGCCCCCTTTAAAATTTCACCATTTGGCTTATTTTGCCTCTTCTAATTCTTCCCACTAAAATGAATCACTTCACACTTCTCTGTGTTAAATTTCATCTGCCATGTGTCTGCCCCTTTCACCAGTCTGTCTATATCCTCCTGATGTCTGTTACTATCCTCCTCACTTTTTACTACATTTCTGAGTTTTGTGTCACCTTCAAACTTTGAAATCATGTCCCGTATATGCCAATCCAGATCATTAATATACATCAAAAAGAGGAGTGGTCCTAATATCGGTTGCTGGGAAACACTACTACACACTTCTCTCCAGTCTGTAAAAGAATCGTTGACCAGGACTTTCTGCTTTCTGTCCCTTAGCTAATTTTGTATCCATGCTGCTGCTGTCTTGTTAATCCCATGGGCTTCTATTATGCTAACAAGTCTATTGCGTGGTATCTTATCAAAGGCCTCCGAAAATCCACATACACAACTTCAACTGCATGAACCTCACCAATCCCCTCTTCATCAAAGAACACAATCAATTTAGTCAAACATGATTTTCCTTTAACAATGTCATGCTGGCTTTGGTTCACTTTGCAATCCTCCAGCCCTCTAGCACCAGCCTTACTTCCCTCGGCAACATAGGAGGCATCCCATCCAGACCAGGTGACTTTTCTAATTTGAGGACTGTCAACATTTTAACTATCTCCTCTTTATCTATTTTTATCCTATCCAATTTCTCTACCACCTCCTCCTTTCAATGTGATATTGGTAGTGTCCTCTTCTTTACTGAAGACAGATGCAAAGTATGCATTTAGTACCTCAGCAAGGCACCTCTTCAGTCCCAACCTTCCTTTGATGACTGTCTTATTATTTATATGAGACTTTAGTTTGGCTTTGATGTTAACTGCTAATTTATTCTCATACCCTCTCCTTGCCCCTCTTAATTTCTTTTTCAATTCTCCCTCTACTTTTTGCATTCAGCTTGAATCGCTACTCAATTACTAGCCTCACATTTATCATAAGCCTCCATTTTCTATTTATTTTATTAGAGATACAGCACTGAAACAGGCCCTTCGGCCCACCGAGTCTGTGCCGACCAACAACCACCCATTTATGCTAATCCTACATTAATCCCATATTCCCTACCACATGCCCACCATTCTTCTACCTACACTAGGGGCAATTTACAATGGCCAATTTACCTATCAACCTGCAAGTCTTTGGCTGTGGGAGGAAACCGGAGCACCCGGCGGAAACCCACGCGGTCACCGGGAGAACTTGCAAACTCTGCACAGGCAGTACCCAGAACTGAACCCGGGTCGCTGGAGCTGTGAGGCTGCAGTGCTTTCTGTTTAATTTTAATCACTATATCTTTAGTCATTCAGGGAGTGCTAGCTTTGGATATCCTTCCTTCCTCCCTATTGGAATGTGTCTAGTCTGCACTCGATCTAGCTCCTCATTGAAAGTCTTCTTTTGCTCATTTGCTGTTTTACCTGGCATCTTTGATTCCAAACCACCTGGGCCAGATCGCTTTTCAACTCATTCAAACTAGCCCTCTCCATTTGAGTATTTTCACATTTGATTTTTCCCTGTCCTTTTCCATAATACCCCAAACCAAAGGATACTGTTATCATTCTTTCCCAAACAATTTCCCATTGAAACCTATTCCACTTGCCCCACTTGATTCCCCAGAACAAGATGCAGCACTGCTTCCTTCCTCAGTGGACTGGAACGTACTGAGCACGAGCCTTCCCTTGCGCATGTTTCAGGTAGTATTCCCCCTCCTTGCCCTCCGCATTGTTATTTTCCCAGAGGGTGATAGTTGCTCTTTGAAAGAGGTCCTGATGATGACATTACCTCTTTATGCTACAGCTGTTGAGTTTTGTATGTGTTAATGATGTGACAGGGAGAGGGATGACGTTGAAAATCCTCAGCTGTTTTAATGTCACATAACAAGAAGGAACATTGATACGTAGGGTCACAGAGATACGCTACTACGAGACACTTTGAGCTACAACCAAATGCCAATGGATGTTACGTCTGTCTCATTAAATTGGAAACTGGATGTAGGATTGTGCTTGCATTTTTGGTTTCCTCCAGTCCAGACTCCACTTGATGAGCCAGTCCCTTCATGTATCAGTTACTACTGAATTCTTTCAGCATGTGGTACAGATATTGATGCAATCCTGGGGTTAATCAGGCTTAACTCTAAAAATAGGGCACTAAACATGAGGCAGTGAACAGGGTATAATCATTGCACAGTGCTGAACGAGCCCCTCTCTTTAATGACTGCTTTTCTTCCCCTGCCACCCACAGAGGGAGGCACTAGGCATCAGCTTAAATATGCCAACAAGAGGCACCTGGTGCCTTTTCAGAACAGCTTTATTCCATTTTCACTGTGTTTGTTGGGGAAACCCTCATTTTTCAGAGACACTATAACTCAGCTGCAAAACTCCCTTTTAAAGAAATACCCTGATGTTGAGATGATGAGGTGAAGGAGATTCTTCTCTCAGTTTGGAGGTCTGATGGCAGAATTGGCCACCCATCCACCACCTCAAATAAAGCCTGGCTCGGGTATAAAATTAAAACCCGACCCGGGCCCGACCCGACAACAGCCAACTCGAACCTGACCCAAACCCGAGCCCTTTAAATTTTTTTCACGCCCAATCCAACCTGACCTGACCCAACATGAATCTCTTTCATCTGTTCCAGCAGCAGGCTAGTCCTACAGCTGGAGTTGTGGGGAATCATGGGTAAGCCTGATCCTGTGACTTCCCGGAAGCACTGTCCAGCCCGACCTGACCCGAGCCCAAATGCTGGACTCGGAATTTTGACCCGACTCGACCCGAACCCAACACATTTAATCGGGTCTAGTCGGGTTCGGGTCAGGTAGCCAGGCTTGAACCTCAGGCATTCACTCCCTTCATCACCGGTGTACTGTGGCTGCATTGTGTGCTATGTATAGGATGTGCTGCAGCTACTCACCAAGGCTTTTTGGATAGCACCTCTCAAACCAGTGATCTCCACCATCTGGAAGGACAAGGCTAGCAGGTCCATAGGATCACGTCCAAATGTTCCTTCGAGTCACACACCATCCTTTCTTGGAAATATATTACATTCCTTCATCATCACTGAGTTGAAATCCTGGAAATACCTTCCTAAGAGCACCGTAGCAGCATCTTCACAGACGGACTGCAGTAGGCTCGCCATCATCTTCTCAGGGGCAACTAGTGGGTGGCAATAAATGCTGGTGTTGCCGGTGATACCCATATCCTGAGAATTAATAAATAAAACTTCCACTTGTACGTCCGTATGCACCCCAGTCCCCCAACTGTAATCCTGGGCTGAGGGCTTGTTAAGCATGCACTCCATCAGAAAGGAGCCTGGCATATGGAGAGAGGAAACTTTGATAGACACCACTAGAACCTCCAACAAGGGGTGGAAGTGCCTTGAAGATTGGAGACCAGCCCTATTAAAAGCCTTGGCGGGAACTGAGGTCTTTGACCTATGAGTCATTGGGGACAGATTGAAGGGAGGAGGCCCCAACGGATTCCTCTCCCTCCATGGGGCATCTCAGGGCAGTTACCTCCACTTCCCAAAGCAGCTTAATATGGGTGGAAAGAAAGGTAACCTGTCCCACAACCCCAAAACTACATTTGCATAGAGTGGGTGGTGAAGGAGCAAGTGGGGGCCAGCGGGAGGGATACACCAATTGGAATTGTCAGGTAGGTGGTAGGCTATTCAGGGTGAGATCACAGAGGAAAATCACCCCCAACTTTGAGGAACAGGGTCCCAATGTTTGGGCTCACTTCTTAACAATCTGATGGTCAGATCCCTCCTAATAGAGACGCCTCTCCTTTAAAATGAATCCTGGTGGATATATAAGCAGGATACATCACGGTGGACCTTTCTGCCCCTGCAGGATTGTTCTCAGGTAATGAAATGGTGATCTCCCACTCTTCTTTTGGGCCTCCTTATCTCGAGAGACAATGGATACGCGCCTGGAGGTGGTCAGTGGTTTGTGAAGCAGCGCCTGGAGCGCCTCCCACTCTAGTTGCACATTATGTGATATCCTGTGGCTCTTTAAAATGGTGTGATAACTTTAGTTGCAGGTGAAACCTCTTGTCAGTGAAGTTGTGTTGAATTTTGTGATGCTATTGCTTAATTTGTGCAGTGCGCTCATTCTGCCTAAGCTCTGAAATGCCCTTCCTGACCCTCTTCTGCATCTCCAGCTCTCTCTCCTCCTTTAAGACCCTCCATAAAATCGACCTTTTTGATGCCATTCTCGGTCACCTGCCCTGAGATCTCCTTTTTTGACTCAGTGGAAGCTTTTGACCGACTGCGCCCCTGTGAAGTACCTCACGATGTTTTGCTACATTCAAGGTGTTATATAATTGCTAATTGTTGTTATTCCTGTTACTGTTGGTTTTGTTGCTGTCACTCCCTCATTCACTGCAGGATAAATGCCATCAAGCCTTGCATCATTGATGCACCTTGCTTGCAGGCAGCATATTATCAGGAAATCGCTGCCACAGGTACTACTCCATAACCTGTGGCAAGCAAGCACTCATTTTATGCGGTTCCACCTGTCACATATGGAATTCACCTCCGGGTTGATGGAGCAGAAGAGACCTGAGACCAGCCAGGAAATCTGGGAGAAAGAGAGGGGGGAAAGGAGAGGGAGAAGGGAGAAGAAAGATGTTTCTTAAAATGACACAGCAACCAGCATTAAGTAAAAGGGCCAAGGGAGGTAAGAAGACTTATTTGTTCAGTATGTTGTCATGATCATAGAATCATGGGACAAACTGCGATGGGAATATGGGAGTGTCTACTATACAGGAATTTGATGAGAGTAGGAATTCAGAGGGGGAGAGAGATACTGTGCTTTCACCAAAGGGGCAACAGTAAATATATAAATAATCAGAGTAATCAAAATGATGAAACAGCTGAGATCTGTGGTCTACAAATCCTGTGCCATGTGAAAAGTCAAGGATGTTTCTTGTGTCTTGGATTAACCATTTGTGCTCCAGTTGCTTGAACTCAAGCTCAGGGTTTCTGAGCTTCAGGAGTAGCTGGAGGGTTACTGCAGGCAATATGGGAGGCTGAGAATTTCCTGGGACGCACATTCCAGGAGGTGGTCACCCCACAGCTACAGCGAGCTCAGGCGGATAGTAAGTGAGTGGCCATCCGACAGGGTGGGAAGCGGCAGACAGTGCAGGGATCCTCCGGAGTGTGGCACTCTCAAACCGGCTTTCAGTACGGGTGATAATACCTTGAAGGAGTGCAGTCTAGAGCACATCACAGCATCATGGGACAAATGACGACACAGGAGTCTTTGCAAAGGGATGGAATGCAGTTGTCATAGGGGATTCGATAGTTGGTTGGAAAGACAGCTCTTTCTGCAGATGCCTATCTGAGTACTGCATGCTGTGTTGCCTCCCTGGTGCCAGTGCAAAGGATATAACAGAAAAGGTGCAGAACATTTTGAACAGCCAGATGTTGTGGACTATGTGGGAACCAATGAGATAGAAAGTAAAAGGGCCAAGTCCTACAATCAGAGTTTAAGGAAGGTAAAAAGCAAGACCTCAAAAGTAGTAATCTCTGGATTACTTCCAGTGCCAGGTGCATGTGAATATAGGAATAGTAGAACAAAACATTGCTATAGAAATAGTGAAAGATGGAGGACCTCAGATTCCTGGAGCACTGGGACTAGTTCTGGGGCAGCAGAGAACTGTTCAAGGTGCATGGGATGCACCTCAGAAGAGCTGGCACCAATGTCCTCCCAGGAAGGTTAACTAATAGCAAAGTTAACTCATGGAATTAAAAAGACAGTGTAGATACGAAATTGGCTAAGGGACAGAAAGCAGAGTGGTGGTGAACAGTTTTTTTTCAGACCAGAGGGGAAGTATACAGTAGTGTTTTCCAGGGGCTGGTGTTGGGGCCACTTCTCTTTTTGATATATATTAATGACCAGGATTTGGGTATACAGGGCATCATTTCAAAAGCTTGCACATGAGCCAAAACTTAGAAATATAGAAAACAATGAGGAAGATAATAGCAGACCTCAGGGGGATATAGACAGACAGAATGGCCACCTTCTTGTCATCGAATGATACAACACAGAAGGAAGCCATTCAGCTCATTGTGCCTTTGCCGGCTCTTTGGTAGAGCTATTCAATTAATCCCACTTCCCTGCTCTTTTCCCATAGCCCTGTAATTTTTTCCCCTTCAAGTATTTATCCAATTCCCTTTAAGTATTTTGACACTTGATTGTTCCTTGTTTTTTCCATAACTATTCAAAACTTTATGATATTATGATCACTGTTTCCCAAATTCTTCCTCACTGGAACATGCTCCACTTGCCGCACTTCATTCCCCAGAACTAGATCTAGTATTGCTTCCTTCCTCAATGGACTGGAAGCACACTGTAAATTGTGAATGGTGAACAAGTGGTATCAGCACCAATCCTACTGGAACACCACTTCCCACCTTTTGTTAGTCTGAGCAACTACCTTTAACCCTACTCAGTTTTATGTTTTGTTGCCAGCTTGATATCCATTCTGCTACTTGTCCCCTGACTCCACATGCTTTAGTCAAGCGCCTACTATGCAGTACCTTATCATTTTGAAAATCTAAATATATTACATCCACTGCATTACCCTTATTTGCTCTTTCAGTTACCTCTTTAAAGATTTCAATAGGTTGGTCAAGCATGACTTTCTCTTTTGGAATTCGTGCAGACCACTCTATTATGTTTCCAGTTTCTGGATGTCTTCCAATAACATCTTTGATTGAGGATTCCATTACCTTTCCTACCACTGACATTAAGCTAATTGGTCAATAGTTCCCTGGACTTGTTCAATCCCTCTTTTTAAATATAAGGATCACATTAGCTGTCTGCCAGCTCTCTGGAACAATTTTCTTTTCCAATGAATTTATGTGTATATATATATATGTAATAGTAACTCTGCTGTCTCTTTGTTAACTTTTGTTAATATGCACCCTGCTGAGTCTTTGATTGGCCACTGGTTTTTCAGCTTCAGTCTATTCAGGCCAGAAAATCATTCATCTGGGATCAAGAGCAAACCTCTGCTACTTCTGGATTTTACGATGTCCTCCAAATTTGCCATCTTCTTCTGATCCTACAATTGACTCCTGCATCCTCATTCCCACCAAAATACCTCCATCCCTGCGTCCTGCGACAATCTACCCTCAAATAGTTTCTGAACTTCACTCACTTCACTTGTTTCCAAATTCGGACAACAGCTCAATGATGTGCCATGCTGACTCCACTCTACCTGCTGCAACGTTATCCCACCATTCGACCTCTGACTTTAACTCTGGACTCCTTCCTAATATTTCCTATCTATTTCCAGTTTACTATCAGGTTTTTATGTATCCTAATTTTTATGTAACCAGTCTTATGTAACTTGAGCTCTCCCTGTGTTCATTTGCGTGAACATTTTAGCTGCTGTACAGGACCCGAGCCCATCACTCTATTTCCACTTTTGCTCTTTCGTTTTTACTTCTTTTCTCTTTACCCCTCCTTGACTCCTCTCTTCTATTGTCATCCCTCCTTTCCCTTCTCCACTCTTAGGTACCCTGCCCTCCTAATTCCCTGTCCCAACCCTTCAGTACTCCTCGACCTTCCTGTTCGCTTGACGATGTCCCAGGCTTGACTCCCTCTTAGATAAGCCTACAGCTTCCCTCTGTGTCTCTCTTGGCACCCTCCGACAGGCTCATCGAAGCACTTGGCACTGGCTCATTACCAACAGCAATCCCAATTGCCCCATCCCACTCTCTCATTGTCCTTCCTATGCAGTGCACCTGCTGGGGGATAATCTTGCCAAACTTCCCCCTGTTCAACTCGCCCCTCCCTGACCCTGTTGCCTCTGCCAGCGTATCAGCTCTCACCACCCCTCTGCACAATGCCCTCCAGAATGTCTGTTCACTTATGAGCAAGGCTCTTGTCATCCGTGAACTTATTGTGGACGATTGCATTGACATCATGGCCTTAACAGAAACCTGGCTGAGGGGTGATGACACCTCTTCCCTTAATGAAGCCTCCTCGCCTGCCTACATCTTCCACCACTTGCCCCGTCAAGACCATTACGGTGGCAGTGTACCGCTTATCACCAGATCACACCTTGGCCTGACCCCCTACTCCTCTGGCAATTTCTTCACCTTTGACTTCCTCACCTTGTTCCACCCCTCTCACCTCTCATTCAAAATTATTGTTCTCTACCAGCCTCCCAAGTGTGATAAAAATGTTCTCACCGAGATGTCTTCACTGCTTTCCTCCCTCAGCCTCTGCACTGAACAACTTCTCATCCTCAGTGATTTCAACCTCCATCTCAACTCATTATGTTCTCTCTCTTAGTTCATTTCCCTCTTATCCTCGCTAGATCTCTCGCTCCATGTAAACTCCCTGTAGGCGACCACCATCCAACCCGTGAACTGTATGTAACCTGGTACGTGGGGGAACGTAGTGTGTGTGGCTAAAAGTGGTAAATAAGTCCAGAGCAGGGACGTAGGATATATGATGAGACAGCAATGTGGTGTAACTGAACTGCTGAAGGGGAAGTGGATGTACTAATGCCTGCGAGGTCTGATGAAGACATGTCTAACTTACTGCTAAATTTGTAACAGATGCGCCATGTGGGCTGGTTGCTTGGAGACCGCGGGTCGGCGGAGTGAAGTAATGCCTTGTTAGCAGACAAGGGCTGGAGAACAGGGAACTAGCTATGCAATGTGGTCGAAACTTGAGGGATGAGGCTACCAAAAATAAGCAGATGTCAAAACCAGTGAAAGATTGACCTACTGTAGCTGATGTATCACCCCTGTGGCATTAGCAATGGCTGACTGACCAATCAGTGTCCATCAGGTAGTCAGGTCCGGCCCACCCCGAGTTGATCATGGAGGCAGCATGCACGAAACAGGCTATAAGAAAGCATGTTCCGAAGTGCTGTCGAGCTAGCTCAGGACTAAGTAGTCTGATCAAATACTTGGAGAATCGGAAGGGGAGGACTGATCACCTGCTCCGTTCTGACTCTCGGATGAACCTAAGAAACCGAGCTTACGTGAATGCTTGAGAGTATAATCTCTGTTGAAAATAAGATTTTGAAATGCTGAATAAACGTGCTATGTGTGAACAATAATTTGGTAGTCTTGAGTCTTTGATACCCAGAGTAAATCTCCGGATCAGTAGTGGGAATAGACTACATCCCCCTACCCAAATTCATAGCCACCCCTTGGACTTGCCATCTCACATGCTCTTGCTAGTCCCATCGTATCAATTACAGATAAGGCCATCTCTGATCACTTCCTTATAAGATTCACCACCCACATCCCCCTTCCACACCCAAGCCCTACCTCCTTCTGTATCCATCCCTGGAAAACTATCCCCCTATTCACTTCCAACTGCACTTTCAAAATGCTCACTGTCTGGCCTTTGGACCTCTGTTCACAACATTTCTGCAGCTACTAATTTGCTCAGCTGCACCCTCACCTCCACCTTTGATGCCGCAGTCCCCAATAAAACCATTACTCTCTCTCACCCTGGTCGTTCCACCGGTACGGCCCTCATCTCCACTCCCTTAGGTCCAAGGGACACAGACTTGAAAGGACATGGCAGACAACTAGTTTAGTCATACACCACCAGATCTGGCTGGACCACATAAAAAAAAAATCAGGTCCTGCTCTAGTCTTCTAAAACTGCTCACTGTTCCATGATCATCCTGGAATGCAAAGATAATCCCCGGCTTCTTTTGTCTACTTCAAACTGTCTTCTTAAACCCCTCTCCCCTACCCCTTTACCCTCACTTCCAATAATAAGCGTAAAGATCTCATGGACTCCTTTGTCACTAAGATCGAGACCATCCAGTCAGCTGCCTCTGCCGTGTCCCTCCCTTCCACTAGCCCACCTGTCCAAACTTTCTCTAAAGCTCTCTCCTGCTCTAACCCTGAACCCGCATCTTTCTCTAGTTTCTATCCTATCTCCCCTCATGCCCTCTCTGAGCTCATCTTGTCCATGAGAGCCCACTCCTGTTCCCTCAACCCTATTCCCACTAAACTGCTGATCACCCAACATCCCCTCCTGGTCCCCATGTTAGCCGATAATGTTAAAGGTTCTCTCTCTTTAGGTGTTGTCCCTCTCTCCTTTAAATTTGCAATCACCTCTCCTCAAAAATACAACCCTTGACCCCACTGTCCCTGCAAACTACCGTCCCATCTCCAACCTTCCTTTCCTCTCCAAAGTCCTTGACTGTGTTGTCCCCTCCCAAATCCATTCCCATCTTTCCTGAAACTCCATGTTTGAATCTCTCCAATCAGGTTTGTGCCCCTGCCATAGTACCGAAACAGCTCTTATCAAAGTCACAAATGACATCCTACGTGACTGTGACAAAGGTAAACCTTCCCTCCTCATCCTTTTCAACCTGTCTGCAGCCTTTGACATGACTGACCACACCATCTTCCTCTAACGCCTCTCCACTGTTGTCCAACTGTGTGGGACTACTCTCAGTTGGTTCCATTCTTATCCATCTAATCATAGCCCGAGTATTACTTGCTACTCTTCCAGCTCCTGCACCGTTACCTCTGGTGTCCCCAAGGATCTACACTTGGCCCCCTCCTACTTCTCATCTACATGCTGCCCCTCGGCGGCATCATCCAAAAGCACAGCTTTAGTTTTCACATGTACGTTGATGACACCCAGCTCTACCTCACCACCACATCTCTTGATTCCTCCATGGTCTCAGCTCCTCCCTTTCTCTGTAACCTCCTCCAGCTTCGCAACTCTCAGAGATATCTATGCTCCTCTAATTCTGACCTCTTGAACATCCCCAATTTTAATCATTCCACCATTGGTAGCCTCCACTTCAGTTGCCTAGGCCCTAAGCTCAAGTATATCCTTCGTACACCTGTCTGCCTCTCCACTTCGCTTTCTTCCTTTAAGACACTCCTTAAAATCTACCTCTTTGACCAAGCCTTTAGTTATTGACCTAATGTCTCCTTGTATCTCGGTGTCCTACTTTGTTTTATTATGCTCCCGTGAAGAGCCTTGGGACGTCTTATTATGTGAAAGGCGTCATGGGAATGTAAGTTGTTGTTGTTGCTATTTCATGGATGCAATCCATCTGGACCAGGGCTTTTATCTTCTCTAAGTTTGACTTGTGAATTAATTATCTCCCTCCTTTCTATCTTACATGTCTTTATATCTTTTTTGATCTCTTCTTCAAAGCCATGTCCACCATGTCTCCCTGCTAAATACCGAAGCAAAGTATTATTTAATATTTCTGCCATTTCACTCTCACAACCTATGAGTTTATTGATTTAATGATTTGTATATTTATTATTCATTCACAGGATGTAGGCATTGCTGGCAAAGCCAAAATTTATTGCCCGTCCCTAACTGCCCTTGAGAAGATGATAATGAACCATCTTCTTGAACCACTGCAGTTCGTGTGGTGTAAGTACACCTACAGTGCTGTTAGAGGAGGTTGACCCAGCGATAGTGAACGAATTGCGACACAGTTCCAAGTCAGGATGGTGTGTGACTTGGAGGGAAACTTGCAGGTGGTGGTGTTCCTATGTGAAAAGATGATGGTGAGGTAGAGTTGTGTGTTCTTAGCATACATGTTCTTCTAGGTAGTAGAGGTTGTGGGTTTGGAAGGTGCTGTCAAAACCATAGTGAGTTGCTGCAGTGCATATGTAGATAGTACACACTGCTGCCACTGTGCGCCAGTGGTGGACGGAGTGAAAGTTTAAGGTGGAGGATGGGGTCCCCATCAAGCAGGCTGCTTTGTCCGAGCTTCTTGCGCATTGTTGGAGCTGAACTCATCCAGGCAAGTGGAGAGTATTCCATCACACTCTTGACTCATGCTTTGTAGATGGTGGAAGGGCTTTGAGGAGTCAAGAGCCGTGGCTAGTTCTGGAGCAGAAGTCTTCAGCACTACAGCTGGGATGTTGTCAAGACCTATAGTCTTTGTCGTATCCAGTGCACTCTGATGTTTCTTGCTATCATGTGGAGTTAATCGAATTGGCTGAAGACTGGCAGCTGTGACGCTGGGGATCTCAGGAGGAGCCAAGATGGATCATCCATCCAGCACTTCTGGTTGAAGATGGTTGCAAACACTTCAGCTTTGTCTTTTGCATGCTCATGCTTGGCTCTGCCATGATTAGGGATGAGGATGAACATGAAGCCTCTTACTCCCATTAGTTGTTGAATTGTCCATCACCATTCATGACTGGATGTGGCAGGACAGCAGAGGTTTGATCTGATCCGTTGATTGTGGGATCGCTTAGCTCTGTCTATCGCATGCTGCTTCACTATTTTGCATGCATGCAGTCCTGTGTTGTAGCTTCACAAGGTTGGCATGTCATTTTTAGGTATGCCTGGTGCTGCTCCTGGCATGCTCTCCTACACTCCTCATTGAACCAGGGTTGGTTCCCTGCCTTGGTTATAATGGTAGAGTGAGGGATATGCCAGGCCATGAGGTTACCGATTGTGGTGGAATACAATTCTGCTACTGCTGATGGTCCACAGCATCTCATGGATGCCCAGTTTTGAGCTGCTCGATCTTTTCTGTGTCTATCCCATTTAGCATGCTGCTAGTACAACTCAGCATGATAGAAGATGTCCTCAGTATGAAAATGGGACTTTGTCTCCACAAGGGCTGTTGGGTGGTAATTCCCAGCAATACTGTCATGGACAGATGCATCTATGACAGATAGATTGGTGAGGATGAGGTTGAGCAGGTTTTTCCCTCATGTGGTTCTCTCAAAGCCTGCCACAAGCCCAGCTGGCCAGCTTGGTCAGTAGATGGACTTTGAAGTGTCCCACCCAGAATACATTCTGTACCCTTGCTACCCTCAGTGCTTCTTCCAAGTGGTATTCAATATGGAGGAGCAATGATTCATCAGCTGAGGGAGGGCAGTAGGTGGTAATCAGCAGGAGATTTCCTTGCTCATGTTTGACCTGATGCCATGAGAATTCATGGAGTCCAGAGTTAATGTTGAGGACTCCCAAGGGCCACTCCCTCCCAACTGTATACCGCTGTGCTGCCTTCTCTGGTGGGTCTGTCCTGTCAGTGGAACAGGATATATCTAGGGATTGTGATGAAGGAGTTTGGAACATTGACTGTAAGCTATGATTCAGCTGTTGCTTGACTAGTCTGTGGGACAGCTCCCCAAATTTTGGCACAAGTTCACAGATGTTAGTGAGGAGGACTTTGCAGGGTCGATTGGGCTGGGTGTGCCTTTGTTGTGTGGACCCTCAGTCAATGCTGAGTGGTCCATCAGTTTTCTTCTTCTTAGACTTTTTCATAGAGGTTTAATACAACTGAGTGTTTTTTTAGGCCATTTCATAGGGCAGTTAAGAGTTAACAACGTTACTGTGGGTCTGGAGTCACATGTAGGCCAGATCGGGTAAGGACAGCAGATCCCCTTCCCGAAAGAACATTAGTGAAACAGATGGCTTTTAAAAATAACGATCATGTATATCACCTCGTGGCCCTATTCCAATCTTGATTTTTCCTTTGTTATTTCTTTTTATATTCATTGATAATTTAATTTTGCAGTTTCTGTTTGCCTTCCCAATTGTTTTGTTGACTTCTTTCCTAACCTGATCATATTCCCTATTGTCTTTGTGTCTGAAGAAAGTCCCACTCCAGGACTAGTGCACAAAAATCAAGGCTGATACTCCAGTGCATTACTGAGGCAGGGCTGCACTGTCAGAGGTGCTGCCTTTTGGATGAGACGTTAAACTGAGAGCCCAGTTCCTCTCTCAGGTGGATGTGAAAAATCCCATGGCACTATTTGAAAGAAGAGCAGGGAATTTATCCTTGGTGACCTGGCCAATATTTATCTCTCAATCAACATCACAAAAACAGATTATCTGGTCATTATCAAATTATTGTTTGTGGGAGCTTGCTGTGCGCGAATTGGCTGCCGCGCTTCCTACAACAGTGACTACACTTCAAATGTGCTTCATTGCCTGTAAAGCACTTTGGGGTGTCCTGTGGTCGTGAAAGGTGCAAGTCTTTCTTTCTTTATGTACTTAGTAAATGCCTTTATCTTTAATTTCAATTTGCCATTATTTATTTATTCCTCACTCAATTTACTTCCCCCACTCCTATTTATTATTCAATTACTTATGTATATCAGATTTTTATTTAATGCAATTCTGATCCCTTTAAGTTGGTATCCTCTACTTAGTTAATTCTAATTTATATCACCTTAAATCTAATTAATTACTCCTATTTATTTATTTCTTTACTGTTGTCTCTCGGTTTAGCATCTCCTACTCACTCTGCACCAAATTTCTGTCACCACTCCAGTTAGCAGATTCACCTACCTCTGTGTGCACAGCTGAAATGATCTAGAATGCACTGTCTGAAAGGATGTTGGAAGCAGATTCAATAATAACTTTCAAAAGGGAGTGGTAGAAATATCTGAAAAGGAAAAATGGCAGGGCTCTGGGGAAAGAGCAGGGGAAGTTGACTAACTGGATAGCTCTTTCAATGAGCCAGCACAGACACAATGGGCTGAATGGCCTCCATCTTTGCTGTATACTTCTATATGAGATGAGGAAATCCAGGAGAGGTGCAGATGCTTAGAGAACTGGCAGAGCTGAACTCCTAAGAGTTTAAAAACAAGAATACAAGGACCAAGATATCTGAGAGAGACGGAAAGAGATGTGATACTGTGAGGCAAACTTCTAGGAATTACAATGGTTGACTTGAATAGTGTGCCCTTACCAGACTAAAGGAGCATGTTTTTCAGTATCTGTGCACTTAAGAGCATTGCTATAAAGAGCAGCACTGGGTTACATATCTTCATTTCCTAAATTACAGGTTGTATTGTTGCTGCCTTACTTCTGTATCCGAAGCTGCTTCATCAAGCCCACACTGAAGGGCATGGTGCTTCACTTTATTGCATACCCCCTATTGAACAGACTCAATGGCGCACTAAGACCCCTTGCTGCTCAGTCACATCTCACTCCAGGAGGCCGCCACAAAACATTAAAGAGAACAAGAACATCTGTAGTCATTTTATTGAAGCAGTGTTTAAGCTACAAAAAGATCACATTTGGAGCTCTTCCCATTTGAAAACAATGGGAATAAAATGCAAAAAAAGCATTCCTTATTTAAAAAATCATAAAACTCAACAACCTGTCTGTCCATCTTTCTATCAGTCTGTTGGCTACAAGCATCAGATTCATAAGGGAAGCCTATCAGAATTTTTGAGGCAAAGCCTTGTTTGCAGCTTTGTAAAGCAGAATGGTACTGTAGTGTAGTGGTTATATTACTAGATCAGTACTCCAGAGGACTAAATTAATAATCCAGATAATATGGGTTCAAATCCCTCCATGCTGCTTGAGAATTTAAATTGAATCTTTAAAAATCCTGGATGTAAGAAGATAGTGTCAGTAAAAGTGTCCATGAAGCTGTCAGATTGTCATAAAAATCCAATTGATTTGCTAATGTCCTTTAGGGAAGGAAACTTGGCTTTCTTACCTAGTCTGCCTCATCTGTGACTCCAGTCCCCACAAATGTGTGGTTGACTCTGAACTGAGCCTAGGAAGCCAGTCAGTTATATCAACACTGAGCAACTAGGAATGTGCAGTAAATGCTGGCCTTGCTAGTGATACCCATATCTCAAGAATGAATTTTTAAAAAGATGACAAAACCCCATAATGATTTCCTTGTTTTCTGTTTTTTACTTCCCATTGGTTAGGGTACTGTTATACCATTCAACTCCAATTGTACAATTCAGAGCCTATTAAATGTTTCAGACATGACTTGCTTTCAGAAAATCAATTCTGGCTATCCTTAACTAACCCTTGCATTTCAGAATGTTCATTAATTTGATGTCTGACCAATCTTGGATTTGCTGCAATATCCGAAACATTAAGAGGATTGAAGCCATTGTCTTTGGCCCTCACCACAAACTCTGCACCCTAGCTATTGATTTCATCTCCCTCTCCAGTCACTGTCATGGGCTGAACCAGACTGTTCACAGCCTCAGTGTCCTATTTAACCACGAGCTCAGCTTCCTATGTCATTACTTCTACATCAGCCATGATCTCATTGCATGGATGGAACAGGCTCGAGGGGCTGAATGGCCTATTCCTGTTCCTATGTTCCTGTCACAAAGGATGCCTACTTCCGCCTCTGTAACATCACCTGTCTCTGCTCCCTCTCAGCCCATCTCCCACCGAAACTCTTATATGACCTTTATTCTATTGCAATGCTCTCTTGCCTGGTCTTCTATCCCCTTTAACTTCAGCACGTTGAAAACTCAGTTGCCCATATCCTATCCAACACTCCCATCTTTTTTAACCTACATTGGCCTCACACACATCAAATTTAAAACTTGCATCTTTGTGTTTAAATCTGTCCATGGTCTCGTCTGTCTCTCTATCTGCAACATTCTTTATTGTTACTTCCCCAACAACCCTGAAATCTGCATTTCTCTGACTCTGACCTATTTTACTTTCCCTTCGCTCCATCACCAGCACCCACGCCTACAGTCCTGACACTCTGGAATTCCTTCCTTAAACCTTTCTGCCTCTCCACCTTCCTTGCCTCCTTAAAGGTCCTCCTTAAACGCCACCTTTATTGATCAATCTTTTGGTTGTTCCTCCTACTTTGGCGTGGCATTTTTAAAAAATCCCTTATGCCTCTCTGAAGGATATTCTTCCATGTTAAAGGTTCTCTATAAACACAATGTGCTATTGTTTCCTGCTTCTTCTTCAACCAGCATCATTCTATCCATTGAAGTGTGGGCTTGCAGGGTTATCGGGAACAGGTGGAAAAGAATCCTAGAGACAGGTCAACCCCTATATGTTCAACTCGAGAACCAGGTCAACCTCAGAGTGCTGCAAATATGCCTGTTTCTGGTATATTTGCTCAACCACATTTACTAAAAGAAAGAGCATCTATTTATATAGCAGCATTTTTAGCACTGGACATCCCAAAGCATTTTACGGCCAATGAAGTAATTTTGAATTGTAGTCACTGCTGTAATGTAGGAAATGAGGCAGCAAGTTTGACCACATCAAGATCTCACAAACAGCAATGTGATAATGAACAGATAATCTGCTTTTGATAATGTTGTTTGAGAGATAAATGTTGGGCAGAATACCAGGGAGAACTCCTGTGCTCTGCTTCAAAATAGTGTCACGGGCTCTTTTATATCTGCCTGAGAGGGCAATGAAAGCCTCCGGTGAAGATCTCATTGGAAAGATGGCACCTTGGACAGTGCAGCACTCCCTCAGCACTGCACTGAAGTGGCAGCCTAGATTATGCACACAAGTCTCTGGAGTGGGACTCGAACCCACGTATGTGAAAACCCAAAGGGGATATGTTGACGGCAAACATTGATGGTATATTTGTTTGTAGGGCTACCACTGAGCCAACAGATATATTTGGATTTCCAGGCAAGGAACTGTGGTATTAATATTCAACTGGGCTGGAAATTCAGAGTCTCTTGTGAAACCTCACACTAGACTTGGAGAGCAGTTTAATTACAGGCACAGTTAGGCAGGGCCAAGGATATTCGTGTCGTCTCCTGCACAGGCTCAAGCTCAGCTGTTCTAAAACTGGGGTCCTCAGGTCCCTGCGAGTCCGCAGAGACTTTCCAGAGGGTCTGCAAAATAATTAATAATATTACTGGGCTGTTGCTGAACAGATTTTTCAACAGTGGCACAGGAACATCTGACAATAACACTAACATGCAGCATCACTATTAGTTTCACATAGGACTAATTGTATAAAGATTTATAATGGTTAGCAGGGAAGAAGCATCGGTTGCTTTTGCACCTTGAGAAGA
Source organism: Heterodontus francisci (assembly GCF_036365525.1). Classification (NCBI taxonomy): domain Eukaryota; kingdom Metazoa; phylum Chordata; class Chondrichthyes; order Heterodontiformes; family Heterodontidae; genus Heterodontus; species Heterodontus francisci. Next base: position 46,312,449 of record NC_090402.1, on the reverse strand, counting down.
GTACAGTTTGCAGTTACTTCTGGGGTGAGATGGTGGGGTAGGTGCCATGGTCTAGACAAGAATAAGCAAACAAGCAGTAGCTGGAGGTGGGCTTGGTGCAAACCGGGAGGAGTGCGGCCGCCACATGTGCAGTGCAGAGTGGGCTGGCTGTCTCACCTAGGAGGGACCGTGCATGGAGGAGTGCTGAGAGCAGCAGAAAGATTGCCAGTTGGTGTGTACCAAAAAAAGTTGATCAATGATAGTGTGTGAGTGTTTCTATCTTCTGCTATTTTCCAGTTTGGAGATGAGATCAGGGATTGTAGAGATATAGACCCTTTGCTGGAATAAAAACATATATTTTAGGGCGTATTAGTCCAGAATTTATTGTTGCTGATATTACAATCTAGCATTAAAATTTAGATGGATGGCTCATGATTACAAATCCATTTGAAAAGGGATCCTTCAACCAAAAAAGTTTGAGAGCCACTGTTTTAGCAAAGCCCTACACTTCAGCACCCTGGAGAGCTCTGTCACAAATCAATAACAGAAATCTAACTTGCAAAAACTGGGTTCTGTAGCACCTCTAGTTTTGGCACTCTGGGTCCTGTTTTGGTACCAAAATGGCATCCAGGCCACGTGCGCACACTTTCAGAGTGACTTGCGGCAAATGCCATCTTGGTGAAACTAGCAGAGCAGACATTAGGAGCAAGTGCTAGAAGTATGCAGAGTAGGCAGATCGTATCATTAGTGTGTAATGCTGACCTGACATCAGCACTGCTATTTTCAACCTTGTCACTCCAGCTGACAGCCTCTCTTAAACAGGCACAGCTAAACATGTGTTCAGCAGCAGAAAGGTCCCCCACGGTGCTATTTAAAGGGATCATCAACAACTTGCAGGTTAGTTATTGATTAATCTCTACTGGCTCTGTTTGAATTTGTGGAAGTTTGGTGTTTTGAGGAGTTCGTTACAGTTGGCAAAGTCTGCAGGGAGTGGTGCTCCCTGCATAGAGGAGGCCTTGTTTGTGGCTGCAAGAGTTCCAGGCACGCCACTTGCTCCCAGCCATAAGTCATGATAGTTACAATGTCCCTTGGTTTGCAATGAGAGAGATGGAACAAAAGCGGCAAAGAAGAGGACAAGCAGCTCACAGAGGGAGGAGGAGGAGAAGGGCTCTCAACTTCTGTTACCTCTGTCTAAGCCAGCAGCAGTGTGTTCATCATCTGTTTTTTTCAAAGGAGATGCTCACAGAACTCTGCCACTTCTTGCAGCCAGGCCTGCAACTTTAGAACAGGATGACAATGCCATTACCAGTGGCTATGAAGGTGACCGTGGCCCTGAATTTCTTCGTGTTAGAATCTGTCCAGGCCGGTGCAAGCGGCATATCTAACATCTCCCAGTTTACCATTCATTGCTGCTTCAGAGATATGATAGACACTTTTTATGCCAGGAGAAGGGAGATTATTGTGTCCTCTCTGATCAGAGAGCAGCAGACAGAGCATGCACATGGATTTGCCAGGATAGCGGCCTTCCCCATACATGGTGCCGTCGACTGCACACATATGGCACTGCGTCTCAGTGGAGAGATGTACCACATTTGCAAGGGTTACCATTTGCTGAATGTGCCACACTCAGCACATCATGCTGGTGAATATCGCTATCCTGGCAGCAATCACGATGCATTCATTCTGCACCAGTCTGCTGTTCACTCAATCCTTCAGCCACCATGTCAAATCATGGATTGGCTGCTGGGTGACAAGGACTAACAGTTCTGCCTGGCTCATGACTTCGCTCTGCAACCCAACCACATGTGAACAGCATGCATACAATGACAGCCCTGCTGACATGAGAAATGACAGCCCTGCTGACATGAGAAAGAGCAGACCATTAGGTTACTGAAGCAATGTTTCTGCTTCCTCGACCACCGATACTCGCTGGAGTGGGTGTTCCAGTTTGTGGTTGTTTGCTGTATCCTCCAGCATCTAGCCATAATGAGGGCACATTCCTTGCCACCAGGGATATGGCAAGCAGCTGAGGATGAGAAGAAGGAGGGGAAAGAGGAGGAGGAGGGGAAGGAAGGGAAGAGGAAGCTGGCACATCGACTTCCCAGCAGTGCTTCCATAATTGCCTCATTCAACTATGGTTCCTGTCAACTCAACCCCATATTGCATTGGACGACAACCCCACACCTTACCAACCTTCTAGTACTGATCATCTCAGTGTCCTCTTGGTAGCAATGCTGAAATAAAAACCACATGTAACAACCATTCCATACCAACTTTAGCCAACAAAATATCTAACATTCCAAACAAAATTCAACTAAACACTCTTGTGCATTCCCTAGTGCCTGATCTAGTGTTCCTATGCAGCGTGGCTGAGGGAAGGTTGCTGACTTTAGTGGAGCAGACTGCAGATACCCTTGCAGAATACCCTTGAATGGCTCTGGGTCTAGAAGGCCTGGCTTCAGACTGAACCATCTTGGCATGGGTGACAGTAGTCTGGGCTGGCAATATCAGGAGCACTGGCCAAGTGACAGTGGTGGGAGCATGAATCATGTCATCTTGAGAGATTCGTGCTCCATGCAACCACTGCCACTTCTCCAAGGCAGTGCCACAGCAACCTGACTAAATTGCAGGAGGACAGATTGCTAGACTGCTGTGAGAGTCTGAAAGCCTCTTTGAGCAGTAGTATCTGCAGCCACGGTGCCAGCAGTCTGGGCCTGTATGGCCACAATGTGAGATTTCATGCCCTCAGTCTAAGCTTCCACTGCAGCACTGAGACATTGGGTGGCTTCTGCTTGTGCTGCAATGGATGCTGCATTGCTGTTTGGTCTGCACGTGTTCTCATGGAGTTGGCCACCACTTCCACACTGGAAAGGATGGGCTACAAGCTCTGCACAAAGTCCTCTGCCAAGTTGGAGCTGGAGTCCTCAATGCTCTTTGGCAGCGGCAGCAGACCTGCCAATGTGCCAAGCATTTCACTGTGCATGCCCATCAGCCTTTTTCTGTATGCTGTCCCTTTGAAGTGCTCATCTGAGTCCTCTGCAGCAGAACTCGTGTGCGACCTTACCTTCTGGGGTGCTGGCACCTGTACTATCCTTTCCCCTTGCCCTGGCTACAGGCCATTCATGCCCAGTGAATCGCCATGCACAGATCCCATTTCTGTGTGCCAGCTGTACCTCAGTTGGTAGCAGTCCTACCTCTGGCCAGAATTTTTCTCTTGTTGGATGGGAGTTGTCCGCCGACCAAAAAGTCGGTAGCGACCCCGCCCCCACTGGGCCTGGGAGTCCAGTCCGGATTTTATGGTCCCCAGGCCCTTAATTGGTCTTAGGTGGGACTTCCACCTCATTGAGAGAGGAAGTCCCACCTAATGGAGCTGCCAGCCAATCAGCGGGCCGGCAGCTCTTCGCCCCAGCAGCGCCACCGGGAGCAGTGGCCACTGCTGGGATTGCAACCTAGCTTCATGAAGAAGAGGAAGGACGGCCCCAGAAAAAAGTAAGTTTTTGGGGCCTCGCTGGGGGTGATTCATCGGGCCCTGGTGAGGCAAGGTGGTCGATTGGGGGATGGGGGCGTGTGGGGCAGTGAGGGTGGTTGGGGCATGAGGGATGGCCCTCTGTTGGGCATAGGGTGCCTGATCAGGAGGGTCCTACTCCCCCCACCCCCAGGCCATCAGAAAGCTGCCTACCTTTAACAGGCGGCTTTTCTTGGGCCTGAGCCGCCCGCATGCCAATGGTATAATCCCCATGGCGGTGGGCGGAGGCCCTTTAACTGGCCATTTCAGTGCCTTGATTGGCCTGGGGTGGGTGGGCAGTTTCTCGCTGCCACTGCCCAGTGTAAAATGGCGATGGAGGCGGCAGCGGGTCGGGAAGGGCCCCCCTGAGCCTCCCGCTCCATTTATCGCTACCCCCCCTCCACCCACCCCCACCACCCCACCACCAGCTCGCTCTTTGGGGGGGGGGACATAAAATTCTAGCCTCTGCGTCGGTAAGGTTTATGGGTTTAAGTCCCACTCCAGGAATTGAGCATGAAAATCAAGGCTGATATTCCAGTGCAGATCTGAGGGAGTGTGGCACTATCAGAGGTGCCAGCTTTCAGATGAAATGTTAAACCAAGGCCCCTGTCTGCCCTCTAAGGTGGATGTAACAGATCCTGTGGCACTATTTCAAAGAGTGGGGAAGCTCCCCCGCCCCCTCCCAGTGTCTGACCAATGCTTATCCCTTGGTAGATGTCACCAAAAAACAGATTATCTGTTCATTATCACACTGCTGCTTCTGGGATCTTGCTGTCTGCAAGTTGGCTTTCCCATTTCCTACATTACAAGAGTGACTACAATTCCAAAAGTATTTTATTGGGTGCAAAGCACTTTGAGAAATCTGGCAGTCATGAAAGGTGCTATATAAAAGCAAGTCTTTCATTGCTACCCTTTAATGCATGTGCAGTGTCAGTAGCTCAGCTGGTGGCTGCGAGCCTGAGATGAAATGACTGTGTTTCTTCATCATTGGTATCCTACTTCTCTTGGCCTTCAGACTCCTGCATCAATGCCTGACCTGGTGGCTGTTCTTGGGTATCTGAGAAGAGAATGGCACAAGGGTAAGGTTGTGGTGAGGGAAGGGAGAAAAGTAAGAGCTACATCCTTAAACCATCTGCAGTTTGTATATCAGAAGAGATTGTGGGATGAGAGGGAAGTGTTTTGTGAGAAGGCGGATTTGGTAGGAACAGACCATCACCTTCCACGGTCTCAGCCCTGCCACTGGCCACGGCTGCAGCACTGGCTGCTCCAATTATGGCTACCACCGTCAACTCAATGGCAGTGATGACATGCAGCCACGCCTGTCCTCTGTCAGTTAGATGCTGTTGCCTCTGCTTGTATGCCATCTTGCCCTCAAGGGGTATCAGTGAGTGTGGTGCAATGTGTTTGACTAATGTGGCTGCCATGGTTGAACAGTTGGCAGTGTGTGCTAGTCATGTGTTGTGGGTACAAGGCTTACAACAGCGCTAAGCATGTGAGGGTAAGGTGAAGCTATGAATGTGAGGCATGAGTTGTGATCAATCGAGATAGTTAGGTGACTGAGGTGGGTGTGGTGCATTGAGCAGTGTGTGAGGTTAATGTTCAGTTGTAAGGATATGACATTTGAAGATGAATTCACTGACCCTGACCACTCACATGAGGCCATTAAAATTCTTAGGGCGTTGCATCCAGGTCCTCGGGGCTACATTGTTTGAATTGATCTCTGTGGCTATCTGTTCTCGATCCCTTCTTGTTTTGAGAACAGAAAGTGCTGGAAATACTCAGCAGGTCTGGCAGCATCTGTGTACAGAGAAACAGAGTTAACGTTTCAGATCTGTGACCCTTCATCAGAACTGGCAAAAGTTAGAAATGTAACAGTGGTTGAGCAAGTGTAAAGGGGAAGAGGGGAATAAGGACAAGAAGGAAAGACTGTGATAGGATGGAATGGGGAAGAGATTAAATGACAGAGATGTCATGGAACAGAATGCAAATGGAGTGCGAAATAGTTGTAGTAAAAGCCAAAGCATGTCCAGAGAGAGTGCTAATGGCAGAATAATGAACAACTCTGTACAAAAGCAAAAACATGAAAGACAAGTTTAAGACTAGCACATGGTTAATAAATAAATAAATAAATAAGAATATACATAAATAAAATTAAAATAATAAATAAACAAAAAATAATGGGGCTCATGGTCTGAAATCATTGAACTGAATATTGAGTCCAGAAGGCTGTAGAGTGCTTAATTGGAAGATAAGGTGCTGTTCCTCGAGCTTGCGTTGTTGTTCACTGGAACAGTGCAGCAGACCGAGGACAGAAATGTGGGCATGGGAACAAGGTGGAGAATTAAAATGGCAAGCGACTGGAAACTCGGGATCATGCTTATGGACCGAGCGGAGGTGTTCTGGAAAGCTGTCACCCAATCTGCTTTTGGTCTCCCCAGTGTAGAGGAGGCCACACAATGAGCAGTGAATGCAGTATACTAAATTGAAAGAAGTACAAGTAAATCGCTGCTTTATCGGGAAGGAGTGTTTGAGGCCTTGGATGGTGAGGGGAGAGGAGGTAAAAGGGTAGGTATTACACCTCCTGCGATTGCTTGGGAAAGTGCCGTGGGAAAGGGAAGAGGTGTCGGGGGTGATGGATGAGTGGACCATGGTGTCACGGAGAGAATGGCCCCTTCGGAATGCTGACAGGGAAGGGAGGGGAAGATGTGTTTGGTGGTGGCATCACACTGGAGGTGGCGGAAATGGCGGAGGGTGATTCTTTGGATGTGGAGGCTGGTGGGGTGGAAAGTAAGGATGAGGGAACCCTGTCGCGGTTCTGGGAGGGAGGCGAAGGGGTGAGGGCAGAAGTGCGGGAAATGGGTCAGACATGGTCAATAGCCCTGTCGACCACAGTGTGGGGGAATCTTTGGTTGAGGAAAAGGCAGACATATCAGAGGCGCTGTTGTGGAAGTTTGTAACATCAGAACAGATGCGTCGAAGATGGAGAAATTGGGAGAATGGAATAGAATCCTTACAGGAGGCAGGGTGTGAGGAAGTGTAGTCATGGGAGTCAGTGGGCTTATAATAAATATTAGTGGACAGCCTATCCCCAGAGATGGAGACAGAGAAGTCGAGGAAGGGAAGGGAAGTGTCGTAGATGGACCATGTGAAAGTGAGAGAAGGGTGGAAATTGGAAGCAAAGTTGATGAAGTTTTTCAGAGCAGGAAGCGGCATCGATATCAATGTATGGAAAAAAAGTTGGGGAAAGGGTCCTGAGTAGGACTGGAACAAGGAATGCTCAATGTATCCTACAAAAAGACAGGCATAGCTAGGACCCATTGCATACCCATAGCAACACCTTTTATTCGGAGGAAGTGAGTGGAGTTGTAGGAGAAGTTGTTCAACGTGAGAACAAGTTCAGCCAGGCGAAGGAGGGTGGTGGTGGATGGGGACTGGTTGGGCCTCTGCTCAAGGAAGAAGCGGAGAGCCCTCAAACTGTCCTGGTGAGGGATGGAGGTGCAGAGAGATTGGACATCCATCGTGAAGAAGAGACGGTTAGGACTAGGAAACTGGAAACTGTCGAAATGACGTAGAGTGTCAGAAGAGTCATGGATGTAGGTGGGAAGAGACTGGACAAGGGGAGAAAAATTAGTATCATGATAGGAGGAAATAAGTTAAGTGGGACAGAAACAGGCTGAAACGATGGGTCTACCGGGACAGTCCTGTTTGTGGATTTTAGGAAGGAGATAGAAGTGGGCTGTTCAGGGTTGCAGGAATATGAGGTGGAAGCTGTGGAGGTAAGATCTCCGGAGGCCAGTGACAGTCCTGGAGACAGTGGCTTGATGTTCGTTGGTGGGATCATGGTCCAGGAGGAGGTAGGAGGAAGCGTCTGAGAGTTCGCCCTCAGCCTCTGCAAGGTAGAGGTTGCCAGACAATAACAGCACCAACCTTGTCAGCGGGTTTGATCACAATATTGGGGTCTTGTCTTGGTGCTTGTCTCGAGGGGCCTCCTGGTTTTCCCTGTGATACAGGACATCTCTCCTCCTCTTCACCACCTGCATCAGGGCCTCAACTACTGCATCAGAAAATTTGTGAGCCCACTCTCTGCCGTGTTGTGCCATCGTCATTCTTCCTGCAGGTCAGACACTCTTTTACAACGACTTCCAGTTCCTGCTGTCGCCAGAATACACCTCTCCTTTATGTAGTGCATGCTGGCTTTAAATATACAGGATAGCTTTAAGTGGTGCTAGCTTCACACAAACTTGGGTCCCCTGCTGAGGTGTGCAGTCACTCAACAGCATGTTCAGTGCTGGGGTGCACGCCAATAACATTTCCATTAGCAAGCGGCATGCAAAATTCCTGCTGTCTGTTTTACTTTGAATGGGCACCGGTTAATCATTGCGATCCCCATGCCCGTTTTTGGGGATTATTAAATTTTTACCCACTAATGTTTTTGTACTGGGTGGGTTTGATATTTGTGGTAGCACTGTTAAGGTGTGAGCCTTCGCTCAATGGTAGTACTCTCACCTCTGAGTCACAGAACCATAGGTTATAATCTGGGATGGCACTTCCGTGCAGCACTGTCAGTTGTGCCTTTTTCAGGACTCTTGAGGTGTGACTGGTTGTGTAGATGCATCTTGGTTGGGACTGTCTTCTGCCTCTGGTCGCTCTGGTCTGTTTTCCCCTGTCTAGTTATGCTGATATCGTCCCTTGCCTGGTCACATGATGTCTTTCCCTCTCTGGTCAATGGCCAGGTCCCTTAATGGAAAAAAGAAGTGTCACAGTGTGTTTTCCACTGGAAAATAGGCTGGTCTGAGAGCTGCAGAATGCAACTCTGTGCTACAGGTTGGGATATATGTTGGATATTGGCTGCTACTGCTTGGCCACTGAAGTGACGTCAAAAGATCAAAGTACCAGTTCTGTTGATGACAGCTGTCACTGCACTGCGAGTGGCATCCAGGTCAGGCTACAAAATAAGGCACCAGTTTCTGACAAACATCTTAAGGTAACCATAAGGGGGAATTTTCCCATGCTGGGGGATTTGGGTTCGGGGGTGGGGGCCAGGAAAATTATAAAAATGTCATTGGGCCGGTATCCCGATATGTTCCTGCCTCCTTCTGTCTTTCTCAGGGGCGAGGGGTTGGGTGTGAAGTCGGAAATTTCCGTGGCTGAGACAGGAAGTCAATTAAGGTGGTTAAACAGGCAATTAGAGGGGTTTTGCTCATGGATTCCCTCTTTCCCACATTGTGTCTCCAAACCAGCAGTTAGGAGAAGACGCGAGCACAGCGGGAGGGACTTCCTCGGTATAACTGACATGCTGGGAAGGCTCTAATCAATTACACTGAGAAGCTGCGGACATGGCCAAGTGAGAGGTTGCTGTGAAAAGCATTCCTTCTGTCATAGAGTGCTATCACTGCGTGACATGTGATTGCCAGCTGCTTGGAAGGCACCTCACCTGTCCAGCACCTCACCCACCTTCAGTTGCACTTCCCTGCTGCCAGCCTTCAGAACAGTACAGGAGCAGCTTATGCAGCTCCACTGTCCATCTCTGCTGAGAGTCTAGGGCGAGGGGCTTACCACTGCAACATGCTCAAGCTGCAGAAGGAACAGCTCCAGCAGCAGCACCAGCTGCCTTCTCCTCAGCCGCATGCCCCTTCACAGGAAGAGGGGATGGCCACCGAGATAGAACTGGATGGAGGCGAGACCCCCAACATTGGATCTGCAGGCAGAGGATCAGTTCTCTTAACATGTCTGAGCACTGGTGCCTCAGTAGGCTCAGGCTCTCATGGCAGGTCGCTGTTGAGATTTGCAGCCTCCTGGAAAATTGTCTGTCACTGGAGAGCCAACCCCAACACCCACCACCCCACTGCTCCCCCTGCTCCCCAGCAACTCCCTCTGTCTCTGCCTGTTGCCAAGTTGTGTGCTTTCTTCTCCTGCAAGGAGAGAATGTAAGGAGGTGTGAGTGCTGGTAATGGTTTGTGTGGAGAGGCAGGAAGGACACCATTTGTGGAGGGTCACTGTGAGGCATGGGTGCAAGAGGGCAAAAGGCTGAGGATGAGTGTTGGCTGCACAGATGAGGATGTGCAGTGCCTGCAGAGAGAGGAATGAGTGGAGCTACAAGGTGTGTTGACCTGAGGTGTGCCATGCAGGAGAACGCTGGGCAGGTCAGAGTGAAAGTGTTATGTCACTCACCTTCCCCGCCCTTCTGAGGCCCTGGATCCTCTTGGTATCTCCAGGAATGCCCGAGTCCTCCAGGTTGGAGGAGATACAATCCTGCTGCTTACTCCCTTGACCATGCCTATCCATGCCTGCTTGGTTGGAGAGTTGTCTTCTTCCTCCTGTTCATGGGAGAGCTCACCTCACTGCAGCCGCAGCTCCCTCAGCTGGACCTCCAGGTAGGACTGGGAGACCTGGGGGAGGGGGGGCCAGCCTTCTCAGGTCTCCTCACCATTCCTGTGGGTGCTGCAGCCTAAAAAATCCAACTGCTGGTGAGCTTCTCTGCAAAATGGTGTGGGACTTTTAAAGAGAAATCCTTCCTCTGACATAATGGTCGCTTCATCTCGCCATCCTCCCTAATTGGTCAGTGAGCTCCGACGCTGGTTTTTAAATGGTTTGCTCTGGCAAAGAGCAACCCGGAGGCTTGACAAAACGGAGGTCCGATTTGGGACCCGAAAACGGTCCCGCTGTTTCACCAGAGACTGAGGCGGTAAGATTCCGCCCTATGGTTCCCTTGCACATGTTGCTAATGCCTCAAATTTAAAATTCTCACCCTTGTTTTCAAATCCCTGCAGGGCCTTGCCCCTCCCAATCTCTGTAATCCTCTCCAGCCCTTCAAAGCCTCTGAGATCTCTGTGCTCCTCCAATTCTGGCTTCTTGTGCATCCCCGATTTTAATCACTCAACCATTGACGGCCGTGCTTTCAGCTACCTGGGCCGTATGCTCTAGAATTCCCTCCCTAAACTGCTCCGCGCCTCTAATTCTCCCTCCTCCTTTAAGATGCTCCTTAAAACCTACTTCTTTGGCCAAGCTTTTGGTCACCCATTCTAATATTGCTTTATGTGTCTCGGTGTCAAATTTTGTCTGATTACGCTCCTGTGAAGCACCTTGGGACAGTTTTACTCCGTTAGAGGTGCTATATAAATGGAAGTTTTTGTTGTTGCTACAATCGCCTGCTCCACAAACGCAGCTGGCGACATACAGGAGGGTCCTCAGCGATCTTAAGTGTCCGGCTTGCTTGCTGAAATCCTACAATCCTCATCCCCTACCCCTCCACAAACAGCAAATACAAAAGGACAGCCTGACGGACAGCCATATTTACTGCATAGAAAGCACACAATAAAATGTCCCTGGGGAAACAGGAGCAGATGGCAGATGGGGTCCAGTTTAAAAAGCTAAGTTCATTTGTTGGAAAAACAGCAAAGCACCTGAACAGGTAAACACCCAAAACAACAAAGAAAACCCTGAACCAGTTGGAAACAAGCACAGCTGATACTGGTAGCAAGGCAAGGACAATCTGTTCCCTGATATGCCCATTCCACACAAACACGCAGGGCTTTCTCAAACATGTCAAATGCATTATGGTGTCATTGCTGAATTGAAATATAAAAGCAGGCACTCACTGAGCATACTGCTTGACACGTGAGCAGTGACCTCAATGCCACAGCACTTTACAATCACGTTACTGTGTCTCACAGTGCCCATAGGGATCTACAGCAGCCCAGTGCATCACCTGATCGGCCCAGCAATGTTTTGCTCACAAAACAATGCTCAGGAATCACTGCAGCAGAACAAGGCTTTTTTTAAACAGCAAATTAGTAATGGAACCCTAACCATGCAGAGAGACAAATCACAGGAGCATTCCACTAAAAGGGAGCATCCTAAATTTGCCCAAGTACAACATGGGCCCCATTCATTCAGCGTCCCAGAATGAAACGCCATTGGTACTGATTCCATTTCCTCCCAGATTAGTCAGGGATGTTACCATGTTACTGGAACATGTCTGAGGAATGAAAACTAATTGGAAGATAACCTAATGATATTGTAATAGTGCTCTGACCATACTATGCTGACATTCCAGCATCAAAATCAATGGAATGAGGAGGCCTAGGCACTGCGAAATGAATTACCCTGGTATAGCCACAAAGAGAAAGGAAAAAGAAGCAAATCAGCTCTGTAAGACAACCCTGAACAGGGAAACTAATCTACAAGTAACACAAACTAATAACAGAGTTATTTAACAATTCTACCATCAGGCTAATGACCACTATTGTAGGTGTCAGCTGTGGCATCTGAACAGAAGGTCATGTTCATATCCCTCTCCCGACACTTGAGCACAAAATTTAGTCTGACATTCCAATGCAGCAGTAAGGGAGTGTTGTACTGTTGGAAGTGCTGTCTTTGGATGCGATGTTAAATCTAGGCTCTATCTGCCCTCTCAGGTGGATGTAAATGAATCCCTGTGGTACTATTCCCAAGAAGAGCAGGGGAGCATGGTGTCTGGGTCGATATGTAATTCTCAACCAATAGCTGATCATGATCACAATGCTGCTTATGGGAGCTTGCTGTGTATAAATTGACTGCTGTGTTTCCAAATTTATGACAGTGATTACTATTCAAAATTATGTAATTGGCGGTAAAGCACTTTGGGATGTCCTGAGGTCTTGAAAGGTGCTACAGAAATGGTTGTCCTTTCCAACCTTCCTTCTATACAAAGGAGGCAGAATATCTAGAAGTGCTGTCATGTGACTAATACACTAATGGGTGTCAGGGAGAGAAAACATGGGTGAAAGTGAGGGCCAAGGAGAAGAGAAAAAAAGCAAATAAGGGATACATATAGAGAGAGACTGAAAGCTTTACAGAACAGGCAATAAAGCAAATGACTTTGCAGGTCACCTGACAGTGTGAATTCATACAATGGAGCAATTTTTCTAGTGAATGAACATGGTAGTAATGGGTTATTTTGACTTGCATTTGCAAATTAAACGGATGTTTCAACTCCATGGAACCACTTGACTTCTTCAACATTGCAACAACAACTTGCATTTATATAGTAGTAAACGTAGTAAAGTGTCCCAAGGCGCTTAACAGGAGTGTTATCAGATAACATTTGACACTGAGCCACATAAGGAGATATTAGGATAGATGACCAAAAGCTTGGCTAAAGAGCTAGGTTTTAACCAGCGACTTAAAGGAGGAGAGAGAGAGGTTTAGGGAGGGAATTCTGAAGCTTAGGGCCTGGATAACTGAAGGCAAGGCTGTCAATGGTGGAGTGATTCAAACCGAGGACGCGCAAGAGGCCAGAATGAGGGTATACAGAGATCTTGGAGTGTTGTCGGCTTGGAAGAGATTACAGAAATAGGGAGGGGCAAGGCCATAAAGAGATTTAATTATAATGATGAGAATTAGTATGCATTAGGCTTCAGATGTGCGTTGCCACATGGCTGGGCCACATCATTTAGCAAGGCTACTGGGAATTGGATAGTGTCACCACTACAGTGCAGCTGCATATACTCCTCCCTCCTCAATATGTCATCAATGGCTTGATGGACTCAACACCACCATGAGGAACAGGACCAGGATCTGGACAGATTCAATGCTACTACCAAAACACATATCTCTCCCCTCCATCTCAGCTGCCCTAACAAGGCTTGAACAAATCCTGCACAAGTACCTCCAGGAATCAGATACCATCTGCTCGGTTACCAAACATCCGAAAATGAAAACCAGCTTGTGTTACTGTGCTCCACAGATGCCAATCACTGCCTTGCCAACTACAAGTTTGTCAGGACTGCTTACAGAAAAATGTTAACAAGCGAGGACATTCTGTTCGCCTGAACACAGGACGCATTATGTCTTCTAAGAGCGAGAGGCGTACACAGCTCCCAGTCTGGCTCAAGTCCTGATCTGGCCCAGCTCTCAACTGTGAAATGAGCTGCAGTGAATGTTATGCTACCTTCCCCCTTCGGTGTCAGCCATGGCTTGACTACTAACACTTTGGCCTCTGAGTCATGAGGTTCCCTGTTTAAGTCCCACTCCGGGACTTAGGCACAAAAATCAAGGCTGACACTCCAGTGCAGAACTGAGGGGGTGCTACTCTGTCAGAGGTATTGCATTAGGATGAGACATTAAACTGAGGTCCTGTTTGCCCTCTCAGGTGGATGTAAAAGATCCCATGACACTATTTTGAAGAAGAGTCGGGAAGTTATTCCTGGTGTCCTGGCCAATATTTATCCTTCAATCAACATCACACAAAACAGATTATCTTTATTACATTGCTGTTTGTGGGAGCTTGCTGTGCACAAATTGGCTGCCATGTTTCCTTCATTACAACAGTGATTACACTTCAAAATGTACTTCATTGGTTAAGTGCTTTAAGACACGGTGGTTATGGAAAACACCATATAAATGCAAGTCTTTCTATTTTTCCCTCTCCCTCTAGCTGCGACCCTACAAAGTAGACTTTCTGATCAGCTATGCCCAAAATGCAGGCCTAAAGGATCAGAGAAAAGGGCGTCAGGCTAGATCTCTGCCCAGTTACAGCCCTGTCCAGTTTACCAGTTGTGTTCTGTTAAACCTTTTATGCTGTAAAGGCCTTAAAAAAATTTGTTGTATTAAGCAGGCCAGAGTTTATGTTGATTTTGGCATGAACAGTAAATGTTTTGTTTGAATGTACAGAGGAGAGACCTTAGTTGTTTTGTCGATGCAAATGGGCTTGGGACAAGTTGGTAGGACTGTAGTAAGTTAGCTATACAAGGACAGTGTCCATGAGTCTGAAGTTACCACCTCTCTCTGCACCACCTCCACTTCTCCAGCCATCAAACCAGCAGTTAGAGTGTAGTGTCTCTCCATCACTTGACCACAGACCTGGTTTTCTGCTTCCTTATATATTATGACAGCCAAAAGGTTTTGCTGGGCCTTTTTGTGTTATCCTTTGCATGTTGAAATGCACCTTAATAAAGGCTGTGGGCATTTTTACCTCAGGCACTGCCTTATAAGGGCTGCTTACACATGATTGGACTCCAACTCTGTTCAGCTATCACCCCCAGCTTGGGCTCCACAACCAAAGAGACTGGTATTGTGACCAATGAAACCACAGCTGCCTTATACCATTCAGATCTTCAAATTTAAATCCCAAACTCTCTGTTCCGAAGCTGGCTGAAAACTTCCAAATGCAGACTAATTTGAAACTGGGAATTGCTCTCCCCACGCAGATACTAAAATTTATCCCAGCCGCTGCCTCAAACTTGCAGAACCTCTTAGCTGTGCTATGTTAAGGGGAAGGGGCACAAGTAACAGAACTGTTAAATGTAATTCATCTTTTAAGTGAAAGGTTTTTGAAGTTGTTATTTTGTATGCTATCCATTTGTGTGATTAAGTTAATGATTCGTGAAGCCACTGAATCGTGGGGCACTTCATCTTGATTTAACAAGTGGAGGTAATTAGCCAAATGGAGGTGCTCACACTTGAGCAATCTTAGAAAGAACAGGAAAGTGCTTGCAGTAACACCAGCACTGTGCTTGATTTGCTTCCCGCCCCCCCCCCCCCCCACCCTTGTGGGATGCCCATCAATAAGGATCTGATTTATGAAACTATATCAATCCAGATTTAATTTCAAAATATCTACCCATCTCTATCTGATTAAAGATCATGGTCTTGAAATACCATTGGACTTTGACTGAACCCCAAGATAAATGGTGTAAACTGCTGTTTATGCCTTTTTCTGGGTTCTTCCCCACGTCAAGATAATATCTCGTTTTTATCACACTTGTTGTTGCAAAACTTTTTCCATTATAAATTCTTATGTCGACATTAAATATGGGTTTTGACTGTATAAGCTTATCATTTGGCCATAATCGCTCAAGATTATTTCCCATTTGTTTTTCATGAATTAAAATCTCCAACCTCCAAAATAAGGGTTTAAACAAAATAAAAATGTATAAAAAGTCATATTTTATAATAAGATTAAATTTGTCAATTGGATTGTCTTTTAAGGTCTTCATTAGAGTTTTTACTTGAAGGCCTCAGCTTCTCCCAAGAATCTGGGCTTAGAGTTAATGTTTTTGTCCAGAGTTGAGACTCTGTGATTTTGGATTTTCCCGTCTGAACACAGGCATTGCACTAGTTTCCGAGGACATGTCAGTGCTGTTCAGTCAACTGTACTGCTGTGTTTTTTTTTTAAAGAAAAACTTCTAGAATTTTCTTTATTGTAATTTTTCTTCAAATAATTTGAGAAGAGGACACGTTTCAAAAACTAAATTGAAGTAAAATTTATATTGTGTTTCTTTTCGAGGCCATGTGTGACACTGAGAAAAAAACAAACCAAGACTAGCGAAGTGAGGGGTGAGGAAAATAGTGTCTTTCTTCATTCCAATACTCATTTTCAAAAAAAATGTTGAACTCAACCAATGATTCACCCCTGTGTTTTGTTGATAGTTAGGGCAATGTTAATGGCTATAACCTGTGAGACAGAGATTGTAATTTGTAACACATATGGGACAGTGAGAGAGAAATAAAAAGGAAGGTTGAGAACCTATTTCTTTCCTCATACTACTTTGACATTGTTACAAGAGGTTTTATTTTGTATTAAAATCTTAGACTTCTGTGTGTTTTAAAAAACTGAAAAAAAGATTTTCCATGGACTTGGACACCTGCAGAAAGCTGGAATTTCTGCATGTTGACTTGTACACCA
The DNA here is from genome assembly GCF_036365525.1 of Heterodontus francisci. Classification (NCBI taxonomy): domain Eukaryota; kingdom Metazoa; phylum Chordata; class Chondrichthyes; order Heterodontiformes; family Heterodontidae; genus Heterodontus; species Heterodontus francisci. Next base: position 46,296,298 of record NC_090402.1, on the reverse strand, counting down.
GAATAAGAAAAAGCAAGCAGTTTCAATGAAGCCAGCCAGGGGTTTGACCTCCCCAAAGCAACTCTTGGACCGACAGGGAAGACACTGTGTCGGGTCACATAATGAGCTCAGGAAGGCTTTTTACTTTCACTTTGGACTTTTAAAAACCAGCGAGTTGGACAAAGAACAGGCATTTTGAAACTTAGACCTGACCTGCCTGGAGACTAGAGAAAAGATCTCTCTCTGTCAAGGAGATTTGCATCTCTTAAAAAGAAATCCTGCATTTGAAAGGTGGCAGATTCCTATTGCCTCCTGTCTCTGAAGATTTAGATTAGAGATACAGCACTGAAACAGGCCCTTCGGCCCACCGAGTCTGTGCCGACCATCAACCACCCATTTATACTAATCCTACACTAATCCCATATTCCTACCAAACATCCCCACCTGTCCCTATATTTCCCTACCACCTACCTATACTAGTGACAATTTTTATAATGGCCAATTTACCTACCAATCTGCAAGTCTTTTGGCTTGTGGGAGGAAACCGGAGCACCCGGAGGAAACCCACGCAGACACAGGGAGAACTTGCAAACTCCACACAGGCAGTACCCAGAATCGAACCCGGGTCCCTGGAGCTGTGAGACTGCAGTGCTAACCACTGCGCCACTGTGCCGCCCTCCAGTGTGGTTCCTGTTGCCTCCTGCATTTTGGGAAATCGTAGAACCTGAACAAAGCTTCTACTGCTGGTTTGGCGTTGCTGCTGTGAGCCCTGAGCAGACCAGCTGCTGCATCCCTGCTGAAAGACCTGTGTGACGCCTATTGTAGTCGAATTTCCTTGAATGCCTACCCATCAAAGACTGTTCATCAACCTCGCCTGGCGAAACATTGAGTGGCATCTGACTATTCAACTCTGGGACACCTCATCCGAATAAAGATTACCTACCAGAACGTGTCGAACTGATTTATTTTATTCCTTCTATTCCTAAGAAACAGCTGTATACCAAAGTCCTTTTCCCCCAGTTAACCGTTTTTTTGAATGTACGTGTAGGTACTTGAGGGTTAAGGAACTAAGGAGCTTTTCACATATATATAAATTTATCTCATTAGTAGTTAAGACTTATTATTTATTTTCGAATAAATAGTTAATATTGTTGTTGTTTAAAGAAACCTGATTTGGTGTGCTTTATTCTGGGGGACAAATAATTTGACTATTCTTCGGTAGGTGGAAAAATTTACTGATATGCTGTGACCTGTGGAGTAGTGGAACTGAATTAACAGTGCATTACGTCTGCCATGGTCATAACAACATTAATTTAAAAAGTTGGATTTTGGGCAGAACTAAAGCTTCTTTGAGGACAACATATAGGAAGGGAGGAAAGGGGGAGGAACTAAAATGGGTTAAGTGGGATTAAGAGAGAGGGAATTGAGTGAGAGGGGTATTCTGAGAGCAGGAGGCTGAGGGATTGAGAAACATAGAGTGTAAGGGGCTGTCTGAGAGCAGGAGGAGAAAGTGGGATGGTTGCGATAGAAGAATTGAGTGAAGGGGGAGTGACAGATAAAGAGGGATTAAGTGGCCAAAAATTAGATAGTGCTGATAAGCGGGTGTGAGGACTCAAGATTTGGGACCTGCGCGCGTCGGTTCCATTGGAGGTAGGCAGCACGCAAATTTGGTGCTGCCACCTCATTTCAATAATTGCAGTGTAGGGCTGAGCGGCTCCCGCGCTGCCAGTGCCTCTGCACTCAGCAGGAGGCCGAACAGCATTGTGCAGTAGCACGTGGTGCAGTTAGCCTTCTGTTCTTAAAGGCAGTCTGTCCTTCTTAAAGGGAAGCTGAACTGAATGACAGGTGGCTGCTGCTGAATGCTATTGCTGCAATTCAAAACAAGGATGTGGCGCTGGAGGCCATAGTAGTGGAGATTGACAGGAGTGATGCCATGGTTTTGTAAGGGGCCAAGAGGCCCTCAAGGTCACCCGCGGAAGGGAGTGGGAGCAGGTGGCCAGGGAGGTCAATTCCCAGTGTCTGAACCCAAGGAACTAGAAGCAGCCCCACAGGACGTCTAATGACCTTGCGTGGGTGGTCAAGGTCAGTGAATGTATCTTCACATGATATCTCCTGCCCATCGCTCCACCAGCCTCTCGCACTGCTCAATGCACCATACACCATCGTTCACTCAGCAAGAACCCCTGGCACTCAGGACTCACACATAACATCCAGATACTCCACAACATCCTTTTTCTATATTTGTTCGTGGGATGTGAGCATTGCTCACAAGGCCAGCATTTATTGCCCACCCCTAATTGCCCTTGAGAAGGTGGTGGTGAGCTGCCTTCTTGAACTGCTGCAGTCCATTGGGTGTAGGTCAACCCACAGTGCTGTTAGGGAGGGAGTTCTGGGATCTTGACCCAGTGACAGTGAAGGAACAGTGATATAATTCCCAGTCAGGATGGTGTGTGGCTTGGAGCGGAACTTGCGCGGAACTTGGTGTTCCCATGTGTCTGCTGCCCTTGTGAATCAATGTGGTGGAGGTCATGGATTTTGGAAGGTGCCGTCAAAGATGGATTGTGAATGAGAAGGGGTGTTGAGGGAGGCATGGTTAGGAGAGAGGTTGAAAAAGAGAGGGGCTAATAGAGAGATAGGTGGCTAAAAATTGGACAGCACTCACATACCTCCCAATGCTGCCAGCCTCAAAGCCACCTCTCGCTGCCTTCACATAGAGTCGTAATGGCACAGAAGGAGTCCATTTCGCCCATCTAGTCCACGCTAGCTCTCTGTAGAGCAATCCAAACAGCCCCATTATCCAATCAGTCCCATTTCCCTGCTCAATCCTCATGGCCCTGTAAGTTTATTTCTCTCAAGAGCCCAAAATCTCTCATCCCTGGAACCATTCTGGTAAATTTCCTCTTCACCCTTTCAAGGACCATCACATCCTCTATTTGTGCCCTAACCAGGGCTTTATCAAGGTTCAGCATAACCTCACTGCTTCGGTACTCAATACCTCTATTGATAAAGCCCAAGATCCCATATGCTTTGCTAAGCACTCTTTCAACATGCCCTGCCATGTTTAAAGATCTATGCACATGAGCGGCCCAGATTCCTCTGTCCCGGCACACTCATTAGAAGAGCACCGTTTGTCTATAATTACCTCTCCTTATCCTTTTACCAAAATGCATCACCTCACACTTCTCTGTATTAAATTCATCTGCCACTTGTCTGCCCATTCTGCTAGCCTATCTATGTCCTGTTCCAGTTGATTGGTACCATCATTGTGCTAGAGTTTTCCCCGATCCACATTGACCTCAATTTTACTTGGGTTCCTTGCTGTCACACTCAGTCAAATGCTAGGTTAATGTCAAGAACAGACATCTCTGGAATTCAGCTCTTTTGTCCCTATTTGGAGGGAAAAATTTTGCAGGGATATTGAGAGTGAGCAGGGGAGTGGGGCTAATTGGATAGCTCTTTCAAAGAGTCGGCACAGGCATGATGGGCTGAATGGCCTTCTTTGTTTTGCTGTAAGGTTCGATGATTCTAAGATCCTGATCATTGGTTTTTGCCATTTTTCTCATTGGGTTCCAGTACAGATGTAAGTTGGATGAACCTGATCGGAAAGACCTGGGCTAGTAAACGGCAGAGGAGAAGCTCTATATTTGCCTTCATGGCTCCATTTACACATTACTGACAGACACAATGAGGCCCATTTAGAGTTTTTGGTTGGTCGCAAATTCTGGCAGTGAAGTGGTTCCCCCGCAATTTGGAGGCTCCAATCTCACTGACATTCACAAGGTGAGCTGCAGGGAATCAAACCAGACTTGGCAAAGGGAAACAGGCTGGAGCTGCCATCAGGAAGGCTAGTCATGATCAGGGAAGGTGAGTGTCTCACAGTGGCAGTGTCCCAGCTTAGTTTTGCGGGACCTGGAGGATGGCTCCTGTCACTGCAGGGCCCACAAAAAGAATTCAGCCCTTACCATTGGCTGGGCCTCTTCCCTTCCATGGTCCGTGGAACTGGTTGGAGTGCACTGCGCAGGCAACAACCAGTTCCAGATCGAAAATGACACTCAGGGTCATATTTATGTCCTTGGACCATGATTCCCATATTGCGAGGGACATACTGCCTGAAACAGGCTGACGGTAGGCCCCTTTCAAAATGGCAGAAGCTGCATCGCTAGTATTAATGGGGCAGTGAGGCTATCAATCCCATTTTGAGGCTTTTACTACCTTGTTATCGCCAGGTGATGGGAGTGTGAATTGACCCTAAATGAATCTCCCATCAGGTTGACCAAGATACATGAAATTCTGCTTGAACATCGATGCAACCTTTAGTAATTTAAATCCCTGATTCTGGACTTTAAACTGCCACATAACATATTTTTAACAGCACGGAATCAGCACATATTCAATAACAGTTGTGTATTTTTATTTGCAGCAGAGCCGGAAATTGACAATCTGTCAAAATGCTGGCATGATGTAACCACCCTCTGGCAAGGGCTTATTGCCATCTCCATGGAGTGCTAGGACGCTCTTAGCAACTGGACAAGGTTCCCATTGAAACTTCTCCCAAAAGGTGGCCTGGAACGTGTTGCGATTTGCGTCCGACGACAGGCGCAATCAGTGCGTAGACCAAATTCACGGCAGAAGATGTTGCGCCACTTTGTAGACAAGTACAATTCACCCAAATTGCTTAAAAGTTTTAGAGCATTTATCGATCCCTTTCTCCAACCTTAACTCTTCCTATACTAATGGCCCGGCCTCCTCTCGTCACAGAGATTCACATTTAAGTTTCCTGCAATGGCACTTGCTCAGAGGCTCTCTTCAAATCATAAGCAAATTTTCAGGCACAGCAGGAAACAAAGTCATTTTCCTGGTCTTTTGTTGCAATTATTTAGAAAGAAAATTTTTGCAGAATTTACAAACAGCAACAGGCCATTTGGCTTAAATGCTCCATTCTGGTGTTACTCTTCTACGTGAACCTCCTCCCATTCTGTGAGCATAGTTTTCTATTCCTCCTCACCGTATTTTCTGTTTCTGTGAATGTGCCTTTATTCCATAAATCACATTAAAAATTGAAAAGCTTCCCCGAATGTGAGTTCTTAAACCTGCTGTGCCTAATGTGCATGAATGATAGTTAAATGAGTTGAAGATTTAAATTGTCATATTTAAAAAAGGAACAGGCTGGTGTGCTACATAACTGGGTTCAGGGTTTTTCTTGGGCCCCGATTATTTACGCCGATTTGCACCCATTTTACATTCACGATTCGCTGGAAACTTGAACATAACTTGATAGCGGCAGCATGGGTGTGGGATTGGGGGCAGGTTGCTCTTGTGGAGAAAATGTTGAGCTAGTCTTCGCTCAATATAGGGAGCAGTCTGTCGATCAGACATAGGGTTGCCAACCCTCCAGGATTGTCCTGGAATCTCCATACTTCAGTCCGTCCGATATTGCACTCCTGCCCACTGCCGCCTCCTGTCATTTTCGGAAGGGAAAGTGGCACAGTTGGGGACAGTGATTAAAACCTCCTGGACCTCGAGTTGCCGAGATCCTGGATGTTTTGCCACTTGCTTCAGTCCCTGCTCGCCCGATTCCCGGACAGATTTAAAATCAGGGTACAGATTCGAGTAAAGAGAGAGAAAAACACACTGATAAATAAAAAGAAAGAGATATGAACGTATGAACATATGAATTAGGAGCAAGAGTAGGCCACTTGGCCCTTCGAGCCTGCTCTGCCATTCAATAAGATCATGGCTGATCTGATTGTAACCTCAACTCCACATTCCCGCCTACCCCGATAACCTTCCACTCCCTTACTTATCAAGAATCTATCTACCTCTGCCTTAAAAATATTTAAAGACTCTGCTTCCACTGCCTTTTGAGGAAGAGAATTCCAAAGACTCACGAACCTCAGAGAATATATTTCTCCTCATCTCTGTCTTAAATGGGCGACCCCCTTATTTTTAAATAGTGACCCCTAGTTCTAGATTCTCCCACAAGGGGAAACATCCTTTCCACATCCACCCTGTCAAGACCCCTCAGGATCTTATATGTTTCAATCAAGTCGCCTTTTATTCTTCTAAACTCTGGTGGATATAAGCCCAGCCTGTCCAACCTTTCCTCATAAGACAACCCATCCATTCCAGGTATTAGTCTAGTAAAGCTTCTCTGAACTGCTTCCAACGCATTTACATCCTTCCTTAAATTAGGAGTCCACTACTGTACACAATACTTCAGATGTGGTCTCAACAATGTCCTGTATAACTGAAGTATAATCTCCCTACTTTTATATTCAATTCCCCTCGCAATAAATGATAACATTCTATTAGCTTTCCTAATTACTTGCTGTACCTGCATACTAACCTTTTGCGATTCATGCACTCGGACATCCAGATCCCTCTGCAACTCACAGCTCTGCAATCTCTCACCATTTAGATAATATGCTTCTTTTATATTCTTCCTGCCAAAATGGACAATTTCACATTTTTCCACATTATACTCCATTAGCCAGATCTTTGCCCACTCACTTAACCTATCTATATCCCTTTGTAGCCTCCTTATGTCCTCTTCACAACTTACTTTCCTATATATCTTTGTGTCATCAGCAAATTTAGCAATCATACCTTCGGACGCTTCATCCAAGTCATTTATATAAATTGCAAAAAGTTGAAGCCCCAGCACAGATCCCTGCGCCACACCACTTGTTACATCTTACCAACCAGAAAATGACCCATGTACGTCGACTCTCCGTTTTCTGTTAGCTAGCCAATCTTCTATCCATATCCTATGTTACCCCATACCATGAGCTTTTATTTTCCGCAATAACCTTTGATGTGGCACCTTATCAAATGCCTTCTGGAAATCTAAGTACAATACATCCACCAGTTCTCCATTATCCACAGCACATGTTACTTCTTCAAAGAACTCCAATAAATTGGTTCTACTTGATTTCCCTTTCACAAAACCATGTTGACTCTGCCTGATTGCCTTGAATTTTTCTAATTGCCTTGCTATAACGTCTTTAATAATAGTTTCTAATATTTTCCCTAAGACAGATGTTAAGCTAACTGGCTTGTAGTTTCTTGCTTGCTGTCTCCCTCCTTTTTTGAATAAAGGAGTTACATTGGCTATTTTTTTATCTAATGGATCCTTCCCTAATGGGAGGAAAGATCTTGTAACAGTCTCTATCATGAGGGACAAGTATTTGACAAACTAATGGGATTAAAGGCAGACAAGTTGCCAGGACCTGATGGCCTGCATCCAAGGATTTTAAAGGAAGTGGCTGCAGTGGAGGAATTGGTCGAAATGTTCCAGAACTCACTGGATTCCGGGAGGGTCCCAGCGGATTGGAAAACCACTAATGTAACGCCCCTGTTCAAGAAGGGAGGGAGACAAAAAGCAGGAAACTATAGGCCAGTCATCCTAACATCGGTCGTTGGGAAAATGCTAGAGTTAAGGAAGAAATAGCAGGTCATTTAGAAAAGCTTAACGCAATCAAACAGAGTCAACATGGTTTTGTGAAAGGGAAATCATGTTTGACAAATTTTCTTGACTTCTTTAAGGATATAACAAGCAGAGTTGATAAAGGGGAACCAGTAGATGTAGTGTATTTGGATTTCCAGAAGGCATTCGATAAGGTGCCACATAAAAGATTATTGCACAAGATAGGAGTTCACTGTATAGGGGGTAATGTATTAGCATGGATTGAGCATTGGTTAACTCATGGAAGACAGAGAGTCGGGATTAATGGGTCTTTTTCAGGTTGGAAAGACGTAACTAGTGGAGTGCCACAAGAATCAGTTCTAGGGCCTCAATTATTTAGTATCTATATTGATGACTTGGAGGAGGGGTAGAGTGTAATATATCCAAATTTGCTGACGATACAAAAATAGGTGGGTGGGCATATTGTGATAAGGACATAAGGAATCTGCAAGGGTATATAGATAGGTTGAGTGAGTGGGAAAAAACTTGGCAGATGGAGTTTAATGTAGGAAAGTGTGAGGTCAGGCACTTTGGTAGGAAGAATCAAAAGGCAGACTATTATTTCAATGGAGAGAGACTTCAAAAATGTGCAGTACAGAGGGATCTGGGTGTTCTTGTGCATGAAACACAAAAAGTTAACATGCAGGTGCAGCAAGTAATTAAGAAGGCAAATCGAATTTTGGCCTTTATTGCTAGGGGGTTGGAGTTTAAAAATAAGGATGTCTTGTTACAACTGTACAGGGTGTTGGTGAGGCCACACCTGGAGTACTGTGTACAGTTTTGGTCCCTGTATTTAAGAAAGGATGTACTGGCATTGGAGGCAGTTCAAAAGAGATTCACTAGGCTGATTCCTGGGATGAAGGGGTTGAATTATTAAGAACAGCTAAACAGGTTAGGCCTTTATTCCTTAGAGTCTAGAAGAATGAGGGGTGATTTTATTGAAACATACACGATTCTGAGGGGGCTTGACAGGGTAGATGTTGAGAAGATGTTTCCACTAGTGGGGGAATCTCGAACTAGGGGACATAGTTACAGAATAAGGGGACACTCATTTAAAACTGAGATGCAAAGAAATGTCTTCTCTCAGAGAAGTGAATGTCTGGAATTCTCTACCCAAGAGAGTTGTGGAGACTAGATCACTGAAAGTATTTAAAGAGGAGGTAGATAGATTTGTGAAATATTGGGGAGTTGAGGGCTATGAGGAGCTGGCATGAAAGAGGAGTTGAGGTCTGGGGCAGATCAGCCATCATCTTATTGAATGGTGGGGCAGGCTTGAGGGGCCGAATGGCCTACTCCTGCTCCTATTTCTTATCTTCTTATGTTCCCTGAATCTAGGGGATTTTGTAAAATTAAAACCAACGCATCGACTATCTCACTCGCCACTTCTTTTAACACCCTAGGATGAAATCTATCAGGAACCGGGGACTTGTCAGCCCGCAGCTCCAACAATTTGTTCAGGACCATTTCCCTGGTGATTGTAATTTTCTTGAGTTCCTCTCTCCCTTCCATTTCCTGATTTACAGCAATTTCTGGGATGTTACTTGTATCCGCTTTAGTGAAGACAAATATACAAACTGGGTGGTTTTATTTTAATAAAAAAAGGCCCAACAGATGAAACTCTCCGCCGAACAAAGGCTGTGGAGGTGTGCTGCCACTGCCCGGTAAACGGGACATAGAGACAGTGAAACATTCATATACACCATCAGAAAGAGAGATACATGCACCCAAAGAGACAGTGACATACACATGTATAAAGTGAAATAGAGGTATGCAGATACTGCTGAAGAGAGGCCCAGACAGAGTGAGAGAGAGAGACATGCTGAGAGAGATCCACAGAGCAAGAGAGAGAGAGGGAGACCCAGAGAGAGAGAGAGATCCACTGTGAGAAAGACCCAGAGAGAGAGATAGATACCCAGAGACAGAGACTCAGCGAGAGAGAGAGAGAGTGAGATCCACAAACAAAGACACAATAACAGAGACACATAGATATGGCAACACAGATATAGAGACATACAGATGCTGAGACAGACATACGCAGAGACACAGACACAGAGACACAGAGACAGACAGAGACACACAGATGCAGACACACAGACACACAGACACAAAGACAGACACACACAGAGACACACAGACACTGAGACACACAGTGTGGCTGGAATTTTCTCATCAGGTAAGTTGTCCGCCACTGGGACCGAAAGCGGGACTCAATCCCACGACGGGACCCTGCGGTGGCATTTTACCGGCGGCAGCCGATTAAGAGGACACCGCCAGGACTGCTGTCCAGTTGAGGATAGGGGCTCGCCTCCCAGGGCTGCTGGTCCAATCAGAGAGCCACTAACTCAACAGTCTTGTCAGTGCCACTGATAGAGGTGGCCACTGCTGAAGCTGAAGGAGAGGATGCCTCCACGCTGAGGCACCCTCGCAGATAAGATAAATATTTTTCTGCATAGAGGGCCAGGCAGACAGACCACAGTGATTTGGGGAGGTGCATCCTCCATCAGTGGCGCTGTAGCTATGGGGGCGGCCTTTGCCGTCGGGGAACACCTCTGTGGGCCATGGAGCGGCCAAAAAGGAGCCACCCCTTCCCCCAGTCTCCCCAAGTGGCAGCTCCGCCTCTCAATGCTGCTAAACTGCCAGCAGGGGCGGGAAGTGGCCCTTAATTTTGCGCTTAACTGGGTGTAATTGGCTGCCCAGTGGGTGGCCATGCGACTGAGGATCCCGCTGCTGCTAATATCCAGGACCAGGAAGACATCGGGCTCCCCTCCCAGCACCTTCTGCCTCCACTTTACCTGCCTCCCAGTCTGTCTCCAGAGGGCTGGTAAAATCCAGCCCATATCTACAGAGACACACTAATACGAATGGATGATCCATCTCGGCCTCCTCCTGAGGTCCCCAGCATCACACATGCCAGTCTTCAGCCAATCCGATTCACTCCACGTGATATCAAGAAATGACTGAAGGCAGTGGATACTGCAAAAGCTATGGGTCCTGACAACACTCTGGCAATAGTACTGAAGACCTGTGCTCCAGAACTAACTGCGCCCCTAGCCAAGCTGTTCCTGTACAGCTACAACGCTGGCATCTACCCGACAATGTGGAAACTTGCCCAAGTATGTCCTGTACACAAAAAGCAGGACACGTCCAACCTGGCCAATTACTGCCCCATCAGTCTATTCTCAATCATCAGCAAAGTGATGGAAGGGGTCATCGACAGTGCTATCAAGCGGCCCTTGCTCAGCAATACCCTACTCATTGGCGCTCAGTTTGGGTTCTGCCAGGGTCACTCAGCTCCTGACCTCATTACAGCCTTGGTCCAAACATGGACAAAAGGGCTAAATTCCAGAGGTGAGGTGAGAGTGACTGCCCTTGTCATCAAGGCAGCTTTTGACCTAGTGTGGCATCAAGGAGCCGTAGAAAAACTAGAGTCAATGGCAATCGGGGGAAAACTCTCCACTAGTTGGAGTCATATCTTCCAGAAGAACATAGGAGCAGGAGTAGGCCATTCAGCCCATCGAGCCTGCCCCACCATTCAATATGATCGTGGCTGATCATCCACTTCAATGCTTTCTTCTCACACTATCCTCATATCCCTTAATGTCATTGATGTTTAGAAATCTGTCAATCTCTGCTTTAAACATACTCAATGACTGAGCTTCCACAAAGCTCGGAGTAGAGAATTACAAAGGCTCACAACCCTCTGAGTAAAGAGATTTCTCCTCATCTCGGTCCTAAGTGGCTTCCCCCTTATTTTAATTGTGTCCCTGGTTCTAGATTCACCAACCAGGGGAAACATCTTAAATGCATCTACCCTGTCTATCCCTTTAAGTATTTTGTAGGTTTCAATGATATCCCCCCTCATTTTTTGAAACTCTAGAGAATACAGGCCCAGTTTTCCCAATCTCTCTTCATAGGTCAGTCCCGTCCTCCAGGGTACAAGTCTGGCGAACCTTCGTTGCACTCTCTCAATGGCAATATAAGATGGTTGTGGTTGTTGGAGGTCAATCACTTCAGTCCCAGGACATCACTGCAGGAGTTCCTCAGGGTAGTGTCCTAGACCCAACCATCTTCAGCTGCTTCATCAATGACCTTCCCTCCATCATAAGGTCATAAGTGGGGATTTTGCTGATGATTGCACAAAGTTCAGCACCATTCGCAACTCCTCAGATACTGAAGCAGCCCGTGTCCAGACACAGCAAGACCTGGACAATCCAGGCTTGGGCCGATAAGTGGCAAGTAACATTCGGGCCACACAAGTGTCAGGCAAAGACCATCTCAAACAAGAGAGAATCTAACCATCTCCCCTTGATGTTCAATGGCATTACCATTGCTGAAACCCCCACTATCAACATCCTGAGGGTAACTACTGACCAGAAACTGAACTAGACCAGCATGTCAGAGGTTGGGAATTCTGCAGCGAGTAACTCAACTCCTGACTCCCCAAAGCCTGTCCACCATCTACAAGGCACAAGTCAGGAGTGTGATGGAATACTCTCCGCTTGCCTGGATGGGTGCAGCTCCAACAACACTCAAGAAGCTCGTCACCATCCAGGACAAAGCAGCCTGCTTGATTGGCACCCAATCCACCACTTTCAACATTCACTCCCTCCACCACCGACGCATTGTAGCAGCAGTGTGTACCATCTACAAGATGCACTGCAGCAAATCATCATGGCTCCTTCAACAACACCTTCCAAACCTGCAACCTCTACCACCTAGAAGGACACCAAATGCATGGGAACACTACCAGCTGCAAATTACCCTCCAAGCCACACACCACCCTGACATGGAACTATATCACTGTTCCTTCACTGAGTCAAAATCCTGGAACTCCCTTCCTAACAGCACTGTTGGTGTACCTACACCTCAAGGACTGCAGCGGTTCAAGAAGGCAGCTCACCACCACCTTCTCAAGGGCAATTAGGGATGGGGAACAAATGCTGGCATAGCCAGTGATGCCTACATCCCATGAATGAATAAAAAACACAGGCAAACAGATACAGAGACACACAGACACAGAGACACACACAGAGATACACAAAAACAGAGACACACAGACACAGCTAGAGACCCAGATATAGAGACACGCAGACACAGATATGGAGACACAGACACTGACATGCAGATATAGATAGTGACACAGACACTGACACACAGATACAGAAATGCACAGACTCCAATACAGAGAAATACAGAGAAAAATACAGAGACACACAGATACAGAGACGCACAGAGTCGCACAGAGACACACTAAAAAAAAATCAGGCAGGTAATGCAGGAGACCCCTGAGTGCATCTCGCTCTCCAACAGGTATTCAGTTCTGAATACTGAGGAAAGTGATGCTTCACCTGGGCAGTGCAGCCAGTGCCAAGGCCATGGCACCACGGGTGGCTCAGCTGCATAGGGGGATACATGTTGGATTGGAAGAGCCATAGTGATAGGTGATTCAGTAGTCAGGGGATCAGACAGGCGTTTTTGTGGCCACAGACATGAATCCAGGATGGTGTGTTGCCTCCCTGGTGTCAGGGTCAAGGATGTCTCTGAGCGGCTGCAGAGCATCCTGAAGGGGGAGGGTGAACAGCCAGCAGTTGTGGTGCACATCGGAACCAACGACATAGGGAAAAAGAGGGATGTGGTCTTGCAGTCAGAATTTAGGGAGCTAGGTAAGAAATTAGCAAGCAGGACATCAAAAGCAGTAATCTCTGGATTACTCCCAGTGCCATGCGTAAGTGAGTATAGAAATAGAAGGATAAGACAGATGAATGCGTCGCTAGAAAGATGGTGCAGGAGGAAGGGCTTCAGATTCCTGGGACATTGGGACCGGCTCTGGGGGAAATGGGACCTGTACAAGCTGGACGGGTTGCACCTGAACGGAACCAGGACTGAGTTCCTTGCGAGACGTTTTGCTTGTGCTGTGGGGAGGGTTTAAACTAGTTTGGCAGGGGGATGGGGACCTGAGGGTAGACTCAGCTGGGTCAAAATCAGAAATGAAAATGGAAGGCAGAAAATTAATGGATGAGTCTGGAAGACAGAGGAAATGAGGATTAGAAAATAAAAAAAAGAGTTTGGAAGTGCTCAAGGGGATCTATTTCAATACAAGGAGTATAGCAAATAAAACAGATGAGCTGACAGCACAGATAAACACGTGGCAGTATGATATCATAGCTATTACAGAAACATGGCTTAAGGAGGGTCAGGAATGGCAGCTCAATGTTCCTGGTTACAGGGTTTTCAGACGTGATAGGGAGGGGGATAAGAAAGGAGGAGGAGTGGCAAGTTTGGTCAAGGAAACTATTACAGCTGTGAGGAGGGATGATATGTTGGAAGGTTCATCAAATGAGGCCATATGGATTGACCTAAGGAACAAAAAAGGGGCAATCACACTGCTGGGAGTGTACTATAGACCCCCAAACAGTCAGAGGGAGATAGAAGAGCAGATATGTAGGCATATCTCTGAGAAGTGCAAGAACAAGTAATAGTAAGGGATTTTAATTACCCCAATATTAATTGGGATAGTTTTAGTGTGAAAGGAATTGAGGGAGCAAAATTCTTGAGGTGCATTCAGGAGAATGTTTTTCGCCAGTCTGTAGCAAGTCCAACAAGAGAGGGTGCAGTTTTAGACTTAGTTTAAGGAAATGATGATGGGCAGGTGGAAGGAGTGGCAGTAGGAGAGCATTTTGGTGGTGGTGATCATAATTCAGTCAGCTTTAACATAATTATGGAAAAGGACAGAGGAGTTAGAGTTCTCAATTGGAACAAGGCCAATTTTACTAAAGTGAGGAGTGATTTAGCGAAAGTGGACTGGAAACAGCTACTTAAAAGTAAATCAGTGTCAGAACAGTGGGAGGCATTCAAAGGGAAGATTCTGGGGTACAGGGTAAACATGTTCCCACAAAGAAAAAGAGTGAGGCGGCCAAACCTAGAGCCCCATGGATGTCAAGGAGCCTACAGGGTAAGATAAGGCAGAAAAGGAAAGCTTATGACCGACACTGAGAACTCAATACTACAGAAAGCTGAGAGTATAGAAAGTGGAGGGGCGAAATCAAAAAGGAAATTAGGAAAGCAAAGAGAGGGCATGAAAGAATATTGGCAAGCAAAATCAAAGTGAACCCAAAGACATTTTATCAATACATTAAGAGTAAGAAGACTAAGGAGAGAGTAGGACCCAAAAAAGACCAAAAAGGTAACCTATGTGTAGGAGCAGAAGATATTGGCATGGTTCTCAATGAATACTTTGCGTCTGTCTTCACAAAAGAGGGGAACGATGCAGATATTGTAGTTAAGGAGGTGTGAAGTATTGAATGTGATAAACACAGGGAGAGAGGAAGTATTAATGGGATTAGCATCCTTGAAAGTTGATAAATTACCAGGGCCAGATGAACTGTATCCTAGGCTGTTAAAAGAAGGAAGAAAGGAAATAGCAGAGGGTCTGACCATCATAGAGTCATAGAGCCATAGAGTTATACAGCACAGAAACAGGCCCTTTGGCCCATCTTGTCTGTGCCGGCCATCAAGCACCTAACTATTCTAATCTCATTTTCCAGTACTTGGTCCGTAGCCTTGTATGCTATGGCATTTCAAGTGCTCATCTAAATATTTCTTAAATGTTGTGAGGGTTCCAACTCTACCACCTCTTCAGGCAGTACATTCCAGATTCCAACCACCCTCTGTGTGAAAATTTTTTTCCTCAAATCCCCTCTAACCCTTCTATCCCTTACCTTAAATCTATGCCCCCTGGTTATTGATCCCTCCGTAAAGGGAAAACGTTTCTTCCTATCTAACCTATTAATGCCCCTCATAATTTTATATACCTCAATCATATCTCCCCTCAGCCTTCTCTGCTCTAAGGAAAACATCCCGAGCCTTTTCAGTCTCTCTTCATAGCTGAAATGCTCCAGCCCTGGCAACATCCTGGTGAATCTCCTCTGCACCCTCTCCAGTGCAGTCACATCCTTCCTATAGTGTGGTGCCCAGACTGTACACAGTACTCCAGCCTAACTAGCGTTTTATACAGCTTCATCATAACCTCCCTGCTCTTATATTCTATGCCTTGGCTAATAAAGGCAAGTATCCCATATGCCTTCCTAACCCCCTTATCTACCTGTGCTGCTGCCTTCAGTGATCTATGGGCAAGTATACCAAAGTCCCTCTGTTCCTCTGCACTTCCTAGGGTCCTACCATCTATTGTATATTCCCTTGCCTTGTTAGTCCTCCCAAAATGTATCACCTCACACTTCTCTGGATTAAATTCCATTTGCCACTGCTGCGCCCATCTTACCAGCCCATCTATATCATCCTGTAATCGAAGGCTTTCCTCCACACTATTTACGACACCACCAATTTTCGTGTCATCTGCGAACTTACTGATCATACCTCCTGTATTCATGTCTAAATCATTAATGTACACTACAAACAGCAAGGGACCCAGCACCGATCTCTGCGGTACACCACTGGTCACAGGTTTCCACTCGTAAAAACAACCTTCGACCATCACCCTCTACCTACTGCCACAAAGCCAATTTTGGATGCAATTTGCCAAATTGTCCTGGATCCCATGAGCTCTTACCTTCTTAACCAATCTCCCATGTGGGACCTTATCAAAAGCCTTACTGAAGTCCATGTACACTACATCTACTGCTTTACCCTCATCTACACATCTACGCCCTGCCTCGAAAAATTCAGTCACGTTAGTTAGACATGATCTTCCCCAACAAAGCCATGCTGACTATCCCGGAGTAATCCCTGCCTCTCCAAGTGGAGATTAATCCTGTCCCTCAGACCTTTTTCCAATAGTCTCCCAACCATTGATGATAGACTCACCGGCCTGTAATTACCTGGTCTATCCCTGCTACCCTTCTTGAATAATCGTCCCACATTTGCTGTCCCCCAATCCTCTGGTACCTCTCCTGTGGCCAGAGAGGATTTGAAAATTTGTGTCAGAGCCCCTGCTATCTCCTCCCTTGCCTCACATAACAGCCTGGGATACATCTCATCTGGGCCTGGGGATTTATCCACTTTTAAGCCCACTAAAACTGTTAATACTTCTCCCCTTTCAATGCTAATTTGTTCAAGTATATCACAATTCCCCTTCCTGATCTCTACACCTACATCGTCCTTCTCCATAGTGAACACAGATGAAAAGTAATCATGTAAAACCTCACCTATGTCCTCCAGCTCCACACACATTTTGCCACTTTGGTCCCGAATGGGCTCTACTCTTTCCATGGTTATCCTCTTGCCTTTAATATACTTATAAAACGCCTTAGGATTTTACTTTATCTTGCCTGTCAGTGTTTTTTCATGTCCCCTCTTCGCTCTCCTAATTACATTTTAAGTGCCCCCCTACACTTTCAACACTCCTCTAGTGCCTCCATCGTTTTCAGCCCTCTGAATCTGCCATAAGCCTCCGTTTTTTTCCTGATCCAATCCTCTATATCCCTTGATATCCAGGGTTCCCTGGACTTGATGGTCCTACCCTTCACCTTAACGGGTACATGTTGGCTCTGAACTCTCACTATTTCCTCTTTGAATGACTCCCACTGGTCTGATGTAGACTTTCCTACATGTAGTTGCTCCCAGTCCACTTTGGCCAGATCCTGTTTTATCCTATTAAAATCGGCCTTCCCCCAATTCAGTACCTTTATTTCCAGTCCATCTTTGTCCTTTTCCATAACTACCTTAAACCTTACAGAGTTATGGTCACACCTCAAAAATGCTCCCCCACTGACACTTCTACCACTTGTCCAGCTTCATTCACTAGGATTAGGTACAGTACCGCCCCTTCTCTTGTAGGACTTTCTACGAACTGCCTCAAAAAGCTCTCCTGTATGCATTTTAAGAATTCCGCCGCCTTTAAGCCTTTTGCACTAAGACTATCCCAGTTGATATTGGGGAAGTTGAAATCCCCTACTATTATTAGTCTATTATTTTTACACTTCCCTGCGATTCGCCTACATATCTGCTCCTCTATCTCTCCCTGACTGTTTGGATGCCTGTAGTACACTCCCAGCCAGGTGGTTGCCCCCTTTTTGTTTTTAAGTTCCACCCATATGGCCTCATTTGAGGAACCTTCTCAGATATCATCCCTCCTTACTGAAGTAATTGACTCCTTGATCAACAGTGCAATGCCACCTCCTCTTTTACCCCCTCCCCTGTCATGCCTGAAGATTCTATACCCTGGAATATTGAGCTGCCAGCCCTGCCCCTCCCTCAACCATGTCTCTGTGATAGCAATAATTTCATAATCCCATGTGATAATCAACGCCCTCAATTCATCTGCCTTACTAGTAAGACTCCTTGCACTAAAATAGATGCAATCCTTCCTTGCATTTTTCACTTGTGCCTTAACAGGTCTATATTTGCTCTGCCTTCCAGACTGACTCAGTTTCTCTTCAATATTTGACTGTGCATCACCCCCTCACTGTACCTCCACTCTGTATCCCACTCCCCTGCCAAATTAGTTTAAACTGTTCCCCCCCTACCCCCCCCAACAGCACTAGCAAACCTCCCAGTAAGGATGTTGGTTCCGTTCCGGTTCAGGTGCAACCTGTCCAACTTGGACAGGTCCCACCTTTGCCAGAAACAGACCCAGTGATCCAGGAAACTAAAGCCCTCCCTGCTGCACCATCTCCTCAGCCACGCATTCATCTGCTCTATCCTCCTATTCTTATACTCACTAGCACGCGGCACCGGGAGTAATCCAGAGATTACAACCTATGAGGTCCTGCTTTTTAATCTGCCACCTAACTCCCTCAATTCTTGATTCATCCCTCTTTCCACCTATGTCATTGGTACCAATGTGTACCATCACCTCTGACTATTCACCCTCCCCCTTCAGAATGTCCTGCAGCCGCTCCAAGACATCCTTGACCCTAGCACCAGGGAGGCAACATACCATCCTGGAGTCTCGTTTGCGGCCACAGAAACGCCTATCTGTTCCCCTTACAATTGAATCTCCTATCAGTATGGCTCTCCCACTCTTTTTCACCCCCTCCTGAGCAGCAGAGCCATCTGTGGTGCCACAAACTTGGCTGTTGCTGCTTTCCCCTGGGAGGCCATTCCCCCCCAACAGTATTCAAAATGATATATCTGTTTGAAAGGGGGATGGCCACAGGGGACTCCTGCACTACCTGCTTGTGCCTACTCCTCCTCCTGGTGGTCACCCATCCCTTTTCTGCCTGTGCAGCCATTACCTGCGGTGTGACCACCTCGCTAAACGTGCTATCCACGACGTCCTCAGCATCGCGGATGCTCCACAGTGAATCCACCCACAGTGAGTCCATCCGCAGCTCCAGCTGCGCAATGCGGTCAGCTAGTAGCTGCAACTGGACACATTTCCTGCACACATGGTCGCCAGGGACACTGGAAGTGTCCCTGATTTCCCACATAGCGCAGGAGGAGCATGCCACGGGGCTGAGCTCTCCTGCCATGACTTAGCCTTAGATTAAGCTCCTTAGTTACTCCCTTTAATTTAGAGTACTAATTATGCTAGGGACCTTATTCCACTCCAAACACTACCTCCTACAATCTAAATCCCTACCTTTACTTTTACTTCAGATATTGAAAGTAAGGAAAAAAGGGTAGAAATACCCACCTGTTCCTACTTACCAAGCAGCTGCCTCCCTTTGCAACGGGTCACTTTCTGAACTGTGACATCGGTCGTGGAACTCTCTCGCTGGCCCTGTGAGAGTGTGTGAGAGTATGCCTCTTTTAAGCCGTTGCAACCCCTGCTCGCCGGTGCCTGTCTCCTCGCAGGTCTGCCTTGGACTCGTCAAGTACTCACCGGAGACAGGTATGGTGCTGGAAGATTGGAGAATTGTTCATGTTGTACCTCTGTTTAAAAAGGGAGCGAAGGATAAATTGAATAATTAGAGGCCAGTCAGTCTAACCTCAGTAGTGGGCAAATTATTGGAATCTATTCTGAGAGACAGAATAAATTGTCACTTAGAAAGGCACAGGTTAATCAAGGATAGTCAGCATGAATTTGTTAAGGGAAGATCTTGTTTGACCAACTTGATCAATTTTTTTGACAAAGGAATGAGGAAGATAGATGAGGGTAGTGCAGTTGATGTGGTCTACATGGATTTTAGCAAGGCTTTTGGCAAGGTCCCACATAGCAGACTGGTTAAAAAAATAAAATCCCATGGGATCCAGGGAAGTGCATCAAGGTGGATACAAAATTGGCTCAGTGGCAGGAAACAAAGGGTAATTATTGACAGGTGTTTTAGCGACTGGAGGGCTGTTCCAGTGGCATTCCGCAGGGCTCAGTACTGGGTCCCCTGCTTTTTGTAGTATATATTAATGACTTGGATGTAAATGTAGGGGGCATGATAAAGTAGTTTGTGGACAACACAGAGATTGGCCATGTGGTAGATAGCGAGGAGGATAGCTGTGGGCTGCAGGAAGATATCGATGGTCTGGTCAAATGGGCAGAAAAGTGGCAAATGGAATTCAACTTGGAGAAGTGTGGGCTGATGCATTTGGGGAGGTCAAACAAGGCAAAGGAATACATGATTAATGGGAAAATATTGAGAAGTGTAGAGGAAGTAAGGGCCCTTGGAGTGAATGTCCACAGATCCCTGAAGGTAGCAGGACAGGTTGATAAGGTGGTTAAGGAGGCATATGGAATCCTTTCCTTTATTAGCCGAGGTATAGACTACAAGAGTAGGGAGGTTATGCTGGTTCTGTATAACTCATTGGTTAGGCCACAACTTAAGTACTGTGTGCAGTTCTGGTCACCTCATTACAGAAAGGATGTAATTGCATTAGAGAGGGTACAGAGGAGATTTACGAGCATGTTGCAAGGACTGGAAACTTGCAGCTATGAGGCTGTTCTCCTTGGAACAGAGAAGGCTGAGAGGAGATCTGATTGAAATGTACAAAATTTTGAGGGGTCTGGACAGAGTGGAGGTGAAGGGTCTGTTCACCTTAGCAGAGAGGTCAGTGACGAGGGGGCATAGATTTAAAGTGATTGGTAGAAAAATTAGAGGGGAGATAAGGAAAAACATTTTCACCCAGAGGATGGTGATTGTCTGGAACTCACTGCCTGAAAGGCTAGTTGAGTCAGAGACTCTCAACTCATTCAAAAGGAGTCTGGATATTCACCTCAAGTGCTGTAAGCTGCAGGGCTACAGACCAAATGCTGGAAGATGGGATTGGAATAGGTGGATCGTTTTTCGGCCGGCACAGACACAATGGGCCTCTTTCTGCGCCTTAAACTTTCTATGATTCAATGATTCTAAACAGAGACACACAGAAAGATTCAGAAACACACACATACAGAGACACACAGATACAGAGACATACAGAAACACACAGATACAGAGACACACAGAAACACACAGATACAGAGACATACAGAGACACACACATACAGAGACAGACAGAGACACACAGATACAGAGACACACAGAAACACACAGATACAGAGACATACAGAGACACACACATACAGAGACACACAGAAACACACAGATACAGAGACATACAGAGACACACAGATACAGAGACACACAGAAACACACAGATACAGAGACATACAGAGACACACAGATACAGACATACAGAGACACACACATACAGAGACAGACAGAGACACACAGATACAGAGACACACAGAAACACACAGATACAGAGACATACAGAGACACACAGATACAGAGACACACAGAAACACACAGATACAGAGACATACAGAGACACACACATACAGAGACAGACAGAGACACACAGATACAGAGACACACAGAAACACACAGATACAGAGACATACAGAGACACACAGATACAGAGACACACAGAAACACACAGATACAGAGACATACAGAGACACACACATACAGAGACACACAGAGACACACAGATACAGAGACACACAGAAACACACAGATACAGAGACATACAGAGACACACACATACAGAGACACCCAGATACAAGATTTTAAAAAATATTCGTTCATGGGATAGGGATATCGCTGGCTAGGTCAGCATTTATTGCCCATCCCTAATTGCCCTTGAGAAGGTGGTGAGCTGCCTTCTTGAATTGCTGCAGTCCATGTGGGGTGGGTGCACCCACCATGTTGTTAGGAAGGGAGTTCCAGGATTTTGACCCAGCGCCAGTGAAGGAATGGTGTGTGGCTTGGAGGGGAACTTGCAGGTGGTGGTTTTCCCATGCATCTGCTGCCCTTGTCCTTCTAGGTGGTGGAGGTCATGGGTTTGGAAGGTGCAGTCGACGGAGCCTTGGTGTGACCTGGAGGCTTCTCAGGCTCTGCTGCTGTAACTTCAGCAGATGTGCCATGGAAACTAAAGAGGTTTTTCCAGACTTTCCAATGCACTTCCACTGAGGTATAACAGTGGAGTGGGAGAAACCTAGTGCAAATCCCTGCTAATACAGGAATGCACATAAAGATGCGTGCACATTCAGATACAGACAAAGACAGAGCTGCACAGATAGATATACCCACCCCCCACACACATATAGATTCATAGACACACCCACATATATCAATGCAAAGAGAGACATGTCACACAGAGAGACAGGAAGAGACAGAAATATGTCTACACACACACGCACACTCACATTGAAGAGGAATGTGAGAGACACAAGAGCAGAAAGAGATGCACAGAGACACCGAAGGAAAAGTCAAAGGGTGGGGGACATGCAAACACAGTGAGGGAGAATTGTATACGGGCTCTCTGATGAAGCTGATTGTAGAGGAATGAATGAGTATATGTTTGGGGAGCTGTCATTTTTGGTATAACTGTCTTAAAGATCTCCCTCTGGCTTTAGTGGCATAATGTCAACCCAATGACAACATAATGGAATCAAACCTTTACCAGGCATCCACTCTTTAACAAGCTGAGGTCGTGAGGAGCTCAGTACCTGCAGCACTGTTAGCAGTGTCATACTTGCACATCAAAGCGAATATCAGGGGCCACTTGACTTGGTAAGTGAATACAATTCACGATTCAATGAATATATAGATTGTCGCTTGATGTCACCCAGCAACACAATGCAGACCCTATCAGAGTGTCAGCACAGGAACTAAAGCCCTTCACTTGCTGTAGTCTGTCAGACTAAGTAAACAGAAAAGCCTTCACTTATCTACAGTTAAAGGCTATTTGGAATTTAGCAACTGCTCATTACTGTCTGAGCTTTATGATTACAAAGAGTGCTTTAAAGGGCAACATTCCATAGATCTCCTTTCTTGATGGGGTCAACAGATTGCAACACCAAAACAGATAGGCTATTCACCCATCTGGAATAAAATACTTCCATCCTCCATATGCCATTGATTTGAAAGAGTCTACAGTTTTTGTCTCTTTTGCCTCATCCATTTCAAGTGTCATCAAGGTATATAAATAAGCACTTGACAACACTCCCCCCTGCTTTCATGCTCACATCTCTATCCTGGGCTTGCTGCAGTGTTCCACTGAACATCAACGCAAGCTCGAGGAACAGCATCTCATTTTCCGATTAGGTACACTACAGCCTGCCGCACTGATCATTGAGTTCAATAATTTCAGAGCATGACGGGCCCCCCATTTTACTTTTATTTTTAGTTATTTTTTCTTTTTTCTTTTTTTAAATTTTTTACAATTTTTTTTCTTTTGTTCATTTCATTTCATTGTAGTTTGTTCAGTTTGCTTACCCAATGTTTTTTTTCCATGTTTGTACTTGCTGCTGTTCAATCTTCAGTTCGTTAACACCCTATCTGTACTCATGCTTTGTCATTCAACACACCATTAACATATTTTTTGCCTTTGCTCCATGACCTCTTGGTCAGCTATGTGGCCTTGTCCAATCTACACCTTCTCCTTTGTTATCTCTTGCCCCACTCCCGGCTCACTTGCTTATAACCTTTGACATTTCTAATATTTGCTAGTTCCGAAAAAGGGTCACTGACCCGAAACGTTAACTCTGCTACTCTTTCCACAGATGCTGCCAGACCTGCTGAGTGGTTCCAGCATTTCTTGTTTTTATTTCAGATTTCCAGCATCCGCAGTATTTTGCTTTTATATAAACAAGCAAATTGGGACAGGAATTTGGATTTGACCTGCGAAGATTGAGTTCAAGAAGCAGAAGCTCAAGAGACACCTAGACACTGAGACACATAGATACACATACAACAGGAATGTCCTTGAGGTTTCTCATGCTCAGCTGCTGTAACTACAGCAGAAGTGCCATGGAAACTAAAGAGGCTCTCCCAGTCTTTCCAATGTACTTACATTAAGATAAAACAGCGGAGTGGGAGAAGCCTAGAGCAAATACCTGCCAGTACAGGAACACACATATAGATGCACGCACACTCAGATACAGACAAAGAGAGAGGCGCATAGATATTCAGCAGTGATTTAATTTAGGTTTTCAAGATAGTAAGAGGAACTGATAGGGTAGATAGCGAGAAACTATTGCTGCTGGTTGGAGAGTCTAGGACTAGGGGACATAGCCTAAAGGTTAGAACCAGGCTTTTCAGGAGTGAAATTAGAAAAAAGCTTCTACGCACAAAGGGTGGTAGAAATTTGGAACTCTCTTCTGCAAATGACAATTGATGCTAGATCAATTGTTAACTTTAAATCTGAGATTGATGGATTTTTGTTATCCAAAGGTATTCAGATCAACCAGTATCTCATTGAATGGCGGTGGAACAGGCTTGAGGGGTCTAAATGGCCTCCTCCTGTTGTAATGATCCTATGAGTGCCACTCATTGGGCAGACTGCTGTAAGATACAATGAGTTGATAGACAACCTGCTTTCAGCTTGGCCAGATGTTTCAGTTCTAACTCTCCTGTCACCTTTACTTTAATCCTTCTCATTGGTGATCTGAAGTGCGCTCGAGTAAGGGGGTCAACTTGAGTTACGGGCAGGTTGTCATTTGAAAATGTGGGGTGGGTGCGTCTTCAAGCCCGCTAACTACTTGCTCGTGGACTCTCGTGTGGGCAACAGCACTCAGTGCAAGGTAGGAACTTGAGGCAGCGTGCCGCAAAGTGCCTAGTTTGTGGTACTATTTCCCAGGTCTCCTCATCTTGAGCAAGAACCCAAAGGGACAGGAGCCTGATTCACAACACATCCTCCGGCCTAGGCCCTCGAGACAAGATTGTAAGACCTTTAATGCAACATGCTGCTCTTTTGAAAAAGTAACCAATGCCGTGAGGATTTCGAACAGGAGTCTGCATATAACAGATTATAATAAAGAATGGCCTGAAATTTCCTGGAATTGGATCTGGTTATTTTGTCGCAGTAAGTTCCCTGCCTATATTGGCTTCCAGCACAGGGAACTAGCAAAAAATTATGGAATGTAAGCCCTTAAAAGTAAATGAAAAGGCCCTGAAATTATAGTAGAGCCGCTTGGCCAGTAGGACAATGAGAAGCAGCCTGAGTGGACAGGCCATCTCGAATTACAGGAACAGAGTCATAAAACCCAAGGAATCACTTGACTGTGACCTAAAATGTGAACTCGCTCATGATGGAAGCACACTCTGCCTGATCGACCCAGCAAAGAACTCTTCTATGCAGTAGCAACACAACTGGTATTTTCCACTAATAGGATGCTACTGTCAAGTCAAAGTGATGTTTTACCTACCACACAAATGAGTAATGTGGCATATGAATTGCAGTGCTGGTGCGATACCAGGCTGTCCGTCCCAACACTGGCAGATCAAATCAAACAGCATGTCCTTTCAGCTATTAGCAACAGGCAGAGTATTGATTGCACTCAACCAGCCTGTGCTTGCAAAACTCAGAACATAATGTCCATTAGATGTGATTCTGCGATTGGACAGCACTTGCTGAACAATCCTGAGTGTGTAAGAACTACACTAACAACCACTTTAAGATTATCAGTTGGTATACTCAGGGACTTGTCCTCTGCAAGTAAAAGGAACATGTCCAGGCTTTGCACCTTTTTTGAAGTAAACAAAAGCATGAGAGACAATACTTCCCTGGTGCATCCTCCATGGCAATGCCTTGACCAACCAGAGTCAACTTGCCAACTGATCAGCACTCTTTTCTCATACAGTAAAAATTGTTGCTCCCTTTGAAATTTGGCATTCTTGCATCTGTTCTGACGAGTGCAAGATGAAAAGCTTCGACAGCATGTCTTTTTTCAGCAATACTTCACTAATATCTAGAGGCTGCTGCCCAATTTGGGAGAGCTCTCCCACAGACCAGTCGAGAAAAAACCTGACCTAACCATCCTCACAGAATCATATCTATCAGCCAATGCCACATATTCCTCTATCACCAGCCCAAGGGCAGGACAGACCCACCAGAGATGGTGACACATCCCATGAATGAATAAAAAAAAAGTATGCAATCAGGTGGAAGTGGCCCTGGGAGAACTCAACATTGACTCCATACCCCATGAAGTCTCATGACATCAGGTCAAACACAGGTAAGTAAACCTACTGCCCTCCCTCAGTGGATGAATTAGTACTCCTCCACGTTGAACACCACTTGGAGAAAGCACTGATGATAGCAAGGGCACAGAATGTACTCTGGGTGGGGGATTTCATCACCAAAAATGGCTCATTAGTACTACCAGAGTTGGCCAAGTCCTGAAGGTCATAGCTGTCAGACTGGGCTTGGGGCAGGTGGTAAGAGAACCAATAAAAGGGAATAACCTACTTGACCTTATTGACCTGTTGTGGATGCACTTGTCCATGACAGTATTGGTAGGAGTGACCACCATACTGTCTTGTGAATACAAAGTCCCATCTTCACATTGAGAACAGCCTGTATCATATCATGTGGCATTACCAACCTGCTAAGTGGGATTGATTCAGAACAGATCTAGCAGCTCAAAACTGTGCATCCATGAAGTGCTGTGGGCCATCAGCAGCAGCAGAATTGTATTCCACACAATCGTAACCTCATGGCCCAGCATATCCCTCACTCTACCATCAAGTCAGGGGACCAACCCTGGCTCAATGAGCAGTGTAGGAAAGCATGCCAACCATACCTAAAAATGAGATGCCAACCTGATGAAGCTACTACATAGGACTACATGCACGCTGAACAGCAAAAGCAGCATGATATAAACAGAACTAAGCAATTCCACAACCAATGGATCAGGTCAAAGCTCTGCAGTCCTGCCACATCCAGTCACAAATGATGGTAGACAATTAAGTAATGACCGGGAGGCGGAGGAGGCTCCATGAACATCCCCATCCTCAATGCTGGTGGAGTCAATCAAGACAAAGCTGAAGAGTTCATGACCATCTTCAACTAAAGGTAGTGAATGCATGATCCTACTCGGCCTCCTCTGAAGGTTTCTACCATTACAGATGCCAGCAGTAACAGAAAGGATTGATGAAGGTAAGGCAGTATTTCATAAAGTACCACATAACAGACTTATCTGAAAATGGAAGGATTAAAGGGAAAGCAGTAACTTGGATACACAATTGGCTAAGGGATAGGAGGAAGAGAATCGTGGCGAATGGATATTTATCTGACTGGAGAGAAATATGCAATACCCTCAATTACCTTCCTATCAGTGTACCCTTAATCATCAGCAAAGAGATGGAAGGTATTGTTGACAGTCCTACCAAGAGGCACTTACTCACTAATACCCTGCTCACTGATGCTCAATTTTCCACCAGGAACACTCACTTCCAGTAATCATTACACTCTAGTCCAAACATGGACAAAAGAGCTGAATACCAGAGATGAGATGAGAGTGACTTCCCTTGACATTAAGCCGGCATTTGACAGAGTGCGGTATCAAGGAGCCATCACAAAACTGAGGACCACTGACCTGCCCTTCCCTATCTGGGCTTTTTATGATCTTGCTATCCCATCTGACAGTCTATGAATTTCTTCCTCTCTCTGTTCTTCACCTCCCGTTCTGGCCCTTCCTAATCTGAACTTTTGGACCTAAATCCTCTGGCCTGCCCCTCTCTGGCCTGCACTCCCTATCCCTAGGGGAGGCGGTGGCGTAGTGGTATTATCACTGGACTTGTAACCCAGAGACCCAGGGTATTTCTCTGGGGACATGGGTTCGAATCCCACCTCAGCAGAATGTGGAATTTGAATGTAATTAATAAATCTGGAATTAAAAGCTAGTCTAACGATGGCCATGAAACTATTGTCGATTGTTGTAAAAACCCATCTGGTTCACTAATGTCCTTTAGGGAAGGAAATCTGCTGTCCTTACCTGGTCTGGCCTACATGTGACTCCAGACCCACAGCAATGTGGTTAATTCTGAAATGGCCTATCAAGCCACTCAGTTGTACCTAACCGCTACGAAGCCAATAAAAAGGAATGAAACAAGATGGACCACCCAGCATCGACCTAGGCACTGGATCGTCATTCCTTCACTGTCGCCGGGTCAAAATCCTGGAACTCCCTTCCATGTGAGTGTACCTACCTCACATGGACTGCAGCAGTTCAAGAAGGCAGCTCACCACCACCTTCTCAAGGGCAGTTAGGGATGGGCAATAAATGCTGGCCTGGCCAGTGTCGCCCACAACCCATGAATGAATAAAACAAAAATCTTCCCCCTCCCACTCTATCTGCCCCTCCCTATCAGTCCTCTCTCCCTATCTGCCCTCTCTACCTATCCCTCGCTCTATATGCCCCTCTCTCTATCTGCCCTCTCTATTTGTCCTCACTCTCTATTTGCCCCTCTTTCTATTTTCCCTCTCTCTCTTTCTGCCCTCTCTCTTTCTCTCTATTTGCCCTCTTTCTCTATCTGCCCCTCTTTCTCTATAACTGCTTCTTTTTCTATCTGCCCATTTCTATCTGCCCCTACTCTCTTCCTCTCTATTTTCCCTCTATTTGCCCTCTCTCTTTCTCTCTATTTTCCCCTCTCTCTATCTGCCCCTTCCCTCTTTCTCTCTATTTGCCCTCTCTCTCTGTCTGCCCCCTCTGCTGCTGTCTCCTCCCCTGGAGGTACTCTCTCTCTCAGTGCGTCAGCGCGGCTCACTCCTCCCCTGTCCATATTGGGGCGGCTTTCGCTGCTCACTCTCTCCCGGCAGTGCTGCGCTCCCGGGCCAGGTGACAGCAGCGGATCGAGGCGGAGCGGGAGCCGCAGAGTAGGGCAGCAGCGGAGGAGAGCATGGGAGGCGGCTGGGAGCTGCAGCCGGCACACAGCTCTCGGAGACTGGCACTGCCTGGCATGGGCGAGGGGTTCTCCCCGGCCGCCCTGTGACTGCGATGCCTCCCATTCTCCAGCTCTCGATCCAGAATGGGAAGCGCTGTTTCGAAACGCAAAAACCCGCGGAACAATGCCATCTCCTCGGCTGAATCCAAGGTTAGGTAAGTGGCACCTGGGTCCGGAACTGGGCACAGCCAGTGCCACCTTAATACCACCCAGCAGTCTCACACCCCGTCTGCATTATTATATGTGTATCTATAAATGTGCATTGTTGCAACCTATTGTGCTGCATGGAATTGCCAAGTTGCATCTTGTTTCTAAGTTCCCTGTCTGATTTGTTGCTGGGGTCTGTTAATGCGATTGATCTCCCTTACTTGCGAAAGTTAATGTGACGAAAGTTTGCTCGGTCCTGTTAAGAAGGAAAAGAATCCCAATACACTTGGTGTCAGGGCCCCTTGCCCTGGGAAGCGGTGCTTCAGATCTTACACAGGGCGACTGATCATTAGTTTATTGTGCGGCTCAGTGTAAAGATGTGAGGCTGATTTTTCTCTCAGGGGCTCAACCAAGCTCCAGACTGGTTTCCACTTTGGTCTTCCAGTCTTTGTAATTGCATTCGGGTTTTCTCTGTGTCTCTCCTCCTAATGCCCATCTTTCTCCCTTTTGTATCGTTTCCTCAGTTTTCAGTGTGTATTATCTATATTCAGAATGACTCCTGATATATATTTGGGCTTCTCTTTACTATCCTTTGCTGTCTGTTATTTACTTGCTTTGTATTGTCCCTTTGTGCAGTTTTTCTGTTGTCTCTGGCCTTTCTTTTTATCTCTTCCTCTATAAATCCTTTTATCTTTTTCTCTGCTCTGCTGTGCCCACCCAGTCTCTCATCTGTTTCTCTGTTCTATTGCTACAATTCATTGACACGATTCTGACTCCTCTCTCTACTCTATAGAATTTGCACCATTAGCCCGCGAGTAGACATAGTCATAGAGTAATTTATGGCACAGAAGACCATTCAGCCCATCATGGGGTGTTAGTCTATTTAAACCGGCTAGAATAGCAGAGAGGAGTGCTCTACAATGTGCTAAACATTTGCCCACTAATGTCGCAGTTATTTCTAGCTGTCTGCTTTTTCGTTATCTTTCTCTGGTTTCTTCCTGTTGTCTTTCTCCACAATTTTGCTCTTGCTTCTGTTGCCTCTCTGTGTTGGCTTTTCTTTTCCTTTTCTTGTCTCTCTATGTTCTTTTGTCTTGTCTCTGTCACACATCACACTAAGTTAGAGGTTTACCCTACTCAGCAATTGAGGAGAACTACACCCATCATTTTCTGGATTGATTCGTGGGGAATTTTATGAGGAAAGGTTGCATCGACTAGGGTTATATTTCCTTGACTATGGAACATTAAGGGATGATATAATTGAGGTGTTTAAGGAGATTGAACGAGATTATAGGGTATATGACTTAAAGATGCAGCAGTTGGAAATGTATTGAATGTGCTTTACTGCCTGCTCAGTAATGGGTTATTGAATTTGATTGAGTCATATTTACAATGCTGCTTGTACTGGAACTGATCGATTGTTTCTGAACTGTTCATTCAATTGCCCCCTTGCAGCTGCAAGGCGAGGTGAACCTGCTCATATTTTAGTGTCAATTTATCATTCCCAACCCTTTTGTGCAGTTTTGTTCGGTTTGCATCCCTCTCACATTTTTCTCTTTGTCTCCCTGCCCTGCTGCCCTGTTGTCATGTTGTGGATTCGAATGTGAAGAGCAGCACGAGCTTTTGGAGAGTATCTGTTGCAGACCGAGGCTAGTACCAGCAGCACCAAGATGCCAGGTAAGGGACCATCTCTCATTTACTGTGTGTAAGGAGTCACTCCCCCCATTCCCCTTGCCCCTGGGTTGCCTTGCTTTCATAGGTGTAAGAGTCGCTTAGAAGACAAGCTGGTGATATCTTCTGTTTGTCGTGAAGGTGCTGATCTTCTCTATCTCTCTCTCTCGGGAAGTTCCCTGGTTCTAATGATCAGGCTGCTGCTGATCCCATTGTGTTCCTGCCATGTACAGGTCTCACGGACACTTTTGAATGGAATTGTATCTCCGTGAGATTCTGAGTGTGCGCATGTTCTTGTGTATGAGAGAGAGAGACATAGGAACAGAAGTAGCCCATTCAGCCTCGCGAATCTTTCTGCTATTCGATGCAGTGGCTGATCTGTGTCTTAACTCTGTTTATCCACCTTTCTTCCACACCCCTTAATACCCTTACCAAACAAAAATTTATGTGTCTCAGTTTAAAAATGTGAATTGATCCCCAGCCTCAACAGCATTTTGAGGGCCAGACTTCCAGATTTCCACCAGCTTTTGTGTGAACAAGTCCTTCCTGACATCACCCCAGAACAGTCTAGCTCTAATTTTAAGATTGTGCCCCCTTGTTCTGGACTCTTACACATGAGAACTGGTTTCTCTCTCTCTGCCCTATAATCTCCTTTAGTCTTCTTAAACATCTCAATTATATCACCCATTAATCTTCTGTACTCAAGGAAATATAAACCTAGTCTATGCAACCTTTCCTCGTAATTTAACCATTTTAACCCCGGTGTCGTTCTGGTGAATCTGGGCTGCACCCACTCCAGGATCAGTCTATCCTTCCTGTGGTGTGGTGCCCAGTACTGAGCACAGTACTCCAGATCTAGTGTAACTGGAGCTTTATATAACTGCAGCATAACTTCGACCCCTTTGTATTCCAATCCCCTTGAGATAAGAGCTAACATTCTATCATCTTTTGTACCTGTCCACTAGCTTTTAGTGCTTCCTGTACGTGGACCCCTAAATCTCTCTGCTGTTCAAGACTGAGTGGAATTGTAAATCTGTGGGATTGTGTATGTGTGAGAGAGAGCGGGAGATCATAGAATCATAGAAATTTACAGCACAGAAGGAGGCCATTTGACCCATTGTGCCTGTGCTGATTCCTTGAAAGAGCGGTCGTGCTTAGTCTCACATGACCACTTTATGTCCATAACTCTAAGTTCGTCATCTTCAAGTACCTGCCCAAGTCCCTTTAAAATTATTTACGAAATCAGCTTCCACCACCTTTTCAGTTAGTGTTCCAGATCCCAAAACTCACAGTTTGAAAAAAATTCTCCTCTCCCTTCTGAGTGGGATTGTATGTCTGTGAGACTCTATGTGCATGTGCATGAGAGAGAGACTGAATGGAATTATAAATCTGCGAGATTATTTATGTGTGTATTTGTGTGAGAGAGAGAGCTACTGCGTGGGATTGTATTTCTGTGAAAGGTTCTGTGTGTGTGAGAAAGACTGAGTGGCACTGCATGTCTGAAAGGTTCTCTGAGCATATGATAGTGATGGTGATGGAGCCTCTGAGTTCTGGAATCCACTACACTAGTCTGCATTTCTTTAGGTGTTTTTTATATTAAGTGTGTATCCGATTGGCACTCATAATCCCAACAGCAGCAAAGGCCCATGGAAATGTGGCTCCACATCTGGTCCGGTTCAGGGAGCT
The DNA here is from genome assembly GCF_036365525.1 of Heterodontus francisci. NCBI lineage: Eukaryota > Metazoa > Chordata > Chondrichthyes > Heterodontiformes > Heterodontidae > Heterodontus > Heterodontus francisci. Next base: position 46,264,252 of record NC_090402.1, on the reverse strand, counting down.
AGGTCCGTAGGCACAGAACCAGTCTGCACATATGCACTGTGCACAGCAATTGGGTCTGTTCATTATTTCGCCCGGGCCAGCCAGTGTGGAAGTGTGGAAGTGGGCGAATAGTGCACAAAGGAGAAGTAGTGAGAAACAGACAGACAGAGCTTCTATTTCACACAGGAGAGCAATTTACTCATTCTCAGGCCATTCTATACTTGCATAGTGTTGACAAGAGAAAGAAATAAGGAAAGAGTTGCATTTATATGACTTCAGGATGTCCCAAAGTGCTTTAGTCAATGAAGTACTTTTGAAGTTTAGTCGCAGTTATAATCTAGAAATTGTTGTAATGTGTAATTAATGTTGTAACATTGCAGCCAATTTGCATACAGGTCCTGCCAGCGGCAACGTGATAGTGACTGGATAATTTGTTTTTAATTGACGTTGGTTGAGGGATAAATATTGGTCAGGACATCAGGAGAACTCCCCTACTCTTCTTCGCAATTGTATCATGGGATCTTTTACATCCACCTGAGAGGGCACCTGACTTTTTTTTTATTAAAATAAAACCACACAGTTTGTATATTGTATGACCCTTAACGTCTTATCCAAAAGGCAGCATCTTTGACAGTGCCACAGTCCCTCTCACTACTGCGAGATTTTGTGCTGGAGTTGTTCGAGTGGGACTCGAACCCACAGCCTTCTGACTCAGTTGAGAGTGCTAAGGCTGACACCAGTCTGAATCGAGGGGCTTTTGGGAAAGTCATAGTGGCTGGTCATACACCAGGAAGAAAGACTGGGGAGCTGGTCGTTTTTCACTCCTCTCTAAAAAACCCATTTGTGTTGAGCCTAGCTTTCGATGGTTATGTCAAATTCACTGTTTCCTCAAGAGCTGCAACAGGGGCAAATTATTTGGCAGGATATAAGTGACAAATAAATCCTGGACATTTATAATGAGCTTAGCCATCATGAGAGATCCAGTGAGTGTCCTTAAGTATAATCTGTTACCCTCCTGTCAAGCACTTAGCTTAATAAGAAGTGGTCTCAGTGTCTGAGCGTGTGTCATGAAGAAATAGGAACAGCAGAGAGAGAGAAAGAGAGAGTGTAAAAGAAACAAGAAGAAAGCGAGAGAAATAGAGAGTGAGAGAGAGATAAAAAGAGAGATAGAAATAGAAAGAGATATTGAGAGAAAGACGAAGTGAGAGCAATAAAGACAGTGAAATAAGAAGAATGAAAGAGAGAGAGAGAGCTGTGCTGACCTCTCGTACCCTAAATGCCACCTCTTCCCCTGAGCTGGGTGCCTGATCCAAAAATGGTTGCAGGAAAAATCAAGAGGGTCATACCCATGCATCTCGCTACATTTTTTTTGCATATAAAACCAAAAGAGAACAGAATTTCTCCTGAGAGTCGAGCCAGTGATAGGTATATGTGCATACTTGCCCACTGTCCCAGTTTTAATCAGAATGTCCTGACATTAATCAGTGCCACTGGGAAAAGCACAATGTTCCCAAACTGCAGAATCAGCTGATTTGCTGGTTTCACAGAAGACTGCATCTCTTGCCATATCTCCCCTCCCCCAGCGGCAACTAAATTCCACTGATTCAGCGCACTGCAGTTTCAGAGGTGTGGGATTGTGTGTCAGTAATTTTTGTTTTATTCATTTAGAGGGTGTGAGCATCACTGGCAAGGCCAGCATTTATTGTCCATCCCTAATTGCCCTTGACAAGGTTATGGTGAGGCACCTCCTTGAGCCGCTCCAGTCGTGATAGGCAAGTGAAGCGTATGCCATCACACTCCTGACTTGTGCCTTGTAAATGGTGGAAAGACTTTGGGGAGTCAGGAAGTGAGTTACTTACTGCTGACCTGCTTTTGTAGCTACAATATTTATGTGGCTGGTCCAGTTCAGTTTCTGGTCAATGGTAACCCCCAGGATGTTGATGGTGTCAAGGTGAGTGCTTAGATTCTTTCTTATTGGAGATGGTCATTGTCTGGCACTTGTGTGGCACAAATGTTATTTGCCACATATCAGCCCGAGCCTGAATGTTGTCCAGGTCTTGCTACATGCAGACAAGGAGTGCTTCAGTGTCTGAGGAATTGCGAATGGAACTGAATACTGTGCAATCATCAGCGAACATCCCCACTTCTGGTCTTGTGATGGAAGGCAGGTGATTAATGAAGCAGCTGAAGATGGTTGGTCCTAGAACACTGCCCTGAGGAACTCCTGCAGCAATGTCCTGCAGCTTAGATGATTGGTCTTCAACAACCACAATCATCATTTGTGCTAGAAATGACTACAACCAGTGGAAAGTTTTCTCTCTGATTCCCATTGACTTCAATTTTGCTCCTTGATGCCACGCTCAGTCAAATGCTGCCTTGATGTCAAGGGCAGTCACTCTCACCTCACCTCTGGAATTCAGCTCTTTTGTCCATGTTTGGACCAAGGCTGTAAACAGGTTTGGAGCTGAGTGCTCCTGGTGAAACCCAAACTGAAGATCGGTGAGCAGGTTATTGGAGAGTAAGTGCCACTTGATGGCACAGTCAATGATACCTTCCATCATTTTGCTGATGATTGAGAGTAGACTGATGGGGCAGTAATTGACCGGTTTGGATTTGTCCTGCTTTTTGTGGACAGGACATACCTGAACAATTTTCCACATTGTCAGGTAGATTCCAGTGTTGTAGCTGTATTGGAATAGCCTGGCTAGGGGAGCAGCTAGTTCTGAAGCACAAGTCCATAGTACGGCTGTTGGGATGTCTTCAGGGTCCATAGCTTGTGCAGTATCCATTGTGCTTAGCAGTTTCTTGATATGTGGAGTGAATTGAATTGGCTGAAGACTGGCATCAGTGATGCTGGGGACCTCAGAAAGAGACTGAGATGGATCATCCACTTGGCACTTCTGGCTGAATATGGTTGCAAACGCTTCAGCCTGGGCTTCATCATTGAGGATGGGGATGTTCCAGGGATCGGCACTGACATGTTGCATCAGAAACATTTGACAAAATTATTGACTCAGCAACGGAAATGTGTATATAAAGTGTATAGCCAACCTAATGCCATCAAAACACAGCCCAATTTAAAACACATTTCTCCCAATTTAGTGAGACACCTGGCATTGTTTTTGCTTGCACAAGTAGTCAATGTCTGCACGCACACTTGATGTAGAGATGTGGAGAATTCAGATAGATGACTATCTGTCAGGAGTGATCTTGATCTCTTTGTATCCCCTCTCTCTCTCCCTCTCTCTCCCTCTCTGTGTTCATCCATCTCTCTTCTCTGTGTCCATCCCTCTCCCCTCTTTGTGTCCATCCCTCTCCCCTTTGTGTGTCATCCCTCTCTCTTCTCTGTGTCCATCCCTCTCCCCTCTTTGTGTCCATCCCTCTCCCCTTTGTGTGTCATCCCTCTCCCTTCTCTGTGTCCATCTCTCTCCCCACTCTCCCCCTCTGTGTTCCCCCTCTCTCTCTCCCTCTCTCTCTCTCCTCCCTGTGACACTCTTCCCCCTCTCCCCTCTCCGTGTTCATCTCTCTTGCCACTCTCTCTCTCTGGTCTCTGTGTTCCTCTCTCCCCCTCTCTCTCTCTTCCTCTCTCCCCCCATATCCCCCCCTCTCCCCCCCTCACTTTCTCCCCTCCTGTGCACCCCCTCTTTCTCCCCTCTCTTCACCCCCCTTGCATCCCCCTCTTTATCTCCCTATGTCCCCCTCTCTCTCTCTCCCTCTTGCCCCGCCCCCCCACTTTGTCTCTCCTCCCTCTCTCTCCCTTCGCCCACCATGCACCAGGACTGTGCAAGCACATTGCTGCTCAGCGCTGGCCCCACACTCTGAGAGAAACCAGAATCTTTGGAGAGCTGAGAACGTGGGCTGTCTGCTTAAAAAAAACCCAGCTTGCTCTGGCTCAAAGAAGTCTTCCCTTTCCAGTTGTATCATTGCTTTCCAAGCGCGCTCTCCTATCTATTCTAATCACACACCAACACTCTCCATGGCTGATTCTGCAGGTCGAACATGGGCAGGGAGCACTTGATTGACAGCACCAGTCTTCCCAGCGAGTTCCACCTCCCTGCCCGCTCGGAGTCCATGGAGGTCCGTGCCCAGGCAAACCATGTGTGCTTTTGATTGGTAGATTGGCGGGCAGCATACAAAACCTCAGCGGGCCATGGGATCTAGCCTGATGCCCTGATTATCCCGATCCTTTGTAACTGCTTTCGCTCGTTTAGCCGACCCCTGGGATGTTCATGGAGCCTCCTCCTCTTGTTATTTATTGAATTGTCCACCACCATTCACAACTGGATGTGGCAGGACTGCAAAGCTTTGCTCTGACCTGTTGGTTGTACAATTGCTTACCTATGTCTGTTGCATGCTGCTTCTGCTGTTTCGCATGCATATAGTATTGTGGCTTCACTAGGTTGGCACTTCATTTTTAGGTATGCCTGGTGCTGCTCCTGGCATGCTCTCCTATGTTCCTCATTGAGCCAGGCCTGGTCCACTGGCTGGCTTAATGTTAATGATAGAGTGAGGGCTATGCCAGGCCATGAGGTTACAGATTATGATTGAGTACAATTCTGCTGCTGCTGATGGCCTACAGTACCTCATGGATGCCCAGTTTTGAGCTGCTGGACCTGTTCTGAGTCTGTCACATTTAACACAGTGGCAGAGCCATTCAACAACAAGTTCTACAGCTTCCATTGTGGAATTTGAACCCATGTCACTCAGCATCTGGATTATTAGTGCAGTAACATAACCACTATGCTACTGTTTCCTTCCAAGTGTGAGATTGTGTGTCCTCAGTGTGAATAAGGGACTTTGTCTCCACACGTACTGAGTGGTGGTCCCTCCTACCAATACTGTCAGGGACAGATGCATCTGCGACAGGTAGATTGGTGAGGATGAGGTCAAGTAGGCGTTTTCTTCCTGATGGTTCCCTCACCACTTGCCACAGGCCCAGTCTGACAGCCAAGTCCTTGGCCAGCTCGGTTAGTAGTGGTGGTGTTGAGCCACTTTTGGGGATGAACATTGAAGTTCCCCGCCCAAAGTACATTCCATGCCTTTGCGACGCTCAGTGCTTCTCCAACTGGAGCTCAACATGGAGGCACAATGATTCATCAGCTGAGGGACGGTGGTGGGTGGTCATCAGTTGTTGTTATTTTTCTTAAACATTTGTTTCTCTGAATCTACCTATCCTGCTCCTTAATTGCTTCAGGTTGAGCTGGTGCTCCATGTTTTTTGAGGCTGACATGGAACTGATCCATTAATGCATCTTCAGAGAATTTTGTGTTTTGTGTCTCTCCTACTTCCTTGAGTCCTCTTGGTCGAACCCTCTTTCTATAACTATGCAGAACCCTGCACTGCATTGACTCACAAGCACTTTTTACATGCTCAAAAGTGTTTTGGTCTGAGCTGGAGCATTTTGGCCACTGGCGCTGCTCATCTCTAGCCCAGTGATTTGTTGCTGCACACTGTGTGTATCGAAAAGGGAATATTGCAATGGAGGGTGATGTATTTATGCTGGTGAATTATCCTGTAGCTCAGCCGCTTGCTCTGTTTCACTATCTCTGGGGTGTATTGTGCTGCAGCTGGAGGGAGGGGTCAGAGGGAGCAGACAGATTAATACACGATTTTATAGATGCTGTAAGCAAAGAATCATTTTAAACATCCAATGCTGAATGCGACAGAATTCCAGCAGATTTTTTACAGCCAGCACTCAAGTGTAATTACAATGAGACAACTAATTGCTGCTGTTAACCTGGAGTGAGTTGGCGCACAGCCTAGTATCTGCAGTCACTCAGCCCGTGTGTTCTGATTCAATCTAAGTCAGAAACAAGCTTCAGCCACTTGTGCCTGTGAGTGTCTGTCTATGTTTGTGTGGTTACATTGCTGTATATCTCCCTGTGTTCGTACCTATCTGTGGGAGTGATTTAGCACGTTGTGGGCATGCATCTGTCAAAATGTATTTGTGGTTAACTATCAGTATGTGAGTTTGTGTATGGGTTTGTATCTATAAATTTGTATATGTGCTTGTGTATACATTGCATTTGTATACATATGCTTCAGTTTAAATACACTTTTATATGGAGAGTCTTTGCAAGTATTTTCATACGGGTGTACAGATATGTAGCATATGGATGTACTTTTTTTATTCTTTCACGGAATGTAGGCATTGCTGGCTAGGCCAGCATTTATTGCCCATTCCTAATTTCCCTTGAGAAGGTGGTGGTGAGCTTCCTTCTTGAACCGCTGCAGTCCATGTGAGGTAGGTACACCCAGAGTGCTGTCAGGAAGGGAGTTCCAGGATTTTGACCCAGCAACAGCGAAGGAACGGTGATATAGTTCCAAGTCAGGATGGTGTGTGGCTTGGAGGGGAACTTGCAGGAGATGGTGTTCCCGTGCATCTGCTGCCCTTGTCCTTCTAGGTGTTAGAGGTCGTGGGTTTCGAAGGTGCTGTCGGAGGAGCCTTGGTGAATTGCTGCAGTGCATCTTGTAGATGGTACACACTGCTGCCACTGTGCATCAGTGGTGAAGGGAGTGAATGTTTAAGGTGATGGATGGGGTGCCAATCAAGCGGGCTGTTTTGTCCTGGATGGTGTTGACCTTCATGAGTGTTGTTGGAGCTGCACCCATCCAAGCAAGTGGAGAGTATTCCATCACACTCCTGACTTGTGCCTTGTAGATGGTGGACAGGCTTTGGGGAGTCAGAAGGTGAGTTACTCACTGCAGAATTCCTAGCCTCTGATCTGTTCTTGTAGCCACAGTATTTATATGGCTGGTCCAGTTCAGTTTCTGGTTAATGGTAAACCCCAGATGTTGATAGTGGGGGATTCAGTAATGGTAATGCCATTGAATGTCATGGGGAGATGGTTGGATTCTCTCTAATTGGAGATGGTTATTGCCTGGCACTTGTGTGGTGCGAATATAACTTGCCTGTTATCAGCCCAAGCCTGAATGTTGTCCAGGTCTTTCTGCATCTAGACTTGGACTGCTTCAGTGTCTGAGTAGTCACGAATGGTGCTGAACATTGTACAATCATCAGCAAACATCCCCACTTATGACCTTATGATGGAGGGAAGGTCATTGATGAAGTAGGTGAAGATGGCTGTGCCTAGGACACTGCCCTGAGGAACTCATGCAGTGATGGCCTGAGACTGAGATGATTGACCTTCAACAACCACAAGCATCTTCCTTTGTGCCAGGTACAACTCCAACCAGTGCATATTTGTATGTTTGTTTGTTCATATATGTGTGTTTGTTTAGTTGTGTGTATTTGCGTGTGCGTGTTTGTATGTGTGTGTTTTTATGTGTGTTTGTGTATTTGTGTGTGAATGTCTGTTTGTGTGTGCTTGCATGTGTTTATGTGTGCGTAGTTGTGCATATTTGTGTGTGTTTATGTGTGTGTGTGTGTGTATGTTTGTTTTTGTTTGTATGTGTGTTTGTGTGTGGGTGTGTTTATATGTATGAGCCTGTGCTTCATTGCTGTGCATCTCTACATGTGTATATTTTTGTTCATCGCCTGGAAGAATGCAATCACTCAGCACCTTGATCTGTCAATCAAACCTCACCAAAAGTTGCACTTGCCTCTAAGTTAATGACTCTTCCTGAGCTGCTTTTATTTCACTCACAACACTTTCATGAAAGTGAAATAATTCTCGTTAGTTAATGGACAAAACTAACATCCAATGCAAACCTAACGAAAACCAGGACTCGGGGCCACCAACAGCAAGGAGGGCCTAGCGGAGAAAGGGTTAATGATAGATTCTTGCTGTGAAATGCGTCGAAGTATTTTCTCCTGCAGAATGACCTGTGACCTCAATTGAGTGTTTGCCCTCGAAGCTTCCAATGATTCAGCTGCTTGCCAGAGTGTGTGAATAGTGAAACCTGGCAGAGTTGCGTTTCCAGGTTTTAATAGTGTTCATACTGACACAGGGAATCAGTGGAGGCTGGAGCCACTGACTTGTGACAGAAATAGTGTGGGGGCAGAGGTGCAGCTGGATAATTAAAATAGGTCTAATTATTAACAAAGGATTTTTAGAAGCATTTCCAGTGTACAGATATTTGGTATTTTAGGTAGTTGTGCTTCTCTACTTGTTTCCCCTGTCTTATCCCCTCCTCTCCTCATGTTACTGAGTCATGCTGGGATACAAATCCACAGATGTCAGTCGTTGTCCAGTAAGTTGTCCAAGTGGCTTAGCTTGTAGCACTTGTGATTCTCAGTCAGGAGGTCATGTGTTCAAGTCTGACTTCAGAGACATGAGCACAGAATCTAGACTGACACTGTAATGTAGTACTGAGGGAGTGCTGCACTGTGGGTGGTGCTGTCTTGTGGATGAGATGTTCAACCAAGGCCTTGACTGCCCTCTCAAATGGATGTAAAAGATCCCATTGCACTATATTCGAGGGGAGTGGGAGAGTTCTCCTCAGTGTCCTGGCCATCAGAGATATACTGAGAACACATAGACTATTAGATTATACACTGAACAGCATATCAGCAATGCACACTGACCAGATGTATTGGTGCAGGTTAACAGGAGTATTTGATGAGCAAATCGTCGGGTTTATGTAATGAACAGATCCAGTTTATTAGGATTATAGACTGAGCAGGTAAATGGTATCAGATGTACACTGAATAGCTACAAGTAGTCAGGATTATATTCTGAGCTGGTAGATGTTATCAGCAATGTACACTGAACAGGTGAGATTATGTGTGTATGTGTTGAAGCAGTTTCTGATTTCCCTCACTGACTCCAGGAAAGGAAAGATGTGCTCTTGCTGTGTGTTACATAACGTGAAAATAACTGAGGATCTATTGCTGCCATTAGATATGGGAACTGCTGGCCCTGTGTGAGTGACGGTGTGACAGTATTGTGCGTTGTGTGAGTGCTGGCATTATATTTCATGTGACATGAGCCTTCCACCCAGCTGGGAGCACTGCCCTGAGCAGCCGAGGGGCGGAAGCACAAGAAATCTCTCAGCTTCATTCCATCCTCTAGGAATTGGGATTTGTTATTGTGAAAAAAACACAAAGAAAAAAATTAGATCAAACTGGAATAGCGACTATCAGATTCAGACCGAGCTCTAAATTTATTTTATAATCCCTTCTGTTGAAATCATTGATGTGCAGAACTTCTTGGACCAGAGATGTGTTGATGGGTGTTGTATAAACTCCAGATGACGACAACCAGCTTCCCAACAGATCCTTAATTTACAAGATCACTGATACAAGCAGCATGTACACATCTAAAAACACGTACTGGCCCCAAAAGGGACTGGGATTCAGAGAGGAGCTTCTCTATGTGGTTCATGTTGTGCTGTGCACTGGTAACATTAACTACTTCAAATAACAGCAAACAAAATCCCCTCCTCCCCACTAGTCACTGGCTCTGGCTGGGGCATCCACTCAGGGGTGGCAGGTGCCCCCATTGCTGAAGTGGCCACTCCTTGTGTGGGAATCTGGACACCAGGCATCGCCGGGCTGTGCAATCATGGGCGGCATCGCGGCCCAAGTCTGTTCCTGGCCTCTGCCAGTATCCAGACACGTGCCACCCACTGGGGATCAGTGAACAGTGATGAACAGGACAGTCCATGGTGTACTTTTTTGAAGTCGCTGTTAAAGGAGGTGCAGCAGCCAATTTGCGCACAGCATGCTCCCTCAAGCAGCAATGAGATAAATCTGTTTTACTGCTGTAGTTTATGGGATAAATATTAGCCAGGACACCAGGGAGAACAAGGCCTCAGTTTAACATCTCATCTGAAAGACAGCACCTCCAACAGAGCTGCACTCCCTTGGTACTGCAGTAGAGTGTCAGCCTAGCTCAAGTTTCTGAAGTGGGGCTTGAACTCACAAACGCCTGACTGAGCCGTGATTGTGCCACCAACTGAGGTAATTTAGGGAAATTTAGGCCAGAGGATAGTAGGGGAGAATTTGAATAAGAGAAGTGCTGTCAGCGAGAAGTATAAACTGCCCCTCTCCTTCCCTTTCAGATCATCTGATGGTGGAGACATCGATGGACCCAGAGGACTCCTCCCAGGTTCAGCACGCCACGCAGAACAAGAGGCGGCTGTCCATGATCTCGCAGGGAAGGTTTGATCGGAGCTTCTCGGAGGAAGGGGCGGAGAAGGCAGCTGAGGGCCAGAAGCCTCGAGTGTACACCATCTCCGGCGAGAGCCAGCTGCTGTCGGAGAGGGAGAACGAGGGTGCGGCGGTGACGCCGGCCAAGGGCGTGCGGCCCGGGAAGGCGGGACAGCCGGTGCCACACGGCTCTGGCAGCTCGCACAGCGTAGGTGGACGCTGCAGGAGCTGGGCGGGCAGCAGGCAGAGCTCCAAGGAATGCCCCAGCTGTGCAAAAGCCCCCGTCTCTTCCCAGCACTCCCTCGATGTGGACCACGTGCAGTCCCGCGAGGCAGCTCGCCATCGCAAGAAGCTGGAGCGGATGTACAGCGTAGACAGAGTATCTGGTGAGTTGCTGGTTAGGCCGCTGTTGAACTGGAAAAACTAACTGAAATACGAGTCACTTATCATGAATTTTGGAGAAAGACCCTTCTTTGCATTATTTAACTTGGTCTTATGCTGATTCCAGGTGGCTGCCAAGGACCCCTAAAAACAGCAAGGATCAGTATGTTGGCAGCCATGTTGCCTGCATAGATCAGATGCGAGATCTTGTGCCCAGAAATTGGTACATGCGGCGCTTGTAAAATTGGAAAAACATAAACCAATTTCTACCCCAGAGAGAGAGAGACTGAACAGGACAGAGATAGAGAGAACTTGTCTTCCACAGAATTGCATAGAATTTGCAGCACAGAAAAAGGCCATTGGGCCCACCAGGTTTGCACTCCACATGGGCCTCTTCCCACCTTTTTCATCCGACCCCATCAACATATCCTGCTATTCCTTTCTCCCTCATATGCTTATCTAGCTTCCCCTTAAATGCATCCATGTTATTGTGTGGTAGCAAATTCCACATTCTTACCACTTTGAGTAAAGGTGTTTCTCTGGAACTCTTTATTGGATTTGATAGTGACTATTTATAGTTTCTAGTTTTGTACTCTATCATAGGTGGAAAGTCAGACACTTTAAGATGCTGAATTTTATTAGCTTAGAAGGAAGGAGGTGAACAAAGAGATAGGTTGGTGAATATGTGGGAAGAACTGTCTGAAGACACAGTAGGGCAGCTAATGTTGGCAAATCCAAGAAAATATTGGACAGACAGTAACTGAGGGGAATAAAAATGAGAAATGCTGGAAATACTCAGCAGGTCTGGCAGCATCTGTGGAGAGAGAAGCAGAGTTAATGTTTCAGATCAGTGACCCTTCTTCAGAAAGGTTCCCACCTTTTTTCATCCTACCCCATCAACAGAAAGATTCTGAAGAAGGGTCACTGACCTGAAGCATTAACTCTGCTTCTCTCTCCACAGATGCTGCCAGACCTGCTGAGTATTTCCAACATTTCCTGTTTTTATTTCAGATTTCCAGCATCTGCAGTATTTTGCTTTTGTTTCAGTAATTGAGGGAGGGGTATGGGAGATAGTGGAGCTGATTCTTATCCCACTCCTGCTCCCCACCCCCATCAAGATGGGAACCGAGAAGTAGCGTGTTGAAATTGGCAGCTGAGTGCTTACTGTCCTGTTCCCACCGACGTCCAGTTGGCTGCCATTTTGGTGGTGGGAGCTGTAAATGGCTAACCCAGGCCCCAAATGAAAATTGGCCAACATCTCTCTGGAGGGGGGGGGGGCGCAAAACGGCACTCGGACCATGGAGAAATTCCTAAGCACCAATTGGTGGTCAGTTGATGCTTGCTGTCGTGCGACCTAACAAAATAAATTGGGGAAAAAAAGATTTTGGAAACAATTCTTCGGGGCATTCTCTCCTCCTTTGAGACATTCTGGTTCTTCTTCACCGCATTGCAATGAGTAACTGGCACCATATCATTTCCCTCGGCTGCCATGGTGGGCTCCCTCAGTGCGGCAGGAGTCCTGTCTGGACCTATCCACCCCACCCCCTCCGCCTCGTATATTTGACAAGCCACAACCCAGGAAGGCGGATTGGGGGCAGAGTAGGTGAAGCCTTACCCTGGACACCCCTCTGTTTGCAAACCCACCCTGGAGGTAAGTCTAGGCTCTAGATGTTTGCAGGGCAACAGTCATAAATCCACCCCTCCTGAATCAAGTTCAAAAACAATTGCATTACTATTCTGACACTATGACTGCAATCTTATTGAGAAATAATTTTCAGTTGGTTGCTAGGAAACTACAGTCAGCACATACTATATAGTAACATACTCTGGGTTACTGGGTTACAATATCCCTGTATAACTACAATAGGATGATTATATCTAAAATGCTAAATGATCTGAATGGACAATGGGAATGTAGCTGTGACCTGGTATCCTTCAACCTTGGGTAGTTGCGAATAGAATCTACAATTAACCACAATATAAATATACTCAATTGCCATTTTCTGTCTGTTCCCTCCTCTGGGAACACATGAGAAGTGGACTGTGTAACACTGTTGTTCAACCTGCCTATTCATCGTGATAGAGGAAGAGAATTGCAACTGGAAACCACGCTGAGCAGTCTGGTAAGAGGTGTGGTCGGATTGTGGCCAGGTGTCCTACAATCTAGAGACTGGCCTATGAGATTTTGAAGACAGGACTGCTGGAATATGGAAACATATCTATTCGGAATCGAGTGTATGAAATTCTGGCAACAGGTTCTTAGGATCTGGGCACAGGTCTCCCAGTGTAGGGATGTCCAATCTAAGGCCCTGGGGTCATGTGCAGCTCCCGAGCCCTGGTAATCCAGCCCTCAAAACTCGGGCAGCTGTGGCTGGTTTGAATCAGACAGGCCCGGAGTTTTGGTGCTGCTGCCTCATTGATGGATATTGATGGATAAACCAAGTTCTGTTGGTATCAGAAGCTTGGGATATATGTAAATTAATGGGAACAGCGATTTATACTTTATATGTGGCCTATGAGCTTTCATCGTATGTACTTGTGTAGCTCACCCTCCTATGTGCTAGGAAGAGGCCAGTCTGATTCTGGCATTGGTTTTGTATTTTGCATTTTCTCTAGTTTGGGGCAAGGTATATGCATTGTTCCTTATGTTTATATATAAAATCCACTCCCTTATCCTGATGGCAATTTGGATCTGGGGACGAATGCTAGGACATTGATCTGGATCTAGATGATCTCCCTCCATTCTCACCAAATGACCTGGCTATTGAATGTCCCTCTGCCTTCTTTGTCTCATCTGTTCTCTTTAGTCACATCCATTGGCCCCAGTAACTGCCAGGATTAGTCTCCAGGCAGCAGTGGTGGCTGCAGTTCACTGCTCTCCATTTTAAAATAACCTTTACTGAACCACTTTCCTAATCCCTCTCTTGATAATCTTGAGTGAAATGTGGTTTCTTTCAGACGATGTTCCAATTCGGACTTGGTTCCCAAAGGAAAACCTCTTCAACTTCCAGACGGCAACCACCACAATGCAGGCGTGAGTATGATAACACATTGTTGTTGTTTTCTATCAATCTGCTGCATTCGTGTGTAAAAACCCACAGCGTGTTCAGTAATTGTTGGACTGCCAGTGTCGCTGGAAAAACAAGTCACATCTGCTTTTAAACTTGACATTGTTCGACTTACCAAAAAATGGATTGAAGCTTAATCTGTACATAACCTAGCAAGATTTGTATTTATTTTCTGGTCTGGGATTGCTGCACTGTTGGACTTTCAATCTTTTAGATAAATCAAGGCCCTGTCTGCTCTCTTAAATTGGCATAAAAGATCTCATGGCACTGTTTCAAAGAAAGCAAGTGAGTTCTCCCTGGTGTCCTGGCCAATATTTATCCCTTAGCTAACATCACAAAGCCATTTATGTGCCTGCTGTTAATGGGACCTTGCTGTGCACACATTGACTGCCACATCTGCCTGCATAACAACAGTGACTACACTTCAAAGAGTAATTAATTAGCTATGAAGTGCTTCTGGATGTCACGAACATGTGAAATGTGCAATATAAATGCAAATTTTTTCTTTAATTGAGTACCATTGGTTGGAAGATCCAATCATTCAGACTGTGTTGAAAGTCTCCTTCGGTTCAGTAACACATTGTTTGATGATTGCATTGTCGTCTCACAAGAGAGACCTCACAAGCTAAAAATTCCCTGCCCTGGGAATTTCTCACAAACGAATCCTCCTTTCACATCTAAGACTTTTTGACTCAATGTGGAGACAATGTTACTGGGTTTGAAATTCAGACATAAGAGTCACACATCAGTTGTACTGTAGCAGGCATTCTCTCTTAACTGCTATGCACTGTGGTTGACACTAACACAAATACATGAGCTACAATGCTGTGAAACCCCTTGGGATGTTTTGCTACATTAAAGGTGCTTTTTGGTGCAAGTTTTTGTTGTATTATAGTACTGGAATGGAGTGAGGTGTCCCCTTTTTAAACTGTGCATGTACAGGAGCTGATCCCAAGACACAAACAAGCTGTACAGTACCACAATAGGAAGGAATTATTGCCTTTCGAAATCCACTCTTATATTCATTGGAGCTGACATTGAGACTCGTACGAATGTGCTGTATCCGATGGGGAGTATCACTCCTTTTTGCCCTGTCTGTAAGGTATATGTATGAAGCTGACACTGAGATATACACAAGCCATACAACACCAACAACAGCTTGCATTTATATAGCGCCTTTAATGTAGTAAAACACCCCAATGCACTTCACAGGAATGTAATCTGACAAAAATTGAGATCAAGTCAAAAACAGAGATATTTAACAAAACCTTGGTCAGAGTTTGGTTTTAGGGAGTGTCTTAAAGGAGGAGAGAGACGTGGGAAGATTTAGAGAGGGAATTCCAGAGCTTAGGGAATAGATGGCTGATGGGGCATCACCAATTCTGGGGTGAAGGAAGTGGGAGATGGACAGAGGCCAAAATTGGAGGAGTGTGGATACGTCGGAGGGTTGAAGTGCTGGAGATAGAGAAGGTCAAGGCCATGGAGAGTTTGAACACAAAGAGCAGACTTTTAAAATTTCACAGGGTCCAGGAGCTAATCTAGGTCAGTGAGCACAGGGGTGATGTGTGAATGGAACATGGTGCGAGTTAGGATGCAGACAGCAGAAAATTAATTATTCCCTGTATATGTATACAGGAGTTAACACTGAGACATGCATGAGCTGCAAAGTACCACATGGAATATACCATTCTCTTTTGTTCTGTCTCTACAGCTAATGTACAGGAGCTGATAGAGAGATATGCACGAGCAGCACAGTTACTCATGCGAGGATTTGTTCTCCTTTATCCAGTGTGTGCAATACATGAAAGAAAGCTGTATCTGAATTCAGTAATAACAGAAACAGCCTGTACTTACTGGGCCTTGAGCACTGGTCTTCGAGCTTCCGACACCCTAAGTAGCATTCCAATAATCTGGAACTAATTGGGTGTCACCCAATATTCGAGCCTTTGCTGAAACACTTCTGACCTATTATTCCTATCAGTGGTTTTTGTTAAATGTGTGAGATATGCCAGCACTTGAGAGTTCAGTTTGGTGTTTAATGAGCTCACGCTGAATATTGAATAGCAGTAGGTTCAGACAGCGAGTGCTCCATTTGTGAATTTACAACTGAATGTAAATTTAATGTATCAGCTGTGCCCCATGCATTATGTAGCAACAAGGCTTTCAACCAATTCCTTTGTTGATGATAATCCGCCGTGGCAATGAACATATCAAGTAATGAAGGGATCCGTGATTACACTGATCTTGAATCCAGAGAGGTTTCAAAACCCTGACATTATCACTTGTATTTCACATGCCCTGGAATTCCTCATTCCTCTGTGTTACCTAGGTGATGGGTTAAACTTTAAAAAGATATTTTCATCCTCTTGCTGCCTTTATTACAAATTTCAAAGTGCTGTAGACATTGTCTTGGGTTTAGTGATGACAGTTGTGCCTTTAAGGGGTCTGACATCTTAGTTATACAGGAATTAACTCTCACTGCGCTCTATGTACTTGTACAATGGCAGTGTTCAATTGATCTAATTTTCCATGATAGCCATTCGTAGAGGAATTGCCAAATTTGTACCAATGAATGCGAGCTTGTTGCTGAAGTCGCTATTTGGGCTTAAACTGTGCTGTCCAACAGACTGTAGATACTTGTTTCAGTCACTGTGGCACAAGGATGACTTTCAAGTAACATAGAAGCAAAATACTGCAGATGCTGGAAATCTGAAATAAAAACAGAAAGTTCTGGAAGCAGAGTTAACGTTTCAGGTCTGTGACCTTTCATCAGAACTGGCAAAGGTTAGAAAATAATTTGGTTTTAAGCAAGTGAAGGGGGTGGGATTGTGGAAGAGAACAAAGGGAAAGGTATTTGATAGGGCAGAGAGCAGGAGAGATTAAATAACAAAGCTGTCCTGGGACAAAGGCAAAGAGTGTGTTAATGCTTGGGGTGAAAGACAAAGCATTAGTCCAGAGAGAGTGTTAATAGCAGAATAGTGAGCAGCTCTGTCTACATGAAAAACAGTCATATAGTTAAAAAATAAAATATAGTCTGAGGAACGTTGTATGTCTCGGAGATACCTGCAATCCTGGGTGGATTCAAAACATGAAGGATGGAACTTCAGTTGGAATCCACGTGGAATAAGCGCCGGAGACAGTTTCTGAGGAAGGAGATGTGGCTGTGAAAATGAGTTTTGGTGGACACCTTATCAAACAAGTGGAGATAATGCAGAAAAGAGTCAGAAAGTTGATCCCTAACATCCAAGCTATGAGAAGAGACTGAACTCCAGGGTTCATCAGTCTTAAAGAGAGGTGACTAAGGTAGCACTTTATAGAGATAGTTAAAAAACAAGATAAAGTAAATCTGTTGTTGGATCAAAATCCTGGAATTCTCTCCCTAACAGCACTGTATGTGTACCTGCATCAGATGGACTGCAGCGGTTCAAGAAGGCTGCCACCATCACCTTCTCAAGGGCAATTAGGGATGGACAGCAAATGCTGGCATAGCCAGCGACACCCACATCCCATGAAGCAAATGAAAAAAAGAGTTCATTGTGACCATTGCATTGGGAAAGGGGGATCTGTGAATATTTAGTTCAGGGTGAATGTCAGGATGTTTTGTTTTACACAGTGAATGGCAAACACATGGACTGGGCTTTTGTATGAGGCAGTGGAGGCAAAAAGAAAGAAAAGAACTTACATTTCTATAGCACCTTTCAGGGATGTCCAAAATCACTTCATGGCTCATCAATGACAAAGCATCACAAAGCAGATTCAGGCCATTCGGCCCAACCAGTCTATGCTGATGCTTATGCTCCACAGCACCTCATCTCATCCCTTTTCATCTCACCCCATCAATATATTCTATTTCTTTCTCCCTCATGTGCTTATCTAACATCCCCTTAAATGCATCTATGCCTTTCACCTCAACTACTCCTTGTGATAGTGAGTTCCACATTCTAACCATTCCCTTGGTAAAGAAGTTTCTCCAAAATTTCCTTTTGGATTTATTAGGAACTATCTTATATTGATGACCCCTAATTCTATTCTGGTCAACAAGTGGAAACATCTCTACATCTGTGCTATCAAGCCTTTTCATTACAGGCTAGTTTGTTCTTGGCTTTTGGTGGGATCTATTTCTAGATTGATCACTGTTTTAAGTATCATTCTATTCTGCCATTCTATTGCTTTATCAGTAAATTTTTCCATTTAATTTCCCTAGTTCCAATCTCATTCCCTTAAAATCAGCTTTTTCCAATTGATGATTTTGTTTTTTGTCTGACTTGTGTCCATCTCAATCTTTATCTGAAACCTTATACTGTTGTGATTACTATTGCCCAGATGTTCCCCCGTACTTACTTCTCATCTGAATTTCACTGTTAGGTGGTCTGCAACTGTTAGCATGATCGATCTCGTATCTTTTATTTCAATTCATACAGAAACTGTTTCTAATCTTCTGTTAAATATCTCTATTACTTTTGCAGTGCAGTTTTGTAGACAAATGTGAAACCAATTTTGATTCCACAAAAAGTGAGTGAGATAAAGGACCTGTTAATTTTGGTGGTATTGGCAGAGGGAGGAATAGAAAGAAAGAAAGAAGCAGTGAAAGAACTCAGGACATCCCAGAACAATGTACAGATAATTCGATACTTTAGAAGTGTAGTCACTGTAGGAAATGTGGCAGCCAATTTGCATTCAGCAAGATCTCACAGACAGCTCAATAGATAAATAACTAGTTCATCTATCTTGGTGGCATTAGCAGAAGGAGTGAATGAAAGCTGGAACGACATATTGATTGTACTTATATAGCAACTTCCACAACCTCAGGTTGCCTCAAAATGCCTTACAGCCAATGAAGTACTTTTAAAGTGTAGTGACTGTCAGAACGTAGGAAATAGGGCACCAATTTGCACGCTGCAAGCACCTACAAATTGTGAATGGGGTGAATCTACTTTTGGTGGTATTGGCAGAGGTAGGAATGGAGAGAAAGCTAGATGTGTATGAGCAGCTGAAATCACACTCTAATATGCGCATTCTATGTATTAAAACAAACATCTGTCTTGCATGAAGCATCAATGTCGAGCCGGATACTGGGAGAACTCTTTGATTTAACATCTTATCTGAAAGACGGCACCTGCGACGATGCAGCACTCAAGTGTAAGTCCAAGATCTGTGCTCAAGTCCTGAACCCACAACCTACTGACACAGAGGCCAGAGTGCTCTGGAATCATTAAAGGAACAGTTAAATGAGCTCAGCAGTTCAGCATGGTCTTCCTCATCCTTAACTACCTTGCAAGCTCATGATACAGGTTAACTGTGTGACCTTGTTGCAGATGAGGAAGGGATAGTTGGTTTTGTGAGACCCTGGGCTGAATTCTACCAGCTTGCCGCCGATCTCGACATCGAGCTTCAAAGATGCCAGGGCGCACGCGTGGAATTTACTTCGCAGAGCCTCCATGATATTAAACTAGGCGGCTCATTTCCATGGCCGGGGTGGACCACCCGATGACGTGGAAGGTGGCAGGCGGTCCGTCCCCAGCAATGGCGTCCGGCGCCATTTTTAAAGAGCTTCCAGCCCTTCAATATAATTCAAATTTTTAAAGATAGTTAAAAATTAAATAAAGTAGTCCCCCCCCTCTCCACCCGCCCCCCCCACCAATTACCACCGAACTTACTACTTTCCCTCTCCCGCTCAAAAAAACTTACCTCGTGCTCCGTATTTCCCCCCCCCGACAAAGTTAATAAACTATGAACTTTACCCCTCCCCACCACCCTCTAGACCAATCAAAAACACTTAACTCCACTCTCCCCCACCCCCGCCCTGAAACCGTAGCTGCTCCCCCCTCCCAACCAGTGTTCTGTCTCGGACCTCCGAACGGAGATCAGAAGGCGCGGGAGTGCCAGCCGTCACCACCAATATGGAACCAGGACAACATTGGGAGCAGGTAAGTATTTAATGCATTATTTAAAATACATTAACATATTCAAATTGTGATGCTGCCGCCAGGCGATGGGGGTGGGGGAGTGCCATGAGGCCTTGCCATCATCGGCAATATGGGAAGGGGCCTTCCCGGCGTCGAGGCCCGTGGCGGGCCTCTACCGGAGCCATTTTCCAGGCCCCCCCGCCACGACCCCCAACATCGTGGGGCTGGTAAAATCCAGCCCCCTCACTCACTTAAGAACCACGTGCATCCAGTCCAATCACTTATGGTACAAGAGCCAATGTGTTCAGTCTGTTTATACATGGCCCTTTATTTTCCCTCAGTCTCCCAGGAATATTTGCACAGCTGGACTGATGTTGATCATTTCACACTGCTCCTCTCACTTAACCTGACACAAAGACTTTAGCCAAGACAAGCAGTGAATGTCATGATTCCTTTCAGGGTTATAAACATCTATGGTGTGAAATTAAGCTGTGTGATAAGAAGGTATCAATTTGCCAATACAAGAACAGGGGAATTTCATGTGAACAGTTTAATACATTGTCTGCTGATATTCCACAGTGTGATTTCTGTTGCCCATATACATCAATGGCTGTTGTCTGATGCTTGTTATGCAAAATGGATGGAAAAGCTCCCATGGCACTATTCAAGGAAGAGCAGGGGAGTTCTTTCAGTGTCCTGGCCAATATTTATCCCTCAACCACCAGCAAAAAACAGATTATCTGGTTATCTGGTGGGACTTTGCTGTGCACAATTGGCTGTTGCCTTTCCTGAATTACAACAGTGGCTACACTTCAAAAGTTCTACATTGGCTAAGAAGCAGTTTGAGATGCTCTGAGGTCGTGAAAGGCACTATATAAAAGCAAGTCCTTTTTCTTTCTTTAATAACCACCAGCCAATTCCCCATGGTGTGGCACATGGGGAGTCAGGAGTAGCTTTCAGATCAAGAAGGGGGATCGTTTGACCCAGGCAGCGAGGGGGAATGAAGAAGGAGGGGGAAGTGAATGGAGTGACATAGAGGAGATAAGATAAGGAGACAGAGAAGGTTGTCTTTGGGGTTGCCATTTTATTTCAGGATATAAACAGTCCACTGCATTGCAGAATCACTTTCAAACATTCTGCAATACGAATGGGACAGAGACTCTATATCACAGGGTTATAAGGGCTTTTCATCATAATCTGGCAGGCAGATGGCACAATTCCTGTCAACATTGGTTTATCTGCATGTGTCAATATGCTTGCTCTGGATAAACATGTGAGGGGAAGATATAAAATATCGAAGACTCGTTTATCAAAGAACACCATTGCACACAGAATCAGGGACCCGCTTCTGAACACAATGCCCATTCAGACACCTTTGAACCACCTCACTGTTGTACAAGATGCAGCCAGGACCTTACCTGATGTGGAGTCTTATGATTCCCATTTTGCAATCGCTCACATTCTCCATACATAGAGATTAAAATCACTAAAAGTGCAACACATACAATCCAGGTGAGTCTGAATATGAAATAATTGAGTGAAAGAACTAAAATACTGAAGAGGCATTCTTAACCCTTACCCTGACGAATAAACAGGATAATTAATGCAGCAGATGCAGTGACTGCTGGTTTCAAGCTGGACTCCATGAGGAGATACTTTCATTTATAATCCTACTGAGGTACAATATGCAATGTTAGTGACAAGCAGTCAACAGGAACTTGTCTTTAACCAGTTTTATGGCCTCAGAGAATTAAGCTTTCAGCGAAAATTCCTTTGTCTACCAGTTAACTAAGATGTTAATACTTCTTAAACAGGTTAAGGTATCAGCTAACATAGCTGACAAAGGAATTACATCTGAATATGTTAACACATGTCCTTTATTTCTCATGTGTCTTAATGGCCTTTAGGGCAGGAAACCTGCCATCCTTACCTGGTCTGGTGTATATGTGACTTCAATCCCACACTAATGTGGTTGAATTTTACCTGCCCTTTGAAATGCCTAGTAAGCTACTGTGTTCTATCAGTGGTTCAAGAGGAAGGCCCACTGTCCCGTTCTCAGGGCAATAAATGTGGGCAATAAATGCTAGCCTTGCTAATATGGCCCACATTCCGAGAATGAATAATGAGAAACACACCATCATTTGAGTTCTAATGTCCCCTCAACCTCCTAATAAAGGAGTAGGTTATAAAATAGTGCAATATGGAAATATATTCTCTCACACCATCACCTGAGAAATGGGGAATTATTGTCTGGGTTGTGGAAGAGGTAGAGGGTTAGAGTGCAGAAGGTATTTGTTGATTTATGGGTTGACTTACTGCAACAGTGTCTCTATGTGTTGTTTATGGTTTGGATTACTGTAACAGCCTCTCTCTATGTTTTAATTGGTTAGTTACTGTAACAGTCGGTGTGTTGTTTATGGTTTGAGTTACTGTAACAGTCTCTCCGTGTGTTACTGAATCTCTGACTCAGAATCACTAACATGATCTTTTCTTTTTCTCTTTTACTGCTAATCAACCTGTCTGTCATAAAGGATATCGTGAGTACTTCTGTTTTTCTATTTCCATAGCAACTCTTTTGTCTTACCTAGAAAACCATGCTTGATTTTCAATTTAAAATTCAGTTTAAGGCAAATGTTGATCACATCTTCCCTCAGGGCGTTCCGAGGCTGCATGGAAAGAAAGAGGAGAAAGCGGGAGAATGAGTGTGCCACTGTGATCCAGAGGTATGGATCTGTCTGCACTGCTAAATCTGTCTGGCTTCTCTTATCGAAGACTTAACAGACTTTCACATAACCAAAAGATGTCTTGTAATGTGACTGGTGATGATGTGGTTTAAGATACTGTCCTTTTGTCTTAGCCCCTGTGACAGTCTCCTCTCTCAGCTGTAAGGGCCCTACTGGAATGAGTTGGGGCTACTCTCTGTCCAGTTCACTGTGGCTGTGGGCCAGTAGCACAAGCCCCCCCTCCCCCGCCTCACAGACTCGGCACTAATTGACACCAGGGAATAAATATTCTGCTGCCACACTGTTGGTGGATCCTGGGAGCACATACCATGTATTTGCAGATGCCTGGTTATTAATTATAGTGGATGGGAGGCCGCCTGCTCGCTCCCAGCATGTAACAGGATTTTGGATTTTAACCCCTAAGTGGGGACTGTAGAAATATGAGATTGGTATAGTGATGCACCATTCTTGAGCTGTTGCTGAGGCACACTGTTGGAGCAGAGAAGAGGAATCTTCATCCTGGGTCTGGCTGTGCTTAAAACTGAACATGAGTTGCTGAATGGGAGAAAGTTCCATTCCCAAACATTGCCATCTCTCAGTCTGTGGGCATGCTTGGGCTGATAAGTGGCAAGTAACATTCGTGCCACACAAGTGCCAGGCAATGACCATCTCCAACAAGAGAGAATCTAACCATCTCCCCTTGACATTCAATGGCATTATGATCGCTGAATTCCCCCACTATCAACATCCTGGGGGGTCACCATTGACTAGAAACTGAACTGGAGTAGCCATATAAATACCATGGCAACAACAGCAGGTCAGACACTAGGAATCCTGCAGTGAGTAATTCACTTCCTGACTTCCCAAAGCCTGTCCACCATCTACAAGGCACAAGTAAGGAGTGTGATGGAATACTCTCCACTTGCTTGGATGGGTGCAGCTCCAACAACACTCAAGAAGCTCGACACCATCCAGGACAAAGCAGCCCGCTTGATTAGCACCCCATCGACAAACATTCACTCCCTCCACCACCGACGCACCTTGGCAGCAGTGTGTACCATCTACAAGATGCACTGCAGCAACGCACCAAGGCTCCTTAGACAGCATCTTACAAACCCGCAACTTCTACCAACTAGAAGGACAAGGGCAGGAGTCGCATGGGAATAGCACCACCTGCAAGTTCCCCTCCAAGCCACACACCATCCTGACTTGGAACTATATCGCTGTTCCTTCACTGTCGCTGGGTCAAAATCCTGGAACTCCCTTCCCAACAGTATTATAGGTGTACCTACCTCACATGGACTGCAGCGGTTCAAGAAGGCAGCTCACCATCACCTTCTCAAGGTCAGTTAGGGATGGGCAATAAATGCTGGCCTAGCCAATGACACCCACATCCCATGAACGAATAAAAAAAAGTGTGATGTCCCTGCTGTCAGTGGCTTTGAGGGTGAATAGGTGACCCATTGCCAGGCACTGCCAGTGGGTGAGGGGGTGAGCAGGTGACCCATTGCCAGGCACGACCAGTGGGTGAGAGGGGAACCAGGTGATTGCCAGGTCTCCAGTGTCAGTTGGTGAGTATTTTAAGCTTTTTTTCCTTTCTAAACTGGAGCAGTAGTTTAAACTTGTACTGGGGAGATATAAGTATTGTATTCAATTTGTAGCATAATTGGTTAAACTGCTTAATATAACTACAAATTATCAGTGAAATGTCTAAATTTGAAACCTAATTAGTTAACTAAAACACAATGGAGATGGTAGGGCAGGTGGTGTGTTGCAGCTGTAGATGTGGGAACTGGTGGACACAAGTGTGATCCACTGCAACCACATCTGCAGTAAGTGTCTGCAGCTCGAGGAACTTCAGCTCAGAGTTAATGAGCTGGAGTCCGAGATTCGGACACTGCGATGCAGCAGCGAGGGGGAAAGTTACCTCGATACTTTATTCCAGGAGGCAGTCACACTCCTTCAGTTAGGTACTTCAGCTTTGGATTGTTCTCAGGGACAGGAGGATGTGAGTGTGCGTGAAGCAAGTATGGGTATCCAGCAGGTAGCAATGGAAGAGCCTCAGCCCTTACACTTGTCTAACAAGTTTGAGGTTCTTGCAGCTTGTGTGGAGAAGAGCAGGGACTGCAGGGAGGATGTGCAAACTGACCACAGCACTGTGGTTCAGGGGGTCATTCAAGTGGGGAGGGGGGCGTAAAAACGAATGTGTTTGTAGTAGGGGTCAGTATAGTTAGGGGGATAGATACTATCATCTGCAGCCGAGAGCATGAGTCCCAAAGACTGTGTTGCCTGCCCGGTGCCAGGGTTAAGGACATCTCCTCAGGGCTGCAGAGGAACTTTGAGTGGGATCCAGTTGTTGTTGGATACCAACAACATAGGTAGGCCTAAGAAAGAGGTTCTACTGAGGGTAAATGAGCGGTTAGGGGTTAAATCAAAAAGCAGAACTGCAAAGGTAATAATCTCTGGATTACTACCTGAGTCACTAGCAAATTGACATAGGGTAAATAAGATCAGAGAGTTAGATGTGTGATTCAAAGATCGGTGTGGGAAAAATGGGTTTCAATTCATGGGGCACTAGCAGCAGTACTGAGGAAAGAGGGAGCTCTAATGTTGGGATGACCTTCACCAGAACCGCACTGGAACCAGTGTCTTGAAGAATCGTATGACTAGGACTGTAGGGAGGGCTTTAAACTAAATAGTTGGAGGGGACAGTTCAGGTGAGGGGAAATTTAGAAAGTTAATGAGAAAGGACAAGGCAATAGTGCAGGGTAGTGATACAGGTAATGATAACAAGAGTGTAACAGGATGAGACAGAGTGTACAACATAAGAATGCACCAGCAAATAAGATTAGAGTAGGGAACAATAGTAAAAAGACAGAATTAAAGGCTCTTTATCTAAATGTGTGCAGCATTCGTAACAAGATGCATGAATTGATAGTACAAATAGAAATAAATGGGTCTGATATGATAGCCATTATGGAGACCTGGTTACAAGGTGACCAAGGCTGGGAACTAAATATTCAAGGGCATTTGATATTTCAGAAGGATAGGAAGAAAGGAAAAGGAAATGGTGTAGCTCTCTTAATTAAGGATGAGATCAGTACAATAGTGAAAAATGACCTTGGCTCAGAAGATCAAGATGTAGAATCAGTTTGGGTAGAGATAAGAAATAGCAAAGAAAAGAAGTCACTGGTGAGAGTAGTTTCTACGACCCCTAACAGTAACTGTACTGTCAGACAGAATATAAATCAAGAAATAACGGAGGCTTGTAGGAAACTACTGCAATAATTGTGGGCGATTTTAATCTTCATATAGATTGGACAAATCACATTGCCCATGGTAGTCTGGAGGATGAGTTCATAGAATGTATTAGGGACAGTTTCTTAGAACAGTGCATTCTGGAAGCAACTCAGGAGCAGGGTAATGAGACAGGGTTGCTAAATGACATCATAGTAAAGGATCTTCTGGGCAAGAGTGATCAAACATGATACAATTTCACATTCAGTTGAAGGGTGAGAAGTTTGGTTCTGAAACTAGTGTCTTAAATTTAAATAAAGGCAATTACAAGGGTATGAAGACAGAGTTGGCTAAAGTGGAGTGGGAAAATAGGTTAAAAGGAAGACAGTAGAGAAGCAGTGCACATTTAAGGAGATATTTCATGACTCTCAACAAAGATATTGAGAAAGAAAGACTCTATGAGAAAGATGTACCATCCATGACTACCTAAGGAAATTAAGGATGATATCTAATTGAAAGCAAAGGCATACAATGCTGCAAAGATGAGTGGTAGGCCAGAAGTTTGGGACAATTCAGAAACCAGCAGAGGATGACTAAAAAAGTGGAAATTAGAGCACGAGAGTAAACTTGCAATATAAAAACAGACAGTAAAAGCTTCTACAAATATATAAAAAGGAAGAGAGTATTTAGAGGATGAGACTGGGGAATTAATAATGGGAAGTAAGGAAATGGCAGAGACTTTGAACAAGTATTTTATATCTGTCTTCATAGTCGAAGACACAAAAAGCATCCTAAAAATATCAGAAAATCAAGAGCAAAAGGGAAGGAGGAACTTAAAGCAATCACTATCACTGGAGAAAAAGTACTAGGAAAACTAATGGGGCTAAAGCCTGTTAAGTCCCCTGGACCTGATGGCCTGCATCCTAGGGTCTTAAAAGAAGTGGCTGCAGAGATAGTGGATGCATTGATTATAATCTTGCAAAATTCCCTAGATTTTGGAAAGGTCCCAATGGATTGGAAAGCCACAAATGTAACACCTCTATTCAAGAAAGAGGGTGGGGTTGGGTGACAGAAAGCAGGAAACTATAGACCAGTTAGCCGAACGTCTGTCATTGGGAGAATGCTAGAATTCATTATTAAGGAAGTAGTAGCAGGACATTTAGAAAATCATAATGCAATCAGGGAGAGTCAACATGGTTTTATGAAAGGGAAATTGTGTTTGACAAATTTATTAGAGTTGTGTACAGATGTAGTGTGTTTGGATTTCCAAAAGGCATTTGATAAGGTGCCGCATAAAAGCTTAGTACACGAGATAAGAGCTCATGGTGTTTTTTATTTATTCATTCATGGGATGTGGGCATCACTGGCCAGGCCAGCATTTATTGCCCATCCCTAATTGCCTTTGAGAAGGTGGTGGTGAGCTGCCTTCTTGAACCGCTGCAGTACATTTGGGGTAGGTATACCCACAGTGCTGTTAGGAAGGAAGTTCCAGGATTTTGACCCAGCGACAGAAAAGGAACAGCGATACAGTTCCAAGTCAGGATGGTGTGTGACTTGGAGGGGAACTTGCAGGTGGTGGTGTTCCCATGTATTTGCTGCTCTTGTCCTTCTAGTTGGTAGAGGTCACGGGTTTGGAAGGTGCTGTCTAAGGAGCCTTGGTGCATTGCTGCAGTGCATCTTGTAGATGGTACACACTGCTGCCACTGTGCATCAGTGGTGAACGGAGTGAATGTTTGTAGATGGGGTGCCAATCAAGCGGGCTGCTTTGTCCTGGATGGTGTCGAGCTTCTTGAGTGTTGTTGGAGCTGCACCCATCCAGGCAAGTGGAGAGTATTCCATCACACTCCTTACTTGTGCCTTGTAGATGGTGGACAGGCTTTGGGGAGTCAGGAGGTGAGTTACTCGCCTCAGGATTCCTAGCCTCTGACCTGCTTTTGTAGCCACGGTATTTATATGGCTACTCCAGTTTAGGTTCTGGTCAATGGTAGCTCCTAGGATGTTGATAGTGGGGGATTCAGCGATGGTAATGCCATTGAATGTCAAGGGGAGATGGTTAGATTCTCTCTTGTTGGAGATGGTCATTGCCTGGCACTTGTGTGGCGCGAATGTTACTTGCCACTTATCAGCCCAAGCCTGGATATTGTCCTGGTCTTGCTGCATTTCGACACGGACTGCTTCAGTATCTGAGGAGTCACGAATAGTGCTGAACATTCTGCAATCATCAGCGAACATCCCCACTTCTGACCTTATGATTGAAGGAAGGTCATTGATGAAGCAGCTGAAGATGGTTGGGCCTAGAACACTACCCTGAGGAACTCCTGCAGTGATGTCCTGGAGCTCAGATGATTGACCTCCAACAACCACAACCATCTTCCTTTGCGCTAGGTATGACTCCAGCATATATTTTAGCATGGATAGAGGATCGGCTAACTAACAGGGAACAGAGTCGGGATAAATGGGGCATTAACAGGTTGGCAAACTGTAACTAGTGGAGTGTCACAGGAATCAGTGCTGGGGCCTCAAATATTTATGATTGATATTAATGACTTGGATGGAGAGACAGAGTGTATTGTAGCCAAAATTGTGGGTGTAACAAAGATGGGTATGAAAGCAAGTTGTGATGACGACACAAAGTGTCCACAAAGAGATCCAGATAGATTAAGTGAGTGGTCAAAGGTTTGGCAGATGGAGTATAATGTGGGAAAATGTGAGGTTGGCCACTTTGGTGGGAAGAATAAAAGAAAAATATTATTTCCATGGCGAGAGACTGCAGAATTCTGCATGACAGAGGGATCTGGTGTCCTCATACATGAATCACAAAAAGTTAGCATGCTGGTACAGCAAGTAATTAGGAAGGCAAATGGAATGTTGGCTGGAATTTTATGTCTCCCCAAAGAGCGGGCTAATGGCGGGGGTGGGGGTGGGGGTGGGGGGGAAGAAATGGAGTGGGACGTTTGGGGACGCCCTTCCCAACCCACTCCCACTGCTGCCTCCGCTGCCAATTTATGAGGGGCAGCAGCGGCGAGAAATGGCCCACTCGCCCCGGGCCAATCAAGGCCCTTAAGTGGCCAGTTAACGGCCACTTAGGGGCCTCCACCCGCCACCATGGGGGATTTTACAGTTGGCAGCTGAGCAGTTGAGGCTTCAGAAAAGTCACCTGATAAAAGCAGGCGGCCTTCTGATGGCCTGGAGGGGTGGGGGGTTCCTCCTGATTGGGCACCCTGTGCCCGCCGGAGGGCTGCCTCCAATGCCCAAACTGCCCCCAGTGCATAACAAGTCCCCCCACCTACCCCCACCAACTGACCCCCCCCCCCCCCCCCCACCTTGCCTGGCTGGGCCCGACCGATCGTCCCTGGCGAAGCCCCAAAAACGTATCTATTTTCCGGTGCTCCCCAACATTGTCATTCTTCAGCTGCATTGCAGTCTCAGCAGTGGCCACCACTCCCAGTGGCGCTACTGGGATGAAGAACTGCCGGCCTGCCAATTAGCCAGCCGCTCCATCAGGCGGGACTTCCTGCCTCAATCAGGTGGCAGTCCTGCCTAAGACCAATTAAGGGCCTGGTGACCATAAAATCCAGTCTGGACCCCCAGGCCCGGCGGAGGTGGGATCGCCACTGACTTTTCGCTTGGTGGACGGCTCTCCTCTGACCCCCTAAAATTCCTGCCATTGTGTTGATATTTATTGCAAGGAGGATGGAGTAAAATAGTAGGGAACTCTTGTTCCAACTGTACAGGGCATTGGTGAGACCGCACCTAGAGTATTGCATACAGTTTTAGTCTCCTTACAACAGATGCCCCTCAACATTGCTTTCATAGATCTCACCAAAGTCTTTGACCTCATCAGCAGACATGGTCTCTTCAGACTACTAGCAAATATCGGATGTCCACCAAAGCTACTAAGTATCATCACCTCATTCCATGACAATATGAAAGGCACAATTCAGCATAGTGGCACCTCATCAGACCACTTTCCTATCCTGAGTGGCATGAAATAGGACTGTGTTCTCGCACCTACACTGTTTGTGATCTTCTTCTCACTGCTGCTCTCACATACATTTAAGTCTTCAGAAGAAGGAATTTTCCTCCACACAAGATCAGGGGGCAGGTTGTTCAACCTTGCCCGTCTTAGAGCGAAGACCAAAGTACGGAGAGTCCTCATCAGGGAACTCCTCTTTGCTGACGATGCTGCATTAACATCCCACACTGAAGAGTGTCTGCAGAATCTCATCGACAGGTTTGCGTCTGCCTGCAATGAATTTGGCCTAACCATCAGCCTCAAGAAAACGAACATCATGGGACAGGACGTCAGAAATGCTCCATCCATCAATATCGGCGGCCACGCTCTGGAAGTGGTTCAAGAGTTCACCTACCTAGGCTCAACTATCACCAGTAACCTGTCTTTCAATGCAGAAATCAACAAGCGCATGGAAAAGGCGTCCGCTGCTATGTCCAGACTGGCCAAGAGGGTGTGGGAAAATGGCGCACTGACACGGAACACAAAAGTCCGAGTGTATCAAGCCTGTGTCCTCAGTATCTTGCTCAATGGCAGCGAGGCCTGGACAACATATGTCAGCCAAGAGCGACGTCTCAATTCATTCCATCTTCGCTGCCTCCGGAGAATCCATGGCATCAGGTGGCAGGACCGTATCTCCAACACAGAAGTCCTCGAGGTGGCCAACATCCCCATCATATACACGCTACTGAGCCAGTGGCGCTTGAGATGGCTTGGCCATGTGAGCCGCATAGAAGATGGTAGGATCCCCAAAGATGCATTGTACAGCGAGCTCGTCACTGGTGTCAGACCCACTGGCTGTCCATGTCTCCGCTTTAAAGACGTCTGCAAATGTGACATGAAGACCTGTGACATTGACCACAAGTCGTGGGAGTCAGTTGCCAATGATCGCCAGAGCTGGTGGACAGCCATAAAGGCGGGGCTAAAGTGTGGCGAGTCGAAGAGACTTCGCAGTTGGCAGGAAAAAAGACAGAAGTGCAAGGGGAGAGCCAACTGTGGTAACAGCCCCGACAACCAATTTTATCTGCAGTGCCTGTGGAAGAGTTTGTCACTCTAGAATTGGCCTTTATCGCCACTCCAGGCGCTGCTCCACAAACCACTGACCACCTCTAGGCGCTTATCCCATTGTCTCTCAAGACAAGGAGGCCAAAGAAGATTTAAGGAGGGATGTATTTCATTGAAAGGTTCACTAGGCTGATTCCTGGGATGAAGGGGTTGTCTTATGAGAAAAGGTTGAGCAGGTTGAGCCTATACTCATTGGAGTTTAGAAGAATGAGAGGTGATCTTATTGGAACATATAAGATTCTGAGGGGGCTTGACAGGGTAGATGTTGAGAGGATGTTTCCTATTGTGGGGGAATCTAGAACTAGGCAGCAAAGTTTCAAAATAAGAGGTAACCTTTAAGACGTAGATGAGGAGGAATTTCTTCTCTTATAGTGTCGTTAGTCTGTGGAAGTCTGTCCCCCAGAGAGCAGTGGAGGCTGGGTCATTGAATATATTCAAGGCTGAGTGAGACAGATTTTTGATCTACAAGGGAATCAAGGGTTATTGGGGGCAGGCAGGAAAGTGGAGTTAAGGCCACAATCAGATCAGCCACGATCTTTTTAAATGGCAGAGCGGGATAAAGGGGCTGAATAGCCTACCCCTGCTCCTATTTCTTATGTTCTCATGTCTGAAAGTAACCACCAGAGACAAATTCTCACACCCGTTATGCAGGTCCCTGGACCAGTGCACGTGAACTCAGAATATGCGGTATTCCATGCACTCGCATGTGACCCATCCACAGCACAGACTGTTTGCTGCTCCAGTACGTAGTAGCTTTGCATGGCTGTTATTTTCATTATACAGTAAACAGATGTCGAGCCACATGCAACAGAAGTCATGGTGACATCATTTCACAGTTGTGCCCTTTAAGGAACTCAGATTAATTAGTGCCAATTTTCACTATACTGTTTCTTACCTGCAGAAATTTCCGCAAGCATCTTCGAATGGTTGGGAGTCGAAGGATCAGAGTACAAAGTAAGTCAGGAGTGGCCTGTCTGTCAGTCTATCTGACACTTAGTCTGTTTCTGTGTCAGTCTGCCTGTCACTCTACCTGTTTGTGCGCTTGTCTGTCTCATTCTGCCTGTCTGTTGGTTTGTCTGTCATTCTGCATTTATGTGTATCAGGCCCTGTCTGCAAGTCTAGATGGATTTGAAAGGTTCCCTTTGCAGTTTCTCAAAGGGCAGGGAGTTCTCCTGGTGTCCTGGGCAACATTTCTCCTCAACCAACATCACTAAAACAGTTAAATTGGCCATTCATCTCATCACTGTGGGATTTCGCTGTGTGCAAATTGAATGCCACATTGGCTTCCAGAATAATTAATTGGTTGTGAAGCACTATATAAATGCAAGGCTTTCTTACTCGATATCCAGCCCGTGCTGTTCCTGACTGGGAGTGCATGATTGACAGTGCAGAGGCAGCATTGCTCTGCATAATGAGTGGAAGGAAACATATTAGTCCCTACAAAGGAGAGTCCATTGCGTAAACCAGCCACAGTGATTGGCTGCTGACATGTTGGACAGTGTTTATATCCGAGCTGTTTGCTTGTCCCCAGACGTTCCTATTGACCGATTTCCCCGGTCAAGATATGGGCCGAACTGCTAAAGTAAGAGACATGTTTCATTAAGAAAACAATTCCCACTTCACGGAAATAGTGGAGCAGGAGCGTAAGCTTTTCTAAGGGTGCTGTTGACAAGGTCTCAGTTCTTCCCTTCACATTTGGACCCCTCCTGCTATCTGCTGGTTTAAATGGAGTGTGGAAGCAAATGATCGAGCCTGCGTGTTTGTACTCCCCATTTGTCTCCTGTCCCTATCTGTATCTCATTCGATGATCTTTGGCTGGCTATTCAGCAGGTGCATTTTAATGGGTTTTTGAAGCAGAGTGAATGCATCAAGCTCATGTAGCACTCCCAAACAAAAAAACTGTTATTATACCAGTGGCACTTTGTTCAGGAGAGAGTAACAATCAATTGACAGCTGCTGTGTCATTCAGCGTGAAGCCAGCCTGCTGAGCAGTGTTATTCACTAACTCTATGTTACGGGACACAATCTCAAGCTCAAGGACAACCCTGAGAAACATGGTGAAGGGACGCAAGCCCGCACCTACCACTTCCACACATCAGGAATAGGCATCAACATGTTGCGCCACAGACATTTGACAAAATTATTGACTCAGCCATGGACATGGGGGCAAATAATCTGCACATAAAATGTTTAGCTATCCTAATGCCATTAAAACACAGTCCGATTTAAATCACATTTCTCCCGATTTAATGAGATACCTGGCATTGTTTTTGCTTGCACAAGTAGTCAATATTTGCCCGCACACTTGATGTAGTGATGTGGAGAATTCGGATAGATGTCCATCTGTCAGGAATAATCTTTATCTCTCCCCTCTCTCTCTCTGTCTCTCTCCCCGCTCCGTGTCCCCCTGTCTCTTCCCTTCTTTCCACTCTCTATCCCCCTGTTTCCCTCCCTCTCTCCCCCCCTTTGTATCCCCCT
The DNA here is from genome assembly GCF_036365525.1 of Heterodontus francisci. Classification (NCBI taxonomy): domain Eukaryota; kingdom Metazoa; phylum Chordata; class Chondrichthyes; order Heterodontiformes; family Heterodontidae; genus Heterodontus; species Heterodontus francisci. The sequence goes on along the minus strand of NC_090402.1, from coordinate 46,231,349 downwards.
CTCTCTCCCCTGTGTCCCCTTTCTCTCTCTCTCTCTCTCTCTCTCTCTCTCTCTCTCTCCCCCTTACCCCTCTGTGTCCCCCCTCCCTTTTTTCTCTCCCCCTCTTCTCACCCACCTCTCTCTTCCCCCCCACTTCTCTCCCTCTCTGTCCCCCCTCTCTCGCTCTGTCCCCCTCCCCCTCTGCCCCCCCGCTCCTCTCTCTGCCCCTCTCTCACTCTGCCCCCATCTCTCTCTCTTGTCCCCTCTTTTTCTCTCTCTGCCCCACTCTCTCCCTCACTGTCCCTCCCTCTCTCTCTCGCTCCTCCCTCTCTCTCTCGCTCCTCCCTCTCTCTCCCTACTCCTCCCCCTCTCTCCTTCCAACCCTCTCCCTCCATCCCTCTCTCCCTCCCTCTCTATCTCCCTCCCTCTCTCCCTCCCCCCCTCTCTCTCTCACAGTTGCAGAGAGTGGGAACTCTCAGCTTTGTGATTGGTCAGTTTTTAAAAAAAAATCACAAGTGTCAGTTTCACAGCTGACAGGTGCTCTGAGTGGGAATGGCGGGCTTTTAAAAAACAATCGGAACCCTCTGGAAAACCCTGAACTTGTCCGAAGAGTGGAAGCACTGTTCCCACTCTGTGCATCTGTCAGCTGTGAAACTGACACTTGAGATTTTTCTTTGAAAGCCCATCTGTAGAAGCCAATAGGAGATTTCTCATCCATGAAATTACCAGTCACAGACCTCAAAATTTTTACCACAGACAGTGGTGTTCGTGTATGGACACGTTGCCGACTCCTGGTTGTAATGGTGGAAACGCAGCAGCAAACTCCCACAAACAGCAATGAGATAAATGAATAGATAATCTGTTTTAGCGATGTGGAATGAGGGATAAATATTGGCTAGGGCACTGGGTGGAACTCCCCTGCTCTTCTTCGAATAGTGCCACGGGATCTTTTGCATCCATCTGAGAGGACAGACAGAGCCTCAGTTTAACATCTCTTCTGAAAGATGGCACCACTGGCAGTGCAGCATTCCCTCAATACTGCAGTGGAGTGTTAGCATAGACTTGAATCTATTACCTTCTGACGCAGAGGCAAGAGTGGTACCAACTGAGCCAAATCTGACACACTGGGTGAGAACCTGCTGGAGTGGGGCATGTTACAGCGTAGGCCTTTAATTAGACCTTTACCTGAACCTTTGAGCTTGAAATAGTATTACATTGTACCTTGCTGGAATTGTGAGTTGAAATGGTGTGGTAAGGCCAACGGGGCCTTTGGAACCTTAGTGAAGGATGAGATCAATCTTCTATCACATTAGCAATGAGATTTAAGGATTGAGAAAGAAGCAGAGGAACAACAGAGAAGGAAATAGGATGAATAGGATGCCAAATCAGTACAGAAATAGAAACAGAAAGAGGGAAAGAAAGATTGGATTAAGAGAGAAAAAAAAGACAAAAAAAAGTAGCAAAATAGAAGTTAAAATATTTTCAGGATCTTCCACAATTCAGTACCTGAAGGAATGAGACTCCATTGTCTAAGTTATTCATGTTCTGGGCCAGAGAGGTTGATTAGCCGTCATTAACAATTATCACATTCTTAAAAAGTACTTGTGCTGTTAATTATCAGACTTAAATTTCTGTGGTGAATTTAAAGGGAAAATCTAGAAAGTTCTTAAAAGTCACGGGGAAGCGAAGGGCGAGATGATGTTCGCACAAAGTAAGGGGTGTAAGTCAACCAGCAAGTTCTGGAGATTTGGAACTCAGAGTGTATCTCCGAAGTTGCTGGCCAATTTGCACATTAATAATGGCGTACGTTATTAACACGCTATTGTTCATCCAGCAAGTTCCGGCCCATTGTTAGTGGTGTTACAGTTTATGCACATAACGACAGTAACTATACAGTGTGACTCATTGCAGCGATGTTTTTGAGAATCAAGGTGCTAGATAAATGCCTGTTCTCTCTTTGGTTTTGGAGGCCACCCTGGGCTAGAGAGGGCTAGAGTTCACGGTTCCTGCCCTTGATTTCTGGTTAGGGACTCTTACCAGAATCTGTGGCTGTTGGGCATGGACAAGATCAGACTGGAATGCCATTCCTTAATGCCATTGCTCCCGCTGAAGAATAGACACTTGACCAAGGCACGAAAAGGGCAACTGGCGGGTGGAATTTTACGGGCACCCCAAGACGGCTTTGGAGGTGGGGGTGGGGCCGATAGAATTGCAACGGGAGGCGGGGGTGGAGGGCCTGTTGTCATGCAATTTTGTTGGGAGCGGGATAGACCAATGACAGCCTTCACATTGTTGCGATGAGGTGAGGAGAGGTCCAAAGGCTCCCCTTTTGTCCCTCTCCTTGTTTATTCCTTTTTAAACAGTGGATGTGCTTACCAATTCAGTGAGCGTTTAACCCTTTTAATTGCTATGATCATAAAAGAACCAATTGGACAGGTTTTCTTGCGTTTAAACAAGAGGTTAGTTTATTGTACTTAAAATTAAAACCTGATCGAAGTAAAATAATAAACTATTCTCCAACTTTCACACACATACACACACACACGAGAATCACACACACAAATAGATTATAGAGTGAAGAAGAATCGTTTGCTTGGATTAGAGTTCAGAACAAATAAAAATAATATGCAGTCAGTGGGGTCTGGTAATTCATTTGTCTTCCAGAAGTTGTGATCCTGAAGTTCCTGGCTGGTAGAAGTTGCCCCCTTGGTTCAGGGTTTACTGAGAGACAGTGATATAGGTGGCTTTCTCTCCGGGGTCTCTGTCTGTAGCGAAAATAGTCTTGGATAGGGTTTGAAACTTGCACTGTTACCTAGAGAGACAGACAGACAGACAGATAGACACAGCCCCACTGGGGCACTGATTAGCTCTCAAAGCTTGTCTGCTGTATGGTCACATAATTCTCTCAGAGTATCCTTTTTTCACTTTAATGAGACCCATGTGTAAGAATCCCAATCTCTCTCAGATCTTATTGTTTCAATGTTTACCCCCTGGAGGTTCGTCTCCACTAGGGTGTATGCGCCAAGGTGGCTATGAATATCTTGCTAATGAGGGTGATACCAGATAATTCACTGAACTGTTCAAGCCATTGTTTTGGATGCCATTTATTTAGACATGTGTCTCCACTTCGATGCCTTGGTATGTGAGGTATTTCAATGCAAATTGTAGTGGCCATCGTAACTGCTTCTTTGTTAAAACGTTGAATGTAGGATTCCAGCTTTCCTTTTAAAAGGTCAATGTAGGTTTCCAACTGATGATTTAAAGTCATCATTCAGCATACCATGTTTTCATGACAGCATCTAGAAGCCAATTGTGGCCCTTAAGTGCCCTAATAATGGCCACTTAAGGGCTGTTTGCTGCCACCACTGGGATTTAACTGGTGGTGAGGAGACCTCCGCCACATGGGGAGGTAGCCTGGTAAAAAGAGGCGCCCTCCCTGCAGGCTTTGGGGGCCGCCTCTGTGGGCAATCTCTGGCCAATGGAGGGCTCCTGCCAGCAAACAAAACATCTCTCTGTAATAAAAACAAGAAATGCTGGAAATACTCATCAGGTCTGGCAGCATCTGTGGAAAGAGAAGCAGAGTTAACGTTTCGGGTCAGTTCTTCGGAACTGACAAATATTAGAAATGTCAAAGGTTATAAGCAAGTGAGGCGGGGGTGGGGCAAGAGATAACAAAGGACAAGGTGCAGATTGGACAAGGCCATGTAGCTGACCAAAAGGTCATGAAGCAAAGGCAAACAATATGTTAATGGTGTGTTGAAAGACAAAGCATTAGTATAGAAAAGGTGTTAACGGACTGAAAATTGAACAGCAGCAAGTACAAACATGAAAAAAAACAGTGGGTAAGCAAACTGAACAAACTAAGATGAAATGAAATAAACATACAAAATAAATTGTAAAACATGTAATAAAGAAAAAATAACTAAAAATAAAAGTAAAATGGGTGGCCCGTCATGCTCTGAAATTATTGAACTCAATGTTCAGGCCGGCAGGCTGTAGTGTGCCTAATCAGTAAATGAGATGCTATTCCTCGAGCTTGCAATGATGTTCACTGGAACACTGCAGCAAGCCCAGGACAGAGATGTGAGCATGAGAGCAGGGGGGAGTGTTGAAATGGCAAGCAACCGGAAGCTCAGAGTCCTGCTTGCGGACTGAGCAGAGGTGTTCCGCAAAGCGGTCACCCAGTCTGCGTTTGGTCTCCCCAATGTAGAGGAGACCACATTGTGAGCAGCGAATACAGTATACTACATTGAAAGAAGTACAAGTAAGTCGTTGCTTCACCTGAAAGGAGTGTTTGGGGCCTGGGATAGTGAGGAGAGAGGAGGTAAATGGGCAGGTATTACACCTCCTGCGATTGCAGGGGAAGGTGCCATGGGAAGGGGACGAGGTGGTGGGGGTATTGGAGGAGTGGACCAGGGTGTCCATGGGAAGGGAACGATCCCTTCGGAATGCTGACAGGGGAAGGGAGGGGAAAATGCATTTGATAGTGGCATCACGTTGGAGGTGGCAGAAATGGCGGAGGATAATCCTTTGGATATCGAGGCTGATCTCTCTGTACCCACTTTCCCCCTCCCTCCCCCTCCCCACCATCATGGGGGCCTTCTGGACTGGCCCCAAAAACCTCACCTCACTTACTTGAGGTCCAGGGTTCCAGCACTGAGCCTGGTTCCAAGGCTTCTGCAGTACCGGCAGTGGCCATCACTCCCAGTGGCGCTGCCGATACTACTGAGCTGCCAGCCCTGTGATTGGTTAACAGTTCTTGGAGGCAGAATCCCCGTCTTTAAAGGGATGGGGATCCTGGCGCCAGGCTGTTAATTGACCTGGTGCTGTAGAATAGCTCCGAGGGGGGCTCCCGCTAGCCAAGGCGGGACTCCCCCCACCTTTTCGGCCCAGTGCCAGGAGCCCCGCTGTGGGCAGAAAATTCCGCAGAATCCAAGAGGAGGCGACAGCCTCAGGAAAGGAAGTAACAAAGAAAAGGGGACTAAATATAGACTGTGAGCTATAGCAGAGGACAGGACAGCAGTTCCGATTCTAGGGTATTTATATAATTAATAATTACATCCTCCTGTGGATTGCATCACCCATCCCCTGCCCAGTCCTTTTATGCATTATTTAATGGTAATCTGCACTTTAAGTACTTTATTGCCTTGCTTATGTTTAAGACTAATTAAAGGCACCCCCTTGGGCACCAGTGTCAGACTTGATTAAGAACACTGAGCAGCTTACTCTTGGCGAAACTCAGCACTAATGATACAGCATTGGAAATTAATAAGATGGACCTTAGTGGTAAGCGGTCAGACATGCAATTAGATTCTAGGTCTGCGTGGTGCATCAGTAGCACAAGGAATCCAGGAGCTGATATCTCCCCTCGGCACGCTGACCTCTCCACTCAGTAAGCTGAACTCTCACCTCAGGATGCTGACCTTTCACCTCACCACGCTGACCGCTCCCCTCGGCACACTGAACCTTCCCCTTGGCACACTGATCTCTCCCCTTGGCACACTGACCTCTCCCCTTGGCACACTGACCCCTCTCCTTGGAACACTGATCTCTCTCCTCTGAGGTCCTACAACAAGAATTTAGGGAGCTAGGTAGGATTAAAACGCAGGAACTCAAAGGTTGTAATCTCTGGATTACTCCCGGTACCACGTGCTAGTGAGTATAGGAATAGGAGGATAGAGCAGATGAATGCTTGGTTGAAGAGATGGTGCAGGAGGGAGGGCTTTAGTTTCCTGGATCACTGGGTCTGTTTCTGGCGAAGGTGGGACCTGTACAAGTTGGACAGATTGCACCTGAACTGGAACGGGACCAACATCCTTGCTGGGAGGGTTGCTAGTGCTGTTGGGGGCGGTTTAAACTAATTTGGCAGGGGGATGGGATACAGAGTGGAGGTACAATAGGGTGTGATGTCCTATAGAAGAGAAGAGAAACTAAGTCATTCTGGAAGGCAGAGCAAATATAGACCTGTTAAGGCACAAGTGAATAATGCAAGGCTGGATTGCATCTATTTTAACACAAGGAGTCTTACAGATGAATTGAGGGTGTTGATTAACACATGGGAGTATGATATTATTGCTATCACTGAGACATGGTTGAGGGAAGGGCAGGACTGGCAACTCAATATTCCAAGGTATGGAATCTTCAGGCGTGACCTGGGTGGGGGGGATCGGTCGGTGGTGGTGTAATAGAGGAGGTGGCATTGCACTATTGATCAAGGAGTCAATTACTGCAGTAAGGAGGGATGATAGCTTTGAAGGTTCTTCAAATGAGGCCATTTGGGTAGTACTTAAAAACAAAAAGGGGGCAATCACTTTGCTGGGAGTGTACTACAGGCCTCCAAACAGTCAGTAAGAGATAGAGGAACAGATATGTCGGCAAATCTCAGACAGGTGTAAAAATAACAAGGTAATAATAGTAGACGATTTCAGCTTCCCCAATATTAACTGGGATAGTCTTAGTGCAAAAGACGTAAAGGGGGCGGAATTCTTAAAGTGCATCCAGGAGAGCTTTTTGAGAAAGCACGTAGAAACCAAACCTTGGTCAAAGAGGTAAGTTTTAAAGAACATTTTAAAGGGGGAGAGTGGTAGACATATGGAGAGGTTTAGGGAGGAAATTCCAGATATTAGGGCCCATGTGGCTGAGGGCCATTAATCTTAGGGCAAAGGGCATGGGGAGCACACATGAGACCAGAATTGGAGGAACACAGAGTTCTTGGAGGTTTGTATGGCTGTAGGAGGTAACAGAGCTAGGGGAAGGTGAGACCATGGAAAGATTTGAAGACAAGGATGAAAATTATAAAATTTCATTCTGTTTCTCGCACTCTCATTTTAGTTTTGAGTCCCTCCGCTGCACAGCTGTGGATTTGATTGGCTGGACAGAAGGGGCTTCCTTGGGCCTGGTCTCAGTCCTGCTCCGCTTTCTATTTCTTTTGCTCACCCTTGCAGTCAAAGCAATAATTATTGGGAAGTCAGGCATTACAGGGGCTGGAGGGACGGGTTTGGAACTACAGCCGCACAGAAGCTCCTGGGAATCCTGGCCTCATTGGGATGGTGTATCAGAGCGTGTGGGGAGACACTATCCTGCATCTGGCCTTGCTCTGCCCAGTGCTTGGTGTGAGAATGGGAAGAGTCTCAATTCCCCATCTCTAACATCCTTCAGCTTGATGAGCATAAAAGTAATGAGATAAACCAGTGAGTAGGAAAGCTGACCTGTAACTGGATGTGAATGATAGTAGGCGAAACAGTATTATATATAAGTGTTATATAAGCAATACATGTGTGTTATACATCCTTACACTGTGTATGGGTTATATACCTGGGTTAGATGCGATTAGGCAAGATTTAGGATGCGTAGGATGGGGAAGGAAACTGCAGGGGATGGGCACAATCGAAATGTGGAGCTTATTCAGGGAGCAGCTACTGCGTGTCCTTGATAAGTATGTACCTGTCAGGCAGGGAGGAAGTTGTCGAGCGAGGGAGCCGTGGTTTACTAAAGAAGTTGAAGCGCTTGTCAAGAGGAAGAAGAAGGCTTATGTTAGGATGAGACGTGAAGGCTCAGTTAGGGTGCTTGAGAGTTACAAGCTAGCCAGGAAGGATCTAAAGGGAGAGCTAAGAAGAGCGAGGAGAGGACACGAGAAGTCATTGGTGGATAGGATCAAGGAAAATCCTAAGGCTTTCTATACGTATATCAGGAATAAAAGAATGACTAGAGTTAGATTAGGGCCAATCAAGGATAGGAGTGGGAAGTTGTGTGTGGAATCAGAGGAGATAGGGGAAGTGTTAAGTGAATATTATTCGTCAGTATTTACAGTAGAGAAAGAAAATGTTGTCGAGGAGAATACTGAGATACAGACTACTAGGCTAGATGGGATTGAGGTTCACAAGGAGGAGGTGTTAGCAATTTTGGAAAGTGTGAAAATAGATAAGTCCCCTGGGCCAGATGGGATTTATCCTAGGATTCTCTGGGAAGCCAGGGAGGAGATTGCAGAGCCTTTGACCTTGATCTTTATGTCGTCATTGTCGACAGGAATAGTGCCGGAAGACTGGAGGGTAGCAAATGTTGTCCCCTTGTTCAAGAAGGGGAGTAGAGACAGCCCTGGTAATTATAGACCTGTGAGCCTTACTTCGGTTGTGGGTTAAATGTTGGAAAAGGTTATAAGAGATAGGATTTATATTCATCTTGAAAAGAATAAGTTCATTAGAGATAGTCAGCACGGTTTTGTGAAGGGTAGGTCGTGCCTCACAAACCTTATTGAGATTTTTGAGAAGGTGACCAAACAGGTGGATGAGGGTAAAGCCGTGGATGTGGTGTATATGGATTTCAGCAAGGCGTTTGATAAGGTTCCCCACGGTAGGCTATTGCAGAAAATACGGAAGTATGGGATTGAAGGTGATTTAGTGCTTTGGATCAGAAATTGGCTAGCTGAAAGAAGACAGAGGGTGGTGGTTGATGGCAAATGTTCATCCTGGAGTTTAGTTACTAGTGGTGTACCGCAAGGATCTGTTTTGGGGCCACTGCTGTTTGTCATTTTTATAAATGACCTGGATGAGGGTGTAGAAGGGTGGGTTAGTAAATTTGCGGATGACACGAAGGTCGGTGGAGTTGTGGATAGTGCCGAAGGATGTTGTAGGTTACAGAGGGACATAGATAGGCTGCAGAGCTGGGCTGAGAGATGGCAAAGGGAGTTTAATGCGGAAAAGTGTGAGGTGATTCACTTTGGAAGGAGTAACAGGAATGCAGAGTACTGGGCTAATGGGTAGATTCTTGGTAGCGTAGATGAGCAGAGAGATCTTGGTGTCCAGGTACATAAATCCCTGAAAGTTGCCACCCAGGTTAATAGGGCTGTTAAGAAGGCATATGGTGTGTTAGCTTTTATTAGTAGGGGGATCGAGTTTCGGAGCCACGAGGTCATGCTGCAGCTGTACAAAACTCTGGTGCGGCCGCACCTGGAGTATTGCGTGCAGTTCTGGTCACCTCATTATAGGAAGGATGTGGAAGCTTTGGAAAGGGTGCAGAGGAGATTTACTAGGATGTTGCCTGGTATGGAGGGAAGGTCTTACGAGGAAAGGTTGAGGGACTTGAGGTTGTTTTCGTTGGAGAGAAGGAGGAGGAGAGGTGACTTAATAGAGACATATAAGATAATCAGAGGGCTAGATAGGGTGGATAGTGAGAGTCTTTTTCCTCGGATGGTGATGGCAAACACGAGGGGACATAGCTTTAAGTTGAGGGGTGATAGATATAGGAGAGATGTCAGAGGTAGTTTCTTTACTCAGAGAGTAGTAGGGGCGTGGAACGCCCTGCCTGCAACAGTAGTAGACTCGCCAACTTTAAGGGTATTTAAGTGGTTATTGGATAGACATTTGGATGAAAATGGAATTGTGTAGGTCAGATGGTTTCACAGGTCGGCGCAACATCGAGGGCTGAAGGGCCTGTACTGCGCTGTAATGTTCTATGTTCTATAGATCTTTAATACATGTGTACTATACATGTCATTTACATTTCTATTTGCATATATGCATTAGCTATGATGTATGCTTGTGTTATATAAATTATCTGTATTTATATATGTATAGATTGTATATATTATAAATGTAGTATTTGTTATATATACATCACAGATTTTATGTATATATATATTATATATACGTATTTATATTATACATGCACTATATCTTGTGTATTACATGCATTGTATAGATTATTTATATTCATGTATACATTGTATGTTATGTACATTATTCCCATATATGTATGTATAATACACATATGTGTAACATATGTAAATATGTCTACACATATACAATGTTATATGTACAAATTATGTTTGCATTATATTAAATGAATGGATGGGAAAACTGAGGGCAGTGCATTCATGATTTCCCAACATGCTTTCCAAGCAAGCAACACTCCATACCACAACTGTGTAGTTTTACATATTATACGTAATATGTGTGTATGTACAGTCATTATAGATATTTGTTCTCTGCATGATATATGTGCCTGTGCACCCGATGTTGGGATATGCACATTTGACATACCTGTATACATATTGTATGATATACATTATATATATGTGTGTGTGTGTGTGTGTTTGTGTCTGTGCACATATTGGCATATTTAATATTCTTTTCCATTTTCAGGTCTTTCCGAGCGACAGGAGAAAAGTTTCGGTCGCTCCTGGAGTGATCCTACGCCCGTGAAGTCTGACTTGATGTGCGATGCTCGAGACAGTAGGTTCATTCATTATTTTACTCGTCACTTTATTTGTCTCACTTTTATTCAGAAGGTCCTGGGTTCATTCCCCGCTTGGGACTTGGGCACATAATTCAGGCTGGCAGCACTGAGGGGGTGCTGCATTGTTGGTGGTGCTGTCTTTCAGATGAGACTTAAACTGTGCACCCGTCTGCCTGCTTACATGGACATAAAACATCCTAGGTTTTATGGAGAACTAGAGTTCTTCTGGTTTTTGGCCAACGTTACTCCTTAAACAGTACTACCAAAACAGCTTATTTGATTTTCCATTTAATGGGCAGTTTGTGGGATCTTACAGTGTGAAAGTCAGCTGGCATGTTTTCTGGTGTAACAACAATGACTGTATTTTAGAAAGAGGTTGTTGAAAGTGAAACATTTTGGAAGTGCTGAGAACCCGATGAAGTGCCATATAACAACTTTTCTCTCTTTGGACCTTCCACATTCCCTTACGCCACCAACTCATGTTTCAAATCCAGCTATCTGATGGGGTACCTGGTTTGCAAGCAGTTTGTGGGTCGTTTTATCTTTGGGCGACAGTGGAAAGCAGGTTTTGTTGGATCAGCAGCCCACTGTAGATCTCTCCTGATTTTCATTTTCATTGACTTCAACGGGAACAACATTAAGAAGTGTATAACAAGCGGATAATCTGCTGTTGCCTGGTTTACAATCTCATCCAATGTTAAAATGAGCCCCGTGGGTGAATAGTGAGGCTGCAGGGCTAGGCTGGAGCAGGGACTACCCCGTATGAGACCAGGAGAAAGTTAACCACAAAAGCTTTACCTGTACAGTCCAACAGGACTAGAGTTCAGGTGCAGTCTCTGTAGCAGCAACCGAAGCACAGTCTAAAGAAATCACTTGAAGAGTATTCCAGAGAATTGAGACTCTACCCTATATCTAGCCTATGCTGCAACTGACTTGGAAGTGTGTAATTAGACACTGTTAACCTACCTTATATCTGGCCCCTGTTGTACCTGACCTGGAAGTGGGTGATAGGACACTGTAAATGAAACCTACACTAGATCTAGTCTGTGCTGTACCTGACCTGGGAGTATTTGATGATGCCACAGCTGCAAAATATTGTACATTTATGCAGACATCCTTCACCTGATGAACAGAAGGAAAGAAATATTAAAACAAAAACAGTGGGGGGAAATGCTGTGCTGTTTGTATGTTAGCTACCAATGTGGAAAGTGGGTGATAAGGCATTGCGTAGACAGGGGCCAGATCAAATGTAAAGTAACTAGACTGAATCATCCAAATTGGACCAAAATTGAATTCAACCTTGGTTTATTTAATAAAATTCTGGCTCTTGAGTTCACCCCTTTTCTATAGTAAGATGTCAAATCACTTGCTTTCAGTGACTTAATGGAACCATGAAGGAGAGACAGTCATCTTGTGTTTTATTGTGTGTGTGTGAGATCTGTGCTTTCTGATTGGCAGTCCCTGAAGTGATTGGATAATCCACATTCCAGATTGTTGCTCTCACCGTTTATTTCACTGGCCCTGTTATTCCAGTTCCCATGAGTGACTGTAATCGCATCTCTTCATGAGAGATGCTCATTGCCTTGTATAATGAAGACACATAACATCTGAGCAACAGATGGGGCATCTTTTGAGCCCAACCCTGACAGTGTTTCTTTATGAAACATTTATTCGAAAGGCCGCACAGCCGTAACCAAGCCCGCGTCTCCATGGTAACCCTTGTCGGATCTCCTTTTTGCGTCACACCAGGTCAGGAGTTGCAGACCTCGTGCGGTGCTTTAGATGACGACTTTGACGATCTCAGCTGGGAGGCAGAGAAGGAGCTGGAGTTGCTGTCATGTGACGGTGAAGACTTTGTCCCGCCCAAGATTATGGTAAGATTTTCAGTGTAAAGCCCTGCGTTCAAAGTTCAAATCTTGCAGCACAAGCCTTTCTGAAGTCACTGAACAAGCCAGGTTAACTGATTCATATAAACGCTCCTGCTCTCAAGCAGCACTCCCAACAGTGGCCCAGATTCTGTTGTCAGAAATTTTTCTCTGTGTGGTACCCAAAGGGAAAATACAAAATATTTTAATATAAAATATAAAGTGTCCTTTATATTGAAAGTGTCCTCACTTTCATCAGATTCTGTGCTCCCATCACCCCTGTGCTTGCTCACCTACATTGGCTCTCAGTCCAGCAGTGCTTCAAATTTAAAATCCCTCCATGGCCTCACCCTCCCTACTTCTGCAAACTCCTCCAACCCCACAACCATCCGGGATCTCTGCGTTCCTTCAGTTCTGGCCTCTTGCTCTCTATTGATTGCTGTACCTTCAGCTGTCTGGGCCCCAAGTTCTGGAATTCTCCCCCTCCAAATCACTGAGCCTCTCCTCCTTTAAGAAGCTCCTTAAAACCTACCTCTTTAATCAAGCTCTTGGTCACCTGTCCTAAGAGATTGTTATGTGACTTGATGCTAAATTGTGTCCAATAACACACCTGTGGAACTCCACAGTGTTTCTATGTTAAAGGTGCTATACAAATGCAAGATGTTGTTGAACTTGGGGAATGCACCAGGAGCTAGAGAGCTGCAGTGGCTTTATCTGGGCTGTCCATGGAGTTGGAGGCCATGATGGGAATAGGCTTAGTATTGCCTGCCGTGGAGCTGGGAAATCAGTGTTCCTCATGGAGAAGCCCCTTCCTTCCACTTGGCATTTGTTGAGCCTGGCCAATCAGGCTGTGAGCTTGGTGCTTACCAGCAGTCAGTGAGATTATTAGAAAGTGACGCAACCAGATCAGTCACGTGACACTGTTAGCCAACAAGATTGTTTTAAAGCCTCACTAAAAATTGTAAAATCACATGATTACAATTGGCCAATAAGATTCCCGAAAAACAATACACCTTCAAATTTTGGAATTGTTGTTGCTAACACACTGGTATTTCTCAGAACAGTTCAGTTTTAAATAAACAAAGCTGTGATATTATAAACTGGGGAATTACAACTGTGTGATCAATCTTGCATTTCCATTGTTTTATGTTAATCAAATGTGCTGTTTCATGATATAAAACAAGTGTCAGAGCACAGTTTGCACGTTTGAATTGGCTTGTCATTCTCACACTGAGTGGTCACACCACTCTCAGATGAGACTCTCCCGCATGGTAAACATCACTTCAGATAATTGCAATGCTTCATTTGCAGCTCATTTCATCCAAGGTCCCCAAGGCTGAGTACATCCCGACCATCATCCGCAGAGACGACCCCTCTGTCATCCCCATCCTCTACGTGAGTACAGCAGTTTTGGGCACTGGGCTTCAGGTTTCTTGGCGCTTTAGAGTCGGGTGAGTGAGAGGTGAGGGGCGAATCACAGACAGCAATCAGGCAGGGATGCCAACCTTCCAGGGTTACCCTGGAGTCTCCAGGAATTAAAGGTAAGTCTCCAGGACTCTCCTGCGAGCAACATCATAGAGGCATTAAAAAAATTGTATGCATTTTTCATTTTTGGTTATTAGTTATAAAAATATTGGAGAAGGATAAGAGAAAAAGGCTCTTTGAAAAAGCTATCTGAAGAGCCCTGCTCTTTCCCCATAACCCGCAAATGTTTCCCTTTTAAGCATTTATACAATTCCCTTTTGAAAGTTACTATTGAATCTGCTTCCACCACCCTTTCAGGCAGTGCATCCCAGATCATAACAATTTGCAACATTAAGAAAGAAATCACGAATATTCCTACCCAGAGGACTGACCTCTCTCTCTCTCTCTCTCTCTCATTCCCTCTCTCTCTGTCTCACGTTGATTGACATGCTGGTGCATACCCAGCATTTTCTGTTTTCATTTCAATGTTTATGATCCAAGCCAAAGAGCACAATGCATTAACCAAATGTTTGAATGGAGACCTGTCTTCTTCATAAGGGGGTTCTGATGGTGACAAATGCCTCGTTAAAAAAGAGTGAGGCTTCCTTCCAAAAGATCCTTGCCCTGAGGAGAAGCTAACCCTCACTTGTGACAATGCGCATGGGAGCTAGGAGCAAACCACCGTCCCACCTTTGCTACGATGATGGCACCGGCGCTGCTTTTAAAAATATATATACTTGGTAAATTGGCAGGGCTCTGGGAAAAGAGAAGGCGAGTGGAATGAATTGGATTGCTTAAAGAGCTGGCACAGATAGCATGGACTTAATGCCCTCCTTCTGTGCTGTATGATTCTGTGATACTTCTGTGAATTTTGTGTACTCATCAAAAATATTAGTGCTGGGGTCTGGGTCACCTTCCTATTTTAGAAGGCCAGCGTCGACACCCGGGGGATTCCCAGGTTAAGAAGAGACAGCTCAATGGGTAGATCTCCTTTTACTCAGACTGTGCCGTAGTCTCAATCTCAGAAGAACAATCCGAGTGTGACTTCACATTTTCAGTGTCTGCCAGCCTTGTGGGCTCTCTGGGTGAGGTTGCCCAATTAGCAAGGTACAGGATTTGGCCTACATGTGGCTTCAGTCCCACACTGCGTGGTTGACTCTTAACACCATCAGGAAAACTATGGTTGGCTAATAATACCTGCCCACATCCCAGGGACAAATTAAGATTGATGCCCGTTTGGGCTCCTGACTTACATCAGTAGAAACTGGGTTGAGACTGTTCAACTCACTTTAATGGGGCGCTTGCAGAATTATATCGATCAGGTCTGGATTTGAGCCAATATTACAGTGGTGAAGGGCAGTCTCGAACCCACTACACACTCAATAATGCAGTGGTGAAGAGCAGTCTCGAACCCACTGCACACTCAATAATGCAGTGGTGAAGGGCAGTCTCGAACCCACTACACACTCAATAATGCAGTGGTGAAGGGCAGTCTCGAACCCACTGCACACTCAATAATGCAGTGGTGAAGGGCAGTCTCGAACCCACTGCACACTCAATAATGCAGTGGTGAAGGGCAGTCTCGAACCCACTGCACACTCAATATTACAGTGGTGAAGGGCAGTCTCGAACCCACTGCACACTCAATAATGCAGTGGTGAAGGGCAGTCTCGAACCCACTGCACACTCAATATTACAGTGGTGAAGGGCAGTCTCGAACCCACTACACACTCAATATTACAGTGGTGAAGGGCAGTCTCGAACCCACTGCACACTCAATAATGCAGTGGTGAAGGGCAGTCTCGAACCCACTGCACACTCAATATTACAGTGGTGAAGGGCAGTCTCGAACCCACTGCACACTCAATATTACAGTGGTGAAGGGCAGTCTCGAACCCACTGCACACTCAATATTACAGTGGTGAAGGGCAGTCTCAAACCCACTGCACACTCAATATTACAGTGGTGAAGGGCAGTCTCGAACCCACTACACACTCAATAATGCAGTGGTGAAGGGCAGTCTCGAACCCACTGCACACTCAATAATGCAGTGGTGAAGGGCAGTCTCGAACCCACTGCACACTCAATATTACAGTGGTGAAGGGCAGTCTCGAACCCACTGCACACTCAATAATGCAGTGGTGAAGGGCAGTCTCGAACCCACTACACACTCAATAATGCAGTGGTGAAGGGCAGTCTCGAACCCACTGCACACTCAATATTACAGTGGTGAAGGGCAGTCTCGAACCCACTGCACACTCAATATTACAGTGGTGAAGGGCAGTCTTGAACCCACTGCACACTCAATATTGCAGTGGTGAAGGGCAGTCTCGAACCCACTACACACTCAATAATGCAGTGGTGAAGGGCAGTCTCGAACCCACTACACACTCAATAATGCAGTGGTGAAGGGCAGTCTCGAACCCACTGCACACTCAATAATGCAGTGGTGAAGGACAGTCTCGAACCCACTGCACACTCAATAATGCAGTGGTGAAGGGCAGTCTCGAACCCACTGCACACTCAATATTACAGTGGTGAAGGGCAGTCTCGAACCCATTGCACACTCAATAATGCAGTGGTGAAGGGCAGTCTCGAACCCACTGCACACTCAATATTACAGTGGTGAAGGGCAGTCTCGAACCCACTACACACTCAATATTACAGTGGTGAAGGGCAGTCTCGGACCCACTGCACACTCAATAATGCAGTGGTGAAGGGCAGTCTCGAACCCACTACACACTCAATATTACAGTGGTGAAGGGCAGTCTCGGACCCACTGCACACTCAATATTACAGTGGTGAAGGGCAGTCTCGAACCCACTGCACACTCAATATTACAGTGGTGAAGGGCAGTCTCGAACCCACTGCACACTCAATAATGCAGTGGTGAAGGGCAGTCTCGGACCCACTGCACACTCAATATTACAGTGGTGAAGGGCAGTCTTGAACCCACTACACACTCAATATTACAGTGGTGAAGGGCAGTCTTGAACCCACTGCACACTCAATATTACAGTGGTGAAGGGCAGTCTTGAACCCACTGCACACTCAATATTACAGTGGTGAAGGGCAGTCTCGAACCCACTGCACACTCAATAATGCAGTGGTGAAGGGCAGTCTTGAACCCACTGCACACTCAATATTACAGTGGTGAAGGGCAGTCTCGAACCCACTGCACACTCAATAATGCAGTGGTGAAGGGCAGTCTCGAACCCACTACACACTCAATATTACAGTGGTGAAGGGCAGTCTCGAACCCACTGCACACTCAATATTACAGTGGTGAAGGGCAGTCACGAACCCACTACACACTCAATATTACAGTGGTGAAGGGCAGTCTCGAACCCACTACACACTCAATATTACAGTGGTGAAGGGCAGTCTCGGACCCACTGCACACTCAATATTACAGTGGTGAAGGGCAGTCTTGAACCCACTGCACACTCAATATTACACTGGTGAAGGGCAGTCACGAACCCACTACACACTCAATATTACAGTGGTGAAGGGCAGTCTCGAACCCACTGCACACTCAATAATGCAGTGGTGAAGGGCAGTCTCGAACCCACTGCACACTCAATAATGCAGTGGTGAAGGGCAGTCTCGAACCCACTACACACTCAATATTACAGTGGTGAAGGGCAGTCTCGAACCCACTGCACACTCAATATTACAGTGGTGAAGGGCAGTCTCGAACCCACTGCACACTCAATATTACAGTGGTGAAGAGCAGTCTCAAACCCACTGCACACTCAATATTACAGTGGTGAAGGGCAGTCTCGAACCCACTACACACTCAATATTACAGTGGTGAAGGGCAGTCTTGAACCCACTGCACACTCAATATTACAGTGGTGAAGGGCAGTCTCGAACCCACTGCACACTCAATATTACAGTGGTGAAGGGCAGTCTCGAACCCACTACACACTCAATATTACAGTGGTGAAGGGCAGTCTTGAACCCACTGCACACTCAATATTACAGTGGTGAAGGGCAGTCTCGAACCCACTACACACTCAATAATGCAGTGGTGAAGGGCAGTCTCGAACCCACTGCACACTCAATAATGCAGTGGTGAAGGGCAGTCTCGAACCCACTACACACTCAATAATGCAGTGGTGAAGGGCAGTCTCGAACCCACTGCACACTCAATAATGCAGTGGTGAAGGGCAGTCTCGAACCCACTGCACACTCAATAATGCAGTGGTGAAGGGCAGTCTCGAACCCACTGCACACTCAATAATGCAGTGGTGAAGGGCAGTCTCGAACCCACTACACACTCAATATTACAGTGGTGATGGGCAGTCTCGAACCCACTACACACTCAATATTACAGTGGTGAAGGGCAGTCTCGAACCCACTGCACACTCAATAATGCAGTGGTGAAGGGCAGTCTCGAACCCACTGCACACTCAATAATGCAGTGGTGAAGGGCAGTCTCGAACCCACTGCACACTCAATATTACAGTGGTGAAGGGCAGTCTTGACCCCACTGCACACTCAATATTACAGTGGTGAAGGGCAGTCTCGAACCCACTGCACACTCAATAATACAGTGGTGAAGGGCAGTCTCGTACCCACTGCACACTCAATAATGCAGTGGTGAAGGGCAGTCTCGAACCCACTGCACACTCAATAATGCAGTGGTGAAGGGCAGTCTCGAACCCACTGCACACTCAATATTACAGTGGTGAAGGGCAGTCTCGAACCCACTGCACACTCAATAATGCAGTGGTGAAGGGCAGTCTCGGACCCACTGCACATTCAATATTGCAGTGGTGAAGGGCAGTCTCGAACCCACTGCACACTCAATATTACAGTGGTGAAGGGCAGTCTTGAACCCACTGCACGCTCAATATTACAGTGGTGAAGGGCAGTCTCGAACCCACTACACACTCAATAATGCAGTGGTGAAGGGCAGTCTCGAACCCACTGCACACTCAATAATGCAGTGGTGAAGGGCAGTCTCGAACCCACTACACACTCAATAATGCAGTGGTGAAGGGCAGTCTCGAACCCACTGCACACTCAATAATGCAGTGGTGAAGGGCAGTCTCGAACCCACTACACACTCAATAATGCAGTGGTGAAGGGCAGTCTCGAACCCACTGCACACTCAATAATGCAGTGGTGAAGGGCAGTCTCGAACCCACTGCACACTCAATAATGCAGTGGTGAAGGGCAGTCTCGAACCCACTACACACTCAATATTACAGTGGTGAAGGGCAGTCTCGAACCCACTACACACTCAATATTACAGTGGTGAAGGGCAGTCTCGAACCCACTGCACACTCAATAATGCAGTGGTGAAGGGCAGTCTCGAACCCACTGCACACTCAATAATGCAGTGGTGAAGGGCAGTCTCGAACCCACTGCACACTCAATATTACAGTGGTGAAGGGCAGTCTTGACCCCACTGCACACTCAATATTACAGTGGTGAAGGGCAGTCTCGAACCCACTGCACACTCAATAATGCAGTGGTGAAGGGCAGTCTCGTACCCACTGCACACTCAATAATGCAGTGGTGAAGGGCAGTCTCGAACCCACTGAACACTCAATAATGCAGTGGTGAAGGGCAGTCTCGAACCCACTGCACACTCAATATTACAGTGGTGAAGGGCAGTTTCGAACCCACTGCACACTCAATAATGCAGTGGTGAAGGGCAGTCTCGGACCCACTGCACACTCAATATTACAGTGGTGAAGGGCAGTCTCGAACCCACTGCACACTCAATATTACAGTGGTGAAGGGCAGTCTCGAACCCACTGCACACAATAATGCAGTGGTGAAGGGCAGTCTCGGACCCACTGCACATTCAATATTGCAGTGGTGAAGGGCAGTCTCGAACCCACTGCACACTCAATATTACAGTGGTGAAGGGCAGTCTTGAACCCACTGCACGCTCAATATTACAGTGGTGAAGGGCAGTCTCGAACCCACTGCACACTCATCTTCCAAAGCATTTTATTGCCTTCGCTTTTTCTTAGTTGTAGCATTCAGAAACAAGAGAGCTTTAGTCTGACACCTCACCCTGCTTGGCCATACCTGCAGAAAAATAACAAATCCAAGACAAGAAATGGAGTGGGCAGAGGGTCACTCAAAGATAGTAAACATTTCAAGGTATAACAAGTGGTCTCGTTTCTCCTACAGGACCATGAGCACGCCACATTTGATGACATCTTAGGTGAGTGGATCTCGATGAGTTTGACTGGTTGTTGGTATCACATGATAGTTAAAAGCCAATGAAAATCAGTGTTTAAAAGCCTTACTTTGCCTTAAGTTACAGATCCAAAACTAAACCAATAGAAAATGCTGCACTCTGAAGGGTAGCCAACAAGGTTAAATATTAGCCATGGCTCAGTGGTAGCACTCTCGCCTTTGTGTCAGAAGTCTCTGGTCTCAAGTCCCCTCCAAGGAATTGAGGACAAAATTTAGGCTGGCTTCCATTGTAGGGCTGAGTGATAATGTTGAATAAGACAGTTTTACACCATGTGAATTTGCTCTGAAAAGAGCAGTTGTTTCCTTGAAAAAAAGAATGTCTTAGAAGATCTGGCAGGCCTTGAACTTTCGGACAGCGTACTCTGCCCGTTGTCTGGAGGAAAAACTGGGATGGGTGCAACAGCAGGTTTATATGTGGTGGAGAATAGGAATGTGGGAGGGATCTTACTGCTGATAGGTCATTGCATGTTCTTATTCTTACTGCTATTGGTCAATGAATTGTCTTCCGTGATAGATCGGTACTTGCTCTTGATCATGCTGCTGATTGGTCAGCTATTGTGTCTCACTGTAAGTCGATACATACTATTGTTCTTGTCTGGGTATGTTGGCTGCAGGGCAGGTGATGATGTGTTTCTTAGGTAACAGTGACCAAATATCACTGATAAGCCAACCACTGTCTTGGGAGCCAGTTGGTGTTAACAGACAGTGACAGTGGCCTGCTGATCAGTGATATCTGGTCACCCCTACTTAAGAAACACATCACCACCTGCCCTGCAGCCATCATACCCAGAGAAGAACAATAGTATGTATGGACTTATCATGAGACACAATAGCTGACCAATCAGCAGCAAGAACAAGAACATGTAATGACCTATCAGCAATAAGATCCCATACTGAGTCATACTGAGCTGTTTCACTCCTAGGTTTTTAATTAACAATGTTTATCATTGCACCAAAAGAATATCGGGCCCTTGTACATTTAAATAGCACCTTTCACATCCCAAAACTACTTCACAACCAATGAGTTGCATTCGAGGTGTCATCACACTTGTTTCCTAGACAAATGCGGCAGCCAGTTGCTCACAATAAGGTTGCACAAACAACAGTGAGATAAATTGTGGGTTCATCTGTGTGTGGAGGTACTGATTGGGGAACAAATATTTGCCAGGGCGTCGAGAGAACTTTGTGCTCTTTAAATTAAGTGCCATGGGCTCTTTTGCATCTGACCTGCACAGGAAGCCATGGCCTCAGTTTGCCAGCTTAGCTTAAAGGTAAAAGCTCCGACAGTGTAGCACTCCCTCAGTATTGCACTGGAGTGCCAGCATAGATTTTCTGCTCAAACCTCTGGAGTGAGCTTTGAATCCATGATCTTCAGACTCACAGCTGACAGTGCTATCACAAAGCCAATGTCCCCTCAAGCAGAGTTGCTTGTAATGTAATTCAGCAAATTCAGAGGGATTGCTATGAAGCACTGGCTTAAGGTATCTGCCTTGGTGCAGTGGTAGCTCTCTTGCCTTTGACTTAAAAGGTTGTGGGTTCAAATCTTGTGCCAGAGTGTTACTTCTGGTTTGCTGCATGTATGCACAGTTTACAGGAAATATTACAGATAGAATGCTGTACTGTTGAAGGTGTTACCTTGTGGATGAGATGTAAAACTGAAACCCTGTCTTCCCTTTCAACTAAATGTAAAAAATCCCATGCTACTATTCAAAGGAGAACAGTGGGGATGCCATAGCCAATATTTATCCATCAACCAACATCACTAAAACAAATTATCAGATCATTATCACATTGTTGTTTATTAGACCTTGCTGTGTGCAGATTGGCTGCTGTGTTTTCTAGATTACAACAGTCACTACCTGAAATACTAATTAACTGTAAAGGGCTTTGGGATGTCCTGAAAGGCACTTTATAAATGCATGACTTTATTTTTGTAACACTGTTTGTGCTACTCTTAGATTCATTTTATTTTAGAGTCTGTTATATAAAAACGTTAACTGCAATATATTGATTATTATTATGATTGACAATGCATCCTCTTGAGGGGCTGCCTTCCACTCTCTGATCCGGGATCCCTAAACACTGGAGAGAGCTTTAGCATAAAATAAACAGCTATTGAACAGTCAGGGAGTTGCGAGAGTTTACAACTAGGCTGTGACTGCATTAGAATAAGCAGGATGTTCACACTGTGCTGATGTCTCCAGCCATGCATTGTCCACAGTCTGCCTTTGTTCTCTGTTGGCTCCACAGTCTCTTGCATCCGATCAAATCACAGTTTCACCCCTAACTGATGTGGTTGTGTAATGTGTTGGGGGCTCCTGATGACGGATTGTCTCCTGGAATGAGAGGGATGTCCTATGAGGAGAGATTGAGTAGAATGGGCCTACATTCTCAGGAGTTTAGAAGAATGGGAGGTGATTGCATTGAAATGTATAAAATCCTAAGAGGGCATGACAGGGTAGAAACTGAGAGGATGTTTCCCCCTGGCTGAAGAGCCAGTATTAGGGGTCCTAGTCTCAGGATAAGGAGTTGGTCATTTCGGACTGAAATGAGGACAAATGTCTTCACTCAGAGAGTCGTGAATCTTTGTAATTCTCTATCCCAGAAGGCTGTGGATGCTCAGTCGTTCAGTATATTTAAGACTGAAATTGATAGACTTTTGGGCACTAAGGGAATCAAGGGATATGGAGATCGGGGGGAAAGTGGAGTTGATGTAGAGAAGTTCAGCCATGATCTTATTGAATGGCAGAGCAGGTTCAAAGGACCTTAGGGCCTACTCCCACTTCTATTTCTTATGATGGTATGGAACCTGCTACAATTGGCTCGCTGGAGAAAGAACAGCACACAATGGAAAACATGCTTAGTTAGGAACATTGGGTCAGGGATAGGTCATTCAGCCCCTTGAGCCTGTTTCCTCTTTTATTTAGATCATGATTGATCTGTATCTTAACTCCATCTACCCCCTTGTTCCATAACCCTTAATACCCTTACCTAACAAAAATCTATCAATCCCAGTTTTGAAATTTTCAATTGACCTGCCGCACCGCACCCCCCCCCCCCACCCCCCCACCACAGACTCAACAACTTTTTGAAGGAAGGAGTTCCAGATTTCCACTACTGTTTGTATGAAGAAGTGCTTCCCTTGAATGGCCTAGCTTGCCCCCTTGTTTTGGATTTCCCACCTGAGGAAATAGTTTCTCTTTATCTTCCCATATAAAACCTTTTAATCATCTTAAACACCTCAATCAGATCACCCCTTCGTCTGCTATACCCAAGGAAATGCAAGCTTAGTCTGTTCAACCAGCCCTTTATAATTTAGCCCTTTTAGCCCCAGTTGTTTCGAAGTTGTTGCTGCAAATTTTGTTTTCTGCTGTTGGTGCTCTGTATGGATGGACTGAGCTTTCAGCCCACTAACACCACCCCCTCCCCCACCCCCCAGACTGTAATGGCTATAGGATTTGCACCTACCTTTCCAGAGGAGAGTTGTGAAGTCGCAATAGTCCTTTTATACCACAGCAATGCGGCCTTACCTGCGACGCTGTAATATAAATGGTGTACTAAATGAAGTGTTGTTGCTGGTGTCATCGTTTTTCGGGAAAGTGCGTGGAACGTGACTTGACCAGTCTGTTTCCTCGCAGAGGAGATTGAGAAAAAGCTGACCACCTATCGGAGGGGCTGCAAGATCTGGAAGCTGCTGATCTTCTGTCAGGTGAGTCTGGCAGTGATACCTTGCCAACTATCGCTGTTACTGCCCATCGTCATTAGGCCACTGTTTGGTTTTTCACTCTGCAATTCTGATGAATCAGGTCAAGGGCTACACTGGGTGTGTCATGAGATTTTGTTAGTTGTTAATGGGACATGTGCGAGCTCGCACTATTCTTGCTTCCTTGCCGTATGATTCGATGGTGCCCCATCAACCACTATTCCACTCTGTGTCATGCATGCAGTTGGACTGGAGACAAACTTGTGCGTGGTTCATCCACATTTGAAGTTACCATGGCATCACTGACAGTCTCAATGCTTCAAGGCTGTTTGCCAAAGGCTAAAATGGATCTGCCTGAAATATCCAAAGTGTGCTCCTTATCTACCTTGCATGGGGTTCTGCAACTCAAGACCCCAGGATCCATTCCGTTGCCCTGACCTCTGACCCACAGCCCTGACACCCAACCTTCATTCTGTCACCCACCCCCACTCATTGCCGGTGGGCTGTAATGCCATGATTACTCTAACACAGAGGACTGAGTCCCAATAACTGTGGTGTTTTGGATCTCACCATTCTGGCACAAGGTTTTTACCCTGCACCCTTCCCCCTACAAGCCCCACCCCTTCACCCCCTAAAAAGGAGCACCCAAAATTGGGCACTCCCTAATTTCTAGTTTAATGCATCCTTTGGAAATTGCCTTTTTAACACAATTTGTTGTCTCCATGTTGCCAGGGTGATGTTAATGTGATATTGCCAAGTTTGTTCTTTGCATATTGATGGGTTCTGTGTTTTGATTGTAGGGGGGGCCTGGCCACTTGTACCTGCTGAAGAACAAGGTCGCCACCTTTGCGAAAGTGGAGAAAGAGGAGGACCTGATCCTGTAAGCCAATCACTTTTCATATGCAGTTAGAGTCTGGCATGCCCAAGGCTTTCTCTGGAAGGCCTGAGTTCAGTGTGGTATTGTTTAGTTCACATAATGGTGCCAGTACTCTGGGAAAAATTACCCTTGTACCAATTCCCTTCTTGTCTGGTGCTCTTAATTCACTACCTTAATTTGCTGCCAATACCGGTGACAGACCAGTGACCACCAGTATCAAACAACTCCGAATGCTCTGTTTAGACACAGCCCAAGTTTGGAAAGACACACATCTGCTCTTGTACTGCGTTGGGTTTTTGACAACTCAAGTAGGCACAGTATGAAAATTCCATTCGCCTGCAGTTATACTCTGACAGCACTGAGTGTGGCTGCTCTTTAAAAGGACAGACCTACAACATAAAATAAGCTGCTAAAGTTTAGACTGCAGTAGAGGGCAGGGAGATATTGGAAAATATCTGGGAAAGTGAGTCGGAGCCACATTTGCTGATGATACAAAGATAAGTAGGAAAACAAATTGTGAGGAGGACACAAAGTGTCTGCAGAGGGACATAGATAGGTTACGTAAGTGGGCAAAAAGTTGGCAGATGAAGTATAATATGGGAAAATGTGAGGTTCTCCAATTTGGTGGGAAGAATAGAATAGCAGAATATAATTTAAATGGAGAAAGACTACAGAATGCTGCGGAACAGAGGGAGCTGGGTGTCCTTGTACATGAATCATAAAAAGTTAGCATGCAGGTACAGCAAGTAATTAGGAAGGAAAATGGAATGTTGACGTTTATTGCAAGGGGGATGGAGTATAAAAGTAGGGAAGTCTTGCTACACCTGTACAAGGCAATGGTGAGACCATGCCAGGGCTGGATTTTGTGCAGGAGGCAGGGCTGCCAGTGCCAGGCCGAAAAGTCGGGTGGAACCCCTCTGCATTTTTCAGACCCCAGGAGTGATCTTCCAGTCTTTTGGAGTCAGAGTTTAACGAAGGCGTGATCCCCATCCCGATAAAGTCTTGAAAGGGATAGGGATCCCACCTCCAAGAGCTGTCAGCCTATCACAGGGCTGGCAGCTCAGCAGTATTGGCAGTACCACTGGGAGCGGTGGCCGTTGCCGGTACTGCAGAGACCTCGGACCCAGGCCCAGCACTGGAACCCCAGAGAAGAGGTAAGTGAGATGGGGTCGCCAGGGCCAGTCTGGAAGGCCCCGGCAAGGGGGGGATTTGGGGGGGGGTGGGTGTTGAGTCCAGGGGGAGGGGGTCCCGGGGTACAGTTGTTCCTGGTGGGGTCCTCTGTGGCTCACAAATTACTGGTGAAGGAGAGACCCCCTCTCAAGCCCACAGGAAGGGTGCCTCAGTTTCCAAGGTGCCCTCCATACGTGACGGTGTCCACCCATTCTCTCCCCCTCCCCCCCCCCACGCCGCCGTTGCGGGAAGAGGCCCTTATTTGGCCTCTGGGCGGGAAGGTCATCGTCGGCCTATCACGTCCCCGGAAGAATTGAAACAGGGAATCCCAGCGTCGGGTTCTGTGGCAGGCGATTCTTCCCTGATTCTCTGGCCTCCCCCACCACCACCATGAAACCTGCCGTCAGGATGAGGACAAATCCCGGCCCCTAGAGTACTGTGTACAGTTTTATTTAAGGAGGGATATAATTGCATTGGAGGCTGTTCAGAGAAGGTTCAATAGGCTGATTCCTGGGATGAAGGAGTTGTCTTTTGAGGAAAATATGAGCAGGTTGGGCTTATACTCACTGGAGTTTCGAAGAATGAGAGATGATCTTGTAGAAACATATAAGATTCTGAGCATCCTTGACAGGGTAGATGCCACGAGGGGGACACAGTTTCAGAATAAGGGGTCTCCCATCTAAGACGCAAGTGAGGAGGAATTTTGTCTGTCAGAGGGTTGTTAATTGTTGGAATTCGCTACTCCAGAGAGTAGTGGAGGCTGGGTCATTGAATATATTCAAGGCTGAATTAGACAGATTTTTGATCTACAAGAGAGTCAAGGGTTATGGGTGGTAGGCAGGAAAGTGGAGTTGAGGCCACGATCAGGTCAGCCATGGTCTTAATGAATGGTGAAGCAGGCTTGAGAGACTGAATGGCCTACTGCTCCTATTTCTTATGTAACACAATGCATTGTCAGAACATCAGTCAAGAACCTTTGTTGATAGACTTTCATCCTTGTAAAGGTTGATATACATTCTTCAGATTATTTTGCATCAATGGGATTAAAAGAACAAGGGCTCCTTGAGTTATTCGTTATTAAATGCATAGCCCGCAATGAAACTGATCCACGCAGAGCGGAAAATCCAAAGTCTGGCTTGCACGGAGTCAACTGAACGTGTCTGGGAGGTTGGTAAGGACATTATATTGAAACAGAAAGTGCTGGAAATACTCAGCAGGTCTGGCAGCATCTGTGGAGAGAGAAGCAGAGTTAACGTTTCAGGTCTGTGACCTTTCATCAGAACTGGCAAAGGTTAGAAAAGAATTAGGTTTTAAGCAAGTGAAGGGGGTGGGAGGGGGGATGGTGGGGAAGAGGACAAAGGGGGAGGTGTGTGATAGGGCAGAGGGCAGGAGAGATTAAACAACAAAGCTGCCCTGGGACAAAGGCAAAGAGCGTGTTCATGCTTATGGTGAAAGACAAAGCATTAGTCTAGAGAGAGTGTTAATAGTGGAATAATGAACAGGCTTCTGGAAGGTGCGGAGTGTGTGGATGTCAGCTGAGGGTACAGTGAGGCTTTGCTGCAGTGGCCTGCAGGTCAGCACGTCCTGCAAACACATCGCCTTGACTCTGAATTGAAGCAGAGGCAAGATGGTACAAGGATTGTTGTCTGTCTACTCACTTCCGCCACCATAGAATCTTACAGCACAGAAGGAGGACCTGCAGTCCATTACGCCCATGCCAGCTTTTTGAAATAATGATCCGATTTGTCCCATTCCCCCTGCCCTTTCCCCATAGTCCTATAATTTCTCCTTTTCAAGTATTTATCCAGTTCTCTTTTGAAAGTTGCTATAGAATCTGTTTCCACCATCCTTTCAGGCAGTGCATTCCAGATGACTGTTTTTTTAAAAACAATTCTCATTTTTTTTTGCCAGTTACCTTCAGTCTGTGTCCCTTGGTTGCTGATCTTCATGTCAATGGAAACTTATTTACTCTACATAATATATACAGCGGCATTATTTATAGCTCAAGCTACAAAGTCTGACCTGCTGTTACTATGAAATTGGTGCATTTGTAGAAGTGCCATGGCTATCATTAACGACCAAATGTGCTTCGGGACCTGCTGAGGCTGTGAAAGGAACTATTTAAATGCAAGTTTGTTCTTTCTTCCATCTTGGATGAAGTTAGTATCCCAACAACAGGGTATCCATCACCAAGCAGCAGGGTCAGGGACTGATTTGCCAAATGCACTTCTGGGGGTGGAGCATTTGTCTGCTGGAAACGGGTGTTTAGAAATGGCTGCAATGCTCACTTACATACAATTTGTGGTAGTTAAGGAGAGTGGCCCTGTTTTCTCCATAAGTGCTGGCTGCAGGTGAGGCTGCTGAGATTAGCCATTTTCTGTCATAAGGTTTTTTTTTCCTCCCAAGCCCAGAAGGAAATCAGGAAACCGCCTAGTGCTGTAACCCTATGTCCATGTTGTCCTCGTGAGCTTGCAATTCCGATTTCTGTTGCTGTGAAACATCTAATAACAGTTTTTGTCTTCCCGTCTGTTGCAGGTTTTGGAAGCGACTGAGCAGACTGATGAGTAAAATCAATCCAGAGCCAAATGTGATCCATGTAATGGGCTGTTACATCCTGGGAAATCCCAATGGAGAAAAGGTATGCCTCACCTAGGAGAGGGCAACCCTTACAGCATCTTAATAGCAACTACAAGGGGTGGGAAGGAATGGGGGGGATTCCTGCCTCTCCAGGTAATGTTGATGCCCCCAGCATCTGTCTGCAGCTGTACCCAGGAATTCCCCAGATATGACATCCAGGTTCTGTCACTTATTGCACTTTGTAAGGAACATTCTGCACAAGAAAATGATTTAATAACAAATAATGTTATGAGAAGGTAATCTGTATTGAATTCTAAAAAAAAGATCACTCATCACAGACCCAGAGAATGTTCCATTTTGTGCAGCTGGCATTTTTCATCTTGATAAATCCCAAATAAACATAGAAAAATGAATGGAATTCTCCCCTAAAGAGAATGGATCTCAAGCTTCCTGATTGGTCAGTGGGCGAAGGCCACTCTAGGCCATGCAAACCAGAAAAGCCCCATGTTGATTCACAATACTTGATGGATTTGTCTGATTTCAGCTAGGGTGGCCTAG
This sequence comes from Heterodontus francisci, assembly GCF_036365525.1. Classification (NCBI taxonomy): domain Eukaryota; kingdom Metazoa; phylum Chordata; class Chondrichthyes; order Heterodontiformes; family Heterodontidae; genus Heterodontus; species Heterodontus francisci. Next base: position 46,202,698 of record NC_090402.1, on the reverse strand, counting down.
GGGCACTGCAGTAGACCACAGTCCCTCTGTGTATAGAGAGGAGAACATTAGGCCATATGCGCCCTGCTGTGAGATTAGGGCTCCCTCCCCTATCTTTAACTCTCCTGCAATTCTCGCATCTTGTGCATATCTGATGTTCATCATTGACCATGTCTCCAGCTGCCTTGGCCTAAACTCTGGAATTCCCTCCCTAAACCTTTCTGCCTCTCTCTCTTCCTTTCTCTTTAAAACCTACCTCTTTCATCAAGCTTTTATTCTCCTGCCCTGATATCTCCTTATGTGGTTTGGTGTCAAATTTTGTCTGATTATGCTCCTGTGAAGCATCTTGGAACGTTTTAGCACATTAAACGCGCTATATAAATGCAAGTTGTTGGTGTTGTTGATGTGTTTCCCAGGCACCTGATTAATAACTTAAAGGGTCTAGGCCTTGCCCTTGATTTCAAATCCTTCCACAATCTTCCCAATTTACCTGAAAAACTTCCAGCCAGTGTGCACTGTTTGTCCTCTGACTCCTTGTGCTTTGCTGCACCATCAGATGCCGAAATGTAGTTACTACAGCCCTCTGTGAAACTCTCCTGAAACCACTTTACCTCAGTATTTCTTTTTTTTTAATTCGTTCATGAGATGTGGGTGTCACTGCAAGGCCAAAATTTATTGGCCACTCCTAATTGCCCTTGAGAAGATGGTGGTGAGCTGCCTTCTTGAACTGCTACAGTTTGTGTGGTGTAGGTACACCCACAGTGCTGTTAGGAAGGGAGTTCCAGGATTTTGACCCAGTGACAGCAAAGGAATGGCGATATATTTCTAAGTCAGGATGGCGTGTGGCTTGGAGGGGAAGTTGCATGTGCTGGTGTTCCCATGTGTCTGCTGCCCTTGTTCTTGTAAGTGGTAGAGGTCATGGGTTTGGAAGGTGTTGTCGAACAAACCTTGGCAAGTTGCTGTAGTGTATCTTGTAGATGGTACACACTGCTGCCACTGTGGGACAGTGGTGGAGGGAGTGAATGTTTAAGATGGTAGATGGGGTGCCGATCAAGCGGGCTGCTTTGTCCTGGATGGTGTCAAGCTTCTTGAGTGTTGTTGGAGCTGCACCCATCCAGGCAAGTGGAGAGTATTCCATCACACTCCTGACTTGTGCCTCATAGAAGGCAGACAGGCTTTGAGGATTTGAGAGGTGAGGTACTCGCTGCAGAATTCCCAGCCTCTGACTTGCTCTTGTAGCTACAGTATTTCTGTAGCTGGTCCAGTTACGTTTCTGGTCAATGGTGACCAGCAGGTTGGGGATTCAGCAATGGTAATGCTGTTGAACTGTCCCTTAAAAAATCCCCTTACAAATTAACCTCTTTGACTGTACGTAATATCCCTTGCTCGGTGCCATCCTCTTCCCTCACTTTGTAATCCATTTTGAGATGTTCCCCTACACGAGGTTGCTGCATGCATTCAAATTATTGTCCCTTCAAATAAGTAATGTTGGAATTAGCTAGGTGGATGAGATTTGATTAGGATCAGCACATTCTGAATATCTAAGCTGCTACCTTCAATGATGAGGGTCAGGTAGTGGGAAGGAAGGAGGTAGGAATTTGCATTTAGCAATCATCGTATCATAACAACTTGTATTTATACAGCACCTTTAATGTAGTAAAAAGTCCCAAGGCGCTTCACAGGAGCAGTATCAGTCAAAATTTGACACTGAGTCATGAAAAAATACTAGCACGGGTGATCAAAGACTTGGCCAAAGAGGTAAGCTTTCAAGAGCCACTTAAAGGTGAAGAGAGAGGTGGATAGGTTTAGGGAAGGAATTCCAGAGCTTAGGACCTAGGCAGCAGAAGGCAGGATTGCCAATGGTGGAACAAAGGAAATCGGGAATGCGTAGGAGGCCAGAACTGCAGGAGCGCAGAGTTCTTGGAGAGTTACAGGGATCGAGAGATTGGAGGAAGGCGAGGTCATGGAGAGATTGAATCACATTCGCAGGATGCCCCAGAGTGCTTCACAATCACAGAATTCCTCACTGTTGTGCAGTCAAGTTGTGCAGAGTAAGATCGAACAAACAACAAATGACCAACTTAACGTTGTTGGTTAAGGGATCAATGTTGGCCAGGACATTGGGAAAACTCATTACTATTCTTCAAAAAAGAAAAAGGAGGCTTATGATAAATGTCAGGTTCATAATACAGTAGGGAATCAAACTGAATACAGCAAGTGCAGAAGAGAACAGAAAAAGGGAAAAAGAGGGGCAAAGAGAGTGTACGAGAAAAGACTAGCAGGTAACAAATAAAGGAACAATGAAGTCATTTATAAATATATAAAAAGGGTAGTCAAAGGAAGGGTGGGGGCAATTAGAGACCAAAAAGGAATTCTTGCGGTAGCAGAGGGCATGGCGGAGGTAATAAATAAGTAGTTTGCATCTGTCTTCTCTAGAGAAGAGGACACTGCCAATGTAGCAGTAAAGGGGGAGATAGTAACAATATTGGATAGGGTAAAAATAAAGAGGAGGTGCTTAAAAAGTTGGCAGCGCTCAAAATAGTAAAGTCACCTGGTTCAGAAGGGATGCATCCTCGGTTGCTGAGGGAAGCAAAGGTGGAAATAGAAGTGACTTTGGCCTCCAGTCCTCCTTTATATATGGGTGGTGCCTGAGTTAAACCTGGTGACGACAGCCAGTCAGTTTTAAGTCAGGGTGGGGAAACTTCTAGACATCATAACCTGGGAAACAATTCATTTTTACTTATAAAAACACAGGTTAATTCATGATAACCAACACAGATTTCTTCACAGCAAAGCATGTTTAATAAACTTGACTGCGTTCGATGGAAGAAACAACAGAGGGTTGATGAGGGTAGTGCAGTTGCTATTGTGTATACAGATTTTCAGAATGTCTTTGAAAGTTGCCACATAATAAACTTGTTAGCAAAATTGAAGCCCTTGAGAGCATGTGGATACAAAATTGGCTAAGAAACAGAAAGCAGAGAATAGTGGTGAATGGCTGTTTGTCAGACTGGGAGGGAAGTATACAATGGTGCCCCCAGGGGTCAATGTTAGGATCACTGCTCCTATGTAGGGCATCATTGCAATGCTTGAGGTTGGCACAAAACTTGGACATAGTAAATGTAGGAAGATAGTAACAGACTTCAGGAGGCCACAGACAGACTGATGAACTGGGCAGACACATAGATGAAATTTAGTGCAGAGAAGTGTGAAGTGATGAATTTTGTGAGGAAGATTGAAAAGAAAAAATATAAAGGGGATGCAAGAACAGAGAGACCTGGGGCTTCACATACATAAATCTTTGAAGGTGACAGGCCAAGTTGAGAAGGCTGTTAATAAAGCATATGGGATACTTGGCTTTACACATTAAAGCCAGAGAGTTATGGCAAACCTTTAAAAAATACACTGGTTAGGCCTCAACTAGAGTGTTGTGTCCAATTCTGGGCACCATCCTTTCGGAAGGATGTTAAAGTCTTGGAGAGGGTGCAGTGGAGATTCACCAGAATGATACCAGGGATGAGAGGACCCAGTAAGAGATACTAGAAAAGCTAGAACAAAAAAGATTAAGGGAAGGCCTAATAGGCATGTTCAGAATTATAAGTGGGTTTGATAGAATAGATAGGGAGAAACTTTTTCTACAGGCAGGAGGGTTGGCAACCAGAGGACACTGGTTTAAGATAATTGGCAAAAAATCCAACGGGGAGGAGAGGAGAATTTGTTTTCCACATGAGTTGTTATGATCTGGAATGCACTGCCTGAAATGGTGGAGGAAACAGATTCAGTAGTAGCTTCCAGAAGAGAATTAGATATATACTTGAAAATTAAAAATTACAGGGCTATGGGGAAAGAACAGGGGAGTGGAATTAATTGGATAGCTCTTTCAGAGAGCTGGTGCAGGCATGATGGGCCGATTGGTCTCCTTCTATGTTGTCTGATTCTATGTAGTGCTGTTCAGAGACTCACATCATTGGCAGTGATCTCCAAGCAGCTACCTCTACTTATTTGATCTACCAATCTGCTCAGTGCCTGCAGGTCTTCCCATTTCTGTTTGATGTATTATTCATCGTTAATCAGCCATGCTCAATGAACCTGACAAAGTGGGCTACTTTCTGACGATCATAAATGCGATCAATATGTCAGTGCCGTTAAGGTTAAAGACGTGACTCGAACTCTAAATCTACATTGGATATTTGTTTTCTTTGAACTACCTAAAAGGAAGGCAGTTGTAACAGCCAAATCACTCTTGTCCGGATCGCACTGAGATAAAATGATTTTGTTTCTGTCAAGCCATGGACACATGACATTTATACAATTGTGAAGCAAATACAAACACAATTTTTTTTTGAATTATGTGATTTTAACTCTCAATTCTTGTGGTGTTGTTAAGTGTTAGTCAATTAAAAACAATCTTATCAGTCACTTAATTTACAATCAGATGCCCATCTCCCTGATTTGGCACACTCTACCTTGTCTACCATCCACTATTCCTCTGTCTTTCTTTAGCTACCTAACCCTTTCTTTCTGCCTGCCCGCTGTTCTTGGTTTTTGTCCGTCGGCTTCCCTTTTTCTACCTTATTTGCTCTTTCTGAGTCTCTAGCACTCCCTCTTTGCCTGCTTATGCACGCCTGCCTCTCTGTGTTGAACTGTCTCACTGCCTGCATTTCCGTCTTTCAGTAGTCAGTGTGTGACTATCTATCTGTGTCTCTTTCTGCCACTCTGTCTGTATCTCTCCATCCATGGGCTGGATTTTAAGAGTCAACCATCGATCAGCGAGCTCAGGAAATGGTGGCCCGCCCGTTCAGGACGCACTAAGGTGCCACCGTGATCTTAAGCGTGGCGGCTCATTTAAATAGCCAGAGCAGCCTGCCCCTGCCTCCCAGTCATGTGGAGGGGGTGGTCTGTCCTTCTCCGGCAATGGCATCAGCTGCCTGCGTGCGGGCACGGCGCTGGCGCCATCTTTAAAGGGCAGCCAGCCCTGCCAGCATTTTTAAAGTTTTAAATAAAGATCCCCCAAAATTAAATAAATAAATTTCTTATGACCCTTCCCACCAACCCCCCCCCCCCCGAATAACAATTACAATAACTATTTGCCTTTTCCCTCCTGTAAAACACTTATCTTTTACATCTGACCTTTCCCTCCATCAAACTGCACAAAGTTTAAAGTTCAGCCATTCCCACCATCCCCTACACCCATTACATTTATTTGACCCCGTTTCCCCCCCCCCACCACACTGACATACGTACGTCCCCTGAAGATCGCGCCAACCCTCAAGATTGGAGGTAGGTCTACTTACATTTATTCATTTTATTGATTTGCATATTTAAATTGTGGTCCCATTGCCACGGAGCCTTGCTACCGCCGGGAGGATCAGGCCAGGCCCTGCCAGCGTTGAGGTCCGTGCCGGGCCTTATCTGGAGCCATCTTCAGGCCCCACCCCCCGGCCACGGATCATGACGTTGAGGGCTTGTTAAAATCCAGCTCCATGTCTCTCACTGTCTGTTGTCTGACTCTCCATGTCTCTCTGTCTCTATCTGCCTTGCTCTCCCGGTGTCTGTCTGTCTCTATCTCTCTCTCTCTCTCTATCTAAGTCTATTTTTTCTCTGGCTATTTTTCTCCAACTCTCTCCCTCTTTGTATATCCCTGACTTTTTGTCATCTGTCTCGCTGTATCTCTCTGTCGATCTCTGTCTCTATCTCTCTGGCTGTCTCTCTGTGTACTCCTCTGTGTGGTCTAGCTGTCCTTATATTTCCCTTCATTCCTCCGAATAGCTCTCTGTCTGCCTGTTAGCCATTGTATCCTAATGTGTGTGTCTGTCTCTCCATATCTCCCTTCACTCTCTGAAAGTCTGTCTAATCGTCTGTCTCTGTGTATCCCTCCGTGTGTTTCTGGTTGTCTATATCTGCCTGCATCTCTCTGAAAGTCTCTCTGTCTGCCTGTTTCTCTGTGTCTGTCTCTATCGGTTTCTTCTTCGCTGTCTCATCTCTGCCTATCTCTCTCTGTCTCTGTCTATCTCTATCTATCCCTTTCTCACTATCTGACACTCAGCTCCTTGAACTTATTCCACCATTCAGTTATCTGTATCTTAACTTCATCTACCCTCCTTGGTTCAGTAACCCTTGCCTAACAAAAATCTATCAATTTCAGTTTTGAAATTTTGAATTGACCCCCAGCATCAACTTTTGGAGGGCGAGAGTTCCAGATTTCCACTCCCCTTTATGTGAAGGTGCTTCCTGACATTACTCTTGAATGGCCTAGCTCTAATTTTAAGATTATGCCTCCTTGTTCTGGACTCAGCTGCCAGAGGAAATAGTTTCTCTCTATCTACCCTATAAACTGCTTTAATCATCTAAAGCCCCTCAATTCGATCACCCCCTAATCTTCTGTACTCAAGGGAATTCAAGCCTCGTCTATGCAACATGTCCTCATAATTTAACCCTTTTAACCCAGGTAACATTCTGGTGACTCTGCCCTGCACCCCCTTCAAAGCCAATATATCCTTCTTGAGGTGTGATGTTTAGACTGAACACAGTATTCTAAACGGGGTCTAGCCAGAGCTTTATGTAACTGTAATGTAACTTCCACCCCTTTGAATTCCAGCCCTCTGGAGATAAAGACCAATATGCCTTTTTTATTTTTTGTACCTGTCCATTAGCTTTTAGTGATTTCTGTACATGGGCCCCTAAAGCTCTCTGCTTCTCACCATTTGGAAAATACTCTGATCTATCTTAGGTCCAAAGTGAATGACCTCTATCTGTTAAACTTTCTCTTCAACTCTTTGACTCTACCTTTTCACCCAGTGCTATCGCCAGGAGCTGAGTGATTGTATTTTACACATCAGATCTCACCATCAAAATAAAGCTTGAAAGAAACATCAGCAGTACACAAATCCAATCCTGTCCTCTGCTCTGTCTTGGACCCTCATTCTCATAAGATCATAAGAAATAGGAGCAGCAGTAGGCCATTCAGCCCCTTGAGCCTTCTCCACCATTCGGTAAGATGATGGCTGATCTGATCATGGTCTTAACTCCACTTTCCTATCTGCACCCCCCACCCCCCTCCCATAATCTTCGATTCCCTTCTAGATCAAAAATCTGTCTAACTCAGCCTTCAATATATTCAAGGACCCAGCCTCCACTGCTCTCGGGGTAAAGAATTCCAAAGATTAATGACCCTCTGAGAGAAGAAATTCCTCCTCATCTCTGTCTTAAATTGGAGACCCCTTATTTTTAAACTGTGCCCCCCTCGTTCTAGGTTCCCCCATGTGGGGGAACATTCTCTGAGTATCTAACCCTCTCAAGCCGCCTCAGAATCTTTTATGTTTCAATAAGAACACCTCTCATTCCTCTAAACTCCAATGAATGTAGGCCCAACCTGCTCAACCTTTCCTTGTAAGACAACCCTTTCATCCCAGGAATCAGTCTAGTGAACCTTCCCTGAACTGCTTTCAATGCATGCATGTCCCTCCTTAAGTAAGGAGACCAAAACTCTATACAGTTCTCTAGGTGCGGTCTCACCAATGCCTTTTACTTTCCCTGGCAGTTCCTTGCAGATTTTTTCAAATCATTATCATTTGAATGAAAACAAAACACAAATTAGGAAGAAGTTAATGCTACAGGAGATACAGGCTCCTTTCTAGAGAAATCTATTCCTGTGTATTCCAAGGACTGTCAGCCTGAAATACTTTCAGCGTGCTGTTCCTTGACTGCACTCTCTTTGTGAGAGTGCTACCCATTTCACAGTTTCTATAAGAGTCTTGTCTGTCTCTCTAGGTGCTGTCCAACCCTCTCTCTGTTTCTAGGAACATAGGAACAGGAGTAGGCCATTCAGCCCCTCCAGCCTGTTACATCATTCAGTTAGATGTGTTTAACTCCATCTACTCACCTTGGTCCTGCCCATCTTTCTCTCTGTGTGAGAATGCTGTTTCTCCCTCTGTCTGAGGGCCCTGTCCATCTCGTCTTCTCTCTTAGAGCCCTGTCTTTCTCTCTCTGTAGGAATGTTGTCTTCCCCTGCCCCTTTTTTATTAATGAGATTGCAGTCTGTCTCTGTTTCTTTTTGCCCTCCACTCCTGCCATCCATCCATGATCCTCATTGATGAAATCACTAAACAAAGGACTGGACCTTGTGCTGGGCCCGACTTCGGGTTCTGTGGCAGGAGGGGGCCGGAGAATTGGAGCGGCAGTGGCCACCACGGAACCCGACGCCGTGATTGCCGGGCCCAATCTACCCGGCAGCGGGGAAGCTCCATGGCGGCCCCTCCACCGCTCTGTGAAAGGACCCGAGTTTAAATAGTTAAAATACCTCTGCATAAATTTCAGTGTCGTCCGCTGCGATCTTCCCATCCATTCCCGAACTTGAGCTCGACGTGACGCTGTTTATGGCGCTGCTGATGCTGCCCCTGCCATGTGATTGGGGGGGGGGTGGGGCGACCGCCGTCAGTAGTTACGTGGCTACCTGCCACAGAATGGCATCAGTGCGGCAGTGCCGGTCCCGTGCAGGGTGGCCGCCATTTTCTGCAGGCAGGACAAAAAATTCAGCCCAGAGCTTCTGCTTCTGATTGTGCCTGATCAACTGCTTCGACGTATAAAATACTGATAAGGAAAGGACTGAGAATCTCAGTCCGTGGACAGATATCTCATTAAGGAAGGCACTGATAGACCACAGCGAGGTCAGCAGCTCGCATAGTAACATTTAAGATCGTGCCACAATTCAGGGCAATGGACATCCACTCAGATGTGAACTCTTTATGAGCCAGTTGTGGGGTGGGGAGGGGCACTGTGGTAGTCGGATGTGGGGGGGAGGTTGGGTGTGTCTGTCTATGAAGGCGACTGTTCCACAGGCCTGTATGTAATAATTATTATAACTGGGGAAATTTAGATCCATTGGGTCCATGGACTTAGAATGGCGATTTATGGTCTGGCCATCCCAGATTCTTAACCAATGTATCAAGCAATCCATGTCCAGAAGAGCTTGCTTCTCATTTTTATTCCATTGCTTGTTGCTTTCAGCTTTTTCGGAGCCTGGCAACTTTGATGACTCCTCACCGAATATCCTTTGAGTCTCCGCTGGAGCTTTCAGCACAGGGTATGTCAAGGTTTTCCTGTTCTATCCAAAGGGTAGCTAACCTTTCAATGTTTATCATACAAAATGTTGGGAGTATTGAGGCTTTTCACATGCCTCATACCATTGGTGAGGTTAGGGATGTTCTCACCAATGGGATAATAAGTAGCAGGTTTGTGCTCTTTTGAAGGTTAATGTCAATGGGTTAATTCCAACACCCAAGGAAGTATTGCCAACAAATGTTGCTTATGCTTGCTTTTTTTTTTCAATTAACAAAACTTGATTGAAGGGCCAAGGATAGAAATGTAAAATCCCTACCACAGTGATGCCAAACAAACCTCTAGATTGTAGGAGGAAGCCAAGCTCCTGGGGTAGAATGAGATAGGGTAGGATGCTAGCCAAGAAGTCTCGATTTTGAAGCAATGAGCAGGGAGTAGTGTAATAGGAGCACAGGAGGAGCAAGGGAGTAGCTGGTCTGGCATCTCCACTGATAGAACAGAGAAACAAGAGGAGGCTATTTGGCAACTCAAGGTGGCTCTGCCATTCAATGAGATCATGGCTGATCTGTATCCTAACTCCATTTCCCTTGATAATGCTTACCCAACAAAACTATGCCTATCAGTCTTGAAAGCCTCAATTGACCCATCAGAAACAGCTTTTTGGGGGTTAGAGTTCTAGATTACTACTACACCCTGTGTGAAGAAGTACTTCCTGATTTCATTCCTGACTGCGCGGGCTCAAACAGACTGCCCTTGTGCTTCAGTAATGGCAGCCATAAAGCTGGGGTGTGGTAAACTACCTTCAAAACTATCATTATGTCTTTCCCATTGGCCCAGGGGGTTAATGTATCTACTGAACCACACAAACCCAGAAAATCCAATAGTCCATGCTGAACCGCCTCTACCAGGATGGCCTCAGCATCCCTAAAGTAGACAGAGAGTAAAGATCAGCCAGGATTCCTGGTGCTCGTGAGCCCTGCTGGAGATTCATGTGGGTGGAAGTCCTGTGAAGATGGGATTGGACTTGGCTTTGTCAAGCTACACAGTCTACCAGCCTGTCAGTGCTGACTATCGAGGCCCACACATTAAAAATGGGCACTTGGGCACAGGAGATGTTGCCATGGAACAATACCCCAGTATGAGGTAGGACTTGCAGGAAAGGAGAGAAGAAAACTGATGAAAAATACTCTGTATAAAATTACAATGCCAGTCAGAAAAGTATGTCTTCTACTCAATGTGTGCGTTGCTCTATTCTTGACATTATCTTTTATAGTTAAAAACAGTCTTTAGAAGAACAGTCTCTGAAAGTTATTAAATGGTTAAGCCTCTAGTGGAAAATTCACAAAGTGCAGACGTCCTGAGTGTCAAGTAATATGGAATGACAAGATCAGTAATAATTTGGCCATGTTTCACTCGCATGATTTCATGACCATTATCTTCAATGAACCCTTTTACTGAAGGTTGTCATGTTGAATTACAGGGAAGCGGATGATAGAGGCATACTTTGACTTTCGGCTCTATAGACTCTGGAAATCCAGGCAGCACTCAAAGCTGCTGGACTATGATGACATCTTGTGAGGCAAAGGAAAATGCAGAATTGGAATAATCACTTGTAGCTGCTCTTATCGAGAACGACAACTCCTCAATACTGGAGGCAAAGAGAGGATCTCCGAAGGGATAGAGAAGAGGCAGAAGACATCTCTGTTATATCTTGTTCGGATGAAGAAAGACTTAACGGAAGTCATGGAAAAGGATGGAGAAGAGAGGTTAGGGTCTTTGTCCCTTTGAGTAGAAGAAGCAGGAATCTGAATTTTTCTTTCTGCAGAATGAGGCCAATCCAGGTCAAGACAGGAGAGCTTGGGTTTTTTTTTTCATCCTAAAGTCCTTATGCAAAAGATGGGACTGAATAGGTCAGCTGTTAGAATGCTGGCAACACCAGAGCGTGCCAAACAAGATTCCTTCAAGGTTCTAATGGTGCAAAATACAAAATTATCCATCGATGCGTGTTGAAACAGGTCTGTGGCCTGCAGCATCTGCGAGATATTCTTGAGGACCTTGATGTGAAGGCAGGTTTCATGAAAAAAAAACAGCTAAAGGTTTTATTCGTGAATATAGGTACATTGGATTTTTAATTGAATAGTGCTAATTTTAAGAGTTATTTGGTAAGAGTGTCTCAGTAGTTAGGAGGATATTTAATCTATTTGAGAGTACGATGCAATGGATTCCTGTTAACGTTGCTTTCAGTTTGCCGCTCAAGCAGTGACAACAAGCATGAAAGGAACAAATTCCTTTGTTCACAAGGTTCAAAGGTTGATTCTCCAGGCTGAAGCATCATGGGGTACTTTTCTGTGATGAAGTAACCTCATTGTCTTTACTTTGTGGTTTGAAGTTCTAACATCCTTGTGTCTCACAAGCGTGACAGAGTAGTTGTAACACCTATTGTGTTTTAAGCAAAAGTGTCTGAAGGTGGGACATACTATTCATGAGAAATCAAAAGTGATTTTATTGGGTAAAATGATGAATAAGAGTATTGACAGTGAGAAGAGCTGGGTGCAATCTAGATTCATTATGAACACCAGCAACATTGTTTTCATCTGATTGGAGCTACTGTGATGGTCTTTGTTGTCCAATTCTGGATTCATCTCAACTTCAGGATAGATCTGTTGCACTAACGAAGGTCTGAATGCGAGCTGTTGACTTTTATTGATAAACAGATAGGCATTGATTGCATTTAAAGATTATTTAAACTTCATTACACCATCATGGAAAATAGCATTCTTAGATGGCTGCTTGGCACCATCATGGAAACCTTTTATTGTTGCAATTTAGGCTAGGTTGTCTAGGTTAGAAACTCATGATATTGCTGAAGTCTGAGGCCTTTCAGTAAAGAATATTCCAGCATGTGTTGCCTTAGTCTACACCATTTAAAGGAGAAACACTCAAAGTCTCATTTTCAATCAGTTACCTTTCAGGTAACTCTTTCAATTCTTCTGACAGGATGTCAGCCGGTTTTAAACAGTGATATTTCATTTTCTATTACAGTAAAAATAGGCCAACAACTAGGCTCATTTCAATAGCCAAACTGTTACCTTTGTGTTCATGGGTGCAGGAGGGGAGACACCAACGACTTTACCCTTCCATGGCCCAAATAGTTCTTCTTGCAGGTTAATGAACGCCAAATGGTTTTTCAATCACAATTTTATCAGCATAAACCCTTAAATTAAACAGTGCGCTATTATTGTGAAAGCACTTACTGTGATCGTGTCAAATGGTAATTTTCACTATTTTAATGGAGAGTTAGTCCCTTTAAAGAACAGTCATTTCAGATATATGTGTCAAGTGTTTCTACACTAATAAAGCTCAGCATAATCACTCACCAGTAATCAGTGAAACAGTTAATTGTGAGTGAGGAAGGCTCCTCAGCCCATCTTAATTAATCCCTCCAGAACCACAACCATGCCCCATTTCTGGTTGATTCTTTGATTTCAGGATTTTCTGTTGTGCTGCTCTCTGTGGAACGTCCATTTCAAGTGTCGTGAAGAACATCCTGATAATCAGTCTCGGGAATTGCATTTCTTCAGGGGCTCCCTGTTGTAAATCACTGCTTATGGTGTTTCTCCCAGGTTTCGCATGAATCTTCCACCAGAATTACAGCAGACAATCCGCAGACACTCCCACCCCCAGAAATTCAACTTTTAAATTTACCTTTTATTAGATTCAACCTGGGACCCTCTGTCCAATCTTGCAATTTAAATTAAAGTAAGTGTGAAAATTTAACTTGTGCATTTCCTCACTGTCCCCTCTGTACAGTACACGCTGCGATTTGGGTCAGCACCACCAAAATAGGGACAATTCAGTTATGAAAAGTACGGTAGTAGCTTGGGCTTTAAAATAAGTTTGTCCCATCTATTTCCATGTCGCAAGACTTATTGATGATTTCCATCATCATTGAAGCAGAGCTTAGAACTCAAGCCTTCTGCCCATCCCCCTACCATACTCCTATCTTGCCTCCATCCAATTTTAGCCTTGACAAGGATGGCAACCCTACATGAGTGAAAGGAGTAATGTAAACCTTTTGCAAATGATTTAAAATGGTGGTCCTGAGTTCTCTTTTTCCATTACTACCTGCATTGAATGGTAGGGCACAAAAGTAACTCACACAGCCTACTGCCGCTCAACATTGAGGCCTGTATGGTTTCTCAGATAATATTTTAAAGGATCCATCTTTAAATTTGATGTTAGGCAATGGCCTGAATGTTGTTAAAGACCTACAACAGACTCTTCAAGTTTGAGTTGGACTGTTTTGGAAAATTGAATTTTTATTTATTAATCTTGATCTCCAATGTTAGGCCAATGCTCATGTAGGTTAAGCCTGGGGTACAAGGTGAGTGAGATCTTACTAGTTGGTTCAGATGCAGATATAAGCCACACGAGCCCATATGAATACAGGAAGGAGATCCTTTGGGTCACTCCCACAGATCCAGTAATAGATATGGTAGTATTATTTAGAATAATTACAGCCTATGTTTGGTTACTATCTTTATTTTGGAGCAGAGGAAGCATATGTTTTGGCAGATTCTTCACTGAACCATCAAATTATGATGTGAGTGCCGCAAGATTATGGGGATATACGGTGTAGTGGATCAATAGGAGATCATGTACTTTATATCTCTATATGGAACTGATCTTATAACACACCCGTCACGAGTTGCCCTTGATAGCCTGATTTATAACATAAGTATTCAGAATTCCTGTGAGTTACATTGGGTGAAAATCTTTACACATTTAATAAATATGACCAGCACTTGAGGGGATAATCATTGACCAGAGTGTTATGGAAGGGGGAAACGAACTTTACTTTTAAAGGTCTTTGTCACCTAGGGCCAGTAGACTGGAGATGGCAGTCCGTGCTAGTCTCACGACACCCTTTGCATCTTGTTCATTTCACAAAAAGCTTAGCTAAAAACACTTCTGAGCAAGGCAGAAGGATCAAAAGTGAAGATCCTGCATGTCTGAGCCCCTCAGTGGCCATCACCAGTTTGGGGAAATGTTCTCCAAAATGAAGCTATGGTCTTTCTCTCGGATGCCAATGTGTGCTCAATGCACGGTGGTTCACCGAGCTAAAATACCTCACAAAAATCCCGATTTTCCCACTGTGATGCTTATTGTGCTTTACAGTGATGGCGGGCAACAGCACCTGTCCTATTTCCCGCTGGTGCTGCTCAATGAAGAATGATGCCAACTGGCATCAGTTGGCAGTGAATGGATAGAACCATCCTCTCCCATGCATATGGCGGTTTCTGAACAGATTCCAAGGGTATCATGCACAGTGCAAGTGTTATTGTTGACTGATGTTGTCATTGTGCTTTTACAGTGTGGTGTTTAGGTTTATTTAAGTGTTGGCAACAATACACATCAGCGAAATATCACACGTCTACATGACGCACTTAATTAGTCAGCTGTAATTGCTTCAAGCACTGATGTCACCTGAGCCGCTCTTGAGACACTACCCAATTTTGGAAGAACAAAGTGTAATTGTACTTCTGGGTGCTGTTCACTGTTCAAATAACAAAGGCTTGGCACCTCTCCTTCAAGCCTCTCTACTGACCCATTCCCCACCAACCCTCCCCTTAACCATTTCCATCTCCTACTCAGTGCTTTCTCCCCCTGCACTTAGTAAAACACTCTGAAATTTTCTTCTACATGATGGGCCCTGTACAAATCCAAGTTGTTGACAGACTCACTATTACACTTCACTGAAGTCCTGGGCTAACATTGGCACCAGTCCCTGTAGAAACTATCTAGATTGGTTGGGTTTCAGTAGGATTAGATTGTTGATGCTATGATGTGGGAAAGTGAGCATTGAACGTCTTCATATTCCGGTCACGTACCACGTCTGTATATTTCAGTTTGATGTTACAAGAGGAATCAAAGAGACAGATCAACTCTTTTATCAGTTGTCTCAGCGGCAACGCCTTGGTCGATTCTGCTTGTTGTATCTATATTGTGTAATACTCAGGCCACCCATAACTTGTTAACAATATTAATCGATAGAGCCATTCATAGGCAATAGGAGCATTAACTATTGTAGAGAAAATGGAATACGTTTTGATCTAGTGATGTGCTAGAGACTCTGCTCCATGTGTGAGCACCAGGTTTTATAACCTGACTGGACTGCAACTTCAAAATGATTTGATCAGCTGACAAAAAATAATTAAACTTCTGGCCTTTGCCTCATCCTAGATAAACAAGCTAATGTGAGCTTGATGTTGTAAAGCTGGGTTTTCATTGTGAAGTAGCTGAGCCTATGCAATACAACGGTCCCAGTCATTGAAAAGAAGACCCTAAATAACAAGAAAAAAAACTTTATAAAGCTCCTTTCATAACCTCAGGACAGCCCAAAGTGACTTACAGCCAATAAAGTACTTTTGAAGTGTAGTCACTGTTGTAATGTAGGAAGCTTGGCAGCCAATGTGCACACAGCAAGCTCCCATTATCAGCAATGAAATAAATGACCTCTCCATCTGTTTTTGGCGTTCGCTGAGGGATAAATATCTGGCCAGGACACCCCTGCTCTTCTTTGTCATAGTGCCATGGGATCTTATATGCCCACTTGAGAGGGCGGATGGGGCATCAGTTTATCATCACATCCAAAAGACTGCACCTCTGACAGTGCAGCACTCCCTCTGTACTACGTTCAGCCTAGATTATGTGATTAGGTCTCTGGAGCAGGACTTGAATCCACAAGCTTCTGACTCAGAGGTGAGAGTGGTACCCACTAAACCATGGTTAACAGCTAATACTACTTAACATTCTCCATTACTGAAGGCAGTGATTCATCCTGGAATACGTTTCTGATGTTGGTATTATCCTGGTCTCAGCAGTGGGAAAGGAAATGGTTTGTTTGGAATATTCATAGTCCTCATGCTCCAAACTCCTGCATTGCCGTGCACTGTTAATTTACTCTTGACAATGTGGATCTCTCCGTCTGCATCAGTCAGAGTGGAAGGATAGAGTTGAGCCCCATTTAGTGCCAGCAGGCTGGTATTGTCTTTCCACAGGTGGCAGAGGCTTCTATCTGGAGACTGCAGTCTAACACTGGAGCATATAGGCAGATATAAGTAATTGTCAGCCATGTGATAAAGCAATACAAACATCGAACTACACCTCTTAACAGAACAGCACAAGGCAGGTTCGCTTAGAGCCGGTTAGCAGGGTCATACATTTAGTGTGATCAAATTGACACACCTGTCCTGCCCCTTTAAAATCCCTTTCAGCTTCACATCCCATTAGTGATCTTGTCTCTTTAATTTTGTCTAAATAGTCACCCTGCCCCATTAACCTCCTCTCACCCTCTCACCCCCTGGTACTGTCAGAGGGGCAGTTACTGGGAGATGGCACTGCTGAATTGCTACTGTGTTTCAGCCTTGGATAAATTGCTAACCTCACACATGGTACAGGATGGCTGAGGCTGACATCAGGGAGGGTTACTCATTCATCTAAATAAGTATAAAATGATTGTTTTGCCAGGTTGCAGTCCTAGTGTACAGTATATAAAGTATTTATCAGATGAGATTAGTGTGAGATGGTGATAATTGAGTTTAGTTTTTTGTGTAGCAGGTGTCTAAATCTCAATATATTTAAAATTTGCTGTCCTTGACTGTGTGTAATTGCACACTGTCCGCTTCAGGTAAACAGGCCTCGGCTGGGCTGAATTTACCAGCTTTAAGAGGGCACGTCTTGTGCCGGAGGCCAAACATTTTAAACGACAGTTGATATCAGCAACAAGTTCAATACACTGCAAAAAAATCTTCCTTTTGTTAATTCTGCCTTCCCCTGCCTCTGAATCTCCTTTTTCCTGCCCCTGAACCCCCTTTCCCCTATCCCTGACTTTTTTGGGAGTGACCCACAGATTCACAGTGTCCTGTTGTAAATCCCACTAGTTTCGCACGTAGTCTAATTTGCCCAAATACCTTGACTTCACATAAAGAGGTTGCACTGGCGGTAAGAATGCTGGGTCTGAGTTAGAACGATTCACGAGATAAAGCACGGGTTAAAAGAGTAACGCCAGAAACTGATACTCTAAACACAGCAGCATAATCGAGGCAGGAGGATTCCTCACTCTGACACCCTGTGACTCCTCGCAATCACGTTCTGTGCCTTGGAATAATCGTCCTTATAAACCATCTGGAATCAGCCCCATTGAAATTAATCTCCAGGCACTGGAAGGTGTGCAATTGGAGCAGCATGTAAACTGACTCAGTTTCACTATGTACACCTTTAACCTATCATAAATCGCAGAGGGCAATGCAACGCTTAGAAGGGCAGGCAGGCAGGAAGCATTTTAAAAGGTCAATCAGTAACCAGCCCTGTAGTTGCTTTGATTTCAACAGTCAAGTGGTCAGAACGCAGATCATAGGGAAAAGCAGCTTTGTAGACTAAAGCAGAACATCAGCACATCTTAATCACTGCTCTCTGCATAGACATCAGTCCGGCTCAACTCCTTCTGCTTTCTCTGTGTACAGGGACAGAGCCTTTGGCTGAGTGCTGTTAGAGTCTAGGACATATACATAGTGACCTAAGAATACAACCCCTGAGGTTCTCTCTATTTTAGTACCATTGAGCAGTTAAATCTGGTTGCTTTGGGCAAAATATTTGGCATGGCAAGGATTCTGAGATTTTGAAATGTGCCGCATTGCTACCCAGAAGAGTTTGATGTGCAGCATCAGCTGTAGATGGTTAGGATTGTGTGGCATCATGTTTATTTTGTATTGATGTGGTACAGTGCTGGATAGGAAAGTTTGAAATATGGCACAATACTCTTTAGAATGGTCTTGGTTAAATGTTTGATATTTGGCGCTGTATTGGCCAATGATGGTTTGGTATTGCTGCTATATTGACTAAGAATAGTTTTTGGTATTTGGGATTGTTAGGAATTTGATATTTGGTTCAGTGCTGGTTAAGATAGTTCCCTTAGAGTGGTGCTGGTTAAGATAGTTAGATGGTTGATGTGTTGCTCATTAGGCGAGGTTGATTTGCATGGAGTTTGTTAAGATAGTCTGGCATGATCTGGTTAAGATAATGTGTTTGGTGTGATGCTGGTTAAGATAGTTTGATCGTTGGCTTGGTGCTGGTTAAGGTAGTTTGATGGTTGGCATGGTACTGGTTAAGGTAGTTTGATGGTTGGTGAGGTGCTGGTTAAGATAGTCTGATGGTTGGTGTGGTGCTTGTTACGACTGTTTGACCAGATCTGCTTTTGGTTGGTCCTTTGCCATATGTCATGTCTGAACTTGAGTTAATTTGCCTTTATATCATTTATATAGTTTCTTTAAAGCACAGATTTTCTATTTTATCTCAGTGAAATAACTGTGTTGAACACTTGGAGCAATAAAGCCACAGTGCAGTGTTGGTGTTATGAGAGATGGCTCCCTTGCTCCCCCTGCACAGGCTGCACTCACATCAGTTCTATCGCGTCTTTTCATTTAGGCTGCAATTGCAAAGGGAATGAGGGGAAAGAGGTCAACCTGGCTAATCAGGAGGGGGGAGCGGGTGTAACTGGCGGCACATAGGTCCCAACTGGGGGGCTAGTGGTTGTGTTGATTTTTTCAGCTCTCTGTCCTAGTGAAAACTGCACAGGCTGGAGAGGGTGGTTCATTCTGACTTATGAGGAGGCAACTAGCCAACAAAAGCTCAACTCCATCCAAGGCAGACTGTCACTTAGAGCTGGCACTAAAGTCAAATCCTACAGAGGATCTGGATTCATTTTCTAATCATAGTAAATGTTTATCTCTCTCAGCATCTTCCATATTAATGTTAGTTGTGTCTTAAAGCACCTCAATAGAGTTGATTATAATTTTACATCCTGATGATTCCAGTTTCAGCCACATGTTCCCATTCTGCCTTTTCTTACTGTCAATGTTGATTATTCCAGTTTGGTTCCTGGTGTCTGCCTGTTCTTATTTTATCAACTAACCTGCTTCCAACCCACTCCTTTCCTCAGCTTCCAAAAAAAAACAGATTGGCTTTACTCTGCGACTTTTCCATACCCTGGATCTTTGTTCTTTTGCCCATCCCCCACACTCTTTCCCCTCCTACTTTCCCTGCATTTTAGTATGTACTCTTGTTCTCTCCCTTCCCCAACCCCTGCACTCATGTAATCCTTTCACCCCCCACTCCCCCGTATTAGTCAGTTTATTTTCCTCCAGCTGCTGGTTGGTGCAGGCAATGTTGCTTCTCTAGTCGTCGTCTCATAATGAAAACATCCAAAACTTTATGAAGCAAACATTAAGTATGTGGGACTTATCAATGTGCCTCCCTGTTCGGAAAGCTGATGCCAAACAGGCGTCCCGATATTCACACCTCATCCCAGCTTCTCACCAAGTATCAGGAATGCACAGGTGACTCCCGAAAAAAACCCAGTGCAACCTGGCAAGAAATGAGTGATCAGCCCCTTCCCCCTTTGAACTGCCACCTCATATAGCCTAGTCTTCCAAAACAATATAATGTGTGCCATTTTTACAAATTGGCCTTAAGAAATAAAATGCGGCCAAACTGAAAGGTCCTTTTGCAAAGTGTGAGCATGTTGTGGAGCAATGAGTTACAATGCAGTCTGGCCAGACCCAGGCCAAGGGACACCATCTCCTTTAACTTCGCGTGTTTTACCCACCACACTCTGATTCACATATAAATGTACAGAGTGCGGTTTCCTTCATGATCTGTAAAGCTCTGCATTTTCTGTATTCTGTACCGATTTGAATAATCTTTATCGTTTTGCAGTTTCAAGATGTTATTTAATAAACTGTTTTGAGAGAAAAAGAACGCAAATGGCTCTGCTGAGGTTTATTTATTGCTTGTCTCAGATGGCCATGAATGTAGGTTTGACCAATTCAGTAAGTCAGACACGAGCCTTCCTCCCTGTTGCCTGCGTGACAGCAGCACTACGGAAGCAATCTATTGGTTGTGAAGTGCTTTGAGACATCTTGAAGGCAGCACTAAGTCTTATATAAAAATATACACTTTCTTTTAATCTAATTATTCTCATCATATCATCATGGGTTGGACTCATAACAGGAAGTGCGCAGGCAAACACTGCAGCTAATTTGTACTCAGTATAATCCTAATCTGTTAATCTTGTGAGGAAAACCACACCAGCCAAGAATGAGGCATATTAATTTTGTCATATGGAACATTAATTTTCAAATTCTTACTGGACTGAAATATGGCCGTACCTGCATTTTAAAAGGACAGTGCCTGGAAAATGTGCATTCTAAGAGACAGTTGCCTGGAGAAGACAATGGAACTGCTCCCTGATTCAATTAACCCAAATGGATTTTGATCACCAGACACTGAATCTGTAAAAATCCAGCATTCCATCCCCCCGCCCCCACCCACTGAAGGTGTCTGCTAAGATGGGCAATCCACAAACCGCAGGAGTGGTTGTTCCAAACAACGGTTAGTCACATGACTAACTTTCTGGCCAACTTGGAGTTTTGAATTGTGCTCACAGAACAGACTGCAACTGAACTTGAAGCAAGACAGCATCTTCCTGTCTCTCCCTCTCTCTCGCTCTCTCGCGCTCTCTCTCTCTCTCTCACGCAAAGACAGGGACCCACGGAAGAAACTAAGCCAAAACAGAAAACCATTGAAACAAGTTTGAAAGAGTGTACTGGGCCCCAACGAGATGGCAAGATTTAACTGCAACCAAAGACTTTACTTCGAACTCAAAAGTCAGTAAATGAACTCCAGCTGTTGCTTCAAACCTTTCCCCTTGATTCTTTCTCCTTTTCTGTTCTATCTGCGTGTGTGTTTATCACATATGCATGCTACCGTGGTCGTGCCGTGTATTTTTAGTAGTTTTAATGGAATTAGAGTTTTAAGGTTAATAAACTTAGACCTTTCTTGTTTAAATCTAAGAAAACCTGTATGGTTGATTTCTTTGCCATTACAATTGGAGAGCAGTGAACAAGGATTCACTGAGGGGGAGCTAAAAACACGGTGTTTTAAAGATTAAACACTGTTAAGGTGAAACCAGAAAAAGGCTGAGAGGTAACCCCTAGACCCCTTTCACACCTGGTCGTAACGATCTGTTGTAGTGGGTTTGCTGAGGGAGAATTTTTGGTCAGGACACTGGGAGAACTCCCTCATCTTCAAACAGTGTCATTTGCATTTACCTAGTTTAATATTTCATCCAAAAGACAAGAAAGCGAGAACTTGCATTTATTTACTGCTTTTTAGAAACATAGGAACATAGGAGCAGGAGTAGGCCATTCAGCCCTTCAAGCCTGCTCTGCCATTCTAGATCATGGCTGATGGTCTACCTCAACACCATATTCCCGCACTATCCCCATATACCTTGATGTCATTAGCAACTAGAAATCTATTGATCTCTGCCTTGAACTTACTCAGTGACTGAACTTCCAACACCCTCTGGGGCAGAGAATTCCAAACATTCACCACCCTCTGAATGAAGAAGTTCCTCCTCATCTCAGTCCTTTATTCTGAGATTGTGTCCCTGGTTCTAGACTCCACAGCCAGGGGAAACACCCTTTCTGCATCTACCCTGTCTATCCCTTTAAGAATTTTGTAAGTTTCTGTGAGATCACCTCTCATTCTTCTAAACTACAGTCTCCTCCATCTCTCCTCATTGGACAATTTCACCATCCCAGGAATCAGTCTGGTGAACCTCTGCTGCATTCCCTCGATAGCAAGTTTTTCCTTCCTCAGGCAAGAGGACTAGAACTGCACACAATATTCCAGATGTGGCCTCACCAATGCTCTATGCAATTGAAGCAAGACTTCTTTGTTCCTATACTCAAATTCTCTTGCAATAAAGGCTAACATACTGTTTGTCTTCCTAATTGCTTGCTGCACCTGCATGCTAGCTTTCAGTGACTTATGAACAAGGACACCTAGGTCCCTTTGGACATCAACACTTTCCAATCTCTCACCATTTAAGAAATACTCTGCACCTCCATTCCTCCTACCAAAGTGGATAACCTCACTTATCCACATTATATTCCATCTGCCATGTTCTTGTCTGCTCACTCAGCCTGTCCAAATCCCCTTGAAGCCTCTTTGCATCCTCCTCAGGACATCCCAAAGTGGTTTAGAACAAATGAAGTAGATTTGAAGTGCGGGAAATGCGGCAGCCAACTTTTTCTTATTCGTTCATGAGATGTGGGTGTCGCTAGCAAAGCCATTATTTGTTGCACATCCATAACTGTCCTTGAGAAGTTGGTAGTTGTAGTATAATGTACATAAGCTGTTGCTGTGTAGATTATGTATATAGACCTTAAGCGTCATCACAGGATGTGATGTCATGTGTCTGAACCTCATGTTGCTCAGTGTTTGTGCAGATACCATAGAGATAAGATCCTTGTTGTTAACTCTTGGTACTTTGACCCAAAGTCTACTATGCTCATTCAATACTAAGAGCACACAGACAATATAGTATATGGTGTAGCATAGAAAATCGAAGAAATCAAAAACTTCAAAGAAAAACATGGAAAAGTTGATACCCTTATCAGAGTGCTTAGAGCAAGCGGTGGGGCCCAACCAGACTGAAGCATGGCCGAGATGGATTCAAAGATTCAACAGGTACCATTCCGTGTCAGGTTTAATGGTGCGACCGTACAGAGAACAGGTTAGTGTTTTGCTTTACGCCATGGGAGACAGTATGGATGACATTCTGACTACCCTGGGGATCGATGAGAAAGAAACTCCATATGGGGAAATAATTAAAGCATTAGAGGAATACTCTCAGGTCACAAAAAATGCAATCGTGGAAATGGTGAAGTTCAATAAACATACCCAAAAAGTTGGAAGAAGTATTGATTTGCTTATTAATGATCTGTATAAAGTATCTGAAGATTGTGACTACAGGAGTTTGTGAGAAGAACTGATTTGGGATAGAATAGTAGTTGGTGTTATAGATGAAGCACTGTCAGACCAGCTTCAGCCAAAAGAGAATTTACCTTTGAAAAAAGCCATTTTATTGAGCAGGCAGGCAGAAGTACGAAAGAATAATCGACTACTAGTTCAGGGGGATTGGGGAGTCCAGCGTCAAAAATTTTGGAATCAGTTGAGTCCATTAAGAAGACAGAGAATAATGGCACCAGAAAACCAGTGAGGTGGGAAAGACACCTACAGGCAGCAACACTGAATTGCAGTAGGTGTAGCTGAGAGCAGCACCAGTGGGAAAATTGCCCAGCCTGGGAAGCTGAATGTTTCTGGTGCAAGCGAAAGGGGCACTTTCAGCAGGTCTGTTGCAGCAAAAAACAAACACTGCAAACTTGTAAAAAGATAGAGGAAATAAAGGAAGAACATTGAATCAACACTCCCTCTCTTGGGGAAGTGCAAGAGAAAAACGAAGATTGCTGGGAAGCAGAAATCCTCATGGGGGAAAATCAAATCAATTTCAAGTTAGATACAAGAGCAGCGGTTTCTATCCTGTCTAACCAAGCACCTTGACTTGGGAAGGAAAGGCTTAGGAAAACCAACAGAAAATTATACGGGCCAGGAGGGATTCAGTTGAAGGTTGTAGGAGAAGTACAAACAACCCTAACATACAGAAATAACATCATTCAGAAAACCTTGTATGTTATTAGGAACCAAGTCTGTTCACTACTCAGTAAGAAGGCTTGTTTAGCCTTATATCTGTTAGGCAAGGTGGAAGAGATCAATGGACAGGAGAAACAGCTCTGTGATTTTAGAGCTAAGTTTCCCAAATTATTTGTAGGTTTATAAAAATTAAAAACAGAGTGTCATATTACTCTCAACAAAGAGAAAGGTCCCACACCTGCTCCTAGAAAAGGTGAAGAAGGAAATTGATGCCATGCTAAATGAAGGAGTTATCTCTGCAGTGACTAAACCCACTAGGTGGTGCTCTGGCCTGGTTCCAGTAAGGAAACTAAATGGATCTAATAGGATTTGTGTGGACCTTAGCCAACTCAATAAAGCTGTAGAGAGAGAGAGATGTACCCTCTGGCATCAGTTGACAACAGCCTTTCCAAATTAGGAAAAAGTTCCATATTCGTAAAGTTGGATGCAAATTCTGGCAGTTGCCTTTAGATGAGTAGTCTAAATTGTTAACTACTTTTATCACACCCTTCAGTAGATTCTATTTCAACAGATTGCCATTTGACATTGCGTGGGCACCAGAAATATTCCAGCAGATGATGTCAATAATCCTAGAAGACTTGGAGGGAATCATCTGTCACATGGATGATGTTCTAATTCACGGAGCAAACCAAGAACACGACGCAAGGGTAAGAGTGGTATTACACAGATTACAAGAGGCAGGTCTCCCATTAAATGAGAAGTGTGTATTCTCACAGTCAACACTGGGGTTCCTTAGCTATATAATTGATGGATCTGGCATCAAGATAGATCCACAGAAGATGAAGCAACAAAAGGCTTCCCAGAGTCAAGAAATATAACAGATCTGCAGCGATTCATGAATATGGTTAACCAGGTAGGAAAATTCCTACCAAATCTAGCCACTATTAACGAGCCTTTACAAGTGTAGTAATGCCTGGTGTTGGGGAAATTGCCAGAAAAATTCTTTCGAGAAGATCAAGGAAATGTTAACTTCTTCAGACGTTTTGACGCATTATGATCCAGAGCTAGTGACCATTATTGCAGCAGATGCATCATCAACAGGATTAAGTGCTATTCAAAAAGATGGACAACGCAGGCCTGTGTACTCTGCCTCTCATTCGTTGTCAGAGACAGAACGAAGGTATGCAGTGATTGAAAAGGAAACATCAGCAGCAAAATGGGCATGTGAAAAATTTTCTGACTACGTACTGGACCTCAATGTCAAGATCGAAACTGACCACAAGCCAATAGTGATTTCGCTTAATTCAAAGGAGTTATCAAAATTACCCCCAAGGGTACAGAGATTTTGACTATCCCTAACGAGATATGACACAACAACTGATATGTCCTAGAGAAACATCAGGTGGCAGCTGACGCGTCTGGGAAGATATTCCTTATTGTTATTGATTATTACTCCAGGTGGGTTGAAGTCAAACCAATACATGGCCAGAGTTCTGAAGCTGTAATCAAATCACAAAGAGATTTTCGGCACACATGGCATTCCAGACCTTGTCATTGCTGATAATGGTCCACAATTCGCAAATGAGGTCTTCCAGCAGTTCGCAGTAACGTCGGGGTTTGCCCATGTTACTAGGTCACCGAGGTAGCCCAGGGCAATGGAGAAGCAGAGAGAGGTGTTTGAACTATGAAAATGCGACTGAAAAAGAATGAAGATTTTCAGCTGGCAATATTAAACTATCGATCAGTGTCACTCCAGAAGGGGTTGGCCCCATGTGTGTTGCTCATGGGTAGGAGATTGAGGACACTACTACCCACACTCCCAAGAACCCTTGAGCCACAAATTGGTGCAGAAAACTGGGAAAGGGTGAGAGAAGAGAAAGAAATGGAAAATTATGATGCACATTACAGAGTAAATAATCAAACAGACTTACAACCTGGCAACTTAGTTTGGATTAAAGATCAGGGTCGATATGGGAAAGTGATGGAGAAATCTCCATATTCTCGATCCTACATAGTCCAGACAGACCAAGGATGGATAAGGAGAAATAGGAGATCTTTGGTACTGACATCTTCAAATAAACAATTGGGGAAAGATCAAGAGAATTAGCTACCAGAGAGAGCTGATGAACTGGTGATACAACCAACAATAGATCACCCAGACAGTGAAGACAGAGAACCTGAGTCATCCAGTAGTTTCACTCACCCACAGGAAAGTGAGGAAGATGAAAGACTCAGTACCCCAAACAAGTGAAAGAAGAACATGCTATGGTAGAGGTGTGAGAACTTCACAGCGTTACAGACCTGATGAATGAAGACAGACCTTGGAGGGGCGGGGGTGGGAAATGTAGTAGAATGTACATAAGTTGTTGCTGGGTACATTATGTATATAGACCTTAAGCGTCATCACAGGATGTGATGTCATACGTCTGAACTTCAAGTTGCTCGTTGTTCATGTAGATACCTTAGAGATAAGATCCCTGTAAATTAACTCCTGTTACTTTGACCCAAAGTCTACTATCCTCATTCAATACTAAGAGCACACTGACAATATAGTACAGTGGTGAGCAATCTTCTTGAACCGCTGCAGTCCATGTTAGGGAGAGAGATCCAGGAATTTGACCCAGCGACAGTGATGGAACAGCGATACAGTTTCAAGTCGGGGTGGTGTGTGACTTGGAGGGGAACTGGATGGTGTTTGCATGTACTTGCTGCCCTTGTCCTTCAAGGTGGTGGAAGTTGCAGGTTTGGAATGTGCCTTCGAAGGAGCCTTGGCAAGTTGCTGCAGTGCATCTTGTAGATGATACACACTACAGCTATGATGTGCTGGTGGTAAAGGGAGTGAATGTTTAAGGTGGTGGATGGGGTGCCGATCAATTAGGTTGCTTTTTCCTGAATGGTGTTGAGCTTCTTAAGTGTGGTTG
This sequence comes from Heterodontus francisci, assembly GCF_036365525.1. NCBI lineage: Eukaryota > Metazoa > Chordata > Chondrichthyes > Heterodontiformes > Heterodontidae > Heterodontus > Heterodontus francisci. Next base: position 46,176,182 of record NC_090402.1, on the reverse strand, counting down.
GAGCTGCATCCATCCAGGCAAGTGCAGAGTATTCCATCACGGTCCTGACTTGTCCAACAAGAGAGAATCCTTGACATTCAATGGAGTTACCATTGCTGAATCGCCCACCATCAGCATTCTGGGGTCACCAGAATGTGTCTTGTAGAGGGTGGACAGGCTTTGAGCAGTTAGGAGGCGAGTTACTCACTGCAGAATTCCCAGCCTCTGACCTGCTTTTGTAGCCACAGTATTCATATGGCTGGTCCAGTTAAATTTCTGATCAGTGATGACCCCGGAATGCTGATGATAGGGGATTCAGCAATGGTAATTCCATTGAATGCCGTTGAATGTCCAGGGGAGGTGGTTAGATTCTCTCTTGTTGGAGATGGCCACTGTCTGGCACTTGTGTGACACAACTGTTACTTTCCACTTATCAGCCCAAGCCTGAATGTTGTCCAGGTCTTGCTGTGTGCTGGCACTGAGGAGTTGCTAATGGTACTGAACACTGTGCAATCATCATCAAATATCCCCACATGATGGAGGGAAGGTCATTGATGAAGCAGCTGAAGATGCTGGGGTCTAGGTCACTGCCCTGAAGAATTCCTGCAGTGCTGTCCTTGCCCATAGAAAGTTCCTATTGACAGCAAAGTGGTAATAAGTAGATAATCTGTTTTAGTGACATTTGCTGTGGGACAAATATTAACCAGGATGAGAACTCCCTTGCTACTCTTTGAAATAGTACCGTGGGATCTTTCGCGACCACCTGAAAGGGCATACGGGGCCTTGGTTTAACACTTCATCCAAAGGACCGCACCTCTGGCAGAGCAGCACTCCCTCAGCATTGCACTGGTGCGTCAGCATGGATTTGTTTGCCCAGAGGCTAGGGCCAAGCTGGCACATAAGTGAAAGACTTGTATCTCACTTGGCTCTGTGTAACAAAGATAATAAACCTGTCTATAAGGATGTGCTTACAATCTCATTAGACAGCGTACAAAGGACAACTTCTGCTGGACTGAGAATGCAGGAAGGTGAGGTGCAAATCAAAGGGGCAGGAATGTTGGACCAAAGGCCCTAATCCTGCTGCTAGCATTTCTTACATAACATGATGTGAATAAAGATAATTGCAAAAGCAATTAAAGGGGATACTCAAACAAATTTTGAATAGCTCGTATGTGCAATTCTCTGCCAGAAACCAGGATGTATAAATAATGGGAGGAATCGCTTGAAAAAGAGGAAAATGAAAGGTGTGTGGGGAGTGAGCAGGAGGTTAGGGTTGCATTAGGTGTTTGTTGTGGAGAAAAAACAGTGAGTCTGACGCAGTTTGGATGGTTGTAATTTTGTAACGTCACTGTCGTTAGGCAGGTACCCCACTGAGAGCCCACTTCAAAATCCATCTCAAGCCTGAAAACTGTTCACCGTGAGTGCCTGGACTTCCGATATAGTCTCTCAGCGGGCAGGGCCCCCCTCTGTCAGTGTGAGGTCAGAAATTGGATCATGGGGGCCATTTGCTTTTCTGTAACATTTTGTGATTCCTGTATTTTTTGTTGTTGACAAACAAATATAGAGAGAGTGAAAAGTTCCTTTCTGTTAGGACTGAATTGAAACCTTAGCTCCAGAAGTGAAAAGGACAGTATGCAAACAGTTGACATCATCTCCTACCTCTCATTTCGCAGCCTCCCACTGACTACAGCAATCAATAGAGCATCGATCCCCAAAGATACATAATCCAATCATAACCTTGGTTTGCCTCAAAAGTATTTGATTACGAAGCTAAACAGGCCATTTAATTATCTAGGGGCCACATTCAGAACTTGAGATCTGACCTTCACAGCAACGTTTATGAATTGGTGAGAGTGGGGACAATGGTTCAGTTAAAAGAAACATTGTGGAATTTATAAGCTAACAGAATTGAATTTGTTTTCATTAGAGTGAAGCGGGCTGACAGTAGACCTCATGCAGTTCTTCAAAATGCTGAGTGTGTGGTGTCCCAGAACTACAGGGCAAGATTCTCCACTCAAAAGCTTACAATTAAGCATTCAGGAAACTAACACACACGCTTATTCACAAACCCACTCTCATACAGATTTTGTGACATTCACACACCCTTTCACACCCACTCATATACAATCACACAGAAGAACAATGTTTCTCTGTACACTCACACAGAGAGTCAGTAGGTTGAATTTTGAAATCCCAGTGGGTGCGGGAGGGAATGTGCATGCAATTTGAAAATCACCTTCTTGGAGGTCGGCACTGGCTCCCGCCATCTCTGAAACGCGAAACAATTTTTAAAGGAACGCAGGGAGGGAGGGACTGGGAAGTATGGATGCCTCCAGTTAATTGGCAGTTGAGCTCATTGAGGAGCTCATTGAAAGGCTTGTTAGGAGCAGTTTGTAATTTTTAATAGAAGTGCACCCCAAGTCAGGTGGCGGAAGTTGTGAACACTGTAGGGGGTCAAAAGGGCTATTGAAAGAGCTGTTTAACATATCGTAGAAACCTAGAATAAAGTTCAGCTGTTTATAAAGTGGCCAAGAGTAGCCATTGCTGGAGCTGAAATACTTGCATTCGGCAGTGGTGAGTGGTAGGAATCTGGAGAGGGACTTGAGGCTGCTGGCATCACTTGGGCAGCTGGGGTTGGCAGGGGAAGGCCTGGTGAGTGAATGTGTGCCAGCTGAGGGAGGTCAGATGGGTACAGGCTACTCTGACGTTGGACAGAGCAGCCAGGATGAGCTTCAGCAGATGCAACCTCCTGGATAGCAAGAGGCCACAGGAACACAGTGAGGGACTGCAAAGGAAGAAGGCATTACCCAAGACATTAGGTCGAGTCAGCTACCTGCAAATCACAGAGCACCAGTGCCAACGGATGCTACGCCTATCCAAGCAGATGATCTTGGACCTTTGTATTCTGATCCACAATGACCTGAGGCCTCATGGCCCACATAGCAATCCCTTACCTGCAGCTGTCAAGGTCATCATCGCCCTGAATTTCTATGCAACCGGGTTGTTCTAGGGATCAGCTGCAGACCTAGGTGGCATCTTGCAGTTGACAGCTCATCACGCCATCAGGCAGGTTATGGATGCCAGATTCAGGAGATGTGGGGGGAGTGGGAACTACACCTATTTTGACACAGATGAGCCAGTGCATGCACAGAGAGCTTTGGGCTTTGCCATCTTTGATAGATTCCCTCAGCTCCGGGGGTCATCAATTGTACCCACGTAGCCATCAGGCACCAACAGACCAGCCAGTCAGATTCCTGAACAGAAAGAGCTACCATTCACTGGATTTGCAGCTGGTCTGTGACCTCTGGAAATGAATCTTGCAGGTCAGTGCCCGGTTCCTGAACAGCTGTTATAACTCCTTTATCCTGTGAGAGTCCCAGGTATCTCGGGTGAACTACAGGCTGGCATGATATGATTCAGCAGCGTCTCACCTGATCGCCTCCAAGCCCTAATGAAATATAATTCACCTTCCAGCATGGAGAGCCGTCACTCTGCGATGACCCATATCTGTGAAGTCTCATTGCCAGCCATGACCGTGGAGAATGAGGTTTCCACTTTACAACATCACAAAGCATGGAATTACATCAATCTCAGGCCCTACGGCACCCCCATCCACCCCATAAAACTCCACCCCCTTTTGACATGAAACACCAAAAGCACACATGTCCGATTGATAACATAAACAAGTAATATTGCAATGAAAACAAAACAGCATACAAATGTGGAGAACAGAACCCAGGTAACCCTTTAAGTAAAATTAACAGCATGGCACCTTTCTTTCTCTAACACTTCCATGAGGTGCTTCCCCCGTGACTGAGGATGAGGTGGAGGCAGCCTGCTCATCTTGGAGGTGCCCGTGGGTGCTCCTCCACAGGCTGCCGCGCTGCGTCATTGCCGGAGCTGCCTCTGTCACAGGGCTTAGGTACACAGATGATGCCTGGGTCGGAGGGGGCAAGGGGCTGATGCTTGACGCTGGTGCCCTTGGAGAGGTGGCCCCTTCATCTGGCACTTCAACCATCTCAGCCCTTTCCTGGCGTCCTTGGATGTTGGATGATGCCACCAACTGTGACACAGTTGGCATTCTCTCTAAGCATCTCAGCACCTTCAGTGACACTGAGTGGTCAGTGTTACAGAGAGTCTCATTCTTTCTATGCATATCAGTGCACTGCTGCTGCACTCATTCAGAGCAGGTGCAGCATTCAGTTCTTCAGGAGGTTTCCCAATCTCTCAATGGAGGAGCTCGTACGATCAAATCCCTGAGTCATGAAAGAGCACATGCGCTGCACGGACTCCTCCATTGCCTGTGCACAGCTCCTCAAGGCCTCATGAACTCTGACAAGTAGAAACTTATCTGCCTCTGGTTCTCGAGGAAGACCCTCCTTGTTTGTGACACCTGAGGCCCAGCATGTTCACCCAGCAGAGCATCGTTGTGTCTGTCCTCTGTCCCCCGAGGGAGACTGTCCACAGCTGACTCTGCCTCACCCTCTTCCTCCTGCTCACACGTGATGTGAGATTCACCCAGTGCTCCTCTTTCGATGCTAATCTGTGGCCGAACCGAGGTGAGTGTGGCTGCACTGGTGGAAGGTGCTGAGGTGGGATGTGACGGTGCTGGTTCCAGTGAGTCTCCCCTGTTGAGGAGGGCTGCACTGATTGTGCTTGAGGATTCTCCTCCCCCTCTTCAACTGACCTTGTGGGAAACACAAGAAAATGGAAATTAAAACTCATCCTACACAACAGGTGCCCCAGCACAACCATCCCCTTAGGTTGTGCGTATTGAAGGGCTCCCCCAGATCTATCAAGGCATCTAAGCCTTCTCTTCAAAAGGCTCCTTAGTGACTCATGTAGTCATATCGTGTCCTCTGCCTATTTGATGGAGTTGCGTACAGGTGTCAGAAGCCATTTCTCATTGGATACCCCTTGTTTCCCAGTATCCAGCCACTTAGGCGTTCAGGAGGCCTAACGAACTCCAATGATGCAGGAGCCATAGCAGCTTCCTGGAAACCTTGCACATACCTGCATGAACCACCTATGATGGTCGCAGATAACATAAACACTGAGGAAGTGGCATCCCTCCCCCTTGCTCTGAGGGAGCCTTGATGGCCACATAAGTACAGTGAATGACCTCCTGTGCCTGGGGAAATCCAGCCATGGTCCCAAAGCCAATTGCCTTCTTGACCTGACTGGCCTGATCAGTTGTGAACTTGATATATTGGCCAGCCCGATGATACATTGCATCGTGACCTCCTTTATGTAGCGATGGGCTGCTGACTGAGAGATGCCAGATAGATCTCCAGACAATCCCTTCTACGACCCACAGGTAAAAACGTTGAGTGCCAACGTCACCTTTAAGGACACAGGCATTGGGTGTCAGCCACTTCCCATTGGCATGAACTGCTCCAGCATATCACTCCATGAAGAGATGTAGTGTGATGGAGTCCGCTATCTGTGACGCCAGTAGAGGAGCATGTGCAGACTGTTGTCTGAACAGATGACTTATTGAATTCTGTTGGGTGCACAGACCCTGGTTTCAAAGCTTTTTTTGGAGACAGTCTCTAGCTTAAAAGTGAAACTAAAAAATTTCAGGGTTCTGGGGAGATAGAACAGGTTGGAACCGGATAAGACACCGAGTAATTTGACCAGAGGCATGTGATTAGAGCTATCCAAACTTAGATTACAAGATTGCTGAGTTCAAGCAGGCTGCAGGCAGCGTGGCAGAGTGTTTTTGCAGACAAGCTGCAGAGAGTAGGAGCTGATTCTGGGAGCTGGCCACAGGCAAATACGAGTTGTTGCAGCTGTTTGCAGTTACTCGAGGTGATACTGGGGGAGCTATGCTATCAAGGCTATTGTGAGCAGAGCTAAGGAGGTTTAAAAAAAAAGAGAAAAAAAAAAGCCGACAGTGACGTCACAGGAAAGCTGCAAGGTGATTGGTTGGTGAGTCACTGCTGTTAGGGGACAGCTTTAAATAGCTGGGTAAGTATCTAAGGTAAGAAAGGTTTACAGTTTATTTTCATATATACTAAGTAGTGTTTTTTTCGGGAGTTCTGTAGTAATGAGGACCGGGGAAGAAGGGCCCTAAAATAATTGATATTATTTGATATTAAGATCTTCCAAAAGGTTTAATTTAAAGTGTTAAGTCATGGCAGGAGAGCTCAAAGCCGTGGTGTGCTCTTCGTGTTCCATGTCGGAAGCCAGGGACATTTCCAGTGCCCGGGACCAGCATGTGCACAGGAAGTGTCTCCAGCTGCAGCTCCTGGAAGCCCGGGTTTCGGAGCTGGAGCGGCAGCTGGGAATACTATGAAGCATCCACGAAGCAGAGAGTATCGTGGAAAACACGTATAGAGAGGTGGTCACACCGCAGGCTCAGACTCCACAGGCAGGAAGGGAATGGGTAACCACCAGCAAAGCAAGAGGACTAGGCAGGCAGTTCAGGAATCTCCTGTGGCTATTCCCCTGTTTGGGGGGAATGGCCTCTCAGGGGAAAGCAGCAACAGCCCAATTCATTGCACCACAGTTGGCTCTGCTTGCACAGGGGAGGAGTAAAAAGTGTGGGAATGCAATAGTTATAGGGGATTCAATTGTAAGGGGAATAGATAGGTGATCCTGTGGTCGCAAAAGAGACTCCAGGATGGTATGTTACTTCCCTGTGCTAGGGTCAAGGATGTCTCAGAGCGGTTACAGGACATTCTGAAGGGGGGAGGTGAACAGCCAATGGTCGTGGTACACATTGGTACAAACGACATAGGTTAAAAAAACCAAAGTGATTGATGACAACGCTACGTCATCAGAATGCGCCGCGGTGCGCACATGCGCACGCGGTCTCGGGCCCTCTACGCATGCGCTGCGGCCCGGATTGCCAAGGACCAGTTTGCGCATGCGCAGATGACGTCATCGCGTAACGTCATCTTCCTCGGGAAACACGCCAGGTTGGCCTGTGCGCATGCGCAAAACTGGTCCTAGCAATCCGGACCGCAGCGCATGCGCAGATGACCGGAGCCCCGTGTGCGCATGTGCGTCAATCTTCCGAAAGCTTCGGCGCGAGTTTTTGAAAATGGAAGGAGGAGAGGTTTCGTCAGGCATTTTATCTCAATTATTTAGTCATTTTGGACATTTGCTTCATTTTATTAGACAGAGGAGATTGTTCCAAGGTAAGTTGCTCTGAAAATACATTTCAAGGGAGGGGAGGGAAGGGAGGGGAGGGGAGGGAAGGGAAGGGAAGGGAAGGGAAGGAAGGGAGGGAGGGGAGGGAAGGGAAGGGAAGGGAGGGGAGGGAAGGGAAGGGAAGGGAATGGAGGGAAGGGAAGGGAGGGGAAGGGAAGGGAAAGAAGGGAGGAGGGGAGGGAAGGGAGAGAGAAGGGGGGGAAGGGAGGAGAGAAGGGGGGGGAAGGGAGGAGAGAAGGGGGGGAAGGGGAGGAGAGAAGGGGGGGGAAGGAAGGGAGGAGGGAAGGGAGGGAAGGGGAGGAGGGAAGGGGGGAAGAAGGAAGGAGGGGAAGGGAGGGAGGGACGGGGGTGAAGGGAGGGAAAGGGAGGGGAGGGGGGGGAAAGGAGGGAAGGGAGGGACGGGGGGGGGGGGGGAAGGGGAGGGACGGGGGGGGGGGAAGGGAGGTCAGGAGGGAGGGGGGGAAGGGGAGGTCGGGGGGGGGGGAGCAGCGGAGCAGAAGGGGGAGTGCCTTTTTTTCTGTGCATGCGCCATAAACACAAGGACTGGCTGATGAAATGGAGCCAATTAATTTGCCCAACAATTGCCCGGAAGCACCTTCGGATGGAGGTGTCCACGGCGCTGGACATCAGTCGCGTGCCACAATCCATGGCTCCTGAGCGTTTCACCCCCTGGCCTAATGATCTGATGGACCATACATAAGCCTGCCTGTTCAAAGCTCCACTTCCCCCCACCTGCGGTACCCTCTCCTTGCTGTTCAGTTTACACAGTCACACCTGTTCCTGCACCCATCCAAGCAGTGCACGTGGGCACACAGCCACATGTTTCCCCCATCCGCCCTTGAAACAACCATGCAGAGCCTTGTGAGACTCCGCAATTGCAGCTGCTGCCTGTCAAGCAGAGAAGGCGTCCAAAGGGGTCAAGCACTTGGGGAACATTCAGCAAGAAGAGACTGAGCACTAAAAGAAACAAGCATGCTGTGTCCAGTGGTAGGTAGCACAAATGTGAATGTTCTTGCTGCGAACACAACTGGTGAGGTGGGTGAGCCAGCCACACCATTCTCCATCCTCAGTGTTGCTTTAAGGCAAAGGTAGATAAGAGTGAAAGAAATGGAAGATGATGCTGATAGTAGTAGACAGGATTAAATGGGAAATGGATGGGAAGACACACGAGTAGCATAACCACTAGCAGGGAACAGCTGGGCTAAATGGCCAGCTTTATGTTCATAGCCCAAAAGAAATGTGCTTCTTTTTCCAGCACCCTCACATCATTCATGTTTTCCCTGAGAGCAGCACTGAACTATCATGAGATAGGGACAGTTACATCATCCTGACTCCGACAGCTGAGGTGGGTACTAAGTGATTCATTGGCCTATACTGCAGAGCATAAAGCATGCGCAACAGTAATTTCATTGGAGGGAGGGAAGCTCTGACTCTGATTTGCTTTCTTCTTTTCATGTAAAACATGCCATCGAGGAAAACAATCCTCGAGACTTACGGTCAGCATTCAAGCAACGAAGGCAACTGGATCATGCTGCGGAGCTCATCATGATGTGGAAAGGAACATTGCATTTTATGGATGAATTGGGAATGCACATTGGGATGCGCTTGGGGAACATTCACCAAGAATAGACTGAGCTCAGACTCTTGTGACTTTGCCTTCTTCACATGGACAATACAGTAGTGGAATAGAGAGCCAAGCGTTCATTCACCACAAGGCTCTCCAGGAACAATCTCTTTAGCTGTGCATAGCAGAGACTCGCCTGTCTATCTAACGGGAATGCTGGACACAACACTCATGTATCCATGCACAGCAGTTCCTCGGATACTTAATGAACTTAATAAAACTTTTCAATAATTAAACCCAGAATTGTTGAGGTTTTGTTTTGCATGCTATTTCCCGACTTTGCAACTGCACTTCAGATATTCAACTATGGTGGAGGGGTAGAGGTAGGGGGGTAAAGGAGGGGTGGAGGTAGGGGGGTAAAGGAGGGGTGGAGGTAGGGGGGTGAAGGGGGGGGTGGGTGAAGAGGGGGAGGGGTGGGTGAAGAGGGGGGAGGGATGGGGAGAGTGGGGGAGAGGGAGCATGCAAAATGCAAGGGACCAGACAGTTGCAATGCCTGAAGTACTGTGGAGAAGTAGAGAAAGCAACTGGGTAGGGGAGAAAGCAACTGGATTGGGCATCCGCAGCTGGAGGGAACGGCTGAATGGAAAGGGCCGGAAGCGAGAGGCCGTAGAGAGCCGCGGGGAGCGAGCGTGCGAAGACCTTGGTGTCACCGGGTCCAGGGACTGGCCGGTAAGTCTTTTGCTGTTGTGTTTATAGCGCATGCACAGAAAAAGGCGCTCCTCTTCCGTTCCGCTGCTCCCCCCCCCACTCTCTCCCCTTCTCCCCCCCACTCTCTCCCCTTCTCCCCCCCCCACTCTCTCCCCTTCTCCCCCCCCCACTCTCTCCCCTTCTCCCCCCCCACTCTCTCCCCCCCTCCCTCCTCTCCCTCTTTCTCCCTCCCTCCCTCTCCCTCTTTCTCCCCCCCTCCCTCTCCCCATTTCTCCCCCCCTCCTCTTTCTCCCCCCCTCCCTCTCCATCTTTCTCCCCCTCCCTCTCCCTCTTTCTCCCCCTCCCTCTCCCTCTTTTTCCCCCCCTCCTCTCCCTCTTTCTCCCCCCCTCCATCTCCCTCTTTCTCCCCCCTCCCTCTCCCTCTTTCTCCCCCCTCCCCTCCCTCTCCCTCTTTCTCCCCCCCCTCCCTCTCCCTCTTTCTCCCCCCCCACCCCTGGCACCGCTACGCTGGTCTCCCCCCTTTCTCCCCCCCGGCAACCGCTACCGCTGGTCTCCCCGCGCTGCTCTCCCCGGCCCGCTCCACTCTCTCACTCCGGCCATTGTATTCTGCCACGTGTTTGTTAGGTTTCATCTCTGTGATTTTTTGAGCAGCGCCATCTTTAGTCCTGGCAGCTGCTACAGTTGCAGGCTGTGACGTTTTCGTGGCACATGCTGTATCTGCGCATGTGCCAAAACAGCGCCACCTACCGATCGCGTTGTCAACAATTGCGGTCTAAAAAAAAAGGATGAGGTCCTAAAAGCAGAATATAGGGAGCTAGGAAGTAAGTTGAAAAGCAAGGACCTCAACGGTAGTGATCTCAGGATTACTGCCAGTGCCACGTGCTAGTCAGAGTAGAAATAGCAGAATATATCGGAAGACTACGTGGCTGAAGAGATGGTGTGAGGGGGAGGGTTTTAGATTCCTGGGACATTGGGATCGGTTCTGGGGGAGGTGGGACCAGTACAAACTGGACGGGTTACACCTGGACAGGACCGGGACTGATATCCTAGGGGGAGTATTTGCTAGAGTGGTTGGGGAGGGTTTAAACTAAAGTGGCAGGGGGACGGGAACCTTTGCAAGGAGTCAGAGGAGGGGGATCAAAGACAAGAACAAAAGACAGTAAGGGGAATAAGAAAAGTGATAGGCAGAGAAATCAAGGGTCAGAATCAAACAGGGCCACAGTGAAAAATAGTGGGAAGGGGACAAGTAATGTTAAAAAGACAAGCCTTAAGGCTTTGTGCCTTAAGGCGCGGAGCATTCACAATAAATTGGATGAATTAATGACACAAATAGATGTAAATGGGTATGATACAGTCGGGATTACGGAGACATGACTGCAAGGTGACCAGGGATGGGAAATGAACATCCAAGGATATTCAGTATTTAGGAAGGACAGACAAAAAGCAAAAGGCGGTGGAGTTACATTGCTGGTTAAAGAGGAAATTAACGCAATAGTGAGGAAAGATATTAGCTCTGACGATGTGGAATCTGTATGGGGAGTGCTGAGAAACACGAAGGGCCAAAACACGTTCGTGGGGATTGTATATAGACTCCCAAACTGTAGTGGTGATGTTGGGAATGGCATTAAACAGGAAATTAGAGACACATGCGATAAAGGAACATCTGTAATTATGGGTGAATTTAATCTGCATATAGATTGGGCAAATCAAATTAGTCACAATACCATAGAGGAGGAATTCTTGGAGTGTATACGAGTTGGTTTTCTGGACCAATATGTTGAGGAACCAACTAGAGAACAGGCCATCCAAGACTGAGTATTGTGTAATGAGAGAGGTATAATTGACAGTCTAGTGGTGTGAGACCCCTTGGGGATGAGCGACCATAATATGATAGAATTCTTCATCAAGATGGCGAGCGACATAGTTGATTCTGAGACTAGGGTCCTGAATCTTAGTAAAGGAAACTATGAAGGTATGAGGCGCGAGTTGGCTATGATGGAATGGGAAACGTTACTTAAAGGGACGACGGTGGATAGGCAATGGCAAACATTGAAAGCGCACATGGATGAAGTGCAACAATTGTTGATCCCTAATAAAAACAAGAAATGCCGGATTCACTCAGCAGGTCTGGCAGCATCTGTGGAAAGAGAAGCAGAGTTAACGTTTCGGGTCAGTGACCCTTCATCGGAACTGACAAATATTAGAAAAGTCACAGGTTATAAGCAAGCAAGCTTTGTTTGGTAGGAATATGGGATTAGTGTAGGATTAGTATAAATGGGTGGTTGATGGTCGGCACAGACTCGGTGGGCCGAAGGGCCTGTTTCAGTGCTGTATCTCTAATCTAATCTAATCTAATCTAATCTATTGCAATGGATAGAAAATTGGTGGCAGACAGGAAACAAAGATTAGGGATAAATGGGTCTTTTTCCGAATGGCAGGCAGTGACTATTGGGGTACCTCAGGGATCAGTGCTAGGATCCCAGCTATTCACAATATATATTAATGATTTAGATGAGGGAACTAAATGTAATATCTCCAAATTTGCAGATGACACAAAACTGGGTGGGCGGGTGAGTTGTGAGGAGGATGCAGAGAGGCTTCAGGGTGATTTGGACAAGTTGAGTGAGTGGGCTAATGCATGGCAGATGCAGTATAATGTGGATAAATGTGAAGTTATCCACTTTGGTAGCAAAAACAGGAAGGCAGATTATTATCTGAACGGCTGTAAACTGAGAGAGGGGAATATGCAGCGAGACCTGGGTGTTCTCGTACACCAGTCGCTGAAGGTAAGCATGCAGGTGCAACAAGTGGTAAAAAAGGCAAATGGTATGTTGACCTTCATAGCGAGAGGATTCGAGTACAGAAGCAGGGATGTCTTGCTGCAATCATACAGGGTCTTGGTGAGGCCACACCTGGAATATTGTGTGCAGTTTTGGTCTCCTTATCTGAGGAAGGATGTTCTTGCTATAGAAAGAGTGAGGCAAAGGTTTACCAGACTGCTTCCTGGGATGGCGGGACTGACGTATGAGGAGAGGTTGAATTGTTTAGGATTATATTCGCTGCAGTTCAGAAGAGTGAGGGGGGATCTCATAGAAGCCTATAAAATTCTAACAGGACTTGACAGGGTAGATGCAGGAAGGATGATCCCGATGGTGGGGAAGTCCAGAACCAGGGGTCATAGTCTAAGGATTAAACCTTTCAGGACTGAGATGAGGAGAAATTTCTTCACCCAGAGAGTGGTGAGCCTGTGGAATTTGCTACCACAGAAAGCAGTTGAGGCCAAAACCTTGTATGTTTTCAAGAAGGAACTAGATATAGCTCTTGGGTCTAAAGGGATCAAAGGGTATGGGGAGAAAGTGGGAACAGGTTACTGAGTTGGATGATCAGCCATGATCATAATGAATGGCGGAGCAGGCTCGAAGGGCCGAATGGCCTACTCCTGCTCCTATTATTTATGTTTCTATCAGTGCACCATTTTTGATGGAGTCCATTTGGGATTGCAGGGGAACTGCCGTCGGATGAGACTTGTAGCTCCATCTTGGAAGATGGGATCTGGAGGTCTATCTGAAAAAAATTCAGAGTTTTGCAGAACTTTATGGCTGTTCGGTGTGTCATGCAAGCGCCCGCCTGCCAAGAAAGAGGCACATTAATTTTGCCACATGGACATTAAATTTCAAATTGTTATTGGGAAGAAGCGAAGGCCTGTTGCAAGGAATTGCCAGGCTCCCGGCCGGAAGGACATTTTTTGCATATTAGCAGACAGTGTTGGAACAAAGGACCATTCTCTGACCCACCCAATGCACAAAGCCAGAAGTGGTTATACCAGTCACGAGACTACCCTGCTGACCAACTTGGGGAGTTTTAAATTGTAGCGACAGTGTTTGAACAGGCTGGATAGCTCTTGGCTCCTGGATTGAAAAGACTCCTCTCCTCCTGTCTGCTCCCATCTTTTTCTCACAGAACTACAAAACCCACTGAAGACATGTGAACCCCAAGAGAGAGAAAAGTCTCCTACAGTGAACAAGGTTTAAGAAGAATACTGGGCCCCAATGAAACGCAAGACCATATTTTCAATCAAGGACTCTGCAGTGAGCTCGAAGCACAGTAACAAAAAACACTTCTCAGAGATTGCCGCAAACTTTTCCACTTTATTTTTCTTCTGCTCTTTTCTGTCTCTATTTGCATGTGTGTATCACGTATGCATGCTAGCGTGGGTGCATCATGTATCTGTAGGCGTTAACTGAATTAGAATTTAAGTTTAAGTTTTAATAAATTTCAATCTTTCTTCTTTAAACCTAAGAAAGCCTGTGTTTGTGCTGGTTTCTTTGCCTTATAATTGGAAAGTGGTGAACAAGGATCCACCAAGGGGGAGCTCAAAACACAGTGTGTTTAAAAATCAAACCCTGTTACAGTAAGACCAGGCGAAGGCTGAAAGGGAGCCCTAGACCTCTTTCTTACCTGGTCATAACAGGTGCCACATATAATGAGTGAAATGCCCTGTAAATCCGTGAGATCTATCTTTGTTGTATCTGATAATTAACATGCAAACTGTAAACTATATATATTGACTGTGATTTGTTTCTTATTTCATGTTAAATTTGTGTTAATTTTTGTTTAATTGTAAAAGTTATAAAAGTGGAATCTTGTCCATTTTTTTTATTGGGGTCGTTCGGTAAATTCAGTTCTTTTGATTTGTTGATTGCCACAGGGATCATAACAAAATTGGGGACTCCTCCGGGATTGATCCAAATTAGGCTATGAAATGGGTTCACTGGAATATTCCAGAATTTGAACAAATAAGATTTCACTTTTACTTTTGCTGCATTCAGTGGGGAATCCACATGAGTATCGTTGATGATCCGGCCTTTGTGGGGAGAGAGGATTTGTCTCCCAGTGCTTTGGAATGGTTGACTAAAGTTAATTTGATTGCTGCAGCAGAGCATGTGGGTGTCAGTGTAAGCCCGGGAACTAAGAAAGCAGAGATTATCGTCATTTGAAGCTTGACAAAGAAAAGGATGTTTCTGCTCGTGCTCAAGTAAAACTAGCCAAAATTGAGTTAGAACAAGAGAGGATGACATTCAAAAGGGAAAGGAAAAGGGAGAGGTTAAAAAGAGAAAGAGGAATGAAAAATCTTGAATTAGAACAAGAAAGGGAAAAGGAGAATATAGAAAGGGAGAAATTAGAAAAAATTAGAGATGTAAGTTGTGGAAGACCCAGAGCAAACCCCTCATAGTTTGGATTTGGCAAAGAATATTCACTTGGTACCTAAATTTAGTGAGGAGGGAATAGAAATGTACTTTGTATCATTTGAAAAATTGCCATGAATCTGAATTGGCCTAAATCATCTTGGACAATGCTCCTACAAAGTGTTTTCATAGCGAAAGCTTTGGAGATGTACTCATCTCTTTCAGAAGAGCACTCATGGGACTATGACAAAGAAAAGACTGCTGTTCTCAATGCCTATGAGTTGAGACCTACAGACAGAAATTCAGAAATTTAAAAAGGAAACAGAGCCAGATTTATGTGGCGTTTTCTGGAGGGAAGGAAATGGTATTTGATAGGTGGTATAGATCGATGAAGGTTGCATAAGACGTTGAGAGCCTTAGGAAAGTGATTCCGATGGAAGAATTTTAAAATGTGTCCCTTTGGGTTTAAGGTCCCACCTAGAAGCATATAAAATTTGTAAAATGAAGGAAGCCACAGATGACTATGAATTGATTCACAAGAACAGTAGTCACAGACCTCAATTTGGAAACTTTCAGAGAAATTGGAGAGATAGGAAGTTTGATAATGAAAAGAGATCCGGTTCTATTGAGAAAGATGGCAACGGTAAAGACACAGACACAGCTCAGGTTAGTAAAAGAGCAAGTCCAGAGGACAAGTTTGGTTCGAAGGAACCGACATGCTACTATTGTCATTAAAAAAGGACACGTGAAGGCTGAATGATGGAAGTGGAAAAACAAGACTGTCACATGTGTATAGTCAAATACAATAGAGACAATACAATGGAGAACCAGGCTGAATATAGAAGGTTCAGAGGGGAAGTGAAAAAGCAGATAAAAGAAGCAAAGAGAGACTATGAAAAGAGACTGACATCTAACATAAAAGGGAATCTCAAAGTCTTCTGTAGGCATATAAATAGTAAAATGGTGGTAAAAGGTGAAGTAGGGTCGATTAAGGACCAAAAGGGGGATATACGCATGGAGGCAGGGGGAATAGCTGAGGTATTAAATTAATGTTTTGCATCTTTCTTTACCAAGGAAGAATATGCTACTCAGGCCAGGCCACAGTGGAAGAGGAGGTAATTAATACACTAGAAGGATTTAAAATTGATAAAGAGGAGGTATTAGATAGGCTGCATATTCTTAAATTTGATAAGGCACCAGGGTCAAATGAGATGCATCCAAGGATATTGAGGGAAGTGAGAGTAGAAATTGCAGAGGCACTGGCCATAATTTTCCAGTCTTCCTTAGACTCGGGTGGTGCCAGAGGACTGGAGAATTGCAAATGTTACATCCTTGTTCAAAAAAGGATTTAAAGATAAACCCAGCAACTACAGGCCAGTCAGCTTAATTTCGGTGGTGGGGAAACTTCTGGAAACAATAATTCGGGACCAAATTAATAGTCATTTGGACAAATATGGGTTAATTAAGGAAAGCCAGCACGGATTTGTTATGAGAAAATTAATGTTTAACTAATCTGCTGGAGTGCTTTCGAGAGATAGCATAGACGGTTGATGAGGGTAATGCTCTTGATGTGGTGTACATGGTCTTCCAAAAGGCATTTGATACCGTGTCACACAAAAGACTTGTGAGCAAAATTATAGCTCATGGAATAAAAGGGACAGTAGCAATATGGATACGAAATTGGCTGAGTGACAGTAAACAGGAAGTAATGGTTATTGGATGTTCTTCGGGCTGGAGGAAGGCTTGTAGTGGAGCTCGCCAGGGGTCAGTGTTGGGACCCTTGCTCTTCCTAATATATATTAATGATCTAGATCTTGGTGTACAGGTCACAATTTCAAAATTTGTGGATGATATGAAACTTGGAACAATTATGAACTGTGAGAAGGATAGTGTAGAACTTCAAGAGGACATAGACAAGTTGGTGGAATGGGTGAACAAGTGGCAGATGAAGTTCAATGTGGAGAAATGTGACGTGATTCATTTTGGTAGGAAGAAAATGGAGAGACAATATAACATAAAGGGTACAACGCTAAAGGGTGTGCAGGAGCAGAGGGACCTAAGGGTATGTGTGCATAAGTCATTGAAGGTGGCAGGATAGGTTGAGAGAGCGGTTAATAAAGCATACAGTACCCTGGGCTTTATTATTAGGGACATAGAGTACAAGAGCAAGGAGGTTCTGTTGAACTTGTATAAGACATTAGTTTGGCCTTAGCTGGAGTCCAGTTCTGGGCGCTGAACTTTAGGAAAGATATGAAGGCAATGGAGAGAGTACAGAAAAGAATCACGAGAATGGTTCCGGGGTGAGAAATTTCAGTTATGAAGATAGATTGGAGAATTTAGGACTGTTTTTCTGAGAGAAGCAAAGGCTGAGAGGAGATTTGATGGTATTTAAAATCATGAGGAGTCTAGACAGAGTGGATAGGGAAAAGCTGTTCCCACTCGTGAAAGGATCGAGAATGAGAGGGCACAGATTTAAAGTGATTGGTAAAAGAGCCAAATGCGACATGAGAAAAATGTTTTTCACGTATCGAGTGCTTAGGATGTGGAATACACTGCCTGAGAGTGTGGCAGAGGCAGATTCAATCGAGGCCTTCAAAAGGGAGTTAGACTGTTATCTGAAAAAGAAGAATGTGCAAGGTTACAAGGAGAAGGCAGGGGAATGGCATTAGGTGAATTGCTCATGCAGACACGATAGGTTGAATCACCTTCTTCTGTTCTGTAACAATTCTATTATTCTGTGATTCTGTGAAACAGTGTCACCCCCTAGAAATACTGTCCTAACGGGTAATTGTTCACGACAAGCAGGTAATTTCTCCCTTGTTCATGGATAGAGTAAAGCACGTTGCAAAACTATAAAAGTTTTCTGTTTGAGTGTGAAGTATCCCCACTTTTGTCTGGTGAGGCAGGCAAGTTAATTGTTATCCTTAAAGATCCAGGGGTGGCACCGTCACTGATGTTGCATTTCCTTCCAGGTAGTTTCCTGAATGCGAAATAGTTAGTTCAGGGTATTGATAGAACTTATTTACCCATTCCCTTATATAGAGTTGATTTAAAATGTGACTTAGTCATTGACCCTGTTATCTTTGGTGTCGTCCCTTGTTTGCCTATTGAAGGTGTAGATTTTTTGCTAGGAAATGATTTGGCTGGGGATAAGGTATTAGCGTCTCCGGTGGTTTCGGAGAAGCCAGCTAAGGCTGCTGAAACTGAGGTTTTGCAGGAAGAATTTGCTGACCTGTTCCCGGATTGTGTTGTGATGAGGTCCCAGGCTCATAAGGTCAAATAAGATGAGATGGATTCAGTTGTTGTGGAGGACAATTTGGATGTTTTATTGGTTGAAACCTTTTTCAAGGATTAGGATGGGGATGTTAGTATTAAAGGCTTCAAGGCTAACAATGGTGAATGGTTTAGCAGGTCTTTCTTGGCTGAGGTACAACAGGCAGATCCTGATTTGAGGAGCTTGTCTCAGAAGGCGTGTTCTGAGGGAGGCTGAAAAGGTTATGTCAAGAATGACATTTTAATGAGGAAGTGGAGACTTCCCCAGAGGCCTGCTGATGAGGATTGGATTGTAGTTCATCAAATTGTTATGCCTCCTTGCTACCACAGTGAAATTTTGAGAATTGCCCATGAGATTCTAGTCACAGGTTATTTGGATATACAAAAGACTCAGTCTAGGATATTGCTGCATTTTTACTGGCCAAAGCTGCATAAGGATATGATTGACTTCTGTAAAACATGTCACACATGTCAGATGGTTGGGAAGCCGCAGGTGGTAAAGAATTTAGATGATGATAATGATGCATGTAATGAACCAGAGGATGAGTCTGAGACTGAGAGTTCTCAGATTGAGCCTCCTGCGGTGAAGCTGGCTAACGCAGAGGTGTTGTAGGGTCTGGATGAGGTGCAACACCATCTACCTGAACAACAGAGGAAGGACATAGCTGACCTGTTGAGGGAATATAAGCCTGTATGCGCCTATAAATCAGGTCATTGTACTTCTCTGGCGATTCATGAGGTTGATGTAGGGGATGCTAAGCCAATTAAACAAAACATTTACAGACTCAATCCCAGCAAATTGGCCAAAGGTTCAATGCATGTTAAGTAATGATATGATTCAACCCAGTCAAAGTAGTTGGCGTTCTCTTGTCATTCTGGCACCAAAACCAGATGGTTCTCAAAGACTCTGTATTGATTACTGAAAAGTTAGTGCAGTAACTAAGACATACCCCTATCCGATCCCAAGGCTCGAGGATTGTATTGACAGGGTGGGGAACCCAGCCTTTGTCAGCAAGATTGATTTGCTTAAGGGATATTGACAAGTCCCCTTAACTGGCCAAGCCAGGGAAATTTCCGCTTTTATGACACCAGATGGTCTGTTCCAATGTAAATTCATGCCATTCGGTATGAAAAATACACTGGCTACATTTCAAAGATGAACCAATCAAGTGATTGCCAAGTTGAATAATTGTGTTGTGTACATCGATGACCTTTTTGATGTACAGCAACAAATGGAGTGATCATGTCAGACATTAGAGAGCTCTATTTGACAGGCTGGCCAAAGCGAACTTTGTCATAAACCTGACAAAGAGCGAGTTTTCCAAAGCCAAGGTAACTTATTTAGGATATAACATGAGCCAAGGTCGAGTGCTTCTGTGAGAGGCCAAGGTTCAGGCGATAATAGATTTTCCTGTACCCAAGTCAAAGAAGTGTTACAATTTCTGTGTATGTGTGGCTTCTACAGAAAATTTGTCCCTAATTTCAGTACAGTAGTCACCCCATCGACAATCTGATAAAGAAAAACATAAAGTTCGAATGGTCAGAATCATGCCAAACGGCATTTGAGAAGTTAAGCTCCAATATGATAAAGGAGCCAACCCTTGCAGCCTCAGATTTTAGTAAGCAATTCATGGTAGCTAGCGCCATCAGTGATGTGGGGGTAGGAGCGGTACTGCTCCAAGATGATGATGCTAGTATGGAGCGGCCCATTAGCTACTTCTCTACAAAGCTTAATAAGCATCAAAGAAAGTACTCAACCATCAAGAAAGAGGCTTTAAGTTTTGTACTGGTGCTACAACAGTTTGAGGTATATGTAACCAATAGTCAAGGAGAAGTACTAGTTTAGACAGACCACAACCCATTTGTGTTTCTAGACAAGTTCAGAACAAAGAACTGCAGGTTGTTTCACTGGAGTTTGATGTTACAGCCATTTACACTAAAAATTGTGCACGTTGTAGGGAAAAACAATATAATTGCTGATGCTTTGTCCAGAGTTTAAAGAAAGGATGTAAGAGAGAAGGAAGGCTCTGAGTTATGATAATTTTATACGGTTTGAATCTTGCTAATCTGAATTGTCACATTTACTTGGCTTTGTTATTGGTTAAGCCCATATGATTTTGTAAATATATGTATAATTGTGGAATATAAAAATGTTGCCTGCACAGTACGTAATACACTATTTGTTAAAATGTTTATGATGTTCAGAAATTGCTGTATTTCCGAACTGTTGTAAAGAAAACTTTATTGTGGTAAAGCTTTCGTTTTCCCAAGAGGGTAAGTGTGATGGAGTCCGCAGTCTGCGAGACCAGTGGAGAAGCGTGTACAGAATGCTGTCAAAACTGGTTTCAAAACTTTTTTTTTTTGAGAAAGTCCCTAACTTAAAAAGTGAAACTAAACACTTCAGGGGAGACAGAACTGGTTGGAACCAGATAAGACACAAAGTAATTTGACCAGAAGCATGTGATTAGAGCTATCTAAGTTCAGAGTACAAGATTGCAGAGTTCAAGCAGGCAGCGTGGCAGAGTGGAAGCTGATTCTGGGAGCTGGCCACAGGCAAATACGAGTTGTTGCAGCTGTTTTCAGTTACTTGAGGTGATACTGGATGAGCTATGCCATCAAGGCTGTCGTGAGCAGAGTTATGGAGTTTCGGAAGCTGTGCGCTGTTTTTGGTGGAGACCGTACCCATGGAGTTAGGGATTGCAGGGGATCTGCTGTCGGATGAGACTCAATGACTGCATCTTGGAAGACAGGATCTGGAGATGGATCTGAAAAAGTTCTGAGTTTTGAAGAACATTGTGGTTGTTCGGTGCCTTATATGCTGAGTGGAGAGCCCAGTAAATCCATGAGATCTATCTTTGTTGTATCTGAAAATTAACGTGTAACCTGCAAACTATCTATGTTGACTGTGATTGGTCTGTTAGTTCACATTTATTTATGTTGATTTTGGTTTGATTATTAAAGCAGAAGTTATAAAAGTGTAATCTTGTCCACTTGTTTTTTTTATTGGCGTCGTTTGGTAAATTTGGCTCTTTCGGTTTGTTGATCTCCACGGGGATCATAACATGCAGTCTTCATAGATATTGGTGCTTGGACATTTCAATGAAGCTGAGCCTCTGATTGTACACCGTTTGAGCTGGGTAGAGCTTTCTGCGACCATGAGGCTGCGCATGCTGCCCCACACGCCCTCCTTGTCCACATCCAATGGCTTCCTCAAACCACTGGACCTCCTCTGGCCGCTGCACAACCTCTCCATGTGGCTGCATCTCCATCTCTGAGTCACTCTCCTCCTCACTGGAGGAGTCAAACTCTGAAAGCATTGACACAATAGCCCGAAGAAGCCTTCGGCGCGATGAACCTCTCAAAAACCTTGCCCTAGCTCCAGTGGCTGCTGTGGACCTGGGAGACATCCTTTCACGAGCAGCACTTCACTTTGGCCTCAACCTCTGCAGTGCCTCCAAACATGATAGCTTTACTTCTTCAAAACACATCGTGTATACATCTTCACAGTATGGCTGCCAGTTCCCTGCACATCTCAACTGTTGCTAAGATCTCATCTTGTTTGAGCAGGCAAGACTCAGCCTCCGTGCATCCCATCTGCTGTTGGTAAGCTCAGAAAAAGGCAGGAAAATACCTGACAACTCGCTGTTTAACAACCTGAGTTATCTGCCCACTGCCGATCTGTCAGCCACTGATCTGCACCAACAACCTCACCAGGTAAAATGGGTTGACAGTGGAAAGACATCAGGAAGCTTTCCCAACGTGGCCCTATGCCATTTTACTGCCCCTGGCTTCCATTCCTGCCTCCATGGGGCCAGTAAAATTCTGCCCTCTGTCTCATTGTCTCACATGCTCTCTATTTCTCACCTACTCCCTCTATCATGCTCATGCTCTCTCTCCCCTTCCTCTTCTTTTTAATTCTCTCTTCCTTCCTCTTTTCCTCTCTTTTTCACTCCCCTTCTCTCTCTCATCTCCTTTCTCTCAGCTCACTCTCTCCTCTCTGCCTCCCCTCTCTCCTCTCATCTCTTTCTCTTATTCTCTCTCCTTTCTGCTGTCTCTCTCCCTCTCTATCACTGGCTGCTGTTACAGCAGCTAACACGAGACTCTGGCAGGAGGCCAGGATCTGATTGTGACCCTTCAAGTGGGCCCTTGCTCACCATCCTGTGACACTATTAGTTGGTGACAGGGCTAGTGCCTTTATCAGATAAGCTTCAAGGAAGGCGGTTTTTCTGCAGATGAAAATTCTGACACCATTAAATCACAGACACAGAATAAATAATACCAGACCAGTCTCACTGAAGAAAACACATTACTCACTTCTGCCTTAACCTGGAAACCTCAATAAACAGGCAAAAAAACCACAAATCACCTCATCTTTAAAATATCTTTAACTCCATAAGCCATGATGCACTCTCCAACCCTATATGGCCTATGTCCTTTATAGCAAACATCCATTGAAGACCATGATGCTGTCAAGCTGGTTATTTAAATTCAAGCAAACTTAAGAGGATTATTTTGAATGTCTTACACAATTACTTGAATTTTCCATGGCTTGAATGGTCTGTTCCATTAATATGGGGAGACAATTTGTCAGCCCAGCCCCCAGTTAAGTCAGCACAAACATGGCATAGTGCGTAGGCAAACAGAGCAGGAAGTGCTGAGGTTTATGTTGAGTCAAAAGGCAAAAAAGAAATAACACATTTACATAGCACCTTTCACGACCTCTGGATGTCTCAAAGCGCTTTATAGCCAATGAAGTACTTCTGTTGTAATGTAAGAAATTCAGCAGCCAATTTGTGCACAGTGAGATCCCATAAACAACAATTCATCTGTTTTAGTGATGTTTGTTGAGGGATAAACATTGGCTGGGAGTTGGTGGTGGAGATCCTACAGTTGACCTCTGTGACTCCTGCCCAGCCTAGAGGAGGGAGGAATCCTGCTCCTGATTGCAATCCCAGTGACCCCACTGGACCGTGTACAAGAATGGAGGCTAGTTGAGGACAGAATGAGGCTTGTCTGCGATGCTCCTCCCTGGCCAAAAGGCTCGTAAGCATTCTCTGTCCTCTTGGCTGACACACAGGAATGACTACCCGATGAGGTAACGGACAGCAGGGAACGTCTGTTAATTTGTAGCCTAGCAACAGTAAGGAATGAAGGGAAATGCATTGCAGGAAGTAATCAAACCATCCCTGGTTCATGCTGAAACTGTGCACCAAGCAATCATGGCTCATGTGTTTCCAGCCAACCAGAGAGATCTCCAGTCCTGAGAGTGATATAATGTCATCCTGTCCTGGGACTACATCCAATTCAACACTTCAATTAATTGCAAAACTTCTAATGAGGCTCTGGGGCATTAAATGCCTGGGAGACAGCAGCTTCATGTTACATTTTTATAGGAAGCCTCCAAGTCAAACCTCCACTCCATAAAAACACAAGTATAAAACATAAACTTTTTCTCAAAATTCCCTCAAGATAGACAGCAGCTTCCCATCCCCCTTCCCTAACACCTATTGCTATCACCTAACAAACTCCCATGAATCTTTGCTGTCATTTCAAGTCTAACAGTCTCAACTGGAGGCCACAGCCTAAATTCTGTTCCATTCCAGTCACAGAAATTCACTATTGTGGTGCCTTTTGCAAACAATCCAGTTATTCCCCAACACAAAAAAACTATTCTGTCCCCATCTCCACTGGCTGTAATGACTGTATTGTCCAAGGCCTAGTGAAGCAGGCTGTAGAACCTGAAGTTAAGTGGTGCTTGTACTGCCAACTCTGATTGGACTCATTACTGGAGGATTTATCACATCACATCTCCCAGCCAATGACTCTGCACAGTCAAACAGCCTTTTTTCTAATTCCAACATTTCTAAACTCTTATAGATGTTAAATCCATAATTTCCTGACCCCAATGGTCAATGACCAAAGATCTTGGCCAATAACACAAGCTTGGAAACTCTGCTTCTTTGGCATCTCTTGTGGAGTACAGAGTGGTCGTGACAGAGTGTTTCGTTAATAGAGTGCCAAAGTCGGGAATTTGGTGCAAGTGGGAATTCAGTGCAGGGGGAAGGAGGTGCTGCTTTTTCCTTTTTTTAAATGTCCAGTTGCTGGTGAGTGTTTCAGTTTTGTCTGTAAGCTAGAAAACTGTAACTTGCTATTACTTAAATACATTAGCAACCTAAACTAGATAAACCAATTGATTAATAAAACTAAAATAATCAATTCAATTACAAAAATTCAATTAACTAATTCACTAATCAAATAAATAGATAAAGTTAATAGACATGACATTGCAGTTGGTGTGCTGTAATTGCAGAATGTGGGTGTTTGTGGAAAGCATTGCGATTCTGGACAACCATATCTGCGGTAAGTGTCTGCAGCTTGAGAATCTTTGGCCTGGATTTGGTGAGCTGGTGTCCGAGCTGCAGACATTGCAGGCCATCAGGGAGGGGGAGAGTTATCTGGACACTTTGTTCTAGGAGGCAGTGACACCCTTTACGTTAAGTAGAACTTTAGAGTTGGTCAATGATTAGGGACAGGAGGGTGTGACCGTGAGCAAGGTGACCCAGGATGTAGTGATGGAGGGGCATTGGCCCTAGACTTTGACCAGCAGGTACAAGGTACTTGCTATTTGTGTGGATGAGAACAATGACTACAGAGCAAACTGACCATAGCGCCATGGTGCAGGAAGCCATTCAAGTTGGTGGGGGTCTGGTGTTGGGAGTGTGATGTTGGGAGTGAAAAGAAATGTGGTAGTGATAGAGGACAGTATAGTCAGGGGGACAGGGGGCACCCGCAACCGGGATTTCCAAAGGTTGTGATGCCTGCCCGGTGCCAGGGTTAAAGACATCTCCTTGTGGCTGGAGAAGGACCGGGAGTTGGAGGAGGAGGATCCAGTTGTCATGGCCCACATAGGAACCACAACATACATAGAACTAGGAATGATGTTCTGCTGAGAGAAATTGAGGAATTAGGGTCCAAATTAAAATGCATAGCCTCGAAAGTAATAATCTCTGAATTGTTAACTGAGCTAAGTCTAATTGGCATAGTGATAAACAGATTAGAAAGTTAAATGTTGGCTCAAGGAGTGATGTGGAAGGCAGCGGTTTTGCTTCATGGGCCACTGGCACTAGTACTGGGGAAAGAGGGAGCTGTTCTATTGTGATGGGCTTCACTTAAACTGGGCTGGCTAATTGAATAACTAGGGCAGTAGACAAGTCTTTAAATGAATAAAAGGGGGGCTGGGTGAATTCAGGAAAGGGTACATTCAAAAACAGCAAAGGAAATGTCAGCATTCTAAAGCAGAGCAGCATTTTGGGTAAAAAATAAACAGATTGGGACAGGCGTGAGAGTAACAAAGGTAATAAGGCATTAGTGACTAAGGTGAAGTCAGGGAAAGTTAGAAAAAAATAAAGCTAAAGGCTCTATATCTAAACACAAAATATTTGCAACAAATTAGATGAGTTAATAGCACAGATAGAAATTAATAGGTTTGATCTAATAGCTAGTATGGAAACGTGGTTGCAATGTAAACAAGGTTGGGAAATAAATATTCCAGGATATGTAACTTTTAGAAAAGATAGGCAAAATGAAAAGGAGGAAGGGTGACCCTGATAATAAAGAATGAGATAAAGGCAGTACAGAGAAAAAAATCTTAACTCAGAAAATCAATAAGTAGACTCAGTTTGGGTGGAGCTAAGAAACAAAAAGGGGCAGAAAACATTGATGGGAGTGGTTTATGGGCCCCCTAACAATAGTTGTTATGTAGGGCAGAGTATAAATCAGGAAGTTAGAGGTACATATGATAAGGGTATTACAGGAATCATGGGGTCTGTAATCTTCATTCAAACCAAATTTTCAAATGGAAGGCGAGTTCATGAATTACAAGATAGTTTTCTAGATCAGTATATCGAGGAACCAACAAGGGAACAGGCTATTTTGTATCTAGTATTGTGCAATCAGAAAGTGTTAATAAATAACCTTGTAGTAAATCAGTATGTAGGGAAGAGTGACCATAATATGATAAAATTTTATGTTGAGCTTGAAAGTGATTTAGTTAATTCCAAAAGTAGAGCTTAAATCCAAACAATGGTATGTTAGTTTTTGTTACAAAGGGACTGGAGTATAAGAGTAAAGAGTCTTACAATTATACAGGGAATTGGTGAGGCCACACCTGGAGTACTATGTTTAGTTTTAGTCTCCTGACCTAAGGAAGGACATGTTTGCCCTAGAGGGAATGCAATAAAGGTTCACTAGACTGGATCCTGCGAAGAGGGGCATGTCATATGATGAGAGATTGAGCAAACTAGGCCTATACTCCCTGGAGTTTAGAAGAATAAGAGGTGATCTATCTGAAAAATATAACTTTCTTATGGGGCCTGAGAGGGCAGATGCTGAGAAAATGTTTCCCTGGCTAGGGAATCTAGAACACTGTGGCACAGCCTCAGATAAAGCATTGGCCATTTAGGATTGAAATGAGGAGAAATTTCTCCACTCAAAGGATTATGAATCTTTGGAATTCTCCACTCCAGAGTACTGTGGATGCTCAATTGTTGAGGACAGAGAGCAATAGATTTTTGGGTGCTAAGGAAATTAAGGGATATGGAGATAGTGCAGGAAAGTGGAGTTGAGGTAGAAGATCAACCATGATCTTGTTGATTGGCAGAGCAGGCTGTAAGGGCCAATTGGCCTAATCCAACTCCCATTTCTTGTATGTCTTATGTTTCAAACATAGCCCCATGCTGCGAGGATTTAATGATGAAGGGTCACAGTAAATGGAGAATGCTTGCTGGGTCCTGACACCTCCTACCTGCCCTCACTGAGATACAGTTACATGGTTGGAGGGCCCGAACCCTCATTGCAAATGATACTACTTAGTCAGCAATCTCTGTTTGCAGTTGATCTCTTGGAACTACAACTGAGGACATGCTGAACCTCTGGACATCTGGCTAGCAGAGGCCTAGCCTTTAGCAGCCAGCATGACTTGATCCTGCTTACACACATATTGTGATGCACCATGTACTCCCCTTTCACTGCTTACATCTTGAAAAGGAAATCTTTGCAGCCTTATGAGAAAAGAGCAAGACTATTTGAATAGAACTTTCAAAGAGCCAGTACAGGCAAAATGGGCTGAATGGCCTCCTTTTGTGCTGCAAGATTCTATGATTCTATCTTCTGGCTATCTGTAGCTGTGCTGGCACTTAGTAGTGGTGGTGTTAGTGACACAGTAAAATCAGTAACATCTTGTGTTAAGCAGATTACTTTGTAAAGCTGAAATACCCAAAGTACCTCTCAGATAATTCCTTGACAATATGAGTAACATTCTCTGGGCTTACACTTTTAGTCATTGCCATATATATTCAGTGTGGAAAATCGATCAGGGATCCCCCTCCTGATCCCTAACCAGCGGACTCTGAGGGCAGTGGTGGGGGGTGTGAGAATGACCTGTGACACTGGCAAGACTTGCGTGTGAATAAGGACCAATAGTACCCAACAATCTTGACCTAGCCTTTGGGAGATAGCGGGGAGGAGCAGGGGGAAGGAAGGGGAAAAAATTGGACAGGAAGGAGGAAAAGAAACAGAATTGTATTTTCCAAATGCTTTGAAACAGCTGGCATCCTACATTATTAGTCACGCTGTTGCCAGTCAGGCTTTTCAATCTCATATCTCAAAGAAGGGCCGTTAGTTCCACTGGAGGATCGTGGCAATTCTGACTGCTTTGCATTATACAAAACGCTGTCAATCCAAATGGCTACTCTGGGAAATCAAGCGAAAGTAAATGGCAGCTGATTGGGAAGCAGAACAAATTGGTTTTAAAATGGTCCAATTTGAAGCAAAGTGATTTTAAACCCTGCTCGTTATCCACTATTGAAGATGTTTGCCATAGCAACAAAGGTTCACCAGAGGACGGTAGTTAACTGGGAGGTCAGTGGGGGTAGTGACCTCCACTAAAACAGGCCCAGAGGACACATCTTTCGCTCACACAATAATCACTTCAGCTGCCCCCATAAAAAGACTACCTCTCATCATTTAAAACTTCACTTGCCGCATTGATTATCAAGGGATGCTGGGAGCTGGGGCTGTGATGAATTGGCAGGTTTAAAGACACAGCATAGATGACGCACAAATCAAGTGTCCATGAAAATGAATTATTTTTCTAAAAAGCAAGATTTAAGTGGCTATGGAGTAAAGGAAATGGAATGGGACTAAGAGCAGTGTCACATCCTATGTGACTATGACAAAGGTGATCTATCCGTCCTCATCCTTCTTGTCCTATCTGCAGCATTTGGCACAGTTGACCGCACCATCCTCCTCCAATGCCTCTCCACTATTGTCCATTTGGCTGGGACTGCACTCGCTTCATTCCATTCTTACCAATCTAATCATAGCCAGACTTCCAATGGTTTCTCTTTCCATTCCCATATTGTTACCTCTGGTGTCCTCCAAGGATGCATCCTTCGCTCCCTCCTATCTACATGCTGCCCCTCGGAGACATCATCTGAAAACAGTGTTCATTTCCACATGTCCACTGAGAACACCCAGCTCTTCCTCACTACTACCTCTCTTGACTCCTCCACTGTCTGTAAATTGTCAGATTGTTTGTCTGACATCCAGTTCTGGATGAGCAGAAATTTCCTTCAGTTGTGCATTGGAAAGACCAAAGTCATTGTCTTCAGTCTCCGCTTCAAACTTTGTTCCCACACACCGACTCCATCCCCCTCCTTGGCAACCGTCTGAGGCTGAACCAGACTGCTTGCAAACTTGGTGTCATAACTAACCCCAAGATGAACTTCCAACCACATATTCCCTCCATCACTAAGACCCCCTATTTCCCTCTCCATAATATCGTCCGACTTCATTCCTGACACAGCTCATCTGATGCTGAAACCCTCATTCATGCCTTTGTTACCTCTAGACTTGAATATTCTAATGCACTCCTGGCCGGCTTCCCACATTCCAACCTCTGTAAACTTGACGCAATCCAAAACTCTGCTGCCTGTGTGCTAACTTGTACCAATTCGGTTCCCCTATCACCCCCATGCTTGCTGATCTACATTGGCTGGCAAAGAACACCTTGATTTTAAAATTCTCAGCCTTGCTTTCAAGCCCCTCCATGGCCTCCCCCCTCCCACCTCTGTAATCTCCTCCAATTCCTCAATACTCCAAGATTTCAGCGCTCCTCTAATTCCAGCCTCGTAAGAATTCCCAATTATAATCACTCCACCATTGGTGGCACTGCCTTCTGCTGCCTAGGCCCTAAGCTCTGGAATTCCCTCCCTGAACCTCTTCATTTCTCTATCTCTCATTTCCCCTTTAAGATCCTCCTTAAAACCTACCTCTTTGGCCAAAATTTTGGTCATCTGACCTAATATCTCCTTATGGGTCTCACTATCAAATTTTACTTTACAATGCTCCCATGAAGCACCTTGAGATGCTTTATTATGTCAAAGGTGCAATATAAATACAAGCTGTTCTTATTGTTGTTGTAACACACCACAATGTGACAGTGATCAGATTCTAAAGCACTTTGGAACATCCTGAGATCAAGAAATACACAATCTAAATGCAAGTTTATTTAACAACAATGAGCACAGGGTGATAGGTGAATGGGATTTGACCTGAGTTCGGACACATGTAGCAGAATTTTGGATGACCTGAAGTTTATGGAGCGTAGAATGTTGGAGGCTGACCGCGTGTGTATTAGAATAGTCAAGTCTGGAGTTAACAAACAGATGAATGAAGGTTTCAGCAGCAGATGAACTGAGGCAGGGCTGGAGATGGTTGATGAAACATAAGTTGAAATAGGCGATTCGTGATGGTGTGGGTATGTAGTTGAAGCCCAATCTATAAGAGAAAAATAGTGCTAGCCCACTGGGAAAAGGCCAGGAGTGGGATTAGCTGATGCAGAGAGCCAGCATGGGCACAATGGACCAAATGGCCTCCTTCTGTGCTACAATCATTATAGAGAGATACAGCACCAAAACAGGCCCTTCAGCCCACGCCAATCATCAACCACCCCTACATTAATCCCATTTTTCCCTCCCACATCCCCACCTTTCCTCAATTCTCCTACTGCCTACCTACACTAAGGGTAATTTTTACAATGGCCAATTTACCAATCAACCCACAAGTCTTTGGGCATGTGGGAGGAAACTGGAGCATCTGGAGAAAACTCACATGGTTACAGGGAGAACTTGCAAACTCCACACAGGCAGTACCCAGAACTGAATCCAGGTTGCTGGAGCTGTGAGGCTGCAGTTCTAGCCACTGCACCACCCTATGACCATTATGATCTCAGGGGTCAAATATCAAGGTTGTAAATAGTCTGGTTCAGCCTCAGGGAGAGGGATGGAGTCAGTGGGAGGGAGCGGAGTCTGTGGTGGGGACCAAAGACAATGTTTTCAGTCTTCCCGATATTTAATTGGAGGAAATTTCCGCTCATCCAGTATTGAATATCAGATAAGCAGTCTGACAATTTAGAGATAGTGGAGGGGCCGAGAGGTGATGGTGAGGTAAAGCTGGCTGTTGTCAGCATACATGTGAAACTGATGTGTTTTCAGATGATGTCGCCAGCATGTAGATGAAAAATAGGAGGAGGCCAAGGATAGACCCTTGTGGGGACATCAGAGATAACTTTGCAGAAATGGGAAGAGAAATCATTGATGGCGATTCTCTGGCTATGATTAGATGGATAAGAACAGAACCAGGTGAATGCAGTCCCACTCAGCAAAACGATGGTGGAGAAGTATTGGAGGAGGATGGCGTGATCAACTGTGTCAAAGGCTGCAGACAGGTTGCGAAGGATGAGGAGAGAAAGTTTACCTTTGTCACAATCACATAGGATGTCATTTGTGGCTTTGATAACAGCCATTTTGGTTCTGCGGCAGGGGCAGAAACCTGATGAGAGGGATTCAAACATGGAGTTCCAGAAAAGATGGGAACAGATTTGGGAGACAACAACATGGACAAGATGTTGAAGAGGAAAGGGAGGTTGGAGATAGAGCAGCAGTTTGCAAGAATGGAGGGGTCAAGAGTTAGTTTTGTGAGGAGAGGTGTGATGATGGCAGATTTCGAGGACCTGAGGAAAGTGTATCGTTAATAATGTCAGCTAACATGGGGACCAGGAAGGGAAGTTGGGTGGTTAGCGGTTTAGCGGAGCATCAGGGAGAATGAGAGTTTCCTGGATTGTCTGTTCCAGGAGGTGTTACCCCACTGGCACTGAACATTCAGGATAATAGATGGGTGCCCATCTGGAAGAATAGGAAAAGGCAGTGTTATGATTCCTGTGGAAACCACCAACAAACAAAAAGAATCAAATCCACTGACTGACCCCAATTTAGGAAACTAAAGATCAAACAAACAAGATTTCACTTTTATAAATTTTGCTTTAACACTCAAACCAAAACTAACATAAATTAAACAAGAACTAACAGTTAACACACGTTCACTCACTGTATGTATATCTCAAAGGTTACAGCTTAATTAGCAGAAGTATCAAAGATAGTCCTTACGAATCTTCAGAATAGTCTTTTCAGCAAAGGTGGCGTTACACAATCTCACAGTACAACAAAATCAGGATCTTCCTCAGGTAATTTTTCAAGCTATGTCCTCCAGGATGCAGATACAGAAGTTATAAGGTCCCATTGATCTTGAGCTTCTTTTTTATTCGTTCGGGAGATGTGGGCATCACTTGCTAGGCCAGCATTTATTGCCCATCCCTAATTACCCTTGAAAAGGTGGTGGTGAGCTGCCTTCTTGAACTGCTGCAGTTGGGGTGTAGGCACACTAACAGTGCTGTTAGGAAGGGAGTTCGAGGAAGATCTTGATCCAGCGACAGTGATGGAATAGCTATCTCATTCCAAGTCAGGATGGTGGAAATGGCTTAGAGAGGAACATGCAG
The DNA here is from genome assembly GCF_036365525.1 of Heterodontus francisci. Lineage (NCBI taxonomy): Eukaryota > Metazoa > Chordata > Chondrichthyes > Heterodontiformes > Heterodontidae > Heterodontus > Heterodontus francisci. Next base: position 46,144,420 of record NC_090402.1, on the reverse strand, counting down.
GTGGTGGTGTTCCCATGCATCTGCTGCCCTTGTCCTTCCAGTTGGTAGAGGTCACAGGTTTGAAAGGTGTTGTCAAAGGAGCCTTGGTGAGTTGCAGCAGTGCATCTTGTAGATGGCACACACTGCTAAAGCTGTGCGTCAGTCGTGGAGGGAGTGACTATTTGGTCTTGTTGCCTTTTGAACAACCTCGGCCTTGCCCACTACTGTCCTGATGGCTTGCCTCCACTGATAACTTTTCAGTCACCGAAGACAACTGTCATTAGTCAATGGTTAGCTCTCAGTCCAGGCTCCTTTGTCTGCAGTCAAACTGCTTCAACCAGCTGCTTTGTAGTCTGATTCTCGAGAAGCCCAGAAATGTGCAGTTCTCAGCCTGTCTTGTGAAAACAATCTGGCTGATATTCCATCCACTGCAGAGTCCTTCACAACTCCCCAAAAGTATTTTTTTTTACAAAACACACATAGCCTTTAGCTGGCTTAACAATCTGAAGAGTTTTCTTGACAAACTATTACTAAAATCTCAAGTCACATGTCCTTGGTAAAAAATAAAGCACTGCTCACTTGTTCTCAGTCACAAGCTTGTTTGTCTAACTGAGGTTTGACTCCCAGAACCTGGAAACCTCCAGCCTCAAATCAGGAACCATCTCAAAAACTCAAACACAAGCTGTACAGAACTCAGTTTACACACAAATACTCCAAAATAGCAGGAAGTGCAGGAGTCTTCAGGGTGTGCGCCGCTCTCAAACTGGTACTCAGCATTGGAGACTGCTGGGAGTGATGACACCTTGAAGGAGTACAGTCCACATCATGGCACCAATTGGCAAGGGACTGCACAGGAGGGGACAGCAAAGAGTGCAAATGCAGTTATTATAGGAGATTTCATAGTCAGGGTGACCGACAGGCATTTCTGTAACCGTCATTGTGAATCCCGCATGGTGTGTTGCCTCCTAGTCCTAGGGTAAAGGACATCATGGACAGGGTACAGAATATTCTGCAGGTGGAAGGGAGTGAGCCAGAAGTTGTTGTACATGTCAGTACCAATGTCACAAAAAGATCAGGTATTGAAGTCCTATGGTCAGATTTTCAGGAGCTAGGGAGGAAGTTAAAAAGTAGAAGGTAGTAATCTCTGGAATATTCCAAGTGCCACGTGATAACAAGAGTAAAAATAGGAAGATAGGGAGACTCAATGCATAGCTTGATGCATGGTGCAGGAGGGAGGGCTTCAAATTCTTGGGGCATTTGGACCAGTTCTGGGGTAGGAAGCACCTGTTCAAAAGGGACTGGGACCAATGTCCTTGCAGGAAGGTTCCCTAGTGTTGTTGGGGAGGCTTTAAATTAAATTGGCAGGAGGATGGGAACCAGCATATAGAAGTAGAAAGGATTAGTGCTGGGACCACTGCTATTTAGAATCTACATGAATGATTTGGAATCAAAAACACAATTTCTAAACTGGCCGATGGCACCAAACTGGGGTGGATAGTCAATACTGAGGAGGACTGCAACAAATTACAGAAGGACATTAATAAACTTGCAGAATGGACAAATAATTGGCAAATGAAGTTCAACACAAATAAAGTGAGGTAGTACATTTTGGTAGGAAGAATAGGGAAGCCACTTATTACTTGGAAGGTGTGAGTCCAGGTGAGATAGAGGAACAAAGGGATCTCCGATTATAAATACACCAATCACTAAAAGTTGTGCTCCAGGTTAGCAAGGCCATAAAACAAGCAAACCAAGCGCTAGGCTTTATTTCTAGAGGGATGGAATTGGAAAGTAGGGATGTTATGCTTAAACCTGTATCAAACCTTGATTAGACCACACTTAGAGTACTGCATGTCGTTTTGGTCACCATATTATATAAAGGAGATAGAGTCACTGGAGGGGGTACGGAGAAGATTTACAAGGATGGTACCAGAAATGTGTGGGTATACATATCAGGAAAAGATGAACAGTTTGGGTCTCTTTTCTCTTGAAAAAAGGCTGAGGGGTGACCTGATAGAAGTCTTTAAAATTATGAAAGGTTTTGATAGAGTGGATGGAGAGAGAATGTTTCCTCTTGTGGGGAAGAGCATAACTAGAGGCCATCAATTTAAGATAGTCACCAAGAAATGCAGTAGGGAATTCAGAAGAAACTTCTTACCCAAATGGTGGTAATAATGTGGAACGCACTACCACAGGGAGTGGTTGAAGCAAACAGTATAGATCCATTTAAGGGGAAGCTAGACAGGCATATGAGGGAGAAGGGAATGGAGCACTACGATGATAGATTTAAATGAGGAAAGATGGGAGGAAGCTCAAGTGGAGCATTAACACTGACATGGACTTGTTGGGCCTGATGGCCTGTTTCTGTGCTGTACATCCTATGTAATCCTATGTAAGAGGAATAAGGTGCATAAAGTGAGAGTGTTGGCTAGTACTAGAGAAGGGAGTAATACCATATTCTTCTTTGGCCTCCTTGTCTCGAGAGACAATGGGTAAGCGCCTGGAGGTGGTCAGTGGTTTGTGGAGCAGTGCGTGGAGTGGCTATAAAGGCCAATACTAGAGTGACAGACTTTTCCACAGGTGTTGCAGATAAAATTGGTTGTCGGGGCTGTTACGCAGTTGGCTCTCCCCTTGCGCTTCTGTCTTTTTTCCTGCCAACTGCTAAATCTCTTCGACTCGCTACACTTTAGCCTCGCCTTTATGGTTGCCCGCCAGCTCTGGCGATCGCTGGCAACTGACTCCCATGACTTGTGATCAATGTCACAGGACTTCATGTCGCGTTTGCAGACGTCTTTAAAGCGGAGACATGGACGGCCGGTGGGTCTGATACCAGTGGCGAGCTCGCTGTACAATGTGTCCTTGGGGATCCTGCCATCTTCCATGCGGCTCACATGGCCAAGTCATCTCAAGCGCCGCTGACTCAGTAGTGTGTATAAGCTGGGGATGTTGGCCGCCTCAAGGACTTCTGTGTTGCAGATGCAGTCCTGCCACCTGATGCCAAGGGTTCTCTGGAGGCAGTGAAGATAGAATGAATTGAGACGTCGCTCTTGGCTGACATACGTCGTCCAGGCCTCGCTGCCATAGAGCAAGGTACTGAGGACACAGGCTTGATACACTCGGACTTTTGTGTTCCGTGTCAGTGCGCTATTTTCCCACACTCTGTTGGCCAGTCTGGACATAGCAGTGGAAGCCTTTCCCATGCGCTTGTTGATTTCAGCATCGAGAGACAGGTTACTGGTGATAGTTGAGCCTAGGTAGGTGAACTCTTGAACCACTTCCAGAGCGTGGTCGCCAATATTGATGGATGGAGCATTTCTGACGTCCTGTCCCATGTTGTTCATTTTCTTGAGGCTGATGGTTAGGCCAAATTCGTTGCAGGCAGCCGCAAACCTGTCGATGAGACTCTGCAGACACTCTTCAGTGTGAGATGTTAATGCAGCATCGTCAGCAAAGAGGAGTTCCCTGATGTGGACTTTCCGTACTTTGGTCTTCGCTCTTAGGCGGGCAAGGTTAAACAACCTGCCACCTGATCTTGTGTGGAGGAAAATTCCTTCTTCTGAAGACTTGAACGCATGTGAGAGCAGCAGGGTTATTAGATAGCAACAAACTAAGAAGGACTATGAGGTATACAAAGACAGGCTAAGAATGCATAAGGTTGGTGAGCTACAAGCACAAATGGCCACTTGGGAATATGATGTAGTGGCAATAGCAGAAACAAGGCTTAAAATAGTGAGAACTGGGTGCTTGATATTCAAGGATACAAAGTGTTCAGAATAGATTAAGAAGGAAAAAAGGGCGGTGGAACGGCAGTACTAATTAGGGAAGACATTGTAGTGTTGGAAAGAGAGGATGTCCTTGAGGGGGCAAATACAGAATCCAGTGGTTAGAGTTGAGAAACAAAACGTGTATGATCACGCAACTGGAGGTATTCTATAGGCCTCCAATTAGTGAGAGAGATACGGAGGAGCAAATCTGCAGGGAAATTACAAGGATGTGCAAGAATTATAGAATAGTGATAATGGGGGATTTTAATTACCCAAATATTTATTGAGATAATGTTAGAGTAAAGGGTAAGAAGGGGGATGAATTTCTGAAATGCTTTCAGGAGAACTTCCTTCAGCAGCATGATCTCAGTCCAACTAGGAAGGAGGCATTGCTGGATCTGGTGCAATGAGGTGAGCCAAGTGAACCAAGTGTCTATGGGAGAACACTTGGGTAAGAGTGATCATCCTAAGAACTTCTAAATTGGAAGAGGGCTAACTTCAATGGGATGAGAGGGGATCTAGCCAGGGTGAAATGGCACCAAAGATTGACAGGATAAACTGTAATGGAATAATGGGTGATCTTTAAGGAGATCTTTCAGGTAAAGGCTAGGTACATTCCAACAAGGGTGAAAGGTAGGACAACCAAAGCCAGGGCTCATTCGATGATAAGGGAGATAGAGATTATGATGAACCAAAGAAAAGAGGGTGTAAGGTGCATGTCAGGTGAATTCTTCAAGCGATAACCAGGACAAATCCAATAAGTTGAGACAGGAAGTGAAGAGGAAAATAAGACTGGCAAAGAGACAATATGAGAATAGAATGGCAGCTAACATAAAAGTAAACCGGCATGTAAATAGTAAGCGGGTAGTAAGAGGTGGGGTGAGGCCTATCAGGGACAAAGAAGGTGATATATGCTTTGAAGCGCAGGGCAAGGCTAAAATACTTAATGAGTACTTTGTATCGGTGTTTGCTAAGGAAGATGATGCTGACAAAATATCGCTGGAAGCGGAAATGGTAATGTAATCGATGGGGTGAAAATTGATAGGAAGGATGCACTGGAAAGGCTGGGCTATGCTTAGAGTGGATAAGTTGCCTGGTCCAGATGGCTTGCATTCCAAGCTGCTAAAGAAAGTGGGACTGGAGATAACGGAGGGGTTAACCATAATCTTCCAATATTCTCCAGATACAGGGGAGGTGCCAGAGGGTTGGAGAGTGGCAAATTCAAGAAAGCGTGTAAGGACATTTCTGGTAACTACAGACCAGTTAGTTTAACATTGGTGGTGGGTAAGGTTTTAGAAACAATAATCAGGGAAAAAAATCAACAGGCACTTGGAGAGGTTTGAGTTAATTAAGGAGGACAAACAAGGATTTGTAAAAGGCAGATTGTGCTTGACTAATTGAATTGAATTTTTTTGATGAAGTAGCAGAGCACATTGATGTAGGGAAAGCAATGGATGCTTTCTATATGGATCTTAAGAAAGCATTTGACAAAGTATCACATAAAAGGTTGAAAAATTGAGGCTCATGGAATAGGATGGTCAGTGTCCAATTGGATGAAAAATTGGCTTAAGGACAGAAAATAGTGAGTCATGGTAAATGTTTTTTTACTCTGGAGGATGGTAGACAGTGGTGTTCCCCAAGGGTCAGTGCTAGGGCCACTATTTTTTTGACATATAAAAATGACTTGGACATTGGAATACAGAGTAAAATTTCAAAATTTGCCAATGATACCAAACTTGGAGGTGTGGCAAACAGTGACAGTAATACTAATCAACTTCAATGGGACGTAGATAGGCTAGCAGAATGGGCAGACAAATGACAGATAGAATTTAGTACATACCAGTGTGAGGTGATGCATTTGGCAGAAGAGAAAGAGAGAGGCAATATAAACTACTGGCACCATTCTAAAGAGTGTGAAGGAACAGAGGGACCTGGGGGTGCAAGTGCATCGATCTTTGAAGGTGGCAGGACATTGTGAGAGAGTAGTTAGCAAAATACATGGCATCCTTGGTTTCATAAGAGAGGTATTAAGTATAAAAGTGGGGAAGCTATGCTGAACCTTTATAAAGCTCTAGCCAGGCCACAACTAGAATATTGCATCCAGCTCTGGTCACCACACTTTAGGAAGGATGTGAGGGTCCTTGAGACGATTGAGAGGTTTACCAGAACAGTTTAAGGGATGTGCGATTTTCGCTATAAGGTTAGTTTGGAGAATCTGCGGTTGTTCTTCTTAAGGCAAAGGAGATTGAGGGGAGATTTGATAGAGGTGTACATGATGACGGGTTTAGATAAGGTAGGCAAAGGAAAGCTGTTCCCATTAGCTGATGGTACAAGGACTAGGGGACACAGATTTAAGGTTTTTGGAATGAGATTCGGGGGGATGTGGGGAAGAACTTTTATATGCAACGAGTGGTAATAACTTGAAACTCATTGCCAACGAGGATGGTGGAAGCGGATGGGCACTTGAGGAAAATAAACTTGTGGGGCTAAGGGGATAGAGTGGGGTAATGGAACTGCCTGGATAGCTCTACAGAGAGCTGGCATGGACTTGATAGGCCAAATGGCCTCCTTCTATGCTATAGGAATGACTCTATATACTGAGGCAATCTATATGGACAGTTTATATACAGAAGTGGCCAATATGGAGGAGTGACCTTTACATAGGAGTGGCCTGTATGTAGGAACTCTGCATACAGGAGTGGTCTATGTACAGGGATGGTCTATATACAGGGACTGGCTATATATAGGAGTGATCTATCTATGTACAGGGTTGGCCTACGTATGGTTATAGCTTTGCATGCATGTGAGTAAAGCATTACTCTTGGTATCTAGTTACAATACATTGCCACATATTAACACTGTTACAGTGTGCCGTTCATGAAGTGTACATGTCACAGGGTGATAGTGAGCAAGTCTGGCAGGGTGGTTTGATTTTTGGGTGACCCTGGGGACTGACTCGGAGCGGTAAGACAGATAGTGTGGGGTGGGGTTAGTGATTGGCTCATCTGCAGAGTCACAGCCTGGTAGGCTCTAGTTGTCCCTTATGGTCTTGCATGTTACTGTGTAATTGTGGTGTGGGAGCAGTGATGTTAAGGAATATTGCTGATGTGCCAAGTAACTGCTGGTGGAAAATCAGGAAAGGTTCAGTCTCTGTAAGGAGTTGGTTTCCGGAATTAGGATATTTTTTACAGTGCAGACCACTGTTATTCTCAATTGACCAACAGTTGTGATGTTGGTTTAATAAACACTCTTCACCACACCATTTTTATTTCTGTCATGAGGCATATTTGCTAATATTTTGCAAAGGCCTTTATGTCAGCTGCAGTTTTTCTCTAATCCATTCAGTTGCAAATTATTCAGGTATCAACTGTGACTCAGTGGGTAGAGCTCCTACCTTTGCATTAGAAGATTGTGGGGTCAAGGCCCACACCCGGACTTAAGTATGAAAGTCTAGGTTGATACTCCAGTACAATAATGATGGAGTACCACACTGTCAGAGATGCTGCCTTTTGGATTAGAAGTTAAACCAAGTCCTAGTCTGCTCTCTCAGATGGATGTAAAAGATCCCATGGTGCTACTTTGAAGAGGAGCAGAGGAGTTATCTCTGGTGTCCTGGCCAATATTAATCCCTCAATCAACATCACAAAAACTGATTATCTGGTCCATTATCACATTGCTGTTTGTGGGAGCTTGCTGTGTTCAAATTGGCTGTCACAGCATTTCTTACATTACAACAGTGACTACACTTCAAAAGTGCTTCATTGGCTGTAAAGCACTCTGGAATGTCGTGAAAGGTACTATATAAATACAAGTTATTTTTTCTTTTAGGTTTTCTACTGTTACTATGATTTTTTGCTATGAACTGGAGGCAGGAAGTCCTTCCAAGCTTCAGGTAAATGGATCTATCAAGTTTCACAGATATAAACTTTGAAAAATTGTATTCAGCAGAAATGCAAACTAACTCTCCCTAGAGGTGAGCAGGGTTAATGTTTAACTTGTAACCTGATCACATCACATCCTCTGTCCTCATTTTAACAAGCAGCATAAACACATTTAAAATAAACCAGTCAGTTCCTCTGTTATAATGACAAAGAAAGAAAGACTTCAATTTCTATACTGTCTTCCCAACTTCAGTATATTCCAAGTATGCTTCACAGCCAATGAAATATTTTGAAGTATAGACATTGTTGTAATGTAGGGAATTTTATATGTACTCATTAATCCTTCATCCGTGTATATCACTACTTAAGTCAGTTAACATTTGTACTCAAGACATTTTTTTTTAAGTTTCCAGCCTTGTCGAGATGAGGGATGTTTATCCTGGAAAAGCAAACAATCTTCTACTTTTTGGAGAATCAGGAGCTCCCAGGTCAGGTACAGCACAGGTTAGATGCAGGTTAAAGCTCACATTGCACTGCCTGTTCAAGTATTCCCAGATCAGGAATGCCTTGTGCAAGGAAATGGATAAAATCTTTATATTAACCTACATAGGAATATGGGTACATTTAGCCCCTCGAGCATGTTCCAGCATTCAATGAGACCATGGCTGAACTGTGACCAAAACTCCATATTCCCACCTTTGTCCCATATCCCTTAATATTTGGTTAACAGAAATCGATCAATCTCAGTTTTAAAATAAACAATGCATCTAGCATCAATTGCCGTTTGCAGAAGAGAGTTCCAAAATTCCGCAACACTGTGTGTAGAAGTGCTTCCTAATTTCAATCCTGAAAAGTTTGGTTCTAATTTTTAGGTTATGCGCCCTAGTCCTAGACTCCACTACCAGTGGAAATAGTTTCTCTCTATCTACCCTATCTGTTCCCCTTAATATCTTGAAAACTTCAATCAACTCACCCCTTAACTTTCTAAATTCCATGGAATAGAGCCCTAGTTTATGTAATCTCACCTCATAATTTGACCATTGGAGTCCAGTTATCATTCTGGTAAATCTAATGCTGCACTCCCTCCAAGACCAATATATCCTTCAAAGGTTAGGGTGCCAGAACTGCTCACAGTACTCCAGGCATGGTTTAAGCAGGGCTTTGTATATCTGAAACATGACTTCTACCCCTTGGATTCTAATTCTCTAGATATAAAGGCCAGCAATCAATTAGCGTTTTTGATTATTTTCTGTACCTGCTAATAACATTTTAACTTTTATGTACCTAGACCCCCCAGTTTCTTTGGACCTCCACTGTTTCGACCTTTTCACCATTTAGAAAGTACCCTGTTTTATCCATTTTAGGTCCAAAGTGAATGACCTCACATTTGGCTACATTGAAATCCATTTGCCGCCTTTTGCCCAGTTAATCTATCAATATCTCTTTGCAACACTGCACTTCCATCTACACTGCTTACAATGCCACCTATCTTTGTGTGGTCTGCAAATCTATACCATCATCTGAGTCGTTAATTAATTGTGAATAGTTGAGGCCCCAACACAGATCCTTGCAGGACACACTAATAACATCCTGCCAATTACAGTATCTGCCCATTATCACTACTCCCTGTTTCCTGCCACTTGGCCAATTTCCTAACCAGGTCAATACTTTGCCTTCAATTCCATGTGCTTCAACTTTAGTTAGCAGTCTCCTATGAGGGTCTTTATCAAATGCCTTCTGGAAGTCAATATAAATAACATCCATAGACATTCCACTGTAGCTTTACTGCTAACCTTATCTTTTAAGTGAGTTTCCGTTAGCAACATTGAATTACTAAAAGGGATTCCAGTCAGATTGTGCTTCAGCTGATAAGGAGAGGCCACAAAACTGCCTCTGTTAGCTCTAGCCTTGAAAAGGCACCTGCCTTAGATAATCAGGCTTGGAGAGTTACTCTTGTGAAAACTGAAGTCCAGTCAATTGGATGAGGTAATACTTTGAACAATGCAGATCCTTACCCACCAGAGAGAAAGAAATGTATAAAATGAGGGCTGTTAGAATAAACACAGCAGAATTCAACAAGTATTCTCCAGTTGATCTCCCTGAGCTTGAAACCTGTGATGTGGTGAATTCTCCAGTATCTGGTCCCATAAATGTCTCAAATATATGTGTAATTATTAATAGTAGTAATAGTTATTGTATATGTGTAATTGTTGGTAATAACAGTTATCATTTTACCAGAGGGTGCACAGGAATATAACCAGAATGGTTCCAGGGATAAAGGATTTTAGCTCCAAGGTTAGGTTGGAGAAGTTGGGGAATTTCTTGCCCAGAATCATTTTAGACCAGTCGTTGTCAAAGATTCCATGATATCCAATGAGGGAAGAGCATGGGTCCTCCCTCTCTGCGCGGCCTGAGGGTAAGAGGGAGAGAGGCCAAAAAATTGAGAGAACAAAGCAGAAACAAAGCTTCTGTTAAAGACAGAAACTACTTTGGGATACATTTCCATGTATTTCAGATCTTGACTGAGGAGGGTTGTCTAATTCTTTCTATTTCTGCAAGCGTGGAATCTAAACCCCTCAACTAAATTCCAGCTTGTAACTCACTCCCTGATATGTGCTATTCTATACATAAAATACCCAAGCCCCTTAATTAGACTCCAACCTGTAACTCCGTCTCAGGTATCCATTATTCTATATATAAACTATCCAAAGCCCTTGAATAGGTCTCAAAATGTAGCTAATTTCCTGCAATCCACTAAAGAAAGGAATTGCATTTATATAACACCTTTCACATCCTCAGAATAGCCCAAAATGATGGGCTGAATGGCCTATTCCTGCTCCTACGTTCCTAAAACACTTCACAGCCAATGAATTACATCTTGAAGTGCTGTCACTGTTGTAATGGAGGCAAACACAACAGCTAATTTGCACATAGCAAGATCCAAGAAACAACAATGAGATAGAAAAGCAGCCAATCCCTTTTGGAGATAAATGTTGGTCAGGACACTGGGAGAACTCTCCTGTTCTTCTTTCAAATTGTGCTGTGGGATCTTTTATATCCACCAAAGGAGAGCAGGGTAGAATGCATACGGTAAAAGTGTCTGAATTTGTGCAACGAAAAAATGGAGTATAGCCATTTCATTTCGACATGAAACTAGAAATATCATTAATAAGGGAAGAAGGTTCTTTCTTTTTCCTGACCTGTTAAAATTTGGCCACATTTATATCCAATGGAGATTACACACTCAGAGGACCAATTAATGGCAACAATTACACTGAGAGGGCTTTAGTTGTGAATAACAATGAAGATGAAGGACATGTTTAAGTGCTAAAAGTGCTGGTGACTGCCATTACCTTGCAGAGTCACTGCTCGGCCTGCATTATTCAGCAGTAAAGCATATTGCTACTGTACTGGCTTGCAAACTGTGTATTTTGTATGGGGTTCAATTATTAATAAGTATAATTGCCAACATTTATTAGCATTTGCTAATAAAAGTAATGTCTAAAATTGCAACTTGTCAACTGCTAAAGTCAGGCTAACTAGAGTCTTCTTCCTGCCCTCTGGCTAATTACCTGACATTCCTACTGGACGTAACCTTTTTGAAGACTGTACGACCACTTCTTTGCTGAATTCTGGCTATTTATAAAAGGGACGAGTACAGGCGTGAACCAGCCTGGTCATACCATTAAGAAATGAGGCTGCATCACCTGAACAAACATTTCAGCTGCTTTGTGTGTGCAAGATTGGTCCCCCATGGATTTGCCAGGCCCTGGCGCCTAATTGGACTGAGTGAGATACCTTAACCCTTGCTGGATGAGTTATCAGAAAATGGCACACAAACAAATATATGTGTGGCACGACCTTAATCAATTCTAAGTTGGTGTTGCAATGTTGACACATTAATGGGTGCAGTAATGAATGGGCTGTGTGAAACCTGTCAAAAATATCTTGTGATTTTGACATTGATGAAGTTCCCTTACTGTCTGATGGCAGTATACGTGTATAAGATTCATCACTTGTCTCTAAAGATTCTGACCTTTTCTGGGCTACAGTCGCACAGACATGCAATGCTCTGCACCACTTTGTCTTCATACCCATTGTTCATACTTGGAGTGATTGAGTTGGGCAGGTGGGGGTGAAGGTGAGGGTAGGGATGTCACAGGAAGCCCATTGCCAACCTCAAAGGTCCACAACTTGAACTGAATTTTATGCGGCCAGAGGGAACAGCTTGGGAGTGGTGGAGGTTGAAAAATTAGGAGGGGCACACTAGCCCCGAAAGCCGACGTCGTGGTGTTGGTTCCAGAGTTTGTCAGCGGCTGGAAAGGTCCAAAGTTGGGTTGTCACTACGACGTGGCGGGGCTGCAATTTGAATTACTGAGCAGGTACTTAATGTGCATTTGCATGGACCTCACTCCAATTTTATGAAGGGTTTTGAATTTAATCAACGGTGCATACAGATCACATGCCTTTTGATCCCCACCCAGTTAAAGGTGGTGGTACTGAGGCAAGGCCTCAGTGCATTCCCAGGAAAGCAGCTATGGGGAATGTTGGATTATTGCAGGAAGTGGAACAGGGGAGCAGCAGCCATTGCCTGACAGCAGTGCAGCCCTCATGGCAAGGGTGTGCACAGAGGGGCATTAGCCCATGTTCAGAGGGAAGTGGCAAGGGAAAGTTTCCAAAGGCAAAGTGCTCTCTCCAGGGACAGTGCACAGGAGGGGGAGCGGCCAGCTGGCATGGGTTTCGTACACTCAGTCTTTGTAGATCCCCGTGCTGCACAACAGAACTTCAGAGGGAGGCAGGACCAGGCTGCAGCTGGGCAGGCCGGTGAAGATCAACTAGGGGAGCAGCAGCAGCCAGCTGCGTCAAGTAGGGCCTATCCGCTGCTCAGAGTGTACCGGACTCACCTCAACTACCTCCAAATATCTGGCAGTGTCAGTGAAGACTGCGGCTCTCCAGGGAGGTCGTCACTGACCTATGTGCCAAGCTGCAGGATGAGCTGCAACCCATGGGCTTTGGTGTGCATCCAATGCCTGTGGCCCTGATCACCACCATGGCTCTCAACTTTTATGCTTCTGGATCTTTCCAGGGAACCACTGGAGACATGTGCGGGGTCTCTCAGGTGGCAGCCTACCGCTGCATCAAGAAGGTGACCAAGGCTTTGCTCAAGACGGCCAGAGATTATGTGCTATACCAGACTGATCCTGACAGTCAGGCACAGAAGGCCATCGGATTCCCCCAGGTGTAAGGTGTCATTGGTTGCTGGCAAGTGGCCATCAAGACACCCATGGAGCAGCCAGCGGCCTTTATCAACAGGAAGGGATTCTATTCCATTAATATACAACTGGTCTGCAACCACCGAAAACATTTCCTACATGTGTGTACCCACTTCCCAGGAAGCAGCCATGACACCTACATACTTTGGAAGTCCCAGGTGCCACAGTCTTTCTGGTGTCCCGCTAGATGGATTCTCGGGAACGAGGGCTACTCATTGAAGACATGGCTACTCAGCCCTGTGAGGAACCTTTGCACTGCAGGAGAGGTACCTGCCATGGGCCCACCCGAGCGACCATCGAGCAGGCCATTGGACTGCTCAAGATGAGATTCTGGTACCTCGATCGATCTGGTGGATTCCTCGTCATGCCCTGTCGAGGGTCTCGCGTATCATGGTGGTCTGCTGTGCTCTACACAATCTAGTGCTGCAAAGGGGAGAGACCTTGCATCAAGAGGACATGATTGATTGCTAATCCTCATCTGACAAAGAGGATGTGGAGGAGGATGCCAAGCAGGCAGGGGAGGATGATGAAGCCCTTGTACCGGAAGCAAGGGTCAGTGAGAGGCGCACAAATGAGGCTGGGGACAATCTCATGCATCCTCAGTTTCTGCCCCCATGATACCCATTCCAAGTGAACTCAATAAAGACTCGCCTCACAGTATTCCGGGTGTCGTCGCTTTCCTATCACACTCCAGTGCCTTCAGCCCAGCCTCATCTGGCGCATGTACAAAGCTGAGAAGGTGATCATATGCGGCCTGCCCCTGCACTGGCAGCCCATTGAGGCAGCAAGGGTGAGGGTGGCATCTGACAGGGAAAGCATGAGAGATTCTCAGCAATGCAAGTGACCTTCATTTATTTAAATATCCTCAATACCCAATTACAAGACCAAGTTCCACACACCCTTGAAAGCCCCAGCTTTTCCTCAAATTGCTTCCATGAGCTTCTATGAAGTGCCCCCCTCCCTGAACTGGCAGCTGAGATGAAGGCAGGCTGCTGAACACGCTGCTTCACGGCCTAGGATGACTTTGGCTGGTGAGCTCTGGCTGCCTGAGCCCTGGAGGGCCCCAGCTGGCTGAGAAGTTCTTGCACAGGTGCAGGGTGTCAGAATCACCTCCAAGCCTGTTTGTGAAGAAGACACTGAGACTGGGATGCTTTGGTGGAGATTATTTATTGCTTGCCACAGAACTTACTACACCACTCCTAACTCACTCCACCAAGTGCTGGCTGGCTCTTCTTTATATCTACATCCGAGTACAATTAACTAATTAACACCCAACACCTATTCACCCGATTACCTTCAACTACTCGGTATTTAACATCCATCAACAGAACTTTAGACACTAACAGATTTCCCTCTTTTCTTTAAATTAAATACATACATATGAAACTAAAAAGAGAGGCAAAATGATGATACATTCTTCTTTATCTTACATTATTATACCATCAACCCTCAACAGCACCAGCCATTAACATACTGCATATTCCCCCCCAAAAACTTGTTTAAAGAATTATCAAGCGATCTTAGTATAAAAATTTCCATGGTCTATTAACTCATAACACAAGATGGCCCTCTTCGAGGACATCTAGCAATTTCTTTGAACAAGCACTTCTTTTCGTAAAACAATCGGACAACTGATGACTCGCATCAATCCATTTTATTTTGGAAATTTCATTTTGTTCCAACATTTCTTTTATACTCGCAAGATCAATCCTCAACCTCTTTTCCAAGACACTTTTTGTCGAATGGACATTGTCCCTGAGAGAATGGTTATCTATATAGCATTTTGTAGGAAAATTTTTCTCAGATTGCCCCTTATATGAATTCTTTAAAAATAATTGATAAATACATACCCATATCTATCGCTTCTATCAGTGCAAGTGTCTCAGCGGCTACGGTGCTTTCAACTATCCTCTTTATTTTCTTCAATTCCCAGGCTAAGGGACAACATTTATCATTTCTTCCCACCAAAAATATAATGAACCCTGCCGCGCTGTAATAACCATTGCAAAGATTAGAGTGCGAGGCGTCAGTAAACATGACTAATTTCATTTCTTCTGGGTCACCCAAGGCTGGAAACCTGAGTGTACATTTGTCTAAACTGTGGCGCAGTGGTTAGCACCGCAGCCTCACAGCTCCAGGGACCCGGGTTCGATTCCGGGTACTGTCTGTGTGGAGTTTGCAAGTTCTCCCTGTGTCTGCGTGGGTTTTCTCCGGGTGCTCCGGTTTCCTCCCACAAGCCAAAAAGACTTGCAGGTTGATAGGTAAATTGGCCATTATAAATTGTCACTAGTATAGGTAGGTGGTAGGGAAATATAGGGACAGGTGGGGATGTTTGGTAGGAATATGGGATTAGTGTAGGATTAGTATAAATGGGTGGTTGACGGTCGGCACAGACTCGGTGGGCCGAAGGGCCTGTTTCAGTGCTGTATCTCTAATCTAATCTAAAAAAAATCTAATCTAAACTCAATCTCTTCAACGTCTTATTTGCTTTCAGCACTTCCCCAACAGCAGCATGTTTCAGCATGGTGCTCAATTCTAATACATCATAGCAAGCATCTGGCCTAGTTTGTGTGCACAACCAGTTGAATTGCCTGATTAAGCTCCTGAACTGGGCTACTTCTTCCTTGGTTGCAGAGTCTTCCTTTTGTGAGGATCTGGCCCGATTTATTGGGATCTTATTAACATTCTCTAGGTAAGACTGTTGATTTAGGGTTGCCCCCAACGTAATCTACCTAATATTCAACCCTATATATTTAAAAGCTCTGGAAGCCTGATTTCCAATTTTAAATTCCTGTAGAACTTTATCCACCACAAATTTCTCAAATGCCGCAGATCTTCCCCATAGAAAATCGTCAAGAAAATGCCGGCTGGTTTTTCTTCACAGTACCAATAAAACATCACTGGATCTGCGTTTAGTTGAATACAGCCAGTTTTTAGTGGGACGGACCTAACTGAAAAATACCACACACTGGGTGCATTGTTTAGCCCATAAACACACTTGTTTAGCTTCCATAATTTCCCTTCCATATCTCCAACTTCTTTTGGTGCCTTTAAAAATACTTCTTTGAAAATTTTCCCCTTACAAAAATGCAGCTTTGATGTCAATAGACTTACATTCCCATGAGTGTGTTGCGAAAAGGGCTAGGAAAATCCTCAAACTTACTTTTATTGCAGTTGGGGAGTCCACTCTCACTTCTTAGTCACCTAGTCATTCCTCAAATACCCGAGCTACCATCTGGCCTTAGCTTTATATGTACCATCAGGAAGTACTTTCTCTCCACAGATCCATCTATGCTGGTTGTCCTGTATAGGCACCTCCACATATAAGCCAAACTCTCTCTAACTGTCAAGCTATTTTTGATTTGCATCCTTCACCAACTTACCATCTAACTTGTTAGTAGCCACTAGAGCTTCTCCATCGTGAGGGCCCCTAATTCTTGTGGCGTTCCTCGCCTGCCCGCTGGTCCTCGCTCTTGTTAAATTATGTTCCCTACTAGATTTCCTATCCCTTTTTGGACTGCTACTACTCAACCTGTCCCTCCTACGACCAGACTTCCTCTCACAAGTTCGTGACCTTTTCCTTGGACGATGATTATCATGAGTCAGCCATGACCACCTATGGCAAATGTGTGAAGCGGAATGCAGACTGGTTTCAATCTCATTTTGAAGAGCTGGAACTTGTCATAGCCGCTAAGCGCATTGCACTGCTGAACTACAAAAAAGCCCCCAGCGAGTTAACATCCGTAGCACTTAAAACAGCCAGAAGCGCTGCACAAAGAACAGCCAGGCACTGAGCAAATGACTACTGGCAACACCTATGCAGCCATATTCAGCTGGCCTCAGACACCGGAAACATCAGAGGAATGTATGATGGCATTAAGAGAACTTTTGGGCCAATCATCAAGAAGATTGCCCCCCTCAAATCTAAATCAGGGAACACAATCACTGACCAACGCAAGCAAATGGACCGCTGGGTGGAGCACTACCTAGAACTGTACTCCAGGGAGAATGTTGTCACTGAGACCGCCCTCAATGCAGCCCAGTCTCTGCCAATCATGGACGAGCTGGACGTACAGCCAACAAAATCGGAACTCAGTGATGCCATTGATTCTCTAGCCAGCGGAAAAGCCCCTGGGAAGGACGGCATTACGCCTGAAATAATCAAGAGTGCTAAGCCTGCCATTCTCTCAGCACTCTACGAACAGCTTTGCCTGTGCTGGGACGAGGGAGCAGTACCACAGGACATGCGTGATGCCAATATCATCACCCTCTATAAAAACAAAGGTGACCGCGGTGACTGCAACAACTACAGTGGAATCTCCCTGCTCAGCATAGTGGGAAAAGTCTTCGCTCGAGTCGCTTTAAACAGGCTCCAGAAGCTGGCCGAGCGTGTCTACCCTGAGGCACAGTGTGGCTTTCGAGCAGAGAGATCCACCATTGACATGCTGTTCTCCCTTCATCAGCTACAGGAGGAATGCCACGAACAACAGATGCCCCTTTACGTTGCTTTCATTGATCTCACCAAAGCCTTTGACCTCGTCAGCAGACGTGGTCTCTTCAGACTACTAGAAAAGATTGGATGTCCACCAAAGCTACTAAGTATCATCACCTCATTCCATGACAATATGAAAGGCACAATTCAGCATAGCAGCGCCTCATCAGACCCCTTTCCTATCCTGAATGGCGTGAAACAGGGCTGTGTTCCCGCACCTACACTGTTTGGGATTTTCTTCTCCCTGCTGCTCTCACACGCGTTCAAGTCTTCAGAAGAAGAAATTTTCCTCCACACAAGATCAGGTGGCTGGTTGTTCAACCTTGCCCGTCTAAGAGCGAAGACCAAAGTACGGGAAGTCCTCATCAGGGAACTCCACTTTGCTGACGATGCTGCATTAACATCTCACACTGAAGAGTGTCTGCAGAGTCTCATCGACAGGTTTGCGGCTGCCTGCAACGAATTTGGCCTAACCATCAGCCTCAAGAAAACGAACATCATGGGGCAGGACGTCAGAAATGCTCCATCCATCAATATCGGCGACCACGCTCTGGAAGTGGTTCAAGAGTTCATCTACCTCGGCTCAACTATCACCAGTAACCTGTCTCTTGATGCTGAAATCAACAAGCGCATGGGAAAGGCTTCCACTGCTATGTCCAGACTGGCCAAGAGAGTGTGGGAAAATGGCGCACTGACACGGAACACCAAGGTCCGTGTGTATCAAGCCTGTGTCTTCAGTACCTTGCTCTACGGCAGCGAGGCCTGGACAATGTATGTCAGCCAAGAGTGACGTCTCAATTCATTCCATCTTCGCTGCCTCCGGAGATTCCTTGGCATCAGGTGGCAGGACCGCATCTCCAACACAGTAGTCCTTGAGGCGGCCAACGTCCCCAGCTTATACACACTACTGAGTCAGTGGCGCTTGAGATGGCTTGGCCATGTGAGCCGCATGGAAGATGGCAGGATCCCCAAGGACACATTGTACAGCGAGCTCGCCACTGGTATCAGACCTACCGGCCGTCCATGTCTCCGCTTTAAAGACGTCTGCAAACGCAACATGAAGTCCTGTAACATTGATCACAAGTCATGGGAGTCAATTGCCAGCGATCGCCAGAGCTGGCGGGCAGCCATAAAGGCGGGGCTAAAGTGTGGCAAGTCGAAGAGACTTAGCAGTTGACAGGAAAAAAGACAGAAGCGCAAGGGGAGAGCCAACTGTGTAACAGCCCAGTCAACCAATTTTATCTGTAGCACCTGTGGAAGAGTCTGTCACTCTAGTATTGGCCTTTATAGCCACTCCAGGCGCTGCTCCACAAACCACTGACCACCTCCAGGCGCTTACCCATTGTCTCCCGAGACAAGGAAGACAAAGAAGAAGAAGAAGATCATCTTCAGGCCCACTATCTGAACTTACACTACGTTTTCTGGACTTCCACATTTTTACTTCCTTCTGCCAATCTATAGGTCGGATATCCTGTCCCTTGTCTTGCACATTCAGCCAATGTTTGTATTTCCCTGTGGCCTTTCCTGCCCTTCCTATAATGGTCGCTTCCCTCCATTCACTAGCCCCTTCTGGCATATACGTCACTCTGGTCCCAACTTTCGGTTGTTGACCTTTGGGATAAATGTGTATGTGAAGTACATGGTGCATCATCAGTTTCCCTCATTTGTTCAGATTCTGTCAATGTATAATCAGTGCCAATAAGCCGCAAGGAATGTTTTCTAACGGTTTGGTTGCCATGTTGCAAAATTACTATATTACTCTCAGTGCCTATAACTTTTCCTGGGCCCCTCCGTTCTTTCTGTCCTTCTCTTTTGTAATACACCATGTCCCGAGGAGAAGAATTTTTTCTGATGGCCTGATCCGATACCTCAAAGCTCTCTTGATTTTTTTCTGAAACCTCTGCCTTAATAAATGCTCTTTTCCCTGTATACATGGCATTCAAATGTTCTGCAAAAATTGAACTAATTGAAGTCCCCTCTAAAGCCGGGGGATGATCCCACATTACTGAAGGTATTTTTGGCTTCCTGCCATAAACTAATTGATGGAGATTATCACCCCCAATGATTTGAAGTGTGTTTTTCGCATATATTGCCCATGCTAAAGCAGTTGTCAATTTACAATTTGGTTGGTCAGCTAAAATTTTTTCAGAGCATTTCACTGCATGATTTCTCTCACAAATCCCATTACTAAAAGGACTTTGCTGCCGTGTGCATTGCTACAATATTCATATTTTCACATATACTCCTGAACTCATCATTGGCAAATTCTCCTCCCATTGTCAGTTAGAAACCTAGCCGGTGCTCCCAGTCCTGTTCCAATCCATCTTTCCATTATCTTGTCCACTGTTGGTTTTTGTCTTTACTATAAATTACCATTGACAGACTGAATCTAGTTGCTATATCTATAAAGTATAGAAAATAAATGTTTTTGTCTTTATCTCATACCTTCAAGTCCATCGCTACGTTTTCATTAAAGTCGCTTGCTAAGGGGAGACTCACCACAGGTTGTGATGGCGTCCCCCTATATTTTTTTTTAAAACAGATATCACATTTTCCACTGATATCTTCGATAAGTTTAGTGTAGTCATCATCTATTACTCCTGTATCTTTTAACAGAATCTTCAACCTATAACAAGATGGATGTGCAAACTGTCGATGTAGTTTTGAAATAATTTGCCTTTTCTCCTTTAAATCCCTTCCTCCGGATGCCATTAATACGTCTTTAACATCCTACTTAGAGATATTCGGTCTCACTAAAGGAATACAATAATGTCCCGACTGTGTAAACCGCAAATTTACACATCTCCCAAAGACAATCGCCTTATCATGTTCCATATCCAATTTCATTTGAGCCTTCTTCATAAACGGCTTACTTAACAGCAAAGGCATTTCACTGGTTACTACATCTGTACTAAAGTGGTTTACCCCTGCTATTTTACACAGAATTACCACTCTTTTTAGTGATCTCAACATGTTGTCATCCCCAAACCTGGAACAGGTAGAGCTGTCATATTCTTTGACCTTACTTTGGTCTTCCTGACATAAAGAATCCAGGTAACACTGTAACCCAGTCCACAGCACATACCGTGGACATACACCCACTGTCTCGTACTGTGCAATTGAACGAATCTGCGACTAGGACACTCATTACCGGACTGAAGCTTCTCGTGACCAGTACAATTCCTTCCAATTGATCAGTATCGTCATCCTCGCCTTCCACGTCATGTGTCATCCCAAAAACCCTGTTATTCCTTTTTGGACAATGCAACGCATAATGATACTTTAAGTCACATCTGAAACACCTGTTGACCAACCCTTGGTTATTCCTGGGGTTCATCCTTCTGTCCTAATTGCCCAATTCCACTGTCTATTCGAGCTGCCAAAAGGTTCTCTATCCTTATTCTTTTAGTTTGCGATTCTACTTTCCTACTGATGTCTGGGCCGCACAGTGGAACAGCCTCATTGCTGCTAGCATTGTATCCTCCATCTTTGGTGTCACCGCTGAAGAGCCCATTTGCACCATGAAAGCCGGAAAGGAATGTTTTCCCAAAAATTTTTTAGAAGGCTTCAGACATCTGATCAAAAAGCGTATCTCTTTCTTTGAACCTAACTCCAGTTAATACCAAGAGCCTAACCATGTTCGATATCCTAGCACAATCCTACAACTTGAAGACAAGTACTGATCTAGGAATTTCCAAGTAGAATCACTGCAACCTTGCATATAGTCAGTTAAACTCCAGAATATATTCTTTGGAAGAACCATCCATTTTTCCAAATTTATCGAAGTCCGACCGTGCCTCAAATGCAATCAATGTCGTCTTTCATATAAATTTTATCCATAAATTTTGAGAGATTGTCCAAACCTGCCTCATTGTCTAAATGATGAGCCTCTATCTCCAAGAACACTTTGCACTTGATCTTGCTTCTGGCGGGAAGCTAAAGTGCAAGGGTCATTCCTTGCTTCCTCTATGGTAAAGACATAACCCGTGTCCATTGATCAACTTCATTGTTCTATTGATTGTAAGGCTCAGCTTCACAAAACAGCGGTGGAAACTCATATCCCAACACCTTACACCTGGTTTCATCTTGCTTCAAAAAAAACCCTCCAATTACAGTCTTCTGTCTGAATAAATCTTAGTCTCCAATCTTCACTTTCAGACAGCCATTCTTTGCAACAAATGTCAGGATCACCTCCAAGCCTGTTTGTGAAGAAGACACTGAGACTTGGATGCTTTGCTGTTGACTATTTATTTCTTGCTACAGAGCTTACTATGCCACTCCTAACTCACTCCACCCAGTGCTGGCTGGCTCTTCTTTATATTTACATCTGAGTACAATTAACTAATCAACACCCAACCTGTTCACCCTGTTACCTTCACCTACTTGGTATTTAGTATCCATTAACAGAACGTATTAGACACTAACACAGGAACCTCCTCAGTCATCACGGCTACTGGAGCTAGGTTCGCTGGCAGAGGGACGCCCCCGGATGTGGAGGTTAGCCTCTCCTCCTCCCTTTCAAGGCTCACTTGTTGACAAAAGAAGGATGAGACCTGGAGAAGACTCCAGGCGCCTTGTCCCTCTCTCGCCTTGTCACTGATGCATTGAGCTCATGGCCAAGGCAATGGTGTGCAGGGCTGGGTACATCTCTGGGATCTGGCTCTCCAGGAGGGTCGCCAACTTCTCAATGGAGGAAGTCATGCGCTCACATGCCTGAGACTTGGCAGCACTCATGGCATAGATGGGCTCCTCTATCGTCAGATCATGACTGTGCATTGCCTCTGGCAGCTTGGCCAGATGTTCCCTTACCTCTCTTTGCAACTGCAGCATGTTCTGTGCTGCCGACAACAGAGGTTTGTCAACAACTCAGGGGCCAGGCCTCCCACAGTCCTCTGACTGTCAGTGGCGTCACCTATAATGGCCTCTATCAGATGCTCAAACGCGTGTGTGCTGCTGTCATCTACTTGTGACCCTGCATCTAAGCTCAAGCGCATACCCACCGAGGTGAGAGTATCTGCACTGGTGGAAGGTGCAGGGGAACGATGTGATTGAGCACTCTCTGAGAATTCTTCCTCCTCATCCTCAGAGGTCGATGGGATTCCAGAGGCACTAGCTTCCCTCCGAGGTGCCATGACCTGCCTGAGAAAACGCAAACATTTTGAGGTTCTGCGCATGGATCTGCCTATGCCAACCATGCGTGATGTGGTTCCCTAGAAGGGCAGTGGTGGGCACATGAACACAATGCCTCCTCACTCTATTGGCTGGACACTCCGTCTGCTATGGAACGGCTGCCCTGGGAGCCCGCGAGTTCCAGGGCCTCCTCCTCTGGCAGGGTCAGTTCTCAAATGCCTGGGATTCCACCTCCAGTCTTCACCCTTTCCCTAGTGTTGTGGGTCATTTTCTCCCAAAAGCAAAAAAAAGGACACTGTTGGTTTTCCCACAGAGACGAGCAGGACTGCTTGTTCCAGTGGCAGCCCTTTGGCCCCTGATGGGCATCCCTAATGCCTCCTCCTCACGTCCATTCTCAAGGGATGTGTGGGGTCAAGCTAGGATAGAAGGCTGGCTGTCTTGGAGATGTAGCCATTCATCTGACATGATCTGCTGTTGCCTCAGCCCCTTGCCACCCCTTTGCAGCCACTCCCAGACCATGTCGCGCTCTGTCCCATGTAACCACATGCAAGTCCCAAAGAAGAGTGGATGTTGAGGACTCACCTTGGCAGAGTGAAGGAGTTCATTGACCCTCTTGTGGCACTGGACCCAGTTTCGGATGGTGAGCCCACGGCTGCTGACCTCTTCTGCAATCTCCGTCCAGGCTTGCCTGGTCAGGCGGGAGTGTTTCTTACTGCAATCCCTGGGGAAGAGGAGTTCCCACCTTTCCCTTACAGCCCGGAGGAAAATCTGCAGGAAAGCATCGCTGAACCGTGGGGCCACCCAGTGTCTTCCATCTGTCATGGTCTGTCTCAGCTCCTGGTCGATTCTTGGTCTTATGAGACCTTGGTCAGCAGCAAAGCAACACAGGGTCTCCAGCCAAGGGGTGTCAACAGCACAGCAACACAGGGTCTCCAGCCAAGGGGTGTCAACAGCACAGCAACACAGGGTCTCCAGCCAGGTGGGGTCAGTAGCACAGCAACACAGGGTCTCCAGCCAGGTGGGGTCAGTAGCACAGCAACACAGGGTCTCCAGCCAGGGGGTGTCAGTAGCACAGCAACACAGGGTCCCAGCCAGGGGGGGTCAGTAGCACAGCAACACAGGGTCTACAGCCAGGGGGGTGTCAGTAGCACAGCAACACAGGGTCTCCAGCCAGGGGGTGTCAGTAGCACAGCAACACAGGGTCTCCAGCCAGGGGGTGTCAGTAGCACAGCAACACAGGGTCCCAGCCAGGGGGGGTCAGTAGCACAGCAGCACAGGGTCTCCAGCCAGGGGGGGGTCAGTAGCACAGCAACACAGGGTCTCCAGCCAGGGGGTGTCAGTAGCACAGCAACACAGGGTCTACAGCCAGGGGGGTGTCAGTAGCACAGCAACACAGGGTCCCAGCCGGGGGGTGTCAGTAGCACAGCAACACAGGGTCCCAGCCAGGGGGGGTCAGTAGCACAGCAACACAGGGTCTCCAGCCAGGGGGGGTCAGTAGCACAGCAACACAGGGTCCCAGCCAGGGGGGGTCAGTAGCACAGCAACACAGGGTCTACAGCCAGGGGGGTGTCAGTAGCACAGCAACACAGGGTCTCCAGCCAGGGGGGGGTCAGTAGCACAGCAACACAGGGTCTCCAGCCAGGGGGGGTCAGTAGCACAGCAACACAGGGTCTACAGCCAGGGGGGTGTCAGTAGCACAGCAACACAGGGTCCCAGCCGGGGGGTGTCAGTAGCACAGCAACACAGGGTCCCAGCCAGGGGGGGTCAGTAGCACAGCAACACAGGGTCTCCAGCCAGGGGGGGTCAGTAGCACAGCAACACAGGGTCTCCAGCCGGGGGGTGTCAGTAGCACAGCAACACAGAGTCTCCAGCCAGGGGGTGTCAGTAGCACAGCAACACAGGGTCTCCAGCCAGGGGATGTCAGTAGCACAGCAACACAGGGTCTCCAGCAAGGGGGGGTCAGTAGCACAGCAACACAGGGTCTCCAGCAAGGGGGTGTCAGTAGCACAGCAACACAGGGTCTCCAGCCAGGGGGTGTCAGTAGCACAGCAACACAGGGTCTCCAGCAAGGGGGGGTCAGTAGCACAGCAACACAGAGTCTCCAGCCAGGGGGTGTCAGTAGCACAGCAACACAGGGTCTCCAGCCAGGGGGTGTCAGTAGCACAGCAGCACGAAGGCAAACCAGCATCAAACTCACCAAGTGAAGCAGCAATTCAAGCAGGGCTGGCAGCGCTTTAAATATGGCGCCAGAACCTGCATTCATCTCAGCTAACGGCACCATCAGCACCTTGTTGCCACCCTTGTCCTCCAATGGGATGCCATGAGATCACGGTCGGCTAGGTGCACACATGACGTTTGGCAATGACACCCACATCCACAGCCGCTGCTGGGACCCACGACGGGCTGATAAAATTCAGTCCCTCATGTGCAATTCCCACCAGGAAGAGTGATCAGGAGCTGTTTGACTTGATGGAGAACTTGGAGGTGATGTGTTCCCAAACACCTGCTGCCCTTGTTCTTCTAGCTGGTGGAGATCATCGGTTTGGTGCTGTTCACATGAGGCAGATAGTAGATTTATACAGAGCTGGGAGGAGAAAAAGGAAAAATGTCAGCAGCAGCTACAGACAAAGAGGAGGGGCTTAAGGAAGTTTTTGAAGGAAAGGCGGAGGTGCTAAGCAAGGGAGTTGCAGAGCGCAGAGACAAAGTGGTAGTGTGGAGGGAGTTGGGTAAGGGAGTAGACCAGTGCTAGAGGTTGGAGAGTGTACTCAGGGGTTTGAAGGTGAGTGTGAGAATCTTCATGGAGATTCTCTGGGACACAGAAAGTCCGTGGAGTTTGGTTAGGGAAGAGGTGATGGAGATATCGACTTTTGAAAGAACTGACCACAAGGGAGAGTGACACATGGTACAGGGCACTAGAAAGAGGTTCTGATAAATTCTTTAAAACTAAACCATGCAGTGCGTTATCTTCAAATTTAAACATCGAGGACAATCTCTTCACATCGGTGTGAGTAAGAACAGCAAAATGTCAAAAAAGGGTTGCTAAGTGCTTCCTTAGCTTTGGCACAGTGGTGACACAGTGGTAGCACTCTCAACACTGAGTTAGATGATCATGGGTTCAAGTCCTCCTCCAGACATTTGACTCCATAGTTTCATCTGCCATCGGAGTGCAGTACTGAGGGAGTGCTGTGCTGTCGGATGTGCTGCCTTTTGGATGAGGCATTAAACTGAAGTCCTGTTTGTCCTCATGTGGATGAAGAAGGGCACAGGAATTCTCCCCAATGTCCTGGCCAATATTTATCCATAAACACAAATATTGCTCCACACAGTGGGCTGGATTATGTTCTCCCCCAGACATTGGGTTCCTTTGTGGGGTGGGGGGGTTGGTGTGTAGATGCCTCCGAGAGTGAGCCACCCCGATGCCGGGAGGGCCCAGCCCGATATTGCTGGTTGTGCCGAGGCCTCGTGGCAGCACCCCCTGCCGCTCAGTGATGGGACCCCCATTTGAATGTTTAAATCAATTAAAATGAATCAATTAATTAAGCTCATGTTGCCGCCTGATGTCCCACTGAACTTTAGCCCGGTGGCCGGCACTCCCGCCCCTTCAGACCCCTGCCCGGGGAAACGAGGTGTCAGACTGGCGGGGATGGGGGGGAGGAGGTAAGTTTATCAGTGTGGGAGGAGGGGGGAACAGGGTCAAATTAATGTCATGGGTGTATGGGATGGTGGGAAGGGTTGGAGTTGAAAGTTTATGCAGTTTTGGGGGGGGGCTGGTCAGATGTTAAAGGTAAGCGTTTTTGGGGGTGAAAGGGCAAATCATTAATTTAATTGTTATTCGGGGGTGGGAGAGGGGCAAAAGAAATGTATTTATCTATTTTAATTCACCTTACCTTTAAATATTTAAATTAGCCTCTAGGGCTAACAGCCCTTTGAAAATGGTGTCAGCGTCTGTGCACAGGCAGCTGACACCATTGCCGGGGACAGACAGCCCCCCTCCCCCCCCACTCCACGTGATCGGGGAGGCGGCCCGCCACGGCTATTTAAATGAACTGCCTTGTTTAGAATCGTGGTGGCCCCGCGACATGCGGTCTGCATGGGTGGGCCGCCGTTTTTTTCGAAGGCAGCAGTCACGTAAAATTCAGCCCAGTGTGTGAGGAACTCTTCCCTTTAATTGTTACAAGAGCTCAAAGTCAAAGACTGACGAGACTCTCCTCCCTGCCAGCCCTAAATGTTTTATTTTAAGACTCAGTAATCCTCCTTGATTCATTGAATCACAGAGACACCATTACACTAAGTGTAGCTACACCTTCCGAAGCCCTTAGAATTATTAAACAAGGTTGATCGTGGTAGCTTCGTTTCGTCAGGGTATCTGGGGTTAGAACGAACACCTGGACTGGTTGAATCGGATTCACTTGACCTTCCTTCACACAATCCTACAGCTGCTCAGCGGGCAGGCTACACAATGGCTGAATCACCTGCGCCCGCCGCCGATATCGGCGGTGGACCAAAAAACGGCAGCCTGCCCATGCAGGCCGCATGTCACAGAGCTGCCGCAATCTTCCGTGCGGCGGCTTATTTGAATAGCCAGGGCGGGCCGCCCCCTCCCTCCCACTCCCCCCACCCCGATCACGTGGAGGGAGCAGGCTGTCCACCCCCCGGAATTGGCGTCAGCTGTCTGTGCGCAGGCTGTTAGCCCTGCCAGGAGATTTAACTGTTTAAAGATAAAGTGAACTTTAAAAAAACATCTATTTTGCCACCCCCCAATAACCATTAAATTAATTATTTGCCCTTTCCCCCCAAAACACTTATCTTTACAATCTGACCTCACCCCCACCCCCCCCCCCCCCCCCACACCCCCACCAACAAAATGCATAGGCTGGAATTTTACGCCGCCCCAGCGGGTCAGATAGTGGCTTAGGGGTGGCGTAAAATTGAGTGGCAGGCTCCAGGAGGACCATCCCCTACACCCATGACGTTACTTCGACCCCATTTCCTCCCCCCCCCCCACCCCCGCACTCAGAAACTTACCTCCTCTCCCCTCCCTACCAGTGTGGTTCCTCATTTCCCTGGACGGCGATCCAAAGGTGCAGGAATGCCGGCCACCAGGCCGAAGATCGAAGTGGAAACTCAGGCGGCGACGCAAGTATCATTATTTCATTCATTTTCATTTATTTAAATATTCAAATGCCAAGCGGCATGTGGGAGTGGGGGGAGGTGCCGCCATGAGGCCTCGCCGCCACCGGTAATATCGGACCGGGTCCTCCCGGGCTCGGAGTGCGTGGTGTCCCTCTGCCAAGGCATTTTCCGGCCCCGCCCCCCACCATGAAACCCGACTCTTGGGGGAGAACTAAATGCAGCCCATTATCTACAGGCTCAGGTGTTTCTTGTTGTTATTATGGCAAATCAGCTGAAACTAATGGTCTCTGAGTCGGCCGACAAATTTAGTACCAAAGAGCGTAAAGATGCAAAATATATTGGCACAAATTTTAATGTCGTTGGACAGATGTGAGCACTCATGAGGGGACACCTTGGACTGAAGCAGAGTTTTAGGATCACTGACTCAGCCCATCATCCGACAGCACAGACTGCACAGCACATGGAGCAAACCAGCAATCAAAATAGGTATGAATGGTACAGTTCATAAAGCAGGTCGCCTGAGCCAGCCAGACTGGACAGTGCTACCCTTGGATCATTGGTACATCCCGGGCTAATAATGTCACACATGTCTGTCAATGACCTGGCACCTTTAAGAGGTGGACATTTGTTTAAGGAGAAGGAGCCCTGAAATTCTACAGGATGTTTAGGGGGTAGGAGTGGTACAACTGCTGCCTTTCCCTGTGGATGTGCCCCTCACCCTGTCCCTAGTCCTGGGGCTTGGGTGCATTTCCCTATTGCACCTGCTCCATGTATCACGATGACTGGACACCACAGATTGAAAGCAAGCACTTTCCCAGCATTGCTGGAGCATGAATGGCAGAAGACATATCACGTGACACGGTTCCCTTTTTCACATGGCACTGGAATACATCCACCCATTGGCGGGAAGATACATTAGGCAGCTTCCCCTGCTGGGAAAGGTGGGGAAAGGAGGGGGAAACTCCTTGATGTAGCCCTAGAGTCATTTATGGCACAGATGGAGGCCATTTGGCCCATCAAGTCCATGCTGTTTTCCGCGGAGCTATGCAGTCAATTCCACTCCCCGGCTCGATCGCTGTTGCCCTGCAAGGCTACTTCACTTAGGTGGTCATCTAACTTCCTCTTGAAGTCATTGATCCACCATCCTATGGGCAGCGAGTTTCAGGTCATTACCACCTACTGCATAAAAAACATTCTTCCTCATATTCCCCGTGCATCATTTCCCCAAAACTTTCAATCTATGTTTCAGTCCATGCATCATTTATTAATAGGAACAGTTTTTACTTGTCTAATTTATCTAAGCCTGTCATAATCTTGTACACTTCTATTAAATCTGCCCTCAATCTCCTTTGTTTTAAGGAGAACAAACCCAGCTTTTCCAACCTAACCTTGTAATTAAAATGCTCCATCCCTGGAACCATTTTTGTAAATCACCTTTGTACCCTCTCAAGGACCTCACATCCTTCTTGAAGTCTGGTGTCCAGTTGGGGTCTAACCAGAGCTTTGTAAAGGTTTATCATAACTTCCCTGCTTTTGTACTCAATGCCTCTTGTCACAACCAGGTGAGAAAAAGGTCTCGGGATCCCTCTCAGCCTTCACCTGGTCTTACCGTAAGAGGGTTTAATTATAAACACACCATGTTTTTAGCTCCCCCTTGGTGAATCCTTGTTCTCCGCTTTCCAATTATAAGGCAAAGAAACCAGTACAAATAGGCTTTCTTAGGTTGAAAGAAGTGAAGTTAAAATTTATTAAATTTAAACTTAAACTCTAATTCAGTTAATGTCCATGGATACACGACGTGCCCATGCTAGCATTCATACTCGATACACACATGCAAATAGAGACAGAAACGAGCAGAAGAAAGATAAAGTGGAAAAGTTTGAGTCAATATCTGAAGAGTTTTTGTTACGGTTCTTCGAACTCACTGTCAAGTCCTTGTTTGTAGGTAGATCTTGCTTTTCGTTGGGGCCCAGTATTCTTCTTCAACCTTGTTCGCATTAGGAGACTTTTCTCTCTTGGGGTTCATGTGTCTTCAGTGGATTCAGAGGCTTGTGAGAAAGAGATGGGAGCAGACAGGAGAGAGATCTTCTCAGTCCAGGAGCAAAACAGCTTTCTGCCCAAACTATTTGTACAAATTCAAAAAACTCAGGTTGCCCTGCAGGTTAGTCATGTGACTAGCTGGTTTGACCATGTCCGTTTGTATATTCGGCCATCTTAACAGTCAACCTGGAATGTGAGCACCCCCACCTTCAAAGTCTGGTGATCAAAAGTCCATTGTGGGTTGAATGTCAGGGAATGGCTGCTTTGTCCTTTCAAACACTGTCTGTTAATATGCAACTGTCTTTTCCAGCCACGGCTGATCTGTTTAACAAGTCTTCTTCACTCCAGTAACAGTTTAAAATCAATGTTCATGACAAAATTAATTTGCCTCATTCTTGGCAGGTGGGGGCCTAGCATGACACTCTATTTATGAAGCCCAAGATCCCATATGCTTTACTAACCATTTTCTCAATATGTCCTGCCACCTTCAAAGATCTATGCACTTGCACCCCCAGGTCCCTCTGTTCCTGCACACTCTTTAGAACTGTGTCATTAAGTATATATTGCCTCTCCCTATTCCTTCTACCAAAATGAATCACCTCACACTTGTCAGTATTAAATTCCATCAGCCACCTCTCTGCCCATTCTGCTAGCTTAGCTATGTCCTGTTGATATTTTGTTAGCTTCCATTTCTTTAGTGAACACTGATACAAAATACTCATTTACTATATTGGCCTTGCCCTGCGTCCCTAAGCACATATTACCCTCTTTAGCCTAAAAAGCCCCACTCCACCTCTTACTACTTGCTTACCTGCCGGTAGAAGATCTTTGGGTTCCCTTTTATGTTGATTGCCATTCTATTCTTATATTCTCTCTTTGCCAGTCTTATTTGCCCCTTCACCTCCCCTCTCAACTTATTGTATATGGCCTGGTTCTCACTTGATGAGTTCACACAACATGCATCACCCACCCTTTTTATGTTTCATCATAATCTCTGCCTCCCTGGTCAACCAAGGAGCCCTGTTCTAGGTTCCCCTACCTTTCGCCTTTGTTGGAATGTTCCCAGCTGTACCTGAAGCTTCTCTTACTTACACAGCCTACCTGAAAACATTAAAGTGCTTCACTGACCTCAGGCCTGTTATGTTTTCATCAGTTTGCTGGATATTTTATATATTTGATTTAACTCCGAACAATGCAGATATGATGCTAGTTCTAAATCAACAACAGGTTTATTTACAGTACTTTAAAATATCTCAGCACTTACAAGATTTCAGTATAATGTCTTTCAGAACACTCTTGTATTTACTGGAACATTCCAGCCTCTCTTTTTAGTTTCAGTTTCAAAACACTGGTGTTACAGTCGAGTGATGGGGGGTCAAAAGGCTCCCCTCTTTTCCCTTTCCCTGTTTGACCACAACAGGCTTAATATTTTCTTAAAGTGGATGTACTGGCCAATTCAGTAGGTGTTTGATTATTTAATTACTATGATAATAACAAGAACTAATCGGACAGGTTTTCTTGAGTTAACAAAGAAAGAAATTAACTTTATTCTACCTAAACAGAACTAATAAAATAATAAACAATGCATCAACTTTCATTCACACACATACTCTGGAGGTTTACACACACACACAAATAGATTACAGGGTGAGGAAAGGTAGATAGGTTGAGTTAGAGTCCATTAAAAAAGGTATACAGTCTGTGCGGTTTGGTGATTCGGCTGGCTTCTAGCTGAATTCGGTGGTCCTGAGGCTTTGAGTTTGAAGAGGTAGATGACTGGTTAAGTAGGTTTCTTAGAGATAGCGATAGGGATGATTTCTTCCAACAGGGTTTCTGATTGTAGCCGAAGTATGCAAAGGTGGTCAATCAACAAGCAGGATTTGAAAGCTTTCAAGCTGGAATAGAGAGAGAGAGAGAGGGATCCCTACTTAGGGTCTGCTCATGTCAGAATCTAG
This sequence comes from Heterodontus francisci, assembly GCF_036365525.1. Classification (NCBI taxonomy): domain Eukaryota; kingdom Metazoa; phylum Chordata; class Chondrichthyes; order Heterodontiformes; family Heterodontidae; genus Heterodontus; species Heterodontus francisci. The sequence continues at coordinate 46,112,773 of NC_090402.1, read as the reverse complement.
TTGCTTCTCCTTTTCTGCAGGGAAAAAAAAGCTTAAAACCACAGATGGGGAGGGACTTGTCACCTGACAGTCACTCAGTGATTCAAAAATAGCATTTAGCAGTATTTCTTCTTCTTGCTGAGAGAACAGGTAGTTCATTTAAACTTCCTGCGTCTTGGTGTTTGCTGGATCATTAAGGAGGGATTCTCACCTTCAGATCCCTTTTAAGGAGAGATTCTCACCCTCAGAACCCTTTTAAGGAGAGATTCTCACCTTCATATCACTTTAAGGATAAATTCTCACTGTTAAGTACTTTTAAAGAGATTTTCAGTATCAGATCGCTTCTAAGGATCTGAGGTGTGGTTGAAAGTTTGACTCCCATTCTGTTCAGTTGCCAGTCTGAGCTGCATCAGACAGAGAGGTGCTAAGCAGAGGATTTCCTGCCTCTGACCTCATGTGCAAGTGGGACGAATCTGAGTTAAGTGAGTCAGAGTTAAGGGGTCTCTGGTGTCCAGCTGCCTGAAGCAGAAAATGTTGCCTTCCTCTCAGTTCTAGTGGACCCATTCAGTTGCTCCAGCCAGATACTTCAATCCCAGGGGTGATTTTCAATTGCTGGACACCTGTTTCACACTTACAAATGGGCAGCTCTCATTTGAAAATCAAGGGTTGATGGGGCATTTCAGCCACTCCATGGATGCCTGAGACCCACGAAATGCAATGTAATGGCGGGCCTGTAATTTGACAACCAGCACACCTGCCTGTTTTAGGCGTGAGGATAGTTACATATTCAAATTGGGATCCAGTGTCTGTTGTCAGAACCCGATATCAGTTTACAGGTACCAATGGGTATGGAATGAGCACTTTGTGTGCTCCTCTCATATGTATCAAGCAGCTATAGACCTAATCAGCCACTCCATTGAAGGCCCAAAAATTACTTTGTGTTTGTCGGGCCAGGGGGAGGGTGGATATTTTGCGGGACCAGGAGAAGCAGAACTTTTCCTGCCTGCGCAAAAAAGACTGTTGCCTCTGCCGGCCCCCGGTTGCTCTCTTTGTCCGGGTCAGTTGCGCCCCCTGATCTGCGGCTGACCCGCCAGCCAGTTCAAGGTAGAAACCATCTGATTTTCTGCTGTGCAAAAAGTGGCGAACTGCAGTAGAATGCCCATTTGGTGCCCACCACTCCATGGCTATATTCACACCGAGAAATGGACTGGGCCTCCCATCGCCAATTTCAGACAGGCAGCGTAGCTGTTCCACCAACTCCCCACCTGCTTTCGATAGGTCAAAAACCCAATGTCCCCAACACCCCGCCCACCAGCCCTAACCCAGTGTGGTTCATGAGTTGAATGGCACTGAAGTTTAAAGCTCGATTGCCAACCTAATGCAGTAAATCTGGTTAATAAATTTGTTTCTCATTTGCTGTCGATTATATTCAGCTTCCAATTAAAATTATGACTCTGCACCGTGCAAAAGCACAGAAATTGGATCAAGTAATGAGCAGCATCACTTTGAGACTGGCCTGGATTCTTTTTAGGTAATCCTTGCCAGAAGCTAATGGGAAGCAAACCTGTGGCACTGCACAGAAAGCTGCAGGGAATTAATGGTGCACAGCTCCATAATTGATGCAATTATTTTTCTTTTTGATACTGATAGAGAGACGGCCTTTTGGGATATTTCCATAAATCTTTTTTTTTTGCGCTGACAAGGTGAGGAATTTGATCAGCACCATTGAGTCACTGTCAAAAAACCAGTTGATTCTTTCACCTGGAATTTCTGCAAGGCTTCTCAAATCTCCCACCATAAGAGTGGCAGAACCCCCTACTCCAACCCTCTCCCGCTTCACTGTCCAGGCTCTTTGACTACTGGACAATATACCTGTGAACTGCAAGCAAGTGGGGATTCCTATCGGGCACAGGTACAGGAGCAGAACGATAAAAGGAGACAATGGGAGAAAATAAAGCAAGCTTTCTCCTCAGCGCTCTCTAGTGAATCATACTGTTGTCGTAGAGGTCACAATGAGGTACGTGCGATCAGTGTGCCCTTTGCCCTTTGGGAGTGCCAATCACAACGGTACACACAAAGTGTAAGCCAAAGGTCAGCAGAACGAATTACAGAACATAAACTCGTCAATCCAGCATCCAGAGCAAATACATAAATATCTTAACAGGTGTTAGTACAAGATCCAACAGACCTGCGCTAGTAGTAGACAATTTGAGATGGGTACATGGATAGAAACGTAGGAACAGAAGGAGGCCATTTAGCCCCTCAAATCTGTTCTGCCATTCAAGGGCTGATATGTCACCTAACACCGTATACCTGCCTTGGGCCCCTAAACCTTAATATCCTTGATTAACAAAAATTTATCAATGTCAGATTTAAAATGAACAATTGAACTAGCATCAACTATCATTTGTGGAAGAGAGTTCCAAAGCTCCAGGATAGAAGTATTTCCTAATTTCACTCCTGAAAGACAGAAAATGCTGGAAATTCTCAGCAGGTCTGGCAGCATCTGTGGAGAGAGAAACAGAGTTAATGTTTCAGGTCTGTGACCTTCCATCAGAGCTCTTTTGATGGATGGTCACAGACCTGAAACATTAACTCTGTTTCTCTCTCCACAGATGCTGCCAGACCTGCTGAGAATTTCCAGCATTTTCTGTCTTTATTTCAGATTTCCAGCAGCTGCAGTAGTTTGCTCTTCTTTCACTCCTGAAAGGCCTGGCTCTGATTTTTAGACTGTGCCCGATAGTCCTGGACTCCCCAATCAGCCAAATTAGTTTCTATCTATCTACCCTATGTTCCCCTACATATCTTGAAAACTTCAATCAAATCACCCCTTAACCTTTTAAATTCCAGGGAATCCAAACCTAGTTTGTGTAACTTAACCCTTCGAGTCCAGGTATCTATCCATAAATCTACACTGCACTCCTTCCAAGCCAATATATCCTTCCAAAGGTGTGGTGCCCAGAACTGCTCAGAGTATTCCAGGTGTAGTTTAAGCAGGGCTTGAGAAGCATCAAACATTGAGGAGGATCACATGGTGGAGGCTATGCCAAACTGGGACCTGCTGGCTGGAAGGCCGACTGGTGTCTTCTTCAGAAGCACAGACCTTGCATCTGGACTACATGGGACCTGAATTTTCAATGGATACGTCTCTTCATCTGTGGCTGCCACTCTTCAAAGGCTTTTCACACGTGCAGTTACCTGTCTTCACTTACCCAGGATGCGCCAAAGCACTTTACAGTCGATGATTAATTTTGATCCTCCTCTTTGACCAAGCATTTGGTCACCCTTCCTGATATCTCCTTCCTTGGCACAGCACTGACTTTTGTCAGATAGTGCTCCTTTGAGAGATTTTTGCACATTGAAGTTGCCACAAAAATGCTGCTATTGTTGATGATGATGATGTTTGAGGAAGTGCAATCATTGTTGCTGTGTGAGCACAGTAAGGCTCCACAAGCAGCAAAAAGATGAATGATCAGTCAACCTGGGTTTTTTTTGGCGGTGCTCATTGGATATGGGCTCAAGTCCTGGACTTTGGGTTAAACCCCAATCAGCAACAAAACCAATATTTTTTTATTAGTTCTTGGGATGTGGGCATCGTTGGCTAGGGCAGCATTTATTGCCCATTCCTAATTGCCCTTGAGAAGATGGTGGTGAGCCACCTTCTTGAACTGCTGCAGTCCATGTCGGGTAGGTACATCCACAGTGCTGTTAGGAAGGGAGTTCCAGGATTTTGACCCAGCGAAAGTGAAGGAACGGCGATATCATTCCAAGTCAGGATTGTGTGTGACTTGGAGGGGAATTTGCAGGTGGTTGTGTTCCCATTCATCTGCTGCCCTTGTCCTTCTAGGTGGTAGAGGTCATAGGTTTGAAAGCTTATGCCGAAGGAGCCTTGACGAGTTACTGCAGTGCATCTTGTAGATGGTACACACTGCTGCCACTGTGGGACAGTGGTGGAGGGAGTGAATGTTTAAGATGGTGAATAGGTTGCCAATCAAACAGGCTGCTTTGTCTTGGATGATGCTGAGTTCTTGAGTGTGGTTGGAACTGCACTCATCCAGGCAAGTGGAGAGTATTCCATCACACCCCTGACTTGTACCTTGTAGATGGTGGACAGGCTTTGGAGAGTCAGTAGGTGAGTTACTCACCACAAAATTCCCGACCTCTGACCTACTCTTGTAGACACAGTATTTTTATGGTTGGTCCAGTTCAGTTTCTGATCAATGGTAACCCCCAGGATTTTGAAGGTGGCAGATTCAGCAATGGCAATGCCATTGAATGTCAAGTGGAGATGGTTAGATTCTCTCTTGCTGGAGATGGTCATTGCCTGGCACTTTTGTGGCACGCATGTTACTTACCACGAATCAGCCCAAGCCTGAATGTTGTCCAAATCTTGCTGCATGTGGGCACAGACTGCTTCAGTATCTGAGAAGTTGTGAATGGTACTGAACACTGTGCAATCATCAACGAACATCCCACTTCTGACATGATGGAGGAAAGGTCATTGATGAAGCAGTTGAAGATGGTTGGGCCTATCCCAAACTACCCTCACAAACTCCTGTAGGGAATCTTGGGGCTGAGAGGATTGGCCTCCAACAACCACAACCATCTTTCTTTGTGCTAGGTATGACTCCAACCAGTGGAGAGTTTTGCCCCTGATTCCCATTGACTTCAGTTTTGCTAGCCCTCCTTGACACTACACTCAGTCAAATGCTGCCTTGATGTCGAGGGCAATTACTTTCACCTTACCTCTGGAATTTAGCTCTATTTCCATGTTTGGCCCAAGGCTGTAATGAGGTCAGGAGCTGAGCAGACCCAACGGAACCCAAACTGAGCATCAGTGAGCAGGTTATTTCTGTGTAAGTGCTGCTTGATAGCATTCGAAACAACACCTTCTATCACTTTGCTTATTGAGAATAGACTGATGGGGTGGTAATTGGCTGGTTTGGATTTTCTCTGCTTTGTGGACAGGACATGCCTAGGGCAATTTTCCACATTGTTGGGTAGATGCCAGTGCTGCAGTTGTATTGGAACTGCTTGGCTAAGCATGTGGCTTGTTCTGGAACACAAGTCTTCAGTACTACAGCTGGGATGGTCTCAGGGCCCCATAGTCTTTGCTATATCCAGTGTCTTCAGCCATTTCTTGATATCACGTGGAGTGAATAGCATTATCTGGAGACTGGCATCTGTGATGGTGGGGTCCTCAGGAGGAGGTTGAGATGGACCATCCACTTGGCACTTCTGGCTGAAGATAGTTACAAATGCTTCAGCCTTGTCTTTTGCACTTAAGTGCTGGGCACCCTCTTTATTGAGGATGGGAATGTTTTGGAGCTTCCTCCTCCTGTTAGTTGTTTAATTGCCCATCACCATTCATGACTGGATGTGGCAGGACTGCAGTAGTTTGACCTGATTTAGTGGTTGTAGGATCACTTCACTCTGTCTGTAGCATGCTACTTCACTGTTTAGCATGCATGTGTTGTAGCTTCACCAGGTTGGCACTTCATTTTTAGGTATACCTGGTGCTGCTCCTGGCATGTTCTCCTACACTACTCATTGAACTTGCATTTATATAGCACATTTAATGCAGAAAAATGTCCCAAGGTCTTTCACAGATGCGCAAACAGACATAATGTACGCCAAAGGATATGAAGAAGGATGACCCAAGGCTTGGTCAAAGTCAGAGTTTTAAGGATGGTCTTAAAGGAGGAGAGGGAGGTGACAAGACAAAGTGGAGAATTCCAGTCCAGGGGGCCTGGGCAGCTGAAGGCACGGCCACCAATTGTGGGCGAGGGGTATCATAGGAACTGAACCTTCTGACTCAGAGGCAATAGTGCTACCACTGAGCCAAGGCTGGAACTGAGAGTCTTTGTGTGTCCTCTCAGGCTGTGTGAACCCAGCACTGTCAAAGCCAGAGTGATTGTAAAGGGAAATAACTTCTTACGCTCTGCATTCCAGGAGACACTGATGGAGTGCTACTGCTGAGGATTGTTCACTTTCAATAAATAATTAAACAGCATCAGATGGGTCAGCGAACAAGTGTGTGACAGTTCTGACAAGGAGTGATTGACAGGTCAATTAAGCTGTTGCATCCAGTCTGATTAGTTTGACCCTTCCTGATTTGCTATGGATTTGCTATGATAGATACGTTGCTCAGAGGTTCTAACTAGTGCACGAACATGCAATGATGCACAAAGACAAACAAAGGCACGAAAGATCTGTAAGACATGAACTTTCATTTATATATCGCACCTTTCACAATCTCAGGATATCCCAAAGCTCTTTACAGTCAATGAAATACTTTTGAATTGTTGTCACTATTGTAGGAAACATGACTGTCAATTTGTGCACAGCAAGCTCCCACAAGTATCAACATGATAATGACCAGATAATCTGTTTTTGGCGATGATTGAATGAGGGATTAATATTCCCAGGACACTGGGGAGAACTCCCCTGCACTTCTTTGAACAACACCATGGGATCTTTTCCCTTCACTTGAGAGGACAGAGGGCTGGATTTTCAAAGCAGAGGCGGGAAACAGGAGCCTGGTCTGGTTTTTGGTCTGAAACTTGCCAGCTCTGTGAAGCTGATTCTGGGAAAGCCTTAATTGGTATGGAATCGGGTTTCCTTCCTCTTAGAGCCAATGGGATTGAAAATGGCAGTGGGTCAGATCAAGTGTGGGACTCATGTAGATTTCCACGGCAGCCATCATTGAGGCTGCTGGTTGTCCTGAGGGAGAGATCTGCCTTCCACAGCACCAGAGAGAAGCGAGATGTCACAGGGGAGCTGGAAACCTGGTACAGGGCAGGCCCTCACTTCATTGATGCCAACCTGGATCTAATGCTGGAGGCCATGAGGGAGAGGAGGGAGGTCCTTTTCCCAAAGGGTGGCAGGAGAAGGCCACCTTGACGTGCAACAGGGGCACCTCTCTGTTCAGTGTTATCCCCTTCTTGCCCCTCTTCCTCCTCCTCTCTTACCTCGTGCTCCTTCCCCTGATGAGCTGTCTCCCAGGGCCTCACTGTCCTCAAAGTCCACACCTCCCTGGAGTGCCAGGTTATGGAGAATGCAGCAGACCATCACAATGGCTGACACCCTTGTAGGAGGGTATTGGAGGGTGCCACCTGACTGATCCAGGAACCAGAATCACATCTTCAGAAACCCAATGGCCTGCTCAATGGTTGGCCTGCTGAGCAGGTGGCATTGTTTGTTTTGCTTCTGTGCCTCTGTCTGGGGCTCCTATAGAGGAGTCAGTAGCCACCCTTCAATGGATTTCCCTTGTCCCCTTGAAGCCAGCAATGCATTTGGGGGATGGAGTGAAGGATTGAGGCAGCCTGGACTGGTGGAGGATGAAAAAGCCATGGAAGCTGCCAGGAAAGTGAGCGCACACATAGAGGAAGCTCTTAAATAAAAGGAAAATACTGTGGATTCGTTTATTTCGGAAGTAAAAACAGAAAGTGTTGGAAATACTCAGCAGGTCTAGCAGTATCTGTGGAGAGAAACAGAGTTAACGTTTTAAATCAGATATCTTCCTCAGAACCAAAAGGCCCTATGTCATTTCAACTATTTCCAGTTTCCGTGTCCTAACCGCCAACCTGAGATCCACTCTTAATGCCATGCACCGCCACATGTACACACTTGACCTCTCTCTCTCCGGCAGCACCGACTCACCCTATCTCAAAGCCGTCCAGCTCCACAGTTTCATTTCAAACTTTGCTTAATCTGATGTTTTAACACAAAACTTTTTATTTTCCTTTCAAGTGATAAGGCATGCAAGCTCCTGGGTACCAACACCCTTCTGGCACTTTCTTCCCCTTCACTTCCAAACCTTCTTTTAATCTCACCCCTTGCCGTGTATTCACAATACCCTTTGATTCTCTGACTCTGAATGAGCTGTACTTAGTAGAGGACTACGTTTTATCCCCTTATGCCTCCACCTCAATGAATTTTGCACTCAGCACGACGTTGAGCTCTTCTTCCGTCGCCTTTGCCTCCAGGTTCACTTTATTTATTTTATTTAGAGATACAGCACTGAAACAGGTCCTTCGGCCCACCGAGTCTGTGCCGATCAACAACCACCCATTTATACTAACCCTACAGGAATCCCATATTCCCTATCACCTCCCTACACTAGGGGCAATTTACAATGGCCAATTTACCTATCACCTGCAAGTCTTTGGATGTGGGAGGAAACCGGAGCACCCGGCGAAAACCCACGCAGACACAGGGAGAACTTGCAAACTCCGCACAGGCAGTACCCAGAATCGAACCCGGGTCCCTGGAGCTGTGAGGCTGCGGTGCTAACCACTGCGCCACTGTGCCGCCCTCACTTCTTTGGCCAGGAGTCCTCCCTCCAACCAGTGGACCCATTCACCCACCCCCCACCCCACCTCCAGTACTCTCCCTCCACCTGGACCCCTCCCTCTGACCTCTTACCTGCTCTTGATCTTTTCACATCTCCACAACCCTGTCACATTCCCCCATGGTGTTTTCCCTGTTCCCAGCCTTTAAAAAATAGCTCCCTGCTCCTGATAAGACTGTTAATGAGCTTTTTAATAAGCTCAACAGGCAATTAAATAGAAGCATGTGCCCGACCTGTTCCCTCGCTGCCGGCGTCCCTTTTAAAATGATGTCATGTTCTGGAGGCAGCAAGTCCCAGTGCCGACCTCCAGGAACACAATCTTCAACTTACACTGGCTGCCGTTCCCACTCTCAGGGTTTGAAAAGCCTGCCTGAGGTCTTGGTGTAATATCTGAATAGTCAAGAACTCAGACAGTATTACACTACACACCCATGAAGTGACAGTCTAGATTTCATCCTCAAATCCCTGGAGTGGCACTTGAACCCACAACTTTCCTGACTCAGAGAGTCATTAATACATGCCCACCCCACACACAGAGATAAGTGTGCACTTACATACAATGATATACAATGACACAAATGCACACATGTACATTCAAACTAGTACACAGAGTTGTGCACAATTGACTTACATTTGGTTTTTGTTCAGTATAACCTGGTAATCAACTGCAATATCAAATAAGTACCATACTTCACACTGCTTTCCTACTTCACACTGCTTTCCTACTTCACACTGCTTCCATAATTTACACTGTTTCCATCATCAGACACAACTGTCACAATTCAAGTTTTCTCACAATACTCTTAAATCGTGTCAACAGCAAAAAAGCAGCATCCAGAAGCAGTCCTGAAATTCCAGTTAACTGACACTTGCAACATGATGCTGTGCAAAACTAACAATTCTTGTTTCACTTTGGTCTGATGTAATGCAGAACATGTGGGTTTCCCATATGCTTCAAAAGGCAGTAAATACCAAACTATCAGACTCAATGTTTCAGACTAACATAGCAACACCACTCATCCCCCACATCCCACGGCAGGAGCACCTCACACTCACATGCAGTGGGAAGTTAATTAAGCCTGTTAAAAAAGCAGTTTAGTTTAGTTTAGTTTAGAGATACAGCACTGAAACAGGCTCTTCAGCCCACCGAGTCTGTGCCGATCATCAACCATCCATTTATACTAATCCTACACTAATCCCATATTCCTACCACATCCCCACCTGTCCCTATATTTTCCCTACCACCTACCTATACTAGGGGCAATTTACAATGGCCAATTTACCTATCAACCTGCAAGTCTTTGGCATGTGGGAGGAAACCGGAGCACCCGGCGGAAACCCACGCAGACACAGGGAGAACTTGCAAACTCCACACAGGCAGTACCCAGAATTGAACCCGGGTCGCTGGTGCTGTGAGGCTGCGGTGCTAACCACTGCGCCACTGTGCCGCCCAAATTAACTTCAGTTTTCCCAGATTTTTCAGATTTTTCCAGGAGTGCACGGGAACCACGGGGCTTCAGAGCCTCACCAGGTATAGGGAGGTGGTGAGCTAGCGGGAGGTCAGTTCTGGCTGCAGACGGGAGTGTGGTACAGCACAGGCACTGGCACTGTCAATCAGGAGAAGGAGTAAAGTTGCCAGAACTGTGGGGGCATACCGCCAGAGTGCCAACTTGGAGCTGGAACTTGTGTGAGTAAAGCGGGTGGGTAAGAGGCCCTGGAGACTGAGTGCACCTACTTGCCTAGTATGCTAATGAGCTAAGTGCCAGGATGAAGTCATGTGATTACAAGCAAGCCTCACTCTGCTACTGTAACACCAAGAGGCATGTCATGTAAATAGTTAGTTCTGTACTGTATATAATAGTTAGCTGTTTAATAAACCTGTTTGAGACCTTCAACAACCTGAATGCCATGCATCTCATTTATGTTGCATCAGACGACATTAAAAGCTTCTCATTACATGGAAAAGGGCAAAGATAAAACAGGAGTAAAAGTTCCAAATGGGGGAAGGCAAATTTTACAAAACTGAGAGGTGACCTAGCGAAAATGGACTGGATACAGCTACTTGAAGGAATATTAATGGCAAACCAGTGGGAGGCATTCAAAAGTGAGATACTACAGGCACAGTGTAGGCATGTCCCCACAAAGATAACGGATGGTACTGCCAAATCTAGAACCCCCTGCTTATCTAGAAGCTTACAGATAAGTTAAAGCAGAAAAACAAAGCTTATGACGATCACAAAAATCTTAATACTTTAGAAAGCCTAGAGGAGTATAGAAAGTGCAGGGGTGACGTAAAAAAGGAAATTAGAAAAGCAAAGAGAGGACATAAAAAATTATCGGCAGGTAAAATCAAGGTAAGCCCGAAGATGTTAATGAGCTTTTTAGTAAGCTCAATGGGCAATTAAATAGAAGCATGTGCCCGACCTGTTCCCTCGCTGCCGGCGTCCCTTTTTAAATGATGTTATGTTCTGGAGGAACATTTAATTTAATTTAATTTAACACTTCATTAATCAGTGCATTAAGAGCAAGAGGATAACTAAGGAAAGGGTAGGGCCTATCAGAGATGTACAAGGAAACTTATGCGTGGATGCAGAAGATGTGGGAAGAGTTCTTAATGAGTTTTTTGTCTCTGTCTTCACAAAGGAGAGGGTGATGCAGACATTGTAGTAAAAGAAGAGTGTGAAATATTAGATATGATAAGCAGAAGGAGAGAGGAAGTACCAGAGGGTCTGACACTTGAAAGTGGATAAATCGCCAGGGCCAGATGGATTGCATCCCAGGTTGTTAGAGGAAACCAGGGAGGAAATAGAGGATGCGCTGAGGATCATCTTCAAATCCTCACTAGATACAGGCGAGGTACCAGACGATTAGAGGTCTGTGAACATTGTACCATTGTTTAAAATAGGTACAAGGGATAGGCCAAATAATTATAGGCCGGTCAGTCTGACCTCAGTGGTGGGGAAGTTGTTAGAATCAATTCTGAGAGACAGGATAAACTGTCACTTAGAAAGGCACTGATTAATCAGGGATAGTCGACATTGATTTCTTAGGGGAAGGTTATGCTTTACTAAATTAATTGAGTTTTTTGAGGAAGTAACAAGGAGATTGATGAGAGTAGTGCAGTGGATGTGGTCTACATGGATTTTAGTAAGGCATTTGACAAGAACATCATTACAGCCTTGGTTCCAACATGGACAAAAACTGAACTCAAGACGTGAGGTGAGAGTGACTGCCCTTGCCATCAAGGCAGCATTTGATCGAGTATGGCATCAAGGAGCCCTAGCAAAACTGAAGTCAATGGGAATAAGGGGGAAATCTCTCTGCTGATTAGAGTCATACCTAGTGCAAAGGAGGATGGTTGTGGTTGTTGGAGGTCAATCATCTGAGCTCCAGGACATCACTGCGGGAGTTCCTCAGGGTAGTGTCCTAGGCCCATCCATCTTCAGCTGCTTTGTCAATGACCTTCCTTCAATCATAAGGTCAGAAGTGGGGATATTATCTGATGATTGCACAATGTTCAGCACCATTCGCGAATCCTCAGATACTGAAGCAGTCCGTGTAGAAATGCAGCAAGCCCTGGATGATATCCAAGCTTGGGCTGATAAGTGGCAAGTAACATTCGTGCCACACAAGTGCCAGGCCATGACCATCTCCAACAAGAGAGAATCTAAGCATCTCCTCTTGACATTCAATGGCATTACCATTACTGAATCCCCCACTACCAACATCCTAGGGGCTACCATTGACCAGAAACTGAATTGGAGTAGCCATAGAAATACCGTGGCTACAAGAGCAGGTCAGAGGCTAGGAATCCTGAGGCGAGTAACTCAGCTCCCGACTCCTCAAAGCCTGTCCATCATCTACAAGGCACAAGTCAGGAGTGTGATAGAATACTCTCCACTTGCCTGGATGGGTGCAGCTCCAACAGCACTCAAGAAACTCGACACCATCCAGGACAAAGCAGCCCGCTCGATTGGCACCCCATCTACAAACATTCACTCCCCCCACCGACGCATAGTGGCAGCAGTGTGTACCATCTACAATATGCACTGCAGCAACGCACCAAAGCTCCTTAGACAGCACCTTCCAAACCTGTGACTTCTACCAACTAGAAGGACAAGGGCAGCAAATGCATTAGAACACCACCACCTGCAAGTTCCCCTCCAAGTCACACACCATCCTCAAAATCCTGGAATTCCCTTCCTAACAGCACTGTGGGTGTACCTACCTCACATGGACTGCAGCGGTTGAAGAAGGCAGCTCAACACCACCTTCTCAAGGGCAATTAGGGATGGGCAACCACTGCGGCACAGTGGCGCAGTGGTTAGCACCGCAGCCTCACAGCTCCAGTGACCCGGGTTCAATTCTGGGTACTGCCTGTGTGGAGTTTGCAAGTTCTCCCTGTGTCTGCGTGGGTTTCCTCCGGGTGCTCCGGTTTCCTCCCACATGCCAAAGACCTGCAGGTTGATAGGTTAATTGGCCATTATAAATTGCCCCTAGTATAGGTAGGTGGTAGGGAAATATAGGGACAGGTGGGGATGTGGTAGGAATATGGGATTAGTGTAGGATTAGTATAAATGGGTGGTTGATGGTCGGCACAGACTCAGTGGACCGAAGGGCCTGTTTCAGTGCTGTATCTCTAAACTAAACTAAACTAAACTAAACTAAATGGTGGTCTAGCCAGTGACGCCCACATCCCATGAATGAATTTTAAAAAATGAATGATTTGGACTTAAGTGTGGTGGGCACGATTGGGAAATTTGCTGATGACACAAAAATTGGCTGTGTAGTTGATCGTAAAGAGGATAGCTGCAGACTCCAGAACGATATCAGTGGTTTGGTTGAGTGGGCAAAAAAGTGGCAAATCAAATTCAATTCAGAGAAGTGTGAGGTAATGCATTTGTGGAGGCCAATTACAGCGAGGGAATACCCAATAAACGGGAGGATATTGAGAGGGGTAGAAGAAGTGAGAGACCTTGGAGTGCATGTCCACAGGTCCCTGAAGGTGGCAGGACAGGTAGATAGAGAAGGCACATGGATTGCTTTTCTTTATTGGCCAAGGTATGGAATACAAAAGCAGGGATGTAATGCTGGAACTGTGTAAAATGCTGGTTAGGCCACAGCTGGAGTATTGTGTACAGTGCTGGTCGCCACATTAAAGGAAGGACATAATTGCTCTGGAGAGAGCACAGAGGAGATTTATAAGAATGTTGCCAGGTTTGAAAGTTGTAGCTATGAGGAAAGATTGGATAGGCTATGGTTGCTTTCCTTAGAACAGAGGAGACTGAGGGGTGAATTAATTGAGGTGTACAAAATTATAAGGGGCCTCGATAGAATCGACAGGAAGGACCTGTTTCCCCTGGTGGAGAGGTCAATTACCAGGAGGCACAGATTTAAGGCGATTGGTAGAAGGATTAGAGGGGACATGAGGAAAAACATTTTAACCCAGAGGGTGGTGGGTGTCTGGAATTCACTGCCAGGAATGGTGGTGGAGGCAGAAACCCTCAATTCTTTTAAAAGGTACCTGGACATGCACCTGAAGTGTTGTAACCTGCGAGGCTATGGACCAGGTGCTGAAAGGTGGGATTAGATTGGGCGGCTAGTTTTCTCAGCCGGCATGGACATGATGGGCTGAATGGCCTCGTGCTGTGCTGTAATTTTTCTATGGTTCTATTAATGACCCTCTGAGTGAAGAAATTCCTCCTCATCTCCGTCTTAAAAGGGAGATCTCTTATTTTGAAACTATGCCCCCTAGTTCTAGATTCCCCCACATGGGGAAACATCCTCTCAGCATCTACCCTGTTAAGCCCCTCATAGAAGCTTATATGTTTCAAAAGATCACCTCTCATTCTTCTGAACTCGAATGAGTATCGGCCCAACCTGTTTAACCTTTTCTCATAAGACAATTCCTTCTTCCCGGAAATCAGCCAAGTGAACCTTGATAATGAAGGCATGTTTCACATGATCCTTAATGGCAGATCCATGCAATTCAATGAAGCTTCAGCACTCTGCAGCCTTGTTGCCACTTCTGTCATTGACGTTTCCATTTACCTGCACCCAGTAAGACTGCGGAATGAGGAATGCATCGACCACACATGGTGTGGTCCCACCCATCACACCCTTTGACAGAGCCAAGCTACTCCTGCAGTGCCCGTGGCCTGTAGAAAATGCAAGGATACCTCCTGCCTTACCACATCACACTTTTATTGGCAAACAAAAACATTTCAGGGAAGCATACTTAACAAAATAATAACCCGCGATTCCTGAGTGCAGCTGATGCTTTTCTTAAATATCGATCTATGCTTCTACATTCTGCTGCCCTGCGCTGTCAACTGAGGTGGAGGCAGGCTGTGACCTTGCTGTCCCATGGCTTTTGGCGACCTTGGCCGTCGTCCTCTGGCTGCCTGAGGCCTGGAGGATCCCGGCTTATTGAGGGCAAGAGCCACTTCTGTTATCACGGCTAAGTGAGATGCTTGTGTCACTGATGGAGGGACTGAGGGGCTGCTGCCCACGCCAATAGCTCCCTGACAGGGATCCCCAGATGCTTCAGGCAGCTGCTCCTCTGCCTTTTTAAGGCACACCTGTACCTCCTTGCTTAGCTGAGGAGTGCGAGGACCTGGTGGTGAGTCCAGATGACTCATCCCCCGCTCAGCGAACCACCATTGTTGCACAAAGTTCATGGAGTTGGCAATGGGATGCAGGTCTGCGCGCATCTCTGGCATTGACTTGGTGGTTTGCTCAGGGCTCTCCATGAGCGTCACCTCTCAATGCAGGAAGCCAAGTGCACACACACTAGAGACATGGCAGCACTCATGACCTGGATGGACTCCTCCATCATCCGTGCCAGGGTGCGTATAGCCTTTGGAAGCTCCACCAAATGTTTCCTCATTTCTCCAGTAGCTACAGCATCTGCCACCTTGCTGATGACTCCAGAGGCATGCATTCAGCCTGAGGCTTGGAATCATCAGGCCCTCCCACAGTCCTCCGAGTGTTGCTGACCTTAGCTGTCACAGCCTCCCATCTGCTTGAGCGCGTCTGCAGTGTCCTCATCAGATTGTGATCCCAGATCTACTCACGAGCGGATCTGCGTTGGTGGAGGGTGTGGGGGAATGATGTGACGGGGCATCCTCTGAGGCTCCTTCCGTCTCCTCAGAAGTGGATGGCTGTTCCTCGGTCTCTGGAGTTGCCTGCTGTTGTCTTTGAGAGAGAGGTTTAGTTTAAAGAGTAGTGTGCATTCCACACATCCTTCACAGCACTCCGACTGTGGAGCTCCATATGACCTGTGGTGGACACATGAGGAATATGCCTTGTGTTCACCAGAAGCTTTCTTGTGCCCATCCACTCACTCTCTCGTGTCTCCACACCTGTCTCACCATCTGCGATGGAGTGGCCCCCATGCTGGCCTCCACGTTTGAGAGCCACCTCCTCCACGGAGGTCAGGATTGTAAGGTAAGGGACGCCATCACCGGTCTGCCCTTTCCTTGGCATTGTGGGCAGTTTTCTCTTGCAAACACATTGATGACCCTTCTTAGTCACCTGACAAATACACACACAATGCCTCTGCTGGTGGCTGTCTGACTGTCCACGATGGTGACCCAGCAATGCCTCCTGCATGAGGTGCCTCAGAAGCGGCAGTTTGGGGATCAACTCTGATGGGCTGGGGCCATTCACCGAGAGGCTGCCATGCCTAGGACAAACAAGCCTGGGCCCATTGTCACTGAATGGCTTGGCATTCTTTTTCTAGCAAGCTCACCCTCTCGCATAGCCACGTGTAAGCCTCTAACTAAATCAATGTGTGATACAATCACTGTGGTGGATCTCATGAAGTCATTAATCAGCTGGCAGTGCTGCAGCCAGATTCTAGGGATGACCCCATGGCTACTGGCCTTGTCTGTGATCTCTGTTCTGGCTTGTTTGGTCTGGTGAGCAGTTTTCCTGCTCCCACCTCGGGGGAAGGGCACCTCCCACGCTGGGGGAAGAGGACCTCCCACCCCTGGGGAAGTGGCCCTCCCGCCCCAGGGGAAGAGGACCTCCCACCCTGTGGGTAGAGGACCTTCTGCCCCAGCGGAAGAGGACCTCCCACATCAGGGCAAGAGGACCTCCCGCCCCGGGGTAAGAGGACCTCCCACTCTGGGGGAAGAGGACCTCCCCCACCGGGAGAAGAGGACCTCCCACCCCGGGGTAAGAGGACATCCCACCCTGGGGGAAGAGGACCTCCCCCATTGGGGAAAGAGGACCTCCCCCACCGGGAGGAGGACCTCCCACCCCGGGGTAAGAGGACCTCCCACCCTGGGCGGAGGACCTCCCACACCGGGGGAAGAGGACCTCCCGCACCGGGGGAGGTGGAGCTCCCACCCAGGGGTAAGTGGACCTCCTGCCCAGGGGGAAATGTACCTCCTGCCCAGGGGGAAGAGGACCTCCCGCCCAGGGGGAAGGGGACCTCCTGCCGAGGGCGAAGAGGACCTCCCGCACCGAGGAAAGAGGAGCTCCCACCTAGGGGGAAGTGGACCTCCCACCCAGGGGGAAGAGGACCTCCCGCCCCAGGTGAAGAGGACCTCTCCTGCCTAGCAGAAGAGGTCCTCTTGCCTTGCCCGAGCAGCCTGGAGGAGAACCTGCAGACAGGCATCGCTGGGGCCACCTGGGATCTTCCCTCTGCCATTTTTTGACAGGCCTCCTTTCACAGGTGTTCCAATAAGGCTTCTTTTTGGTTGCATCAATTTCACTGAGTGTTTTCAGCCCTCTAAATATGGCACCAGTACTTCCAGGGCATGACCTCACACTGCCACCACCACCTTACTAAATGCCTCCTGCGCTCCCGACTATTAATTGGCTGGCTGCCACAGAATACCATTCCCCAGCCTGCACACACCACCCCCATCCGCACCCCCCCCCCAACCAACGCCCAAGCGACAGCAGCTCCCGCTTCCAGTCCCAATGGCAGGGCCTCAAGCCTTACCACAATATTCAGCCCAATGTTCTCATAAGTTTGTATTAAATTCAAGTGTAGGCCATGTCTTCTAGTTTTACTGTTTTGACAAGGTCGCGTAACTTGTCATGGTCCACATTATCTAGTCCCTTTAGAATTCTAAAAAACAACAATCAGATCACCTCTCAAATTTCTCTTTCACAATGAGAAGGTGCCAAATTTACATCTTCTTTGGGCCTCCTTATCTCGAGAGACAATGGATACGCACCTGGAGGTGGTCAGTGGTTTGTGAAGCAGCGCCTGGAGTGGCTATAAAGGCCAATTCTAGAGTGACAGGCTTTTCCACAGGTGCTGCAGAGAAATTTGTTTGTCGGGGCTGTTACACAGTTGGCTCTCCCCTTGCGCCTCTGTCTTTTTTCCTGCCAACTACTAAGTCTCTTCGACTCGCCACATTTTAGCCCCGCCTTTATGGCTGCCCGCCAGCTCTGGCGAACGCTGGCAACTGACTCCCACGACTTGTGATCAATGTCACAGGATTTCATGTCGCATTTGCAGACGTCTTTATAGCGGAGACTTGGACGGCCGGTGGTTCTGATACCAGTGGCGAGCTCGCTGTACAATGTGTTTTTGGGGATCCTGCCATCTTCCATGCGGCTCACATGGCCAAGCCATCTCAAGCGCCGCTGACTCAGTAGTGTGTACAAGCTGGGGATGTTGGCCGCCTCGAGGACTTCTGTGTTGGAGATACGGTCCTGCCACCTGATGCCAAGTATTCTCCGGAGGCAACGAAGATGGAATGAATTGAGACGTCGCTCCTAATTTAATCCCTCCATCCTCTCAATCATTCTGGTTGCTCTCCTGTCACTATCTGCAATATCCTTTTTGTTCAGTGGCTGTCAGCGTTCTAAGTGCGGTCACACCATTGGTTTATAATTTTGCAGGATTACCTCACTTTTTTGGCTCAATGCTGACCTTTTAATTTATTCCAATAGATCTCAGCATCTGATTTATTTTACTCACTGCCACCGAGCATTGTTATGACAGCTTTGATTTAATGTTAGTCAGGACCCCAGATCGCTTTCATTTTCAATGCAAATTATTATCTCCCACATCATTTAAGTAATATTTCCTTGCTGGATTTTTGTCCATATGTGAAGCATGTTGCACTTCGCTTCGTTGACTGTCCTATTCTGAAGTATATTTAACCTTCCCCACCTCCCCCGCACCACCCGCCCCCATCACCCTACCTTCTTTAGTTCTGTATCATCTACAAATGTAAACTCAGTTCTGTGACTCCTAGCTCCAGATAATTTGTGAAGATTTTAGATAAAAGAGGTCCCAAAAAGAGACCCCTGTGCAATCCCACTGGTAACATTCTACCAACATTCTCTGGGCTCCATTGGTCAACTTATTTATCTATTGTAAAATATTTTCACTGATGCTCACTTTCTTTTCAGTGCCAGCCTTTCCAGAGAAACTACATCAAAGGTCTTACTGAAATCCAAGTACATCATATTCATTACATTACCCTTATCAAGCTCCCTAGTCACACCATCAAAGAAAACCAATACATTAGAATGGCAAGACATCATGAATACATATTGGCTATATTTAATCATTTTTGCTTTATCCAGACACCTCACGCTCTTATCTTTAACAAGCGTTTCCATAGCTTTACTTACAATGGATGACAAGATCACTGGTCTGTGGTTTGCTGGGTCACCTTTTACTACAAATAGGAGCGATATCTGCCTTTCTCCAGTCCCCAGGCACCTCTCCAATATTTCCAGAAGAGTAATTGCAGATTTCCTGCAATTTCCTCCCTTAAACATGAGTCCTTTAGTTAGCCAAGTATGAATGGGAGGGGAGAGGGGAGAGGTCGAGTGACCATATTAATCAACAAAGACCTTTAACCTAGAAATTCCATGGTTATTTGCCCTGCTGAGCTGGAACTTGCTGCCACTGCTCCAGCCCAGCATCACCATATTTTATTGTCCATTCTCGATATGGACCTCACTGGTGTTACGATCAGGGGTTCCCTCTCAGCCTTTGCCTGGTTTAACCGTAACAGGGTTTAATTTTTAAAACATTGTGTTTTTAGCTCCCCCTCAGTGAATCCTTGTTCACTGCTTTTCAATTGTAAGGCAAAGAAATCAATCAGACAGGTTTTCTGAGATTTAAACACGAAAGGTGGAAGTTTATTCATCTTAAACTCTAATTTGGTTTACAACTATGAATACGTGACACAACCATGCTAGCATGTATACGCGATAAACACACGCTGATAGAGACAGAAAAAGTAGAAAGAATAAAGGGGAAACGGTTGAAGCAATAGATGGGTTGCTATTTATGGTCCTTTGAGTTCAATGTAGAATCTTTGGTTGCTGGTAAGTCTTGCCGTTTCATTGGGGTCCAGTGCAAGCTTTAAAGCCTGTTTCAATGT
This sequence comes from Heterodontus francisci, assembly GCF_036365525.1. Lineage (NCBI taxonomy): Eukaryota > Metazoa > Chordata > Chondrichthyes > Heterodontiformes > Heterodontidae > Heterodontus > Heterodontus francisci. Next base: position 46,093,072 of record NC_090402.1, on the reverse strand, counting down.
GGGAGTCTTTTCCCTCTTGAAGTTTAAGTGACTTCAGTGGATCTGGAAATTAGTGAAAGAGAGAGAGCCAGACAGGAGAGAGGCTCTTGTTCCAAGTTCAATTACAATCTACAGTCTGACCCAAGTTGTCCTGTGAGCAATTCAAAACCAGACCTGGGCCAGCAGGTTAGTCATGTGACTCACTGTTTTAAACAGACTCCTGCATTTGTGAATTCTCCACCTTGGCAGACATCCTGGAATGCTGGCTCTCTTACACATTCAATGTCTGGTGATCAAAATCCATTCAGATTAATTGGATCAGGGAGCAATTCTTTTGTCTCTCCAAGCACTGTCTCTTAGTATACAAATGTTTCTCCAGCCACTGCTGATCTCTTTAATCAAGTCATCTCTTCATTCCAGCAACAGTTTAAAATTAATGTTCATATGATGAAATTAATATGCTTCATTTAATTGCACAATCTGAGTAGTGCACTGGGGATGGTTTGGAAGTTAAAAGTGCCATCTTTAAAAAGCCAAGAATGCCTGGAGGTAACTTCCATGAGGCCGCTCTTCCTAGGAGGGCAGCTTATGCCAAGGCCTCCGGTTTTGCCACTCAAAGTGCCATGCAAGGGGCCTGTAGGAGGTGACACCAGGCTGCTCACGTACAAGCTCTGGAAATGCAGTCGCTTCCTCGCAGCACTGCCTCAGCCCCATGTGTCATTTGTAACACAAGAGCAGCCAACCACCTCCAATGATACTTTTAGGGGACCGAGGGGAACTATGATGCGAGGAAAGAATGGGTTGGCTTATGGTCACTTCTGATTTCCTTGTATTAACGGATAATGTGCACTTATTTTGTGCTCCGTTGTTCGTGAAGATGTTCTGATCAACAACTATCCCTCAACCAACACCACTAAACCAGATAATCTGGTCATTTATCTCATTGTTTGCTGTGCACAAATTACAACAGTGACTACACTTCAAAAGAATTTCATTGGCTGATGAAAAATTGCTGTTGATTTTGTTAGAACAGAGTAGTTGTGAGATGATTTGATAAAAGTGTCTAAAATTATGAAGGGATGGGATAGATAGAAAGAAGCTGTTATCAGTGATTCAGAGGTCTAGAATGAGGGAACATAGAAGTGAGATTACATCTCAGGGATTTAGGACAGAGAGCAGGGAAACTGTGTTAGAATGTGAGGCTGTGGAATGCATTATGGGAGCTACTGATTGAAGCAGAAACCCTAATGTATATCAACATTTAAAAATAAATTAGACAAGTGGTTGAAGGACAGAAGGATGAAGGGAGATGAGAACAGGCAGGCACATGAGATTAGGGTTACTGCTTACTTGGAGGATGGACACGGACTGACTGGTCTGTTTTGTGATGTAATTTTCATCCACCTGCCCAATCCATGATTTCATCTGGTAATAGTCTTCTTCACCTTCCTCCTGATCTATTGCCAGCAACCCTTCAGGCAGTAGTTTGGCATCCTTCCATCTATGAAAGATGATGGACACACAGCAAACAATACATTTAAGTAGGTGTCTTCTCTTGATGCACCTTTGTTGATGACTGTGAAGGCCAATCCTTGAGAGGCAGGTTCTGCCACAAGTGTGGCACATGAAGCTGCCAAGTGACACTGTGAGTTGTTGTTTTTGATGTTGGCACCTGTTGCCAAGCTGCTGTCGCAACTGGTCATTGTGGTAGTGCACACCAGTCCACAGGATGTGTCGCCATTTCCCTCTTTCACCAGCTACTGTCTCCCAGGTGTGATAGTCGACATTTAGGGCCTTCATGTCACGCTCGCAAGCATCCTTGAAGCAGAGCTTTGGACGCCCCACTGCTCATCCAGTCCCAGTTACCTCACCATACAGAAGGTCCTTTGGCATGCGACGTGTCCAATCCACCGAAGCCGCCTCTGTTTGATTAGTGCCAACACACTTGGGAGATCTGCCTTTGAGAGGTCTGCCGCATTTGTAATTCTGTCCTGCTAGGATATACACATAATGAGCTGCAGACAGAAAAAATGGAAATTATTGAGCTTCTTTTCCTGGTAGCTGTAAGTCACCCATGTTTCACAGCCATACAGCAAGGTGCTGAGAACACAGGCCTTATAAACCATCAGCTTGGTCCTAAGGGACATTCAGACAGTATCAACTCCACAATGAGAGTGACACCAAAATAACTTGCCCACAGTCTGTCACCCTTTGTCATTCTAATCAGCCTCATGGATTCTCCTTGTTCCTGTGTTGTCTTCATTAGTCATTGCAAGTGTCTTTTAAAATATTCATTCCACATTACTTTTTAATGCAAATCTGGATATTAAATGTTCAACAATTCCTGTCAGTGATGTTTTTGTGATCAATTAATGTAAACAGCTTGCTTTCAGTACAATTTCTTTAAGTATATTTCTTTACATATGTGTTTTTAACACAAAAAAAAAGATCCTATGTGCCATGCATGACCTGCTCCCTAATCTGTGCCATCACTTCCCTGGAGTGGCACATCCCAACTTGTCTTCAGGTTTTCCCTCGCTGCCTGATCCCAATTTTGCACATCATTTGAATGGTGTGAATCAGGAGCTTCGCAAATTGGAACAGGCTAGTGAACCTGGTACTCTGGTGTCAGCCATGGCTCAGTGGGTAGCCATGCCCTGGAGAGATATCACCAGCGGTGCCTCCACAAGATCCTACAAATTCAGTGGCAGGACAGGTGCTCCAATATCAGTGTCCTCTCTCAGGCCAACATCCCCAGTATCGAGACACATGGCTAGTCAGTTCCGTTGGGTGGGCCACATCGTCCACATGCCTGACACAAGACTCCCAAAACAAGCTTTCTAATCTGAGCTCCGTCAGTGCAAGAGGCTACCAGGAAGGCAGACGAAACGCTGCAAGGATGTCCTTAAAGCCTCCCTGAAAAAATGTGATATCTCCACTGATTTGTGGGAATCTCTTGCCCGAGACTGCCCAAAATGGAGAAGAAGCATCTGCGAAGGTGCCAGCCAGTTCGAACAATGTCGACATGCCCAGGCAGCGACCAAGTGCACACAGCAGAAGGAGTGTTCAGAAATTTGAGCATCCCATCCACTCGCCTCACCAAACACCACCTGTCTCACCTGTGGCAGAGTGTGTGGATCCAGAACTGGACTATTCAGTCACCTCAGGACCCGCAACCCTGGAGTGGAAGAAAGTCATCCTCATTCCCGAGGGACTGCCTAAGAAGACTGGGTAGCACTCTTGCCTCTGAGTCAGGAAGCTGTGGGTTCAGAATCCCACTTCAGAAATGTGAGCACCTAATCTCGGCAGGCACATGTCAGAGGTGCCAATTTTCAAATGAGATGTTAAACCAAGGCATTGTTTGTCTTATCAGGTGGCTGTAAAAGATCCTATAGCATTATTAATAGAAGAGCAGTAGAGCTTTCCTTGTTGGCCTGACCAATATTTATAGTCAACATCACTAAAAACAGAAAATATTGGGAATACTCAGCACCTCTGGCAGCATCGGTGGAGAGAGAAACAGAATTAACGAGCTCTGATGAAAAGTCACCGACCTGCAACGGTAACTTTATTTCTCTCTCTGCAGACCTGCTGAGCAGTTCTAGCACTTTCTGCTTTTATTTCAGATTTCCAGCATCTGCTGTATTTTGCTTTTGTGTCACTAAAGAGATTATCTGACCAGTTTTCTCATTGCTCTTTGTGGGATCTTCCTGAGTATAAATTGGCTGCCACACCTCCTACATTCCAACAGTTCAAAAAGTACTTAGTTGACTGTAAAGTGCTTTGGGAAGTTCTGAGGTCATGAATGCTGCTGTATAAATGCAAGTCTTTCTTCCTGTTTTTTCCTTCAGTGCTTAACCCCAAATCCTGAAACTTCCTCCCCAACAGCACGGTGGGTGGACCTACACCAGATGGGCTGCAGCGCTTCAAGAAGGTGGCTCACCACCACCTTCTCAAGGACAGTTAGGGATGGGCAATGATTACTAGCCTTGCAGCCATGTCTGCATCTCATCAGCAAATAAATGTAAAAAACCCTATGACTCTTCCCTCAAGTAGTTGAGGTTGAGATCTATCTAAAGGAATGAGCCTTGCTGGAGTTTACCTGTTCTTATATATGATTCCCTTTTAAATTATATCCCAAATCAAAAGAAGAAGGGAGAAATTTGATTGGCATGCAGTGAGCAAACCTATCCACTGTAAGGCAGAAGGTTATTAAAACATAACTCTTTGCCCAGATAGTGGTTAGAATGTAAAACTCGCTATCACACAGAGTAGTTGAGATGAATAGCATGTGTGCATTCAAAGGGAAGCTAGTTAAAGACCTGAGGGAGAAATAAATAGAAGGATATGCAGATAGGATGAGGTGAAGGAGGACAGGTAGAAGCTCGTGTGGAGCATAAACACCAGCCTGTTGGACCAAATGCCTTGTTTCTGTGCTGTAAATTCTAGGTAATTCTATGTAGCATTTTCTTCACACTAACTAGATAAAGCAGTGGTCTATATTAAAAGATCTCCTCCATAATTCTAATCTCCTTAAAGATGTTTATTTGAATGATTGCATGCTTTATTGGGTTGTTTAACAGACTGCAGACAGTACATTATACTATGAGAAAATTAGTAAACGCTCAGTGCTTGTGCAGTGAATATGACTGATTACCCTGCAGTGACTGCCCAAAAAGTATTAATGCCCAGTGGAAGAAGAATTCTATGTGTATGACTATTCCTTTAATAGTTTTAATTATGGTATCCAGTATTCTAAAAGGCCCCATCGATGGTCTGGATTTAATCACAGTGCTGGAAACATATTGGCTGGAGCTCAGACAGTCTCCACTTCACCACCCAGTGAACCAAGCATCAAGCACAAAGTGATCTCATTGCAAACAGTCAAAGTGCAAGTATTTTTAGCTGTGCACCACTACAGATCATTACCTGGCCAGATAGTCTGCACATCAACATGCAAAATTCACTCCGTTTCTCTTTTCACAGATGCCGCCTGACCTGCTGAGCATTTCCAATATTTTCTGCAGCATCTTCAGAATTTTGCTATTGTGTTCTGCACCTCCTGTTCATTAAGCAGTACACGGCCATGTTTTGCTCAGTTTCCTTTTTAAAACTTTTCTTGGCTCCTGTCCGAAAGCTGCTGCGTCAAGTCTGCTGCCCACAACCTGTCTAGCACCAAGTCCCGTTCACCCATCACTTCTGTGCTCGCTGTCCTACATTTGCTCTCAGTCCAGTCAATTCTGAGCATTGTTTTCAAATCCCTCTATGGCCTCACCCCTCCCTATCTTTACAACCTCCTCCAGCCCTACAACACTGTAAGAACTCCTCCAATTCTGGTCTCTTGCACATACCCAATTTCCTTCGCTGTACCCTTGGCAGTCCTTCTTTCAGCGGCCTAGACTCCAAACACTGGAATTCCCTCCCTAAACCTCTCCACTTCTCTCTTCCTTTAAGGTACTCCTTAAAACCTACTTCTTTGACCAAGCTTTTGATCACCTGTCCTAATATCTCCTGTGACTCAGGGTCAAATATTTGTGTGATATTGCTCCCATGACGTGCCTTGGGACATTTTACTACATTAAAGTTATTATGGAAATACAAGTTGTTGTTGTCTAATTCCATGGGCACAGACTATTCCTGGTGGTCTCTCACCCTAAATGAAAGGAAAAACCTTGATTTATGTATTACACATTTTAGAAAGGTTTCAAAGTGTTTCACTTACAGGGCACTCTGTTGAAATGCAATGCCACTTTTTTGTGGTAAATGTAATATATTTTACTGCAGAGGACGAACCCACAAACAGCATTGAGATGAATCACCAGTGACTCTGTTTCTGGTGATCTCAGTTGAAGGAAGAATGTTGGCTGGGACAGTGCGAGAATTCCCGATTCTTCTTCAAACATCTTCAATGTTTACTGGAACAGGTCGGCGTGACTCCGGATTAATGCCTCATCTGAAGGACGCTACCTCAGCCACTGCAGCACTTGGTCAGTGCTGTACTACGTTAGCAGTCCAGAACATTATGAGGATGGGGACACTGTGGAGCATCCGCGAGGCTGAGATCATCGTGGATAGCACATGCAGGGAGGTGGTCACACCGCAGGTAAAGACTTCTCAGGCAGAAAGGGAATGGGTGACTACCAGGCAGAGTAGAAGAACTAGGCAGGTAGTGCTGGAGTCCCCTGGGTCCATCTCCCTATCTAACAGATTTTCCACTTTGGATACTGTTGGGGGAGATAGTTTCTCAGGGGAATGCAGCAAGAGCCAAGTCAGTGGCACCACGGGTGGCTGAGCTGCACAGGAGGGGAGGAAAAGGAGTGGGAGAGCTATAGTGATAGGGGATTCTATTGTAAGGGGTACAGATAGGCATTTCGGTGGCCGCAAGCGTGACTCCAGGATGGTAGGTTGCCTCCCTGGTGCTAGGGTCAAGGATGTCACGGAGTAGCTGCAGGACATTCTGAAGGGGGAGGGTGAACAGTCAGAGGTCGTGGTTCACATTGGTACCAACGACATAGGTAGAAAGAGGGATGAGGCCCTGCAACAAGAATTTGGGAGCTAGGTAGCAGATTAAAAAGCAGGACCTCAAAGGTTGTAATCTCTGGATTACTCCCTGTGCCACGTGCTAGTGAATATAGGAATGGGAGGATAGAGCAAATGAATACGTGGCTAAGGAGATGGTGCAGGAGGGAGGGCTTTAGTTTCCTGGATCACTGGGTCTGTTTCTGGCAAAGGTGGGACCTATACAAGTTGGACATCCTTGCTGGGAGGTTTGCTAGTGCTGTTGGGGGGTGTTTAAACTAATTTGGCAGGCAGATGGGATACAGAGTGGAAGTACAGTAGGGGTGATGTACAGTCAAATATAGAAGAGAAACTGAGTCAGTCTAGAAGGCAGAGCAAGTATAGACCTGTTAAGGCACAAGCAAATAATGCAAGGCTGGATTGCATGTATTTTAATGCAAGGAGTGCTACTAGTAAGGCAGATGAACTGAGGGCATTGATTAACCACATGGGAATATGACATTATTGCTATCACAGAGACATGGTTGAGGGAAGGGCAGGACTTGCAGCTCAATATTCCAGGGTATAGAATCTTCAGGCGTGATTTATTTATTTTTATTTATTTAGAGATACAGCACTGAAACAGGCCCTTCGGCCCACCAAGTCTGTGCCGACCAACAGCCACCCATTTATACTAACCCTGCAGTAATCCCATATTCCCTACCACCTACCTACACTAGGGACAATTTACCTATCACCTGCAAGTCTCTGGCTGTGGGAGGAAACCGGAGCACCTGGCGAAAACCCACGCAGTCACAGGGAGAACTTGCAAACTCCGCACAGGCAGTACCCAGAATCGAACCTGGGTCCCTGGAGCTGTGGTACTAACCACTGTGCCGCCACTGTAATAGGGGAGGGTGTAAAAGAGGAGGTGGTATTGCACTATTGATCAAGGAGTCAATTACTGCAGCAAGGAGGGATGATATCTTAGAAGCTTCCTCAAATGAGGCCATATGGATAGAATTTAAAAACAATAAGGGGGCAAACACTTGGCTGGGAGTGTACTACAGGCCTCCAAATGGTCAGGAAGAGATAGTGGAGCATGTTTGTAGGCAAATCTCAAAGAGGTGTAAAAATAATAGGGTAATAATAGTAGGGGATTTAAACTTCCCCAATACCCTAGGAATACGCTAAGACCCTAGGAAGTACAGAGAGTCAGAGGGACCTTGGTGAACTTGTCCATAGATCACTGAAGGCAGCAGCACAGGTAGATAAGGTGTAACCTTAGCTGTTAATAAACCTTTTAGAGATCTTTAAGGAATTGGAATCCACGTACCTCATTGTATTGCTTAAGATAACACAAAGAACATATGGCACCGTGCTTTGCTTTAATTCAGTGTCCTTGGCGAAGCTTCAAATATCATCACCTTGTACAGTAGATATATCTTCTCCTCACTGTGTGTGGATGGGAAATGCCCCTCATGGTATAACAGCTGCCGTAACTTACTGCCTAGGTTTATACATGAAGAATGGTACATTTTCAGAACTTAGAGTTATAGAGTCATAGAGTTATACAGCAGAGAAGCAGGCCCTTCGGATGCCTCTGCATCTCAGAGAATTTGGACAGATGATGGCTTGGCAGAATTGTTAAGCACTCATCTGCCAAACATGATCTCTGCTGGTGACGGTAAACCCATATCTATAGGTGTAGCTCTGAGGTGTAGCATGGTAACATGAAAATCTTGTTTCATTTCCTACACTTCAGGATAAGTGATTTAACTGTGTGAACTATTCACTTGGCAAGACAATTACATCTCGGGTAATGTGGTGAGGACTTCACGTGGTTTATGCCCCATTTGACACACCTATCCCTGAAAGGTTTTCCCATATGCTGTGGCCCATTGTCAAAACAAATTTCTTCAGGTGCACCAAATAGACTGAATGTGTCTGCGACGACTGCACTTGAAGTGTCTTTTACCTGTCTGAAAATTGGAAATTTGGGGAAATAATCAGTCACTAAGATAAAGTCATCTCCATTCACAGCAAATAGACCAGTGGCAATTTTGGACCGAGAGACTGACGGAATCTCGTGAGGGTGTAAAGGTTCTTTAACCCTGTTGTGGCTGATGGCTCTGGCATGCCTCGCACATCCTCACTAACTTTTTGATGTCACCGTTGATCCCTGGCCAATAGACAGTGTCTTGTGCTAGTCGTCTCATTCGCGCTATGGCCACATGGCTTTGGTGAAGCTGGACAAGATGTCCTGTCGGAGAGCTTTGGGCACAATGACTTGTTTTCCTTTGAAGGTGATGCCTTGCGAGATACCGAGTTCATCTCAATAAGGCCAAGGGCATCTGAGGGTTTCCGGTCAACTCTTTTATCGTATCAGGCCAACCTTCTGTGAAGACCCTCCACAATGCCTTCAGTTGTGGGTCATTGGCTGTTTCTGATTGTAGTTGGTTACCTTTGTGCTCACCAAAATGCAATAAATCGATTTTGAGCGCATCTTCCACCTCGATGTCCATGCTGTCTACTTGTAGATCCAGTGGAACGTCTTCATTCTTGTTTGGGTTTGGCAATCTGCTCAGCGTATCCAAGGTGACCATTTTAGTACCTGGTTTGTAGCAGACGTCGAAGTTGTACCCCTGTACTTTCACTAAAAGTCGCCGTAGTCGAGGTGGAGTGCTTCTCAATGGTTTGCACCAGATCATCTCCAGTCGTTTATGATCGGTTTCCAAAGTGAACTGCTTACTGAACAGGTAGGTGGGGAACCTTGTCATCCCAGACACCAAAGCAAGTGTTGCACGCTGTATGTTTGAGTAATTGGATTGTGCTGAGCATAAATATTTGGACCTGAATGCAATTGATTTACCATCCTGCAGGATGCACACTCCAATCCCTTTCTGTGAGGCATCGACTTCCAGGATTACCTTCTTCCTTGGATCAAAGTACTGCAGGGTACAGGTTTCTGCTGACAGTGCTTTTTTGAGAGACTGAGGGTCCTCCTGACACACATATGGTACATCTTTTTTTAAGAGCTCTCTCGATGATAATGCTTTGTCAGAAAAATTTGCAATGTATGGTGCCAAAAAGTTGAAAAATCCAAGACATATCTGTAGATCTCCTTTGTCTTGTGGAGTAAGCATATACCTTACATATTCGAATTTGTCTGGGTCATGACAGATTCTGCAACTGGAATAGACGGAGCCAAAGAAATTGATCTGACTTACATTCACCGGGCACTTGTTGCTGTTAAGAATTAGCCCTTTGTGATGTGCTACTGCCATCAGTGAATGAAGATTTCAATCATGCTCTTCTTTGGTTTTGCCCATTACTGCAATATCATCGACAATGCTTATACATCAGGCATGTTTTCTATAATTCCATCCATATGCTGCTGAAACAGATCTTGACTGACAGATAAGCCAAATGGTAGTCTCTGGAAGCAGAATCTTCCAAATGTGGAAGCAATATCTTCCAAATAGTGTTCTGAAGGTGGTGACTTCTGAGATTCCTTAGCTAGGTGTACCGACCAATATCCATGTTTAGCATTCAACTTGGAGAAGAATTTGGCTCCTGTGAACTTAGGATTCAATTCCTCTAGTGTTGGAATCTTGTGGGGGCATCTCTTTAGGGAGAGTTTTCGACGCCTCGGATCTAGGCATACCCTGATTGCTCCATCCTTCTTTAGTACGCACGTACTTGAGCTGCACCAGTCTGTGATGATGCACTCGATGGATGATGCCCATTGCGTTCCATGTCATCCAGCTGATGCTTAAGTTTTTCTTGTATATGCACGCTGCACTTTCTGGGAGGGTCAATTGATGGAATTGCATCCTCTCTGAGGTGTAGTATGGCATCATCTTTGAAATCTCCTATGGCATGGAACCTGTGCGGATACATTTGTTGTAGGGCATGTACTGACTCAATGCGAGTACCCTTGGTCTCTTCTGCTGTATTTGGGTATCTTGGTGACCTCGTGGATAGTCACAAAGTTGAGGTCCTGCCAATGCTGGTCTGCTCGCGCCTACCAGGTTAAATATTTGTGGTTTCCATGCTGACTTGCCATAGCTGCATTGCATTGCTAGTGAGCCACTGTCAAGGCTGGGTGACCTATTGTATGCTGCTAACTTTGCAATTGTCGATTGTATCATTAATTTCCAATGACCCCGGTACATATCCTTCAGGATTTGGACTTGTAGGATATTTACATGAACTCTGGTGTCAATCTTATTCCTGAGTGTGTGTTTGCCAACTTTCTTTGGGCACATGATGTTAATAGCTGCAAAAGCTTCCAGTTGTTTGACTTCATCAACACAATGTGTCAGGTTCACAATGTGAAATATTTGCTTGTCTTCTGGCTGAGAATCGCTCCACTCTGAGCTTTGTCTTGGCCTATTTCGCATGGTATCAGCTTGCATTTACGCAGGTTGCTAGCACTCTCCTTGCTGCTGTTGCCCTGTTACCGCACCTGTCTTCTGTTTGTCTGTGTCCTGTTGTAACTCCTGGCTGTGTTTTTGGAGCTAGATTTCTTGCATAGGCTGGCCCAGTGTCTTTTTGCACTGCACGCCTTGCACAGATCTTGAAATGCTGGACAACTTTGCAGTGAGTGGGACAAACCACACTTACCACACAGCTTGCTTGCTTTTTGGAACCTGGTTATCATGCTGATACTGTCGGCTGCATCTAGTGCTTGCACATGCTGTTGTCCAGATACAATAGCTTTGTATTTCCTGCCATCTTCTAGTAGCGCATCAATGCTGTGACCTTTCTTTTCCCCAAGAGGTCTTTTTGAAATGCTTCAATAGGTGTTGAAACAATCACCAGCTCCATTATTCACTCCAACAGCTCAGTTTCTGAGAAGTCACATTCGTTCATAGGATTGTAGGATCATAGAAAATAGGAGTAGCATTAGGCCATTCGGCCTGTCGAGCCTGCTCCGCCATTCAAATAGATCATGGCTGATCATCTACCGCTACGTCATTTTTCCCCACTAACCCCATATCCCTTGATGTTGTTAGTATTCAGAAATGTATCGATTTCTGTCATTAACATGCTCAATGATTGAGTTTCCACAGCCCTCTGGGGTAGTGAAATTCCTCTGATTCACCACTCTCTGAGTAAAGAATTTCCTCCTCATCTCAGTCTTAAATGGCCTTCCCCTTATTCTGAAACTGTTTTACTTTGTTCTAGACTCACCAGCCAGAGGAACATCCTATCCACATCTACCCAGTCTCGCCCTGTTAAAATTTGTAAGTTTCAATGCGATCACCTCTCATTCTTCGAAACTCTAGAGAATACAGGCCCAGTTTCTGCAATCTCTCCTCATAAGACAATCCCACCATCATTGCCCTTACTACAGCATCTACAGATGAATTGATCTATTGATTCCTGCGGCCATTGCCTCTGGGATATCAATTCCAGGCGATGAGTTCTAAAATTCACTCTTACCCAAAGCTGATCTTATTGCACTTTCCATATCAGTGCAAGATCTTTCTGGTCCTCTTCAGATGAGCCAGAGGTATCGATTCTGTATAACCCCTCATTTCCAACTGCTTTCAGTATTTTCACAGCCTGCTTCACTGGTTCTACAACCACTTGGTCTGTGAACCATAACTGCATTCATTGTTTAAAACGTTTGATCTCAGATAGGATACGAATGGCCTTCCAGTGCATGCTGGGAAATTTGATATCCATCTTTCTGCTGTTCTTTTGCTTTCTGCTCTGCATTTAACCTTGTTCAGCTCTGTGTGTGCCTGCAGCACTGTACAGATTCTAACTTTTCTATTTGTGGTTTGAAACTGTTTTAAAATTTGTTCTATGAACTCTGCACTGTTTAAGAAATTCTCTTTTATTTAGATTAGCTGCTTTGATGGAGAGTAACAGGTGCTTGACAGAGTTCTGTTTATTTTGCTTTCAGCACTTCAGCTTGTATGTTTACACAGTTGTTCAATAGCAGTACAAGGGATTTTCCCTTTGCTTTTTTTTGCTAGAGCTTGTTTATCTTCTTCACGCTTGAGTGGTTTAATGATTTTTCAGCTTGACTGCTTCAATGGATACTCTGCAGTGTTCGGGGTTTCCTGCACTTTCCTTTTCGGATGCCTCCTGTAGTAGTGCCGACCTTGATCAGCCTGAGAGAAGAATTTGTTTTTTCCTGTTTTATTTCTCTCTCCCACGGAGCTTTTAAAAGATCAATTTTTTTTTTAAACTGGGATTCCTCGACCATTGGCACAATGACTCACTGGATTGCAGAAATGTATTTGCAGCCAGTCGTTCAGTGCCCTGTCTCCCACAACTGGAGTTAAGTTTTTTCTTCTTTCTACTGTTTGAGCCAGTATTTCTGTCACTCTTTTCAGATACCTGTTTTAAAGTTTCTTCACTTGTTTGCTGTTTTGTCCATGGTCTTCAAGGTTAATGCTTGTCATTTCACTGCAGCTACCACCATGTTCTTTGTGTTGGCTTAAGCAATACAATGAGGTACGTGGATTCCAATTCCCTGAAGATCTCTAAAAGGTTTATTAACGGCTAAACTAGTATATACAATACAAAGCAAACTATATACAGAACATTTGTCTAGGATGTTACAGTTGCAGAGTGATGAAGGTTTCTAGTCACATGACTACATCCTGGTGCTTAGCTCATTAACATACAGAGTTCTTAAAGGAACATCACTGTTAAGGTGATCATACAACACACAGTAAAGGATTCTGCTACTGAATTACCTTTCCATAGCAGCAGTAGCATAAAGTCAGCCTTGGCTCTAATAACAGCATTCTTGCCTTTGCATATGAAGCTTGTGGGTTCAAGACCCACTCTAGGGACTTGAGCACATAATCTAGGCACATGCTTCAGTGTTGCATTGTCAAAGGTGCTGCCTTTTGGATGAGATGTTAATTTGAGGCCCAGTCTGCTCTCTAAAATATCCAATGGCACTATTTCAAAGCAGAGCAGGGTAGTTCTCCCTGACATCCTGAATGATACTTTTCCCTCGACCTCTGGAAATTATCTGGTCATTACCTCATTGCTGTTTAAGGAACTTCCTGTGTGCAAATTGACTGCTGCATTTCCTACATTCCAACAGTGACTGCAGTTCAAAAAAATGGACTTTATTGAATGTAAAGAATTTGAGATAGCCTGAGGCCTTGAAAGGCACTACATAAACGCAAGTCTTGGTTTATCAAGAAATCACTTAAGAATGAGATTACATGGTGGAAATTTTATCTTTCTCGGTCTTTCTTCTCCTCCTGTCCCAGAAATATTGGCACCTGTTGAGACTGCAGTTCCATAACTAACTGTTAAGACAGAGGCAGGAGTAATGCACTGTCAATTCAATCCCATTACTCCTCAAGTCACAGCATTAACCAAATTAATCACTTTATTAACCCCACAGAATAAAACGCACCAAACCGGGTAACTTTAAACAACAACAAATTAACTATTTATTAATAAACTAAATGTTAAACAATACTTAGATAAATCTATGTCTGAAATGACTTTATAACTTTTTATTCCTCCTAATTCTCATGCATACACACATACATTCAAAAACCAATGGTTAACCGGTTCTAAAATGATGTTTTCAAATTTAGAGCTGTTTCTTAGGAATAATAAAATAACCGGGTTGTAAGTCCTGGTTGGTTACTTTCCTGGATCAGTGAGGTGGCCCAGAGTCAAATAGTCAGATGCCACTTGAAGTCTCTAGGCAGGCTGATGAACAGTCTGTAATGGATAGGCATTCAGGGCACTTTGGCTGCAGTAGGCATCACACAGGTCTTTCAACAAGAAGTATAACAACAGATCTACTAAAATTTGGAATTATAGCATCATAGTGTTATACAGCACAGAAACAGCCCCTTCGGCCCATCCTGACTGTGCCGGCCATCAAGCACCTATCTATTCTAATCCCATTTTCCAGCACTTGGCCCGTAGCCTTGTATGCTATGGCGTTTCAAGTGCTCATCTAAATACTTCTTAAATGTTGTGAGGGTTCCTGCCTCTACCACCTCTAAAGGCAGTGCATTCCAGATTCCAACCACCCTCTGGGTGAAAAAATTCTTCCTCAAATCCCCTCTAAACTTCCTGCCCCTGACCTTAAATCTATGCCCCCTGGTTATTGACCCTTCCGTTAAGGGAAAACGTTTCTTCCTATCTAACCTATCAATGCCCCTCATAATTTTGTATACCTCAATTATGTCCCCACCTCAGCCTTCTCTGCTCTAAGGAAAACAACCCTAGCCTTTTCAGTCTCTCTTCATAGCTCAAATGTTCCAGCCCAGGCAACACCCTGGTGAATCTCCCCTGCACCCTCTCCAGGGCAATCGCATCCTTCCTATAGTGTGGTGCCCAGAACTGTACACAGTACTCCAGCTGTGGCCTAACTAGCATTTTATACAGCTCCATTATAACTTCCCTGCTCTTATATTCTATACCTCGGCATATAAAGGCAAGTATTCCATATGCCTTCCTAACCACCTTATCTACCTGTGATGCTGCCTTCAGTGATCTATGGACAAGTACATCAAGGTCCTTCTGACCCTCTGTACTTCCTAGCGTCCTACCATCCATTGTATATTCCCTTGCCTTGTTAGTCCTCCCAAAATGCATCACCACACACTTCTTAGGATTAAATTCCATTTTCCACTGCACCGCCCATCTTACCAGCCCATCTATATTATCCTGTAATCTAAGGCTTTCCTCCTCACTATTTACGATACAACCAATTTTTGCGTCATCTGTGAACTTACTGATCATATCTCCTATATTCATGTCTAAATCATTAATGTACACTACAAACAGCAAGGGTCCCAGCACCGATCCCTGTGGTACACCACTGGTCACAGGCTTCCACTCACAAAAGCAAACCATGACCATCACCCTCTGCCTCCTGTCACTAAGCCAATTTTGGATCCAATTTGCTGAATTGCCCTGGATCCCATGGGCTCTTACCTTCTTAACCAATCTCCCATGCGGGACCTTATCAAAAGCCTTACTGAAGTCCATGCAGACTACATCAACTGCTTTACCCTCACCTACACATTAGCAGTCTATCAGCAGAAACTGAGTTTCCAGAACTCCCAGAGACACAAAAGACAACAGAAAGTCACTTCTGAGGCAGAGACTTCTTAGAGATGGGAGTAAAAAGGAATTGGCTACCCCCAATAATGCAAAGATTCCTTTCCAGGGGTCTGTTCCTCCTTAGGTGAAACACAGCCTGTAGGACAATGTAGATTTTCTGCTGAGGGAGACAAATCCTTCCTTCAAGGAGACCATGATTTGCTGGTCTGCCAGATCAACCCGATTCTAGCCAGTCTTCACACACAGTTAAACTGATACAATACAGCATGTGACTGCATCTCTCTTGCTGTTGCTTAGGAACAGGCTTGTAGCTTGCACACACTGTTCCCAAGAATATAAAAAACTTATTTCAGTCTTAAAGGCATACAGACAGCCCTTAGCTTTTAAACAGAAAAAAAGACTTCCATGACACCTCCACCCTTGGCAAAATGACACACTATTCTCGAAATGCATTTCATTACAATACAAATCAGAAACTGAAAAGACACTCAAAAGTATTTTCAAATTCATGCCCCCATTCACTCCACTGGTAATCCATAGCAGTTTTCTTTGTACCATCGTTATTTATGTAACATAAGAAGGTTAAATTCATGACAAAGCTTCAGCGATAACATTGTTCTTCCCTGAAATATGTACAATCTTCAAATTATAAGGCTGCAACAACAAACTCCATCTGAATATTCTAGCATTTTGGCTTTTAAATTTTTCCACAAACGTTAATGGGTTATGGTCAGTCCATATCAGTGTTTTTTTGTGGTCTTGGCGGACATATACTTCGAAATGTTTAAGAGCCAGCATTAGTCCTAACGTCCCTTTTTCCACAATGGAATACTTTTTTTGGTGGCAATTTAGTTTTCTTGAAAAGTACCCTATTGGGTTTTTCTATGCCCAATTCGTCATCCTGCAATAAGATTGCACTAACCCCCAGATCGCTAGCATCATTCACTATCTTGAAGGGTTTAGCAAAATTTGGAGCAGCCAACACTGGTTCATTAGTTAAGATTGCCTTTAACTTTTCAAAAGCTGCCTGGCATTCATCTGACCATATTATTTTGATTATCTTTTTTTGTAGCAAATCGGTTGATGGAGCAGCTACAGCACTACAATTCCGCACAAACCTCCTGTAGAAACAGCACATTCCTAAAAATCACATGATTTCACATTTAGTTTTAGGAATATGGAACTCCACTGAAGCTTGTACTTTTGCTGTTCTTGGCAATAATTGTTCTTGCCCCACTATGTATCCGAGGTAAGTTAGTTTTGCTTTTCCAAATTTTCTTTTTGCCAGATTTACCACTAAGTCCACTGCTTGCAGTTTTTAAAATAGAGTTTCTAGCTGGTTTATGTGTTCATTCCAAGTGTTGCTGTATATTAGTACATCATCAAGATACTCTACACATTTGGGAACACTGGCTACCACCTGATCCATTAATCTTTGAAAAGTGGCTAGGGCATTTTTCAGTCTGAATGGCTTCATACGGCACTGATAAAGACTGTCTGGGGTGACAAAAGCTGATATTTCTTTAGTTCGAGGAGTCAAACGAACTTTCCAGTATCCTTTTAACAAGTTAATCTTCGTAAGGAACCTAGCACTGCCCATTCTATCAATACAGTTTTCTAAGCAAGGAATTGGGTAGGAATCTGCCTTCATCACGGCATTGACTTTTCTGTAGTCTTTGCAAAGTCGGGTTGACCCGTCAGGTTTAGGCACTAAGACTATTGGTGAACTCCAGCTGCTTTGTCTAGGTTCAATTAAGTTGTTTTCCAGCATATACTGGATTTTTGCTTTTACTTGGGCCTATTTGTCTGGACTTAAGCAGCAAGGATGTTGTTTTAAAGGAACAGATTCCCCTATATCCAAATCATGTCCGGCTAAGGTCGTACATCCTGGCTTATCCCTACAGACTCTTTTAAATGTTGTGAAAAGACTGGTTAGGTCTTCACGCTGCTTTGCATCTAAGTACAAAAGCATGTTGTCCAATTTTCCAAGCCATTCTGTATTCACTAACCAGAGAGTTGGAGATTCAATCTTAGAATTGTCTAGGCCTCCTTCTGCCTCATCATCACTATTCTTTTCCTTCTCAACAGTCCCAATTATCTGACCTACCTGTACTGGCTTATCCTCCTCCCTGCAGTAATATTGCTTTAACATATTTATATGACACAACTGATTCTTCTTCTGGTGATCAGGGGCGTCAATCAAGTAATCTACCTTACCCACTCTTTTGATCACTTTATATGGGCCACAGAACGGTGCTTTTAATGGTTCTCCCTGTAATGGTAACAACACTAATACTTCATCCCCTGGTTGAAAATTGTGAATCTTTGCATTCTTGTTGGACAATTTCTTCATATTGGCTTTGGAATGTTCCTGAGACACACCGCAAGCTTTCGTGAGTCTTTCCTGGAACACAGATACATAATCTAGTATCGAAGATTCATTCCTTTGTTCTAAGAATCTGTCTTTGATGAGTTTTAGAGGACCTCTTACTTCATGTCCGTAAATCAATTTGAAAGGACTAAAACCTGCAGACTCATTCGATGAATCTCCGGTGGCAAATAAAATAAAGTCTAGCCCTTTATCCCAGTCATGTGGATATTCATGACAGTATGCCCTAATTATTGTTTTGAGAGTTTGATGGCACCTCTCCAAAGCTCCCTGTGTCTGTGGGTGATATACTAAAGATTTCAACTGCCTGATACCAAATTGCCCATGACTTCTTGAAATATCTTAGACATGAAATTAGAACCTTGATCCAATTGACCTTCAAGTGGTAATCCATATCTCGTAAAGAATTGGGTTAACTTTTCTACTGCTATTTTAGCAGTAATTGTCCTCAAAGGAATGGCCTCTGGAAATCGAGTAGCCATATCCATGATAGTATGTACTGATGTCTCGCTTTTGTTTTGGCAAGGGTCCTACACAGTCTACTAATACCCTGCTAAATGATTCCTCCATCACTGGTATGGGAATTAGTGGTGCTAGTTTTATGGTAGGTTGCAATTTTCCTACCATTTACTCCACAGGTCAGAGCATATTATTAAAGTTTCTGACCTACCCAAAAATTAGCCAAATTAATCACCTTATTAACCCCCCCAGAATAAAATGCACCAAACCAAGTATCTTTAAACAACAACAAATTAACTATTTATTAATAAACTAAATCTTAAACAATACTGAGATAAATCTATATCTGAAATGACTTTATAACTTTTTATTCCTCCTAATCCTCGCACGCATACATTCAAAAACCAATGGTTAACCGGTTCTAAAATGACAACTTTAAATTTAGAGCTGTTTCTTAGGAATAATAAAACAACTGGTTGGTTACCTTCCCAGGTCAGTGAGGTGTCCCAGGTGTCCTAGTATGTAGAAATAGTCAGATGCCACTCGAAGTCTCCAGGCAAGTTGATGAACAGTCTGTCATGGATAAGTGTTCAAGGCACTTTGGCTGCAGTAGGCGTCACACAGATCTTTCAACAAGGAGTATCACAACAAATCTATTTAGATTTTGAATTGGTAGTCTATCAGTAGAAGCTTTACTGAGTTTCCAGAACTCCCAGAAACACAAAAGACAACAGAAAGTCATTCCTGAGGCAGAGACTTCATAGAGACTGGAGTAAAAAGAATTTGCTACTTCCAATAATGCAAAGATTCCTTTCCAGGGGTCTTTTCCTCTTTAGACAAAACACACTCTGCAAGCCAATGTAGATTTTCTGCTGAGAGAGAAAAATCCTTCCTTCGAGGTGAGCATGCTTCTCTGGTCTGCCAGATCAAACCGGTTCAGCCAGTCTTTACACACAGTTAAACTGATACAATACGGCATGTGACCGCATCTCTCTTGCTGTTGCTTAGGAACAGGCTTATTGCTCACACGCACTGTTCCCAGAGAATATAAAAACTTCTCTCAGTCTTAAAGGCACAGAGAGAAAAAACACTTCCATGACATAAGTTACTTGTTTCTTTGTGGGAGAGTTTGGACAGTGGCTGTTTCCATGGATGGGAATCAGAGTCAAATCATCCTGTCCTCACCAGGTATTCACAATCGTGCGGTTTCCACCAGGATTCACTGGATTTGTTTACATAAGAACATAAGAACTAAGAGCAGGAGAAGGCAATTCAGCCCCTCGAGCCTGCTCTGCCATTCAATACGATCACGGCTGATCTCATCTCGGCCTCAACTCCACTTTCCTGCCCATTCTCCATAACCCTTCAACCCATTTCTAATTAAAAATCTGTCTCTCTCCTCCTTAAATTTACCCAATGTCCCGGCATCCACCACACTCTGGGGTAGTGAATTCCACGGATTCACGACACTTTGAGAGAAGTAATTTCTCCTCATCTCTGTTTTAAATCTGTTACCCCTTATTCTAAAACTATGACCTCTCGTTCTAGATTGCCCCACAAGAGGAACCATCCTCTCTATGTCTTTGTCAATCCCCTTAATCATCGTATATACCTCAATTAGATCTCCTCTCATTCTTTTAAACTCCAGAGAGTAAAGGCCTAAACTGCTCAATCTCTTTTCATAAGACACACCACCTCATCTATGGAATCAATCTTACTGTCAAGCTTCACTAACACACAATCTTAAAAGCTTTAATAAACAGTCTGGAGGCAAGGTGTATGTGAGATTATGATATATTTCCTAACGATAGATAGTGTTTTTACTGGGTTTATGCAAGTGGCAGATTAAGAATTCAAACATAAAATCAGGATGAATGGCCTCTTGAAAGTCAAGGAAATAAACAAAAGGCAACCTCTGAGAAACAACAAAGTAACCATGGGAACACAGTGAGAATGGAAAAGTATTAATCCATATTAAACCGTAGAAAAACATTATTAATTTTATTAACTGCTACAGTGAATGTTAGAAATTTGTTCATTTGTTATTTTTTGTTCCTTTTCTCAAAGTGAGTATTTTGATTCAAAAGCAAGCTCCACTACAGATTGATAGAACATAGCTTCCTGCAGTGAGTCCCCAGTTGTTACAACACTGTGTGAGGAAGTTGCTGATTGGAGGAGAGGTAATCTGTCAAAGGAACAGGAGTAAGTCATTCAGCCCCTCGAGTCTGTCCCACCATTTAACTAGATCATGGCTGATCTGCATCTCAACTCCATTTACTCTCTCTGGTTCCACTCCCCTCAATGCCCATACCTCACAAAATCTATCAATCTCAGTTGAGAAATTTTCAACTGATCAGAGGAAGGAAGAGAGCTGAGAGGGTGAAATAACAAACACATGGACTTCTGTCGACATTTTATATAATGTCAGATAGACAGGGTAAATCTGAATCAAATGTCTTAAGGCAGATATGCCTCTGGGGTATCTGTGTGAGGATCCCTTTGTTCTGAACAATGTAAATGGCCGACGCTGCCTGCACTGTAAATCCATTCATCAATTCAGTTCAATTCATGTCAGTCAACTCAAAATACCATCCATTGTTTCTGTCCACGGGTTCTCCACATATCCACTTTAGTGAACATGTCTTAGTAATAGCTGAGAATGAGCTGGAAATATATGAGCATATGCAAGATGATACAAATCTCCAGGACCATTAACTCATTGTTTCCTACAGTCTTTAACTAGGTCCTTCACAATTTAAGTCCAAAGACACACTTATTGTCAAATGCTTTGTTCAGCCTGCTATTTGTCTAGCTAGTTTTGTATAAAGGCTGAATGATAGGCCCATGAGAGACCATCTCAAGTTTATACCATCAGGGATTGTGTATCCAATAATATATTGGGAACAGCTGCAGGAATTATTGACATTTGTTTTTAAGTAGTGAATCCAATTTGTATTAATTTAGGCTTGCATTTTCTACTGATTTTATCTTGCCAGTATTTCTGTTTCTGTACATAATTTTACCCGTAAATAAATTTGAAATAGTCTTAACCCTTACATAATAATCTAGTGGTGTAATATCTCCCTGCTGTCTGAGGCGACGTGAGAACATGATGGACACTCCACGTGTCTGTCAGTAAGCAATTTATCACAATGGAGGTTTAATTGTGGGTCACGGCTACAGTAACACAGACATTACAAAGTAAAACAATACAGATTTTTGTTTAAAAGAGATCCAGCTGCTTATGGGAACTGAAATCTAGTGATCAATGCAGGGTAAAGTGCTCAGCAAAAGCACAAACTGTACCAGTTTTGCCTAACAGTAAGAATGTACTGCCTGCTGTAAATACTACGGTTCAATTTTTAAAAACAGAATAGAAATTGTAAATTTAGAAGTAATCATCACCAGTGCCCACATCTAACATGATGAGAAGGGATCAGGCATGATCTCATTAAATGGCAGGACAGGCTTGAGGCATAGAATGACCTACTCCTGTTCCTATGTTCCTTTGTTCCAGTGAGCGGATTCAGTATTTTGGATTTTTTTTTTTTGGTGTTTAGAAATAATTTATTTTCTGCTTAAATTTCTAAAGTGTGCCGTTAGCCTGGGGTCTCATTGAATAGTTTATGGGTTAAAGTTCTAGGAGTCACATCACATCTCAAGGACAGTTTTTCCAATGGAGGCTCACATTCCCAGAGGCACTGAAACAAGTGGACAAAACCATAAGGATTCAACATCTTGGACAGTCCATCGGAGTTCCTTTAATATTTCAGACCTTGGTATATTTTTCAGAATCCTTGAACATTATTTCATGCTAGCTCATTGCCCCAGTTCCATTGCCAATCTCTACTTAATCACTGTCATGATCCATCCCTTAAGATGCCGTAAGGCTGTCATGTGATGAAGCAAAACCTTCCTCTGTTCTTGAAATCGACCTATATCTATGGTTGTCCTTGCCTTAGATTGAGGGCAGGGTGACATTTTCCGTCACAACCAAGACTCGGGCCTAAAGATCTCATTCATTCTGAGAGACAGCCATCCCCTTCACCCCCAGGGGCTATTAGCTTAGATCGACCTGCATGCGATGTTCTGTGACATGATCTTGTGAGGACTGCCAATCCGTCAGGGAAAGCACCCCATTATTAAAAGTGTCCCAATTTCAGAGAAATGGAATTTAGTTCAGAATTGCTGGAAGGCTCAGGCATCTCTGAAGGAAATTGTACTTAAAGGCCCAAGATTTATGAGCAGCTGATTCGTTTTTTCTAAATAGATCTATTTATTCTTGAATGATTTTTTTTGTGGTTATCAGGGTGAAGGATGTCAGTGCCGTAGAAATGGAACATTTTTTCACTTCTTGCATTCTATTTCAGCACCAAGCAATTATGAGTTTGATTCAAAATTAAACTCTCACAGCACTGTTCCAATAAGCAACTCTCAGGGCAGGTACAGCATGGGCTGGATGCAGAGTAAAGCTCCCTCTGCACTGTCCCATCAAACACTCCAGGGTTGGTACAGCATGGGGGTTGGATACAGAGTAAAGTTCCCTCTACACTGTCCCATCAAACACTTTCAGGGCAGGTACAGCACAGGTTGGATACAGAGTAAAGTTCCCTCTGTACTGTCCCATCAAACACTCCAGCGTCGGTACAGCATGGGGGTTGGATACAGAGTAAAGTTCCCTCTGTACTGTCCCATCAAACACTCTAGGGTCGGTACAGCATGGAGGTTGGATACAGAGTAAAGTTCCCTCTACACTGTCCCATCAAACACTCTCAGGGCAGGTACAGCACAGGTTGGATACAGAGTAAAGTTCCCTCTGTACTGTCCCATCAAACACTCCAGGGTCGGTACAGCATTGGGGTTGGATACAGAGTAAAGTTCCCTCTTCCATGTCCCATCAAACACTCTCAGGGCAGGTACAGCACAGGTTGGATATAAGCTCCCTCTTCACTATCCCTTTCAAACACTCCCAGGACAGGTACAGCACGGGGTTAGATACAGAGTAAAGCTCCCTATACACTATCCCATCAAACACTCGCAGGACAAATACAGCATGGGTTAGATAAAACAAAAGGTTGGATACAGAGTAAAGTTCCCTCTGTACTGTTCCATCAAACACTCCAGGGTTGTTACAGCATGGGGTTGGATACAGAGTAAAGTTCCGTCTACACTGTCCCATCAAAGACTCTCAGGTCAAGTACAGTATGGATTAGATACAGAATAATTTCTCTGCACTGTCCCATCAGCACTCGCAGGTCAGATACAGAACCGACCAGAAGCAGGGGTAGAAATTGGACTGCATTATGCCCATTTTCCAATTTTGTCAAGCTAATGTCTGAAATATGCCCAATCTCATATTAAATCAGGCAATTTTTTTAGCTGTTCCTATATGAGCCTGTTCTGGTCAAGTGGTCAGATTTACCTGGAGTGGAATAAAAGCAAAATACTGCAGATGCTGGAAATCTGAAATAAAAACAGAAAGTGCTGGAAATACTCAGCAGGTCAGGCATCATTTGTGGAGAGAGAAGCAGAGTTAATGTTTCAGGTCAGTGACCTTTCATCAGAACTCATTCCCGTTCAGATGAAAGGTCACAGCCCTGAAATGTTAACTCTGCTTTCCTCTCCACAGATGCTGTCTGACCTGCTGAGTATTGCCTGCACTTTCTGTTTTTGTTTACCTGGAGTGGATACGGCTGAGCAAACTGCCACCAACAAAAGGTGATTTTTTTTTTGAAAGAGCTTAAATCTAGAACCAAGAGTAACAGGAGTGCTTCTCCCAGATCGACAGCACTGCTGAGACCAAAGGCAGGCAGAGGTCAGACCCTACCTGCTATTCTCTGTCCCACAGCCCCCACCTTCCCAATAGGAACATGCGGGATACTGGTATTGAGGCAGATGGATCATAATTGAGTGCCTTGACACATGTAATAGGTGCTGGAAGCTCACCCCAATTATACGGATGAGGCCCAAGGCCCAATTTCGTGGAACAGGGATTGTCCCCTAGTGATACAAAATAATTTAATAATTTAATTTAATTTAAACACTCCCTGTTCCAGCTACATCTTTATTAAATGCAGGATAAAACATTCTTTTCTCTGATTCAATGGGCTGGATGTTGTTCTCAGTCCGACATCAGGTTTCATGGCAGGGGAGGGGCCGGAGAATTGGAGTGGCAGTGGCCGCCACGGAGCCCGATGCCAGGATTGCCGGGCCCGGACTTCCCGGCGGTGGCAAGACTCCATGGCGGCACCTCCACCACTCTGCCACGGGTCCCTACTTTATGTATTTAAAATACCTCTCTGCATAAATTTAAATGTAATTCGCCACAATCTTATCTTCAGTTCCCAATCTGAACATGTCGTGCAGCACTCACGCGCCTTCACTTTCCCGTCTAAGAGAAGCTGGCGCCACCGAGGTAGGGAAGGGGTCAACTCTGCATTATTTTGAACTGTTTGCAAGGCCGGCAGCCTTTTAAAAATGGTGCCAGCACCTGCTCAGACACCAGGTGACGCCGTGAACGGCAGCGCAGCTGCGCAGCTCCCGTGCAGGGCGGCGGCCATTTTCTGCACCTGCCACCTCTCCCACGAAGGGACAACAAGACCCAGCCCAACGTGTGCCAATTTTTCAGTTTCAAAATAGTATCCCTCCTCTAACAAAACGAGCTGTATTCTCTCTGCAACCTGTGCTATACCTGACCCAGAAGTGTTTAACTGAACAGTGTAGAGGGAGATTTACTCTGTATCTTACTCGTGCTGTATCTCACCTAGGAGTATTTAGTGGAACAGGGTAGACAGAGCTTTGTTCTGTATCTAACCCATGCTGTATTTGACTCAGTGTATTTAATGGAACTTTGCAGAGGGAGCTTTACACTGTATCTAACCTTTGTAGTATCTTACAAGTGAGTGTTTGATGGGACAGAGTAGGGGGTGTTTAATGCTGGCAATGGATGTAAAAGTTTTCAATTTCCTCATTATAGCTTGGTAATCACTAAAGAAGATGATCCAGCTCTGTTTCCTTCCACTTCTCAGACTAGTGTGAGGATAAAGGCATCGTATAGTGAGATATTGAGTTGTACAGACCAGATCTCATCCAGCATTTGCTGAATCAAATGAGTGCAAACTAGGAAACAACTAAATCCATTAAGGGGCTAGGTTCTGTTTGGATTTCCATTTAATCATCACTATCCAGTGACCCCTCCCCATCATGCTGCCCACCGCAACCATGCATACATGACAGTTGGGTGAGGACTGGATTTGGCTTGTCTATGATGCCCCCCACATGTTTGAACATCCTGTCAATTTTCATTGCCTCGGCCCACGCGCGCAGCAGGTCACTCGAGT
Organism: Heterodontus francisci; assembly: GCF_036365525.1. Taxonomy (NCBI): domain Eukaryota; kingdom Metazoa; phylum Chordata; class Chondrichthyes; order Heterodontiformes; family Heterodontidae; genus Heterodontus; species Heterodontus francisci. Next base: position 46,067,332 of record NC_090402.1, on the reverse strand, counting down.
GAGGTACTAAAGGGTTGTCAGAGTGCGTGGAACCGTACCCCCAAAAACCCAATGGCTGCAAAAGAGGGGGAGAGAAGTCAAGGAAGCAACAGAAACAAGCTGAAGCAGCAGCTTGCTCTGAAGTACTGGGAAACTGGAGACAGAACTGCTCTTGCACCTGCATTTACCTCCATCTATATCTCATCCATCACCCTGACTGCTTATCACATGCAAAGATTTCTCAGCTCCTGTTTACAGGGTAATGAACTGTGACTGAACTGGCCATTGTTTCCTGCTGTAAGGTAGTGAGCACAATGAGAATTTCCATCAATTGTGATTAAAGTGAAATGTGTGATGGAATTCACACCTGCCAAATGGAAACATATTAATTTTGTCATATGGGACACTAATTGAAATTTTTTTCTGGACATTGCAAAGAACTTGTTTTAAAAAAAAACAGAACTGAACAGCTGAAAACATGGTTGCACATTTGCATTCTGAAAAGACCAGGACTAGCCGAGAGACAGTTGAACAGAGAGACAATGCAAGTGTTCACTGATTTAGTTAGCAAGATGGGTTTTGTCGATAGTGATAATCAAAAGATGCCAGCAGCTTTTGACTGTGTAGGAGACAAAACTCCACCCTCCACCAAGTATGCCTGGGAGCCTCTAAAATCCAACAACCCTCCCAGAAGTTGCTATTTCAAAGAGATGGTCACATGACCTACCTGCTGGTAAGATTGGGACTTTTATTTGAATTGTGCCACACAGAAAGGAAAAGGCCGCAATTGGACTGGCAGAAGAAAAGTCCCCCTCTCTCTCTCTCTGTCTCTCTCCAGCAAAGTCCCAGGGGACCCACAAAAGCAGCTTAGACTTCAAGGCTATAGACAACGCCCCTCTTCCGCCTTCTGGTACCAGAGAAACAAGTCTAGAATTGTGCACCGGGCCCCAGCGAGAACACCAAGACCTTAACCAATCAACGACATTACATCAAGGACACAAAAGACAATACCTGCATGCCATTTATTGCTAATTCTACTTCAACACCCCTTCCGCCTGCCCCTGGCTAATTCTTTCTTCCCCTCTGTATCTATTTGTGTGTATGTACCTCTTGTATGAATGTGAGCAGGGTCACGCCATATATTTTAGTAATTTTAACCAGGTTAGAGTGCTAAGGCTAATAAACTTACATCTTTCTTGTTTAAAGCTAAGAAAACCTGTCTGATTGGTTCATTTGCAATTGCAATTAAAGTGCAGTAAGCAATGGCTCACTGAGGGGGTAAGCTAAAATCACCGTGTTTTAAAAGATAAACCCTGTTACGGCCAAACCAGGGAAGGGGCAAAAGGGGAGCCTGAGACCCCTTCATCACCCAGTCGTAACTGAAATTTGGGGGCTGTCATCCAAGACAAATGAGAAATTGGAAGTGGGAAATCAAATTGATCTCAATCAAAAAGAGAAAAGATTTTAATACAGGTTTTCTTGTGGTTGTGTGTGCTAGAATAGTAACATGTCCACGACCGAAGCCAGTACCTCCCCAAGCCAGGGTGAAGTAACTTGGGATAAGTTAAAGGCACTGTCTATGGAGGAGTTGAGGAATATAACTGAGCAGTGTGGGATCCGTGACAAAGCTAGGAAATCAGAACTCCTACAGCTAGTGGCGAACCATTTTTCCCTTGAATTTGAAGAATCAGAGGCAGGGTTAGAATTAGAGTCAGACAGGGTAATATTAGCAAGGATACAATTGGAACAGAGGAAACTTGAACTCGAAGGCAGGGAAAGAGAAAGAGAAAGAGAAAGGAAGAGAGAAGAGAGAGAGAAAGAAAGACAGGAGAGAGAGAGAGAAAGAACTTGCCAGAAGGAACAGGAGGAAAGGGAGCTGCGGCAGCTTGAATTAACTAGGGGATGACAGAGTAACCCCAGTGAAAGCCTGGCCAATATGGAGAATACAAGTAATGTGAGCTGTGTGCTGAGCTTTCAAAATTTTCCCAATTGATTCCAAAATTCAATGAGGGGGACATGGAGGCATTTTTTATATCTTTTGAGAAACTTGCAAGGCAGTTAAAATGGCCGGCAGAGAGCTGGACCTTCCTGCTGCAAAGTAAATTAACCGGAAAAGCCCATGATGTTTATTCCCTGTTGCCAGATGAAAGTTCATCAAATTATGAACTGACTAAAAATGCTATCCTTGGAGAACATGAGCTAGTGCTGGAAGCTTACCGCCAGAAGTTCCGAACCCTCCGGAATCAAGCTGATCGAGAGGAGTAAGCAGCTGGCTTTTGACCAGTGGTTGAGGGCTCTGAAAGTACAGCCCACGTATGACAACCTCAAAGAGGTAATTCTCCTCAAGGAATTTAAAAACTCTCTCCCACTCTCCATAAAGACCAATGTGGAGGAACAAAAAGTACAAAGAGCGAGGCAAGCTGCAGTTCTAGCTGATGAATTTGCTCTCATTTACAAGTCGGTTCCCCAGGGGGAAAACCTTTCCTAGTCCCCCCACAAATCCGAAAAGGACAAAGGGTGGGAAGGTCATCGGAGCCCAAGCAGTCCTGGGAGAGAAAGAAAAGCAGGACACACAGTAGGCCCTCCTCTAGCCAAAAAGGATAGTGCTGTAAGTAGGAATGAGACCTGGAGACCTGTGTGCTTCCATTGTAAAAAGGAGGTCATCTGACAGCTGACGACTGGAAACTACAGGGAAAGCATATAGGGTTAATAAGGGCACACCCACTCAGTGAAGGAGAAGGGACCCTAATGGAGAGCACAGCAGAGCAGGCTGTGGCTTTAACTGCAGGAGCAGTAAGACCCAGAAAACATACTGCTGTGGGTGCAGGAAAATTTAATAAGATCCCTGAAAGCTATCAGGATTTTGTATCTGAAGGGAGAGTAACCCCATACCCCTCGAGTGGGGCAAGCAAGCCCATAGTAATCCTCATGGATACAGGGGCCACTATATCCCTTTTACTGGCAAAAGGCCTGACCTTTCCCCCAGAGAGTGCAGTAAATACCAGAATGGCGATGAATGATATTGGAGGGCCGTGTATGCTTATACCTTTACATTGGGTGCACTTGGAGTGCGACCTAGCTTTGGGACCAATGACCGTAGGGCTTGTCCCCAGTTTGCCTGTGGACGGGGTTGACCTGCTCCTAGGTAGTGATCTGGTGTGAGCAAAGGTGGTAGCTTCCCCAGTAGTGAGAGATTGAAGGAGGTCAGAGAGACAGGGCAGTGGCAGGAGATGGTCCCTGCAGTTCCCCTGATTGTGTAGTAAATCGGGCCATGGCCAAACCAGCTCCCCCAGAGGAGACTGAATTGGCATTGCAGACAGATGACCATGAGGTCTGTCTGTCTGAAAGTTTCTTTGGAAAGTTAGAGGACCCAGGGAATGGATTAAATTGATCTTCCCAAACTGAGGCACAGCGAGCTGACTCAGTATTAAGAGAGCTAACACAGGCTGCCCAGTCTGTAAGTGAAGCAGAGGGAGACCCTAATTGCTACAATTTTAAGAATGAGATGCTGATGAGGAAATGGAGTTCTCCTCACAGACCTGAGGACAAAGAATAGACAGTGGTTCACTAGTTAGTGGTGCTGCAGAGGTACCAGAGAGAAATATTAAGACTGGCCCATGAGATTACAGTGGCTGTACATGTTAGTAAATGAAAAACCAAAGCCTGCATAAGACAACAGTTTGACTGGCCAAAACTCCACAAGGATGTAGTGGAATGCTGTAGGAGTTGCCACATGTGCCAGGTTGAGGGGAACCCCCAACCTGTAGTGAAATCTGCACCTCTAATTCCTGTATTGACTTTTGGAAAACCCTCCAGCAGAGGGTTGGTGAATTGTAAGGGACCCCTGCCGAGAATAAAAGGGGACAGACAGGCACAGGTCTGGCAGAGAGTTAGAGAGGAACAGGATAAAAGGTACAAAGAGGACAGGTTAAAGGAGGTTCGGGAGGATTCCCAAATGAAAACCCCTACTGTCCGGTCAGCCAACCCCGAAATGTTGGAAAATGTAGGCCCCACATCCTCCTATGTAAATACAGACACCAAAAGCCTACCAGGGCTGCTAACAGCATTTTCAGAAACTTGTAGGGACAAAGAAAGTCCTCATGAGGGCAGAGAAACAGTGAGGGTGATTCCTCACCTAGTTGAAGTGCTGCAGGGTAGTGCAGTGGAATCTGGACAAATACCTGCAAGCATGAATGCCCTTGAGGAAAAAGGGAAGATTAGCACAGAATTCTCCCCCACAGTCAGGAGAAAAGGGAAACAACAATACCCTGAAGTAAGCAGCACTTGGATTTCTCACCGGAGCACTGAACGTAAGGCCAGAGTGGATCCACCCACTGCAGACTCCCATGATCAGAGCTCCAACCCAGAGCTAATTTAATCCAACAATCTCCCTGCTGATCCCAATAGGAACAAAGGCACCCTAGACAATTATGGAAATGGGCAAATGTCAAATCTCCCCAAAAATCACATGTTTATTGGGATGCCCATTCCCAACTTATTGTAAGTTGACATTAAAGAAACTTTAAACCTCTTGGGCAACACCTAACCATCTCAGACCCACCTCAAGGGAAAAGGGGCAGTTTAAAGCAGCACTGCTGCAAAGAAAAGGCGGGCTGAAACAATTTCTAAGATTTCGGAATGAATGAGAGAAATGCATGTGTGACTTCCTGTATTTTCTCTTTCTTCTAACCTATAATGAAATGCTCCCCTAATATCGCATTTTATTTGGCGTGGGGTGGAAGTGTGACGGAAATCACGACTGCCAAATGGAAACATATAAATTTTGCCATATGGCTCACTAATTGAAACGTTTTTACTGGACATTGCAAAGAACTTGTTTAAAAAAAAACTGAACAGCTGAAAACATGGTTGCACATTTGCATTCTGAAAAGACCGGGACTAGCCGAGAGACAGTTGAATAGAGAGACAATAAGAGTGCTCAGTGATTCAATGAGCGAGGTGGGTTTTGTCAATAGTGATGATCAAAAGACACCCGCAGCTTCTAACTTTGTGAGACAAAACTCCACCCTCGACCAAGTATGTCTAGGAGGTTCTGAAATCCAACAACCTTCCCAGAAGTTGCTGTTTCAAACAAAGAGATGGTCACATGACCTACCTGCTGGTGAGATAGAGACTTTTTTTGAATTGTGCCACATAGAAATGAAAAGACTGCAACTGGCCTGGCAGAATAAATGTCCCTCTCTCTCTCTCTGTCTCTCTCCAGCAAAGTCCCAGAGGACCCATGGTAGCAAGACAAAAGAAAAAGCCCCTCTTCGACCTTCTGGTACCAGAGAAACCAGTCTAGAATTGTGCACTGGGCCCCAGCAAGAACTCCAAGATCTTAACTTCAATCAAGGACATTACATCAAGGACACAAAAACAATACTTGTATTCCATTTATTATTATTGTATGCCAAATCTACTTCAACACCGCCCCCCCACAATTCTTTCTTCCCCTCTGTATCTATTTGTGTGTTACCTCTTGTATGCATGCGAGCAGGGTCACATCACGTCTTTTAGTAATTTTAACCGGGTTAGAGTGATAAGGTTAATAAACTTACATCTTTCTTGTTTATACCTAAGAAAGCCTGTCTAATTGGTTCATTTGCAATTGCAATTAGAGTGCAGTGAGCAAAGACTAACTGAGGGGGTAAACTAAAATCACTGTGTTTTAAAGGATAAACCCTGTTACGGCCAAACCAAGAAAGGGGCAAGAGGGGAGCCTGAGAACTCTTCCTCACCCAGTTGTAACAAATGGGTCAAGCAGCTCATTTGATGGCTGAATTTTTCGATAAGCTATTGTTTATTTGCAAAGATACTGTAAGCTTGGAGGAGGCAATGACATAGTGGTATTGTCACTGGACTAGTAACCCAGAGACCCAGGGTATTGCTCTGGGGACATAGGTTCAAATCCCATCACAGCAGAAGGTGGAATTTGAATTCAATTAACAAATCTGGAATTAAAAGTTTGTCTAATGATGGCCATGAAACCATTGTCGATTGTTGTAAAAACGCATCTGGTTCACTAAAGTCCTTTAGGGAAGGAAATCTGTCCTTACCTGGTCTGGCCTACATGTGACTCCAGACCCACAGCAATGTGGTTGACTCTTACATGCCCTCTGAAATGGCCCAGCAAGCCACCCAGTTGTATCTAACCGCTATGAAGTCAATAAAAAGGAATGAAACTGGACGGACCACCCGGCATCGACCTAGGCAACAGAAACGACAACGGCAAACCCAGCCCTGTCAACCCTGCAAAGTCCACCTTACTAATATCTGGGGGCTTGTGCCAAAGTTGGGAGAGCTGTCCCACAGACTAGTCAAGCAACAGCCTGACAAAGACAGACTCACGGAATCATACCTTACAGACAATGTCCCAGACACTGCCATCACCATCCCCGGGTATGTCCTGTCCCACCGGCAGGATAGACCCACCAGATGTGGTGGCACAGTGGTATACAGTAGGGAGGGCGTTGCCCTGGGAGTCCTCAACATTGACTCTGGATCCCATGAAGTCTCATGGCATCAGTTCAAACATGGACAAGGAAACCTCCTGTTGATTACCACCTACCGCCGTCCCTCAGCTGATGAGTCAGTATTCCTCCATGTTGAGCAGCACTTGGAGGAAGCACTGAGGGTAGCAAGGGCACAAAATGTACTCTGGGTGGGGGACTTCAATGTCCATCACCAAGAGTGGCTCGGTAGCACCACTACTGACCAAGCTGGCTTAGTCCTAAAGGACATAGCTGCTAGACTGGGTATGCAGCAGGTGGTGAGGGAACCAACAAGAGGGGAAAACATACTTGACCTCGTCCTCACCAATCTGCCTGCTGCAGATGCATCTGTCCATGACAGTATTGGTAGGAGTGACCACCGCACAGTCCTTGTAGAGATGAAGTCCCACCTTCACATTGAGGATACCGTCCATTGTGTTGTGTGCCACTACCACCGTGCTAAATGGGATAGATTTCGAACAGATCTAGCAATGCAAAACTGGGTATCCATGAGATGCTGTGGGCCATCAGCAGCAGCAGAATTGTACTCAACCACAATCTGTAACCTCATGGCCCGGCATATCCCCCACTCTACCATTACCATCAAGCCAGGAGACCAACCCTGGTTCAATGAAGAGTGCAGGAGGGCATATCAGGAGCAGCACCAGGCATACCTCAAAATGAGGAGTCAACCTGGTGAAGCTACAACACAGGACTACCTGCGTGCCAAACTGCGTACAAAGCATGCAATAGACAGAGCTAAGCGATCCCATAACCAACGGATCAGATCTAAGCTCTGCAGTCCTGCCACATCCAGCCGTGAATGGTAGTGGACAATTAAACAACTAACTGGAGGAGGTGGCTCCACAAATATCCCCATCCTCAATGATGGGGGAGCCTAGCACATAAGTGCGAAAGATAAGGCTGAAGCATTTGCAACAATCTTCAGCCAGAAGTGTCATGTTGATGATCCATCTCGGCCTCCTCCTGAAGTCCCCAGCATCACAGATGCCAGACTTCAGCCAATTCGATTCACTCCGCGTGATATCAAGAAATGACTGAAGGCACTGGATACTGCAAAAGCTATGGGCCCTGACAATATTCCGGCAATAGTACTGAAGACCTGTGCTCCAGAACTTGCCGCGCCCCAAGCCAAGCTGTTCCAGTACAGCTACAACACTGGCATCTACCCTGCAATGTGGAAAATTGCCCAGGTATGTCCTGTACACAAAAAGCAGGACAAGTCCAACCCGGCCAATTACTGCCCCATCAGCCTAATCTCAATCATGAGTAAAGTGATGGGAGGTGTCATCAACAGTGCCATCAAGCAGCACTTGCTTAGCAATAACCTGCTCAATGACGCTCAGTTTGGGTTCCGCCAGGGCCACTCAGCTCTTGACCTCATTACAGCCTTGGTTCAAACATGGACAAAAGAGCTGAACTCAAGAGGTGAGGTGAGAGTGACTGCCCTTGACATCAAGGCAGCATTTGATCGAGTATGGCATCAAGGAGCCCCAGCAAAACTGAGGTCAATGGGAATCAGGAGGAAAACCCTCCACTCTCTCGAGTCATACCTAGTACAAAGGAAGATGATTGTGGTTGTTGGAGGTCAATCATCTCAGCTCCAGGACATCACTGCAGGAGTTCCTCAGGGTAGTGTCCTAGGCCCAACCATCTTCAGCAGCTTCATCAATGACCTTCCTTCAATCATAAGGTCAGAAGTGGGGATGTTCGCTGAAGATTGCACAATGTTCAGCACCATTTGTGACTCCTCAGATACTGAAGCAGTCCGTGTAGAAATGCAGCAAGACCTGGACAATATCCAGGCTTGGGTTGATAAGTGGCAAGTAACATTCGCGCCACACAAGTGTCAGGCAATGACCATCTCCTACAAGAGAGAATCTAACCATATCCCCTTGACATTCAATGGCATTACCATCGCTGAATTCCCCCACTATCAACATCCTAGGGGCTACCATTGACTAGAAACTGAACTGGAGTAGCCATATAAATACCGTGGCTATAAGAGCAGGTCAGAGGCTAGGAATCCTGAGGTGAGTAACTCACCTCCTGACTCCCCAAAGCCTGTCCACCATCTACAAGGCACAAGTCAGGAGTGTGATGGAATACTCTCCACTTGCCTGGATGGGTGCAGCTCCAACAACACTCAAGAAGCTCGACACCATCCAGGACAAAGCAGCCCGCTTGATTGGCACCCCATCTACAAACATTCACTCCCTCCACCACCGACGCACAGTGGCAGCAATGTGTACCATCTACAAGATGCACTGCAGCAATGCACTAAGGCTCCTTAGACAGCACCTTCCAAACCCGCGACCTCTACCAACTAGAAGGAAAAGGGCAGCAAATGCATGGGAACACCACCACCTGCAAGTTCCCCTCCAGGTCACACACCATCGCCATTCATTCACAGTCGCTGGGTCAAAATCCTGGAACTCCCTTCCTAACAGTACTGTGGGTGTACCTGCCCCACATGGACTGCAGCGGTTCAAAAAGGCAGTTCACCACCACCTTCTCAAGGGCAGTTAGGAATGGGCAAGAAATGCTGGCCTGGCCAGCGATGCCCACATCCCATGAATGAATTTTTTAAAATGCATTTTATGCAGAGGCAGTCAAATATGGCGCAGTCATGATGTTGTCTAAATCACTGAATGCAACCCCAGGCAAACTGTTCTCTTCAACACTCCTGATGTGAGCTTGCAATGTACCTCAGGAATTCAGCCACGAAAATTGTACAAGCTCGGAACATAGGGACAGGAGGAGGCCATTCATCCCTTTGGCCTGCTTTGCCATTCAGTTAGATCATGGATAACCTGCACTTTGATTCCATTCACCAACCGTTACTCTATATCCCTTGACACCCTTACCTAACAAAATTCTGTCAACCTTAACAGCACTGGAAGCTGATGTTTATGGTGGGAATTCCCTATTCATTCATGGCCAAGGAGGTGATCTGCATCCCTGAGGTCTGCCTGCCTTTCTCTGCCACATCTAAGTTATATGTACTTTCGGAAAGCATTTGACAAAGTACCACACAGGAGGCTTGTTAAGAAAATGGAAGCTCTGGAATTGAGGGGTATGTGATAAAATGGATACGGAATTGCCTCAGTGACAGGAAACAGAGGTTGGTATAGTGGATGGATATTCTTCAGACTGGGAGGTGGTTTGCAGTGGTGTGCCCCAAGGGTCAGTTTGGGGTCCATTGCTCTTTTTAATTTTTATAAACAATCTCGGATGTGGGTCAGGGAACAGTATTATAAATAAAGTTTGAAGATGATGCAAAACTTGGTAATATAGTTGATAGTGTTGAGGATAGTTATAGACTTCAGGATGACATAAACAGAATGGTGAAATGGGAAGAAGCGCGGTAGATGGAGTTCAATGCACATTGGGAAGACTAATATAAAAAGACTGTACACTATCAATGGCACAATTTTGAAAAGAGTAGATGAGCAGAGAGACCTTTGTGTCTATTTACACAAATCCTTAAAGGTAGCAGGACAGGTTGCAGGTGATTAAAAAGCATGTGGGTTTTGGGGGTTTATAAATAGATGCAGAGAATATCAAAGCAAACAGATCATACTGGAACTTTATAAATCACTGGTTAGATCTCAGCTGAAGTATTGTGAATAGTTCTAGGCACCAAAGTTCAGGAAAAATATGAAAGCATTCGAAAGGGTACAGAGGGTGTTTACCAGGATGCTACCAGGGCTGAGAGACTTCAGTTATGAGGAGAGATTGGATAGTGTCTGGCAGAAGTTTACAAACGATACCAAGCATGAGATAAGGTGAAAGGTGACTTCGGGGGCAGAGTGATGAACAAGGGAGGGGTTAACTTTGAGTACCTGTCCCTTGACTACTGTATGATCTCTGATTGGTAAACCATTCAACCTGTAATGGGTCATATGTCTTTTCTGTCTATTTAGCTTATGCATCATTATATTTAAACTGTTGCTCCTTAATAAACTATTTTAAAATCACACTATAAGCTCGACCCCCCCCCCCCCCCCCACCCCACTTCTTTGGGTACCTGTGACTCCCAACCTAAATCTTTGATGTTCAAGAGGCCAAAATTGGAGGAGTGCAGAGATCTTGAAGGGTGGTAGGGCAGAAGAGGTGACAGAAATAGGGAGAGCTGAGGCCATGCATGGATTTGAAAGCAAAGATGAGAAGTTTAAAATTGAGGCTTTGCCTCAATATAATGAGCCAATGTAGGACAGCGAGTACAGCAGCAACTGGTCAACAGGACTTGATGCTAATTATGATACAGGCAGTAAGAGTTTTGGATGAGATCAAGTTTTCAGAGGGAGCAAGGTTTGTGGCTGCCCAGGATAGCAATGGAATAGTCAAGTCCAAAGATCACAAAGGCTTGAATGAGAGTTTAAGCAGCAGATGAGCTGAGGCAAGGGAAAAGTCAGAGGTGGAAGTAGGCAGTCTTGGTGACGGAGAGGATGTGGTCAGAAGCTCATCTTAGGGTCAAATAAGATGCCATGGTTACGAACATCCTGGTTCTGTCTCAGATAGAGGCAGGGAGAATGATGGAGTCGGTGCCGAGGGAGAGAATTCTATGGTGGAGATCGAAGACAATGGCTTTAGTCATTAAAAGAGGAGAGAGAGTTGGAGAAGCAAAGATGTTTAGGGAGGGAATTCCAGGGCTTGGGGCCCAGGCAGCTGAAGATACAGCAACCATTCGTGAAGTTATAAAATCAGTATACACACAAGGCCAGAATTAGAAAAGCACAGAGATCTCGGCAGGTTTTAGGGCTGGAAGAAATTACAAATCGCATTTTAGATCAGCTCGAGTCCATGAAATTCACATCACACGAAGGCAATGTCCCACCCCAGCCCTACCCATCTCTAAATCTACTGCTATGCGTACGTACAATCTTTCCAGCGATGGCCTACTAAGTATTACAGTGTTACAGTACATGCTGGTGCTGTCCAAAGGACTACCAGTTAAAATGGTAATTTGCTAAAATGAAAGTCGATGTGTTATGGACAGGTGGTAAGGGGTGTGAGTGGTTCCCACTGTACACCTCCCAACAGATGGCAATCATGTTTTGTTAAAAATGGTGAGTTAGTCCCTGAGTGTTTTTAGGATAAAATAAACAGGCAAATGAAAGGTTTTCTCATTGGTGAAACAAAAGATAACTATTTATTTTTATACTATTCCCAAAATGGTCACAACCTCACTTAGGCACTCATCCACTCACACACGCATACACACGGCTAGATAGATAGAGAAGAAAAGGAAAAGTGGTTTAAAGTGAGGTTGGTGTTCATGGTTTATGGTAAACCTGTTACATCTTCTCGGAAGGGCAGTCTCTCTTAAAGGTGCAGGCATGGATTTTAGTCTTGAGCTTATTGAGATGTTGTACATTTCTGGTGGTTAAAAGTTCAGACTGGAGGTGATGGTCACTTTAAATTCTCTGCTGCAGCAAGTTGAAGTATAGAATTAGCAGCAGGACTTCTTCTTTGTTTTGGCTGGATCTCTTTCCACAGCCTCTCGCTGGACTGATTTCTGTGATGTTGTTGTAATCTTCCCTCTCTCTCCAGAGGGCTATCTTTTAAGGCCAAAATCCATAATATTAGCATTTCTGTCAGTTTACACATGGCCTTCCCCCCAAGTGTGACCACACAATGGACCAGAATGTGGAATTTTTGGTTATCTAGTGATGTTTGAATGGGTATCATTCTGTTATGATGTGGCTACTTCACCCCTTCTTCATCTCAGATGAACCCATTCAATACAGGAATGTCTCTTAATGGTTTCAGGATGGGTGTAGTTAACACCTCTTGGTCTGGAATGTGTCATTTTGTCCTTTTAAGACAGTGAAACAGTTTTTGAATACACAGGCCAGATCATCTGACCTTTGGTGGCCATCTTTGCAGCACATTGTCCACTTTCTTTTAAAGGAAAAGTCAATTTCAAGGGGTCCACATTGAATAAAGTTTCTATCTTACAAGTTAGGAGTATGATATGTCTTTACTGGGCATGACAGATGATTAACAATATTGACACAAATTTCAGTATTTGTTCAGAGCTTTTTTATTGTCTCTTTTTGCGAATTGAAATAATGGGTATGTTTTTGGAATGTCATCTGGGCTACTTTAATTATTGTAATCGGTGGACAGATAGAGTCTTGAGCTCATTCGTCACTGACTGCTTTTAATGGACTGAAGAAGTAAACTTCTGCTGCTGCCAATAATGTTTAATTGAAAGGCCACTACGACAGTGAGATGGATACCATGATCAATGCTGAGTGAGGTGGTCCAGGGCAGTTACATTGAGTGGAGCTTCCCTTCTTGCTTGCTGCATTTGACTGGGGCTCAGTGTTACCAAGGGTACATTGGAACTGAGCAGGTCAGGAGGCTGTATTTCCAGTTGCCTGGACCAGATTGAAATTCAAGCGCTCCAGGGAAAAGTACAAAGCTTAAAAGGAGGTCAGTGCCATCAATCATGAGTAATTAAAGGGGTGACTTTCACAAACACAGGGACAGCTGTTGGAGTCACAGACAACTGCTCAAATTTCAACCCATTGTGTCAGCCGTGGCTCAGTGGTAGCAGTCTCAACTCTGAATAAGATTTGGGTTCAATCCGAACTCCAGAGACATTCCAAATGCCCATTTTTAAAAGGGGTCCTGATGGCGAGAAATTATATTTAGAATTAAAGTGATCTTTTCTCATTTCTAGATTCAACATAAAGCCAATAAACTGGCTTAAAAGTAACAATAATTCTGCCTCCATTTTCAACATTTGTGGGTCCCACTCCAGAGAGCTGAGCTCAAAATCTAGGCGGACACACCAGTGTGGAATTGAGGGAATGCTATACTGTCAGAAGGTGCCGTCTATCGAATGAGACATTCGAGGCCCTATCTGCCTTCTGAGGTGAATGTTAAGGATTTTATGGCACTAGTTCACAGAAGAGGGGATTGCTCCCTTGAGCTCTGACCAATCATTATCCCTTAACCAACATCATTAAAAAACTGGAATGTTGCTCTGGTCATTTATCACATTGCTGCTATTGGGAGCTCGCTTTTAAGATACTCCTTAAAAACTACCTCTTTGACTAAACTATTGGCCATCTGCCCTAATAACGCCTTACATGGCTCAATGTCAAATTTTGCTTTATAACACTCCTGTGAAGCACCTTGGGACACTTTATTACATTAAAGGTACTATATAAATACAAGTTGTTGTAAGTTGTTGTTCTTGCTGTTGCTCCTTTATAAACACTACTTCTAAACCATTCCTATTTCAATCTTCTCACAGGAAGGCTGGTAATGTAAAATCTTCGTGCCACTGCTATCTCCACATTTTTGCTAGGCTTTAGCAAGAGTCAGAAATGGTTCAAATGGCTCTGCTGGACAATGATTTGCTCCATTGGAGCTGTTAGTCCACTCCTGCTCAGCATTTGCCATGGAACTCGATCAATGTTGGAAAATGCTACTTGACATTAGCACAGTAAAACTGGGCTGTAATGTGCTCTTTACTTTCTGTCCTTTAGTTGATTTGAAATTTATTGACACACCGAAAATCAGATCCCATATTCTTTCAAGTTTGAAAGCTATCTGGGGTGGGGGGGATGGCACATCCTGACTGCTTTGCGAAATGATATTATGTATGTTACCTAAGTTACAGTTCTAGGGTTACCAGCTCTAGTTGGCCATGTTGGAGGTTTCATAACATGACCTCCCACCTCTAACCATCCCACCCAGTCAAAAGGCCTTTTATCCCCCCCATGAGTTCAATCCCTACCCAGAGACTTGAGCACATAATCTGAACTGCAATGAAGTGCTGAAGAAGTGCTGTGCTGTCCGAGGTGCCGTCATTCAAATGAGACATTAAACCAAGTCTCCATCTACCCTCCCAGGTGGACGCAAAAGATCTTGTGCCACTATTTGAAGAAGAGCAGGGCAGTTCTCCCCGGTGTCCTGGCCAATATTTATCCCTCAATCAACACCTGAAAATAACACATTATCTGGTCATTATCACATGACTGGTTTGGGTGTTTGCGGTCTATAAATTGGCTGCTGCATTTCCTACATTACAACAGTGACTATATGTCAAATGTACTTCATTGGCTATAAAGCTCTTTAGGACATCCTGAGGTTGTGAAAAGCGCTATATAAACGTAGACCTTTCTATCTCCAATTCTTTTTTACTGCATTCCTGGGATGTAGGTGTCTCTAGTAAGGCCAACATTTATTGCCCATACCTAATTGCCCTTGAGACGGTGGTGGTGAACTGGCTCTTGAAACGCTGCAGTCCATGCTGTGCAGGTGCACTCACAGTGCTGTTAGGGAAGGAGTTTCCAGGATTTTGACCCAGCGACAGTGAAGAAACAGCGATATAGTTCCAAGTCAGGATAGTGTATGACTGGGAGGGGAACTTGCAGGTGGTGGTGTTCCCATGTGTCTGCTGCCTTTGTTGTAGGTGGTAGAGGTCGGGGGTTTGGAAGGTGCTTTTGAAGGAGCCTTGGCAAGTTGCTGCAGTGTATCTTGTAGATGGTACAAACTGCTTATTATATCTAATAAAGCGAAGTATTGAAAGAAAATGAAGTTAACACATAATGATTTTAACATTTCTGTGATTTAATCTTCCTGTTTGGTTGCAGCACTATCCAGGAGATTAATTCAATTCCTTGAGACTCCAGGGCTACCCTGATGGTTGACAAACCCAGTACAATTACTGTTCTGAGGATCATATCAGTACGCAATATGAATGGCAGCTCCTGTTATCTTTCCTGAACATGTTGGCCCCTACATGAATTTGTTTCACAAGGCCGCATTCGAAGGTGAGATGAGACATTCTCCTGTAAATGATCTTACATGTTTTTTAATAAGTTGCCTTCCTCCAACTTTTCTCCCTTCCTATCCTGAAGGCACTGACTCATATTGGGGCAAGATGGATAATTCCGAAGTCCCTCACTTCTCCCAGGGGATGGAGGAAGAGGGAGACGGCTTCACT
This sequence comes from Heterodontus francisci, assembly GCF_036365525.1. Lineage (NCBI taxonomy): Eukaryota > Metazoa > Chordata > Chondrichthyes > Heterodontiformes > Heterodontidae > Heterodontus > Heterodontus francisci. Next base: position 46,051,867 of record NC_090402.1, on the reverse strand, counting down.
CACACAGAATATGGGTCAGAGAACCAAGCGACAATAGCCGGAGTTTAGATTAAACGGTGCGGGCTTGGCAGCATCACCAGAAGAGGGTGCCATTACTGCATGTGTGAAATACGGCCAGTCGACCGCGATCGCACAGCGGCTGGCCAATTAAGGAAGGGGAGGTGGAGGGCCCATGCAATCAAACACCAGAGGCAGGAAACGAAGCATTAATAGCGGTGTTATCTGATTCAACAGCAGGTGCTGGCACCATATTTAAAGGACTGCCAGCTCTGCATTCGTTGCTGCCTGGTTTAAAGGAGGGCCTCCCTGAGTACCCTGAAGAACCCTGCTGCTGCCTTTGCTCTCCCAAGAAGCCTGTTGCTGCCTCTGCTCCCTGATAGGCAAGTTGCTGAACATGAACCTGCAGCGACCATGGTTTAAAGAAGATTCCAGGTGGCCCCATGGTTTAATGATGCCTACCTGCAGGTTCTCCTCCAGGCTGCAAGGGAAGAGTGGGAGGTCCTCTTCCCCAGGGATGTGAAGAGGAGACCTGCCCAAGTGACCAAGCAAGCCTGGATAGAGGTAGTGGTGGAGGTCACAAGCCATGGGTCACCCCCAGGACATGGATCTAGTGCAGGAAGTGGGTTAATGACCTGATCCAGGCTGCTAAGGTGAGAAATGCAAAAGCATTTGAACCTTTGGGCATTGCATATGGCAGAGCGAGAGGGAGCATTTGGTCGAAAGGGAACAACAACTCAGTCACGTGCATTGGGGAAGGGCAGCAGGACCTGCCGCCTGAGGCTTGATTGCATCTTGGCGAGAGGCTCACGTCAGCCATTGTGTAACCCCATAAAGTCCCTCAACAGGAGTCGCATGCAAGAGGCAATATGTGTGCCCCATCACGGACCGCTGGACTATCACCATCATAGGCTTGTCCCCGCTGGGAGACTAACTTTGTTCATCATTGTGTCTGCAGCAGAACAAAGCCCACAATCGAAAAGAGTGTACCAAGACCATCAGTGGAGTGCCTAATTTCCATGTCTTGAGCCCAGAGGAGGCCATGGAACTGGTAAGGCAGCAAGGCGGCAGCTCAATAGCTGATGGTGAGACAGGGTCGCCTACCCAAGAGAGTGAGTGAGGCACAAGGGTGCATCTGCTACAAACAAGCCATGCTACCCAAGTATCCATCACTGCACAAATAGAGCTGCATAGTAGGGTGGTTGGACTGTCACGATGGGCAGCCCTTCACCCTTCAATGTCTCTGTTCTCTCATATAGATCAAGATGCACGACAGAAATAAAGAGCTAGAGAGACTTGGGGATAGTTGGCTACCTCTGAGGAGGCGGAGGGAGCCTCAGAGTATGCATCATAACATCATTGCCCTGCACCTTCCGCCAGCGCAAATACTCTCACATTGGTGGGTATCCATTCGCGATTAAATTCGGGCACACAACCTGGCGGGCGCATCACAGACGCGCCTGAGCAGCTGATGGAGGCCGTGACAGCCAAGGCCACTGCCAATTGGAGGACTGTGGGATTCCAGACTCATGCTGAGCCACCAGGCTGATGTTGTGACCCTTGTGTCAACGGCAATGTGGGAAATGCAGCAACTGCAGTGAGAGGTCAGACAACATTTGGCAGAGGTTCCAGAGGCTCTGTGTTCCCAAGCAATGGAGGAGTCCATCCAGGCCTTGGGTGCTGCACTGTCTCTGACGGGTGTGTGTCTGGCTTCCTCCATTGAGAGATTGGAACTCTCAAGGAGAGCCAGATCCAGCAGATCAATCAGTGGCTGCCAGAGATGCGTGCAAACCTGCACTCCATCGCATTGTCCATGAGCTCCATGCAGCGGTGGCAGTGCAAGAGGGGGACAAGGCATCTGAAGTTTCTGTCAGGTCAACGTCCCTCTCAGGTCAGCAGGGAGGTACAAGTGTGCCTTATAAGTGGGGAGGAGAGGCTAGCTGCCACATTTAGGGGCTCCTCACAGGGGGTTCCTGTTGTGGGTAGTAGCTCCAAAGCCCCTCTACCAATGACGCCAGTGCCTCCTTCCTCCATGTTGACGGTGGGGGGTGAACGGGGGCCCTGCTCCTGTGCAGGAAGCCCACAGTATGCTGGGGCTCTCCAGGCCTCAGGCAGCCAAAGGATGGGCGCCAAGGTCATTCCAAGCCAGGGGGCAGCAAGGTCAGCAGCCTGCCTGCGCCTCAGTTGTCAGCACAGGGAAAGCACCATGTGGGAGCTTCCGGAAAAGATTTAAGATGAGCACCTAGATGCACTTATGGGTTCATGGGATGAATGTACATCCAAATAATTTAGGGTTGCGTTTAGTGTCATGTGTGCCACCTCATGGAGGAAACAGTGATGAAATGAACTGGAGGAATTATGGAATAGAAGTCAATTGTTGAACTGAACGACAAAAAGTGGATACATTTGTGCCACAGACAAAAGGGAGCAAAGGTCAGGTGACCCCCATCTGCACTGTCAATTGTAAGAGGTCCGTTTCCCCCCATACTGATGATTCTTGACTTTAGGATTTTATAGAGCACAAATTGCACAGACACAGGGTTGGGCTGAACCACAAATTTCTTTATTTTAAAAAAAGCAACACCCCTCCTAAAACCCTGTTACAAAGACCGCTAACTAATCTAAAGGACTCCACAGGACATCTTGATTGATTAGTCCGATTTAAATCCCTTCACGATTTAACCTCGGCGCTCACCCAAACACAAGTCACCATGACTTATAAAATAAACCTTTTGAGAACCCACAGGCAAAACCCTAAATTCACTCAATTCGAAAACCATATACCATTACACTTAAAATTGTTTTAAAACTCTTAGCCCCAAATACCCCTTGGATTTGGCTGATCACTTACAATCCCTCCATGCAGTCAGTCCTTCCGGTGAGAAATTGTAGGTCCACAAGCCAGGTTGACTATTCCTGACCCTTCTTCTCGACTGCAGTATGCACAGAACAAGCCCATTCAAGATTCGACTGAAAAACTTACAATCGCCCACACAGTTGGTCATTACCAATGTTGACTGTAGGCCTGGACCTGAGATGACCGTTCCCCGTCCTTCTTCACATCACTGCAGCTCCAAACCCTTTGACCTTGTCCCTTTTATGATGATCCTTATCGAAATATCATAATCACATCTCCTGAAGTCATCCTGCCGGATGGCCAGCACTTAACACCTTTTAATCCTTTTCCTCTGTTACCTGCCTGGTCCAGACAGATCCATTTAGTGCTGATGTGATTTCCCTGACCGAGAACAATGAATTCCACCAAAGTGAGGTACTCCAGATTCCAAAGCTAATATCCATGAAAGAGGTTTCTCTCCTATCTTGACAGGAGTGAATGCTGTGCTCTGGGGCCAGTTAGTTGTAACAGTGACCTCCCTGATTACTTAACATGATGGCAGTTATCCAGTGTCACTGTTATGATAATGTCCCAAATTCCAGTCCTTTAACAGTATCAGTTCTGCTGTGATCTTGGGATGTTTGAAAATTGACTCATTGGAATGCAACCTGCCTCAGTGTGCTTTGTGTTGAGGTTTGGCTCTTATTTACGGTACTAATATCCGTGGGGGTTGGGGTTCCTTCCCCATACTCCACAAAGTCCAGTTTTAAAGTCCAGTTGGGGGGGGAGGAATTCCAAACCCACAAATAAACATGTTTGTCTGTTACCATTATCCATGTCTGAATTAGCTTTGGGGAAAACGCAATGAAATGGAAAACAGCCCATTCCATGCTAGCAACTCCTATCTGCAGGAATGGAACTAACAAAGACTTTTACAGACAGACTGATTCCGACGTCAAGGCCATAATAATAGGAGGGAAATAACACCTTTTTATCAAAATGGACCATATTCAGACTCCATCATATAACAATGGTTCCTATATCCTGGAACATTGTATACATCACCCCAGGGGAGAGAGCCTTTTGTTATCTGACTGACACCCCAACCTGACAAGTTCTGAACTGAAAAGGTATCTCTCCGAAGAGAGAGAGGCATAAGAGCCAGTGAAGGTCTTTTCCAGATAGAACAACTGTGAGACAGTTCCAGCTAAGCAGGAGCCCTGTTGATAACTTCTTTTAACTACTGCAGCAGAGAAATTACAAGGTAACTTTGGAACGCCCCATCTACGAAAGTGCACCAGGATTTTCCACCATTGACTTCGGATTGAGGCTTAACCACTAGGAGCCTACAACACTTCATCCATTTCAAGACAACAAACATTCAGGCCTGTACCCCTGAAATATTTCCTCCCGAAAAGCTTCCAATGGTTTTTTAAAACAACAAACTCTTGTACAACAATTGGACTTTAATTGTATGCTATCACTGTACTCTCTATCTTTTCTTGTGTGCACGTATATGCGTGTGAATACGTGAGTGGGTGAAGTTGTGAATATTTTTTGGTTATTGTGTAAAATAAATATTTACCTTTCTTTTTTAACCTATGAGAAAACCCATTGTTTGTCTATTTATTTGACTCTTAAAACACTCAGGGACTAAAAAGCTACTTTTAAAACACTATCTGTGGCCAATTGAGAGGTGAAAAATGGAAGTCACCACACCACTTCCCACCTGTCTGTAACATGTGGAATAAAGAAATAATGTTCAATGGCGCAGTGGTTAGCACCGCAGCCTCACAGCTCCAGCAACCCGGGTTCAATTCCGGGTACTGCCTGTGTGGAGTTTGCAAGTTCTCCCTGTGTCTTCGTGGGTTTCCTCCGGGTGCTCCGGTTTCCTCCCACATGCCAAAGACTTGCTGGTTGATAGGTAAATTGGCCATTATAAATTGCCCCTAGTATAGGTAGGTGGTAGGGGAATATAGGGACAGGGTGGGGATGTGGTAGGAATATGGAATTAGTGTAGGATTAGTATAAATGGGTGGTTGATGGTGGGCACAGACTCGATGGGCCAAAGGGCCTGTTTCAGTGCTGTATCTCTGAACTAAACTACATCTCCTTCCTATTGTTGATGCCCTCTGAGACTTCATTTAAACCATTCCTCCCAAGGGGCGGGAAGCGAGGGACTAAGCCCCGAGTGTCAAAACTTCGGCCTTTCCCACGTGTGGTGTGTATCTTGGCACTGCAGTGCAGAAGAAAGGAGGCAACAACAGAACTGCTTAAAGGTAAGGGATGGTTCCAGAAGGTGGTAAGGGTCACAGGAAATGTGAATGTATAAGGGCACATATCTCATGGCGCCTTTCTTGCTGTGCCTGGGGCCCTTCATCTAGCACTGTCTGGGCAGCATCGTCTTCCATATCCTCATCATTGGAGGAGGCATCGCACTCCACGATATCCTCACTGGTCAGTGCCTCCCTCCTCTGTACTGCCAGATCGTGCACAGCAAACCTCCACGATATGCGAGACCCTCATTGGGGCATACTGAAAGGTTCCACCAGATTGTTCTCGGCACCTGAAACTCATCTGGAATAGGCAAATGGCATGCTTGATGGTCACTTGGGTTGACCCATAGCAGATGTTGTACCTCTCCTCTGCATGCATGCATTCCTCACAGGTATCAATAGCCACGTCCTCAGTCTTGTCTCATTGTCTCCAAGAATCCAACCATAAAGGCGCATGGGGGGAGGGAGAGGTTCTGGCACCTGGGACTGCCAAAGTATGCAAACATCATGGCTGCTTCCTGGGAACTGTACACACACCTGCAGGATCCATCTGCGGTGGTCGCAGACCAGTTGACCATTGAGTGAGTGGAAGCTCAATTTGGATCATCTAGATGCTGTTGATGAAGTCTTCTGGCCGCTGGCTGGTTTGCAGGAGCCTTGATGGACTCATGTACGCAGTCTATGACCCCCTGCACATGGGGGAATCCAGCAATTGCCCCAAATCCTATAGCCCTCTCAGCTTGACTGTTTGGATCAGTGCAGAAGGGTACAGTCACCGGCCCTCCTGAACAGGTCATTTGCGACTCCTTGGTGCATCAATGTGCCACACACTGCAAGATTCCACACATATCTCCAGTTGATCCCTGGAATGATTCGGTGGGGTAGAGGTTCAGTGCCATGGTGACCTTCAGTGACACTGGCATCGGGTGCCCAACAAGTCCCAGAGGGATCATCTCATCCTGCACACACATCAGTAGTGACCTTTCTGGAGAGGTGGAGACACTGCCGCTCGGTCATCTGCAGTCAGTTGGGCCTTGGCCAGTAGACCATTTCTGGAGGGCAGCTTCTTCTGTGGACTGGAGTCTGCTGGCATGCCCCTCTGCATCCTTGTCAGGTATGCTGTTCCCGAGGCTGGCCCTCCTGTGGGCCCCCAAGTTGCTGGCGTACACCCCTGCTGGTGCCTAAGCCTCCTTCCCTTTATGCTGCTGCTCCTCCTCAACAGGGGCTTCAAAGCCAGGGTAAATGAAGCCCATGACAGGTTGCCTCTCCCTGAGTGGAAGGTCTTCACAACAAATGCCCGGCACCGCCCCCCCTCCCTTTTTCTCACTTGTCACTGCCAATGGCACACTGGCGTGGCTCCTCCACACAGCTGGCACCCTTGATCCCACTCCTGACGGTGACTCCCGATGCCCACACTCCTCCAACCCCCCTGCCAAGTGATGCTACCTCACCCGAAGGCTTCCCAATGACACCGGCACTGAGCTCCTGCCTCCTCATCACCTCCTTTAACCAGGCGAGGCTCTGAATCCCCCATGGTTCCCATGTGCCATCGGACCCAGTGAATAAAATTGCTGTCTATTGGGCTCTTAAATATCTAATTACCTTCCTGCCAGGTGGATGAGTTAAGCCTGCCCTCCATGTCAACCACCGGCAGTTAATTGCAGAAAGGACATTAAGACATCGGACTTCTCGTCCAGCGTTTTCCATATCTATTTTATGCCTACCCTACCCAGCTCCGGTCCCGTCTCCAATGGTCTGTTAAAATTCAGCCCAATTTTTTAGTCTTATCATCAACCCTATAGCTCACAGGTATTGATCTACTCCTGCTAACATTGCCGAGTGGCTATTCTCAATGTCTGTTCTGGACAGTGACTGCTTGGCAGCTATTCAAATAATAGTGGCATCACATTCTGTCTTGCCCTGATCTGACATCCGCAGTATTTTCTAGTGATGCTCACTGGAGCGAAATTAGGAGCAAGAACCCTGGCTGATCTTCCCATTCCTAGCACAGACAATGCTGAGGTCAGCTGTAGCAGATCTCCTGCCCCTTTACCACCTAAGCTGAAACCTACTATCTCAGCGCAGATCAGGAGTTGAACTTGGGACCTCCCTTGAGTTCTTCCAACTCCAACTCTAGTTCCCCCAATTCCTTCACCCACTATTGGCAGCTGCCTAGGCCCTGAACACTGGAATTCCCTGGTTATGCTGCTGTGAAGCGCCATGGGACAGTTTACTATTGAAGGGGCTAAGCAGAATTAAGCAATGCATGCAGAATTAAGAAATGTGAATTAGACAGGTAGCCCAGCAGAATAAGTCAGGATGGGAGAAAGACAGACAAGCTGTTACAGGATTAGGGGGTAAAGGTTGATAGCTGGGATCTGTACAGACTTTACAATAAAGCAAATTAAACGATGGAATGTTTGGACTAACGTGAAACAAAGAATAATAGATCCAGGCTAAAGACATCTGGAGTGGGCACTGATAAAGACTAATAATGGTGCATTCGTAAGTAGAAACAAGTTGAGAATTAGAAATTCATCTCAGCTGAATTTTAATGATCAGGTTTAGAATAGAATAGACCAAACAGAGGTTAGGATAAGGGAGCGAAGGATGGAGCCAGAGGCCTTGAGGCCCTGTAATCAACTGTGCCTGTGGAATGTTGGTATAAGGGGGAAACAGAGAGATAAAAGACAAACAGTTGACAACTGTTTGGAACCATCTGGTATGTGTATTGATAAGGCTGAGGAAGTGTACTCTTCAGAATGCATAATCAATCACCATTGTTTTAATTAAAGTTTATGATCAATCAACACACTGAACACACTGTATGATAAGAACAGTATATATGTCTGTGCTCTTGAATGTAAAGTTAGAGCATACGCAGGGAGAGATTGAACCTGTACCTGAGTCTCCTCGTGTAGTGATTGTCCCACAACACTATGTTGAAGGCACAATATAAATGTCAGTTGTTGTTGAGTTGTATTCAGCATAGTTCAGTTCTCTAACAGGCTTACCAATTGAGTTATTGGGAAGTTGGGTTGGGAGGAGATGGAGGGGATGGTGCGACGTCACTAAACTGGATTTATATGAGCCAAGCCACATCTGTCTGATCCAGATGATCCAAATTCCACCATTGAGAAGTGGCATGACATATGAAACACAGAGTCTTCATTAGCATTTATTTATGTTTAAGACTCTAGTTTTGGACTTAAGTACATCACTCAGGGCAAGTTGTGATGTATCTAATCAGTATGGGTGAAGATAAGAGATAACAAGGGGCAGAAAACACAGGTGGGAGTAGTTTATCGGCCCACTAAAAGTTGCTATACTGTTGGACAGAGCATTAATCAATAAATAAGAGAACCTTGTAAAAAAAGCAATGCAATAATCGTGGGGACTTTAATTTTCATATCGGCTGGACAAATCAATTTGGCAAAAGTAGGTTGGAGGACGAGTTTATGGAACACATTCAAGACAATTTCCTAGAAAATACTTCGTAGAATCAACCAAGGAACAGGTTATTTTAAATCTTGTCTTGTGTAATCGGACAAGTTTAATTAGTAATCTCATAGTAGGGGATCCTCTGGTGAAGAGTGATCATTATACAATAGAATTTTACATGAAACTCGAGAATGATGTACTTAAGTCCAAAATTAGACTCTTGAGCTTAAATAAAGTCAATTACATCAGTATGAGGAGTAAATTGTCGAAGGTAGATTGGAACATCAGATTAAAAGATATGATGGTACATAAGCAACATCAAACATTTAAAGAAATATTTCATAATTTTCAATGAATATACATTCCTTTGAGAAAAGTGATCCATCCATGGCTAACTAAAGAAGTTAAGGATCAAAAGAAGAGGCTTCTAATATTACCAAGAAGAGTAGTAATCCCAGCATTGGGAAAGGTTTAGAAACAAGCAAAGAATGACCAATAAATTGATAGAGGAAGAAAACAGAATATGAAAGTAAACTAGCAAGAAATATGAAACCAGATTGCAAGAGCTTTTACAAATCTGTAGAAAGGAAGAGCTATGGACCATCACAGAATACTGAATTTAAAAGACACCACAAAAAATCCATAATAAAAATATTCAACAACACTTCCAATAATACTTACAAAATTAAACTATTCATGCTGTGAATTCCTTTAGTGCCTGTCTTGCCGGTGCCTTTGCCTGTCCTAGTGCTCCTATGCAGTGCTACCCCAGTGGTTGCAGCGTGGCTGATGGAAGACTGCTGACTTTCAGTGGGGAAGACTGCTGATGGCTTTGGAGGACAACCTTGAACAGCTCTGGGCCTTGAGGGCCTGGCTTCAGACTGCACCACCTCAGCTTGGGCGTCAGCAGTCTGGGCTGGTTGGCCGAGAGCAAAGGCACTGGTGGAGTGGCAACGGTGGAAGCACGAATACTGTCATCCTGAGAGAGGACAGTAGGTTGCAGCACCACGGAACCACTGCCACTCTCCCTGGCCTCAGCAATCCTAGTCATTTTCGGGAGCACAGATTGCTGGACTGCTGTGAGAGCCTGCAAGCCCCTTTGAGAATTGGCATCCCTCGCCATGTTGGCACCAAGCAGAGATCTCATGACCTCAGTCTGAGCGTCCACTGCAGCGCTGAGATGCTGGGTGGCTTCTGTCTGTGCTGCAATAGAAACATAGAAACATAGAAAATGTACGGCACGCAAGGAGGCCATTCGGCCCATCATATCTGTGCCTGCCCAGAAAGAGCTATCCAGCCTAATCCCACTTTCCAGCTCTTCGTCATGACTGTGTAGGTTACAGCACTCAAATACATTTCCAAGTTTTTTTTTAAATGCTGAGTGTTTCTGCCTCTACCATCCTTTCAGGCAGTGCTTTCCAGATCCCCACCATCCACTGGGTGAAAAAGTGTCTCTTCAATTCACAGTGGCGCAGTGGTTAGCACCGCAGCCTCACAACTCCAGGGACCCGGGTTCAATTCTGGGTACTGCCTGTGCGGAGTTTGTAAGTTCTCCCTGTGACCGCGTGGGTTTTCGCCGGGTTCTCCGGTTTCCTCCCACAGCCAAAGACTTGCAGGTGATAGGTAAATTGGCCGTTGTAAATTGCCCCTAGTGTAGGTAGGTGATAGGGAATATGGGATTACTGTAGGGTTAGTATAAATGGGTGGTTGTTGGTCGGCACAGACTCGGTGGGCCGAAGGGCCTGTTTCGGTGCTATATCTCTGAATAAATAAACTCCCCTCTGCTCCTTCCACTTATTGTTTTAAATCTATGGCCCTGGTTATTGACCTTTCTGTTAAGGGAAATAAGCCCTTCCTATCCACTCCATCGAGGTCCCTCATAATTTTATACACCTCAATTTAATCTCCCTTCAGCCTCCTCTGCTCCAAATAAAACAAGATAGGCCTATCCACTCTTTCATCATAGCTAAAATTCTCCATTCCTGGCAACATCCTTGTAAATCTCCTCTGTACTCTCTCTACTGCAATCACACCCATCCCGTGATGCGGTAATCAGAACTGTACACAGTACACAGGCTGTGGCCCAACTAGTGTTTTATATATTTCCAGCATAACCTCCTGTTCTGAACACTGGACCTTGTAACATGATAATGTTTTCAAAATAAGCTCAAGATGGAGTTCAGAAGGTCAGGTGACCTCACCTCCACTCTGCGAAAGGTTATCAGGACAACAGAAAACGCAGGTCAGAGACTTTCTTCTGGAAAACAGAGACTGGAGTGCCAACACCTGAAGAACAATGGGTTTCACCCTCCCAGACCTACAGGTCCTAAAACAAGGAGTCAGTAATTAGGAAGACGTAAACATAAAAAGCAGCTGTTAGCACCTGGAAACAATGGAAAGACCCAAGTGGCTTTGTGAAACCAGACTTCTGGACTCTATATTTTTGGAACAATACAATAAGCAATTGACTTCTGGGTCCAGATAAATTTGACAGACTTTCTGAAGGCAAACCGACAGTAAGAGTGGAAACCAACAGTTGTGGCCTCACAGCAGGCTGGAAGAAGGGAACTCAGTGGTTGCAGCCTCACGACAGGCTGTAAGAGAAAAAACCAATGGTCACGTCTCAAGAGAGAAAGAGAGAGGAGACACTTGCTTTCGGAAGCCTGTTACAGTAAAAGGCTGTAAAGACTTGAACCTGTTGTAAAAGTCAAAGCTTGTGGAGAAGTAGAAGACCAGAAGAATCACCAGAAAATGCCTTATTCATAGATGTCCAAGTTGGAAGTGCTTGGAGAAGTGGGTGAAAAGAACATTCATTTTTGAAATAGTCTGGGAGATCTAACCCATTGCAACTGGGATGAGTTTGGGACTTATAACTGCAGAGGATTTCATCATCAAAAAGGACTATAATATATAAGTGTGCCATCGAGTCATAGAGTTATACAGCACAGAAACAGGCCCTTCGACCCATCGTGTCCAAGCTGGCCATCAAGCACCTAACTATTCTAATCCCATTTTCCAGCAGTTGGCCCGTAGCCTTGTATGCTATGGCGTTTCAAGTGCTCATCTAAATACTTCTTAAATGTTGTGAGGGTTCCTGCCTCTACCACCCTTTCAGGCACTGTGTTCCAGATTCCAACCACCCTCTGGGTAAAAAAAAATTTCTTCAAATCCCCTCGAAACCTCCTGCCCCTTACTTTAAATCTATGTCCCCCTCCGCTAACGGAAAAAGTTTCTTCCTATCTACCCTATCTATGCCCCTCATAATTTTGTATACCTCAATCAGGTCCCCCCCCTCAGCCTTCTCTGCTCTAAGGAAAACAACCCTAGATTATCAAGTCACTCTACATATCTGAAACACTCCAGCCCAAGCAACATCCTGGTGAATCTCCTCTGCTCCCTCTCCAGTGCAATCAGATCCTTCCTATATTGCGGTGCCCAGAACTGTACACAGTACTCCAGCTGTAGCCTAACTAGCGTTTTAAACAGCTCCATCATAACCTCCCTGCTCTTATATTCTATGCCTCGGCTAATAAAGGCAAGTATCCCATATGCCTTCCTAACCACCTTATCTACCTGTGATGCTGCCTTCAGTGATCTATGGACAAGCACACCAAGGTCCCTCTGACCCTCTGTACTTCCTAGGGGCCTATCATCCATTGTATCTTCCCTTGCCTTGTTAGTCCTCCCAAAATGCATCACCTCGCACTTCTCAGGATTAAATTCCATTTGCCACTGCTCCGCCCATCTTACCAGCCCATCTATATCATCCTGTAATCTAAGGCTCTCCTCCTCACTATTTACGACACCACAAATTTTCGTGTCATCTGCGAACTTACTGATCATACCTTCTATATTCATGTCTAAATCATTCATGCACACTACAAACAGCAAGGGTCCCAGCACCGATCCCTGCAGTACACCACTGGTCACAGGCTTCCACTCGCAAAAACAACCCTCGACCATCACCCTCTGCCTCCTGCCACTAAGACAATTTTGGATCTAATTTGCCAAATTGCCCTGGATCCCATGGGTTCTTACCTTCTCAACCAATTTCCCATGCGGGACCTTATTAAAAGCCTTACTGAAGTCCATGTAGACTACATCAATTGCTTTACCCTCATCTACATACCCAGTCACCTCCACAAAAATTTCAATCAAGTTAGTTAGACACAATCTCCCCCTGACAAAGCCATGCTCACTATCCCTGATTAATCCCTGCCCCTCCAAGTGGAGATTAATCCTGTCCTTCAGAATTTTTTCCAATAGTTTCCCTACCACTGATGTTAGACTCACTGGCCTGGAATTACCTGGTTTATCTCTGCTACCCTTTTTGAATAATCATACAACATTCACTGTCCTCCAGTCCTCTGATACCTCTCCTGTGGCCAGAGAGGTTTTGAAAATTTGTGTCAGAGATTCCTGCTATCTCTTCCCTTGCCTCACATAACAGCCTGGGATACATCTCATCTGGGCCTGGGGATTTATCCACTTTTAAGCCTGCTAAAACAGCTAATACTTCCTCCCTTTCAATGCTAATTTGTTTAAGTATATCACAATTCCCCTCCCTGATCTCTACACCCACATTGTCCTTCTCCATAGTGAACACAGATGAAAAGCAATCATTTAAAACCTCACCTATGTCCTCCGGCTCCGCATGCAGATTGCCACTTTGGTCCCTAATGGGCCCCACTCTTTCCCTGGTTATCCTCTTGCCCTTATTATACTTATAAAAGCCTTGGGATTTTCCTTTATCTTGCCCGCCACTGTTTTTTCATGCCCCCTCTTCGCTCTCCTAATTACTTTTTTAAGTACCCCCCTACACTTTCTATACTACTCTAGGGCTTCCACTGTTTTCAGCGCTCTGAATCTGTCATAAACCTCATTTTTTTTCCTTATACAATCCTCTATATCCCTTGACATCCAGGGTTCCCTGGACTAGTTGATCCTACCCTTCACCTTTACGGGAACATGTTGGCTCTGAACTCTCACTATTTCCTTTTTGAATGACTCCCACTGGTCTGATGTAGACTTTCCTACAAGTAGCTGCTCCCAGTCGACTTTAGCCAGATCCTGTTTTATCATATTGAAATCGGCCTTCCCCCAATTCAGTACCTTTATTTCTGGTCCCTCTTTGTCCTTTTGCATAACTACCTTAAATCTTACAGAGTTATGGTCACTAACCCCGAAATGCTCCCCCACTGACACTTCTACCACTTGTCCAGCTTCATTCCCTAGGATTAGGTCCAGTTTGCCCCTTCTCTTGTCGAACTTTCTTCCTGCTGGCTCAAAAGGCTCTCCTGTATGCACTTTAAGAATTCCGCCCCCTTTAAGTCTTTTGCACTAAAACTATCCCTGTTGATATTGGGGAAGTTGAAATCCCCTACTATTATTACCCTATTATTTTTACACCTCTCTGAGATTTGCCTACATATCTGCTCTTCTATTCCTCCCTGACTGTTTGGCGGCCTGTAGTACACTCCCAGCCAAGTGATTGCCCCCTTTTTATTTTTAAGTTCTACCCATATGGCCTCATTTGAGGAACCTTCTAAGATATCATCCCTCCTTACTGCAGTAATTGCCTCCTTGATCAATAGTGCAATGCCACCTCCTCTTTTACACCCTCCCCTGTCACGCCTGAAGATTCTATACCCTGGAATATTGAGCTGTTAGTCCTGCCCTTCCCTCAACCATGTCTCTGTGATAGCAATAATATCGTATTCCCATGTGGTTAATCAATGCCTTCAATTCATCTGCCTTACTAGTAAGACTCCTTGCATTAAAATAGGTGCAATCCAGCCTTGCATTATTCACTTGTGCCTTAACAGGTCTATATTTGCTCTGTCGCCCAGACTGACTCAGTTTCTCTTCTATATTTGTCTGTGCATCACCCCTACTGTACCTCTACCCTGTATCCCACCCTCCTGCCAAATTAGTTTAAACCTCCCCACAACAGCACCAGCAAACTTCCCTGCAAGGATGTTGGTCCCATTCTGGTTCAAGTGCAACCCATCCAACTTGTACAGGTCCCACCTTTGCCAGAAATAAACCCAGTGATCCAGGAAACTAAAGCCCTCCCTCCTGCACCATCTCTTCAGCCACGCATTCATCTGCTCTATCCTCTTATTCCTATACTCATTTTTCAGTAATAGCCATGATATCATACTTCCAAGTGTCTATCTATACCCATAGCTCATCTGCCTTATTCACTAGACTGCTTGCATTGAAGTGTACACCACTAATCACTGAACAACTCTTTTGTTGTCTATTTTCTAGCCTTTGTTTTCTTTTCCCTCCATAGTCGCTTATTAATTTCCTGCCTTCCATTTCCAGCTTTGCTTCTCTCCGTCTTGAATCTACGCTTAGGTTACCATCTCACTGCCAAGCTAGTTTTCACCCTCCTCAACAGCACTAGCAAATCTTGACACCAAGATTTTGGTCCCAGCCCAGTTAAGGTGCAACCCATCGGCTTCTACAGATCTCATCTCCCCTGGAACCAATCCCAACGTCCCAGGAATCGAAAGCCCTCCCTCCTGCACCATCTCACCAGCCACATATTCATCTATACTATCCACCTATTGCTGTACTCACTAGCATATGGCACCAGGAGATTACTATCTTTGATGTCCTGTTTTTAATTTCTTTCCTAGCTCCCTAAAATCTTTATACAGGACCTCATCCCTCTTTCTACCTATGATATTGGTACGAATATGGACCACAACCTCCAGCTGTTCACCCTCCCTCTCAGAATGCTCTGCAGCCACTCAGTGACATCCTTGCCCCTGGCATTGGGAAGGCAACATCCCTTCCTGGAGTCACATAGCAGAAGCACCTGTCTGTTCCCCTAACTATTGAATCCACTAACACAATGGCAGCTGAGACATTGGCTATCAGACATTGCATCGCGACTGAGTCCACAAGTGCTGTCATGGAGTTGGCCACCACTTCCATGGTGGAAATGATGGGTTCCGAGCTCTGCGCAAAGCCCTCTTCCAAGCTGGAGCCAGAGTCCTCCATGCTCCTTGACAGTGACATGCCCTGTGTTCGGCCCACAAGGCACTCAGCATCTCTGCGTATATGTCCATTCTCCTGCACACTGCCTGATCGACGTCCTCATCTGACTCCCCTGCAGCAGAACTTGTCTGCAATCTCGTCCTCTGGGGAACTGGAACTAGATTTTCCCGGCGGAGAAGCAGGAGAAGGTAGCGACTCTTCGGTGGGTAAGTGAAGGCAACAGGAGCTGTGTTTTAAAAGTTGTTTTAAAAGTTGTACTTACTGTTTTCCTTGTGTTCAAGTTACTTTTGGCGCGGGAGGAACCGGAAGCTGGACGGCAGCAAGGACTCCTGGGTAGGTATTTTTCTTTAAAGGTGCGGAGCAGAGTTAACCCGAGACACTACACATGTAGTGTTTCCCACCCATCCTCCTCCTCTAACCTAATAATAAGACCCTTTTTACCCTCCTCCTCTAGCCAAAAAGGACTGAACAGGTAAGCTATTTCACTGTTTTTGTTAATATCTATATTTGTACTTAATTAAGGGGTAATTGAGTAAAAGAAATGGCAGCCAGGGGAGTGCAGTGCTCCTCCTGCAGTATGTTCGAGGTGAGGGGAACCTCAGGTGACCCTGCCGACTTCACCTGCTGGAAGTGCATCCGTCTCCAGCTCCTATCAGACCGTGTTAGGGAACTGGAGCTGGAGCTGGATGAACTGAGGATCATTCGGGAAGCTGAGGGGGTGATAGATAGAAGCTACAGGGATGTCGTTACTCCACAAAACAAAGGCAGCTGGGTAACAGTTAGAGGTGGGAAGAGGTCAGTGCAGGGATCTCCTGTGGTCGTTCCCCTCAGCAACAAGTATACAGTTTTAGATACTGTTGGGGGGGACGGCCTATCGGGGGCAGGCTGCAGTGAACGGGCCTCTGGCACGGGGTCCTGCACTGTGGCTCAGAAGGGAAGGAGGGAGAATGGGAGAGCACTAGTCATCGGGGACTCGATGGTGAGGAGTACCGACAGGCGGTTCTGTGGGCGCAAGCGAGACGCACGGATGGTTTGTTGCCTGCCTGGTGCCAGGGTCCGTGATGTTTGTGATCGCGTCTTCAGGATCCTTAAAGGGGAGGGGGAGCAGCCAGAGGTCGTGGTGCACATTGGCACCAACGACGTAGGAAGGAAGGGTGGCACAGATGTTAGAAGTGAGTTTAGGGAGTTAGGCTGGAAGCTGAAAGCTCGGACGGACAGAGTTGTTATCTCTGGTTTGTTGCCGGCGCCACGTGATAGTGAGGCTAGGAATAGGGAGAGAGCACAGCTGAACACGTGGCTGCAGGAATGGTGTAGAAGAGAGGGCTTCCAGTTCTTGGATAATTGGACTGCATTCTGGGGAAGATGGGACCTGTTCAAACAGGACGGGCTGCATCTGAACCAGAGGGGCACCAATATCCTGGGAGGGAGGTTTGCTAGTACTGTTCGGGAGGGTTTAAACTAGTTTGGGAGGGGGATGGGAACCGGACTTGTAGTCCAGGGACCAGTGGGTCCACTCAGAAAGACAAAGAGTGTAGTGAGGTATTGGGGAAGGTAGCACTGTCGCAGAGGACAGATGGGCACGGAGAAGGGTTAAAGTGCGTATACTTCAACGCAAGAAGCATCAGGAATAAGGTGAGTGAATTGAAGGCGTGGATGGGCACTTGGGACTACGATGTTGTGGCCATCACTGAAACGTGGATAGGTGAGGGGGAGGAATGGTTCTTGGAGGTACCTGGTTATAGATGTTTTCATAAGATTAGGAATGGTGGTAAAAGAGGTGGGGGGGTGGCATTGTTAGTTAGAAATAGTGTAACAACTGCTGAAAGAATTTTCGAGGAGGATCTGCCGACTGAGGCACTGTGGGTTGAGGTCAGGAACAGGAAAGGAGCAGTCACCTTGATGGGAGTTTTCTATCGGCCCCCCAATAGCAGCAGGGAGGTGGAAGAGCAGATTGGGAAACAGATTTTGGAAAGGAGCAGAAGTCACAGGGTAGTAATTATGGGGGATTTCAACTTCCCAAATATTGATTGGCAACTCTTTAGATCGAATAGTTTGGATGGGGTAGTGTTTGTGCAGTATGTCCAGGAAGCTTTTCTGACTCAGTATGTAGACTGCCCGACCAGAGGGGAGGCAATATTGGATTTGGTACTAGGTAATGAACCAGGGCAAGTGATAGAGCTGTTGGTGGGCGAGCACTTTGGAGATAGTGATCACAATTCTGTAGCATTCACTGTGGTAATGGAGAGGGATAGGTATGTGCAACAGGGCAAGGTTTACAATTGGGGGAAGGGTAGATATGATGCTGTCAGGCAGGAACTGAGGAGCATAAGTTGGGAGCATATGCTGGCAGGGAAGGGCACGGTCGAAATGTGGAACTTTTTCAAGGAGCAGATAGTAGGGGCCATTGATAAGCATGTCCCTGTCAGACAGGGAAGGGATGGTCATGTGAGGGAACCGTGGTTGACAAGAGAGGTTGAGAGTCTTGTTAGGAAGAAGAAGGATGCGTATATAAGGTTGAGGAAAAAGGGCACAGGCATAGCTCTGGAGGGATACAAGATGGCCAGGAAGGATCTGAAGAAAGGGATTAGGAGAGCTAAGAGAGGGCATGAAAAATGCTTGGCGGGTAGGATAAAAGAAAACCCCAAGGCCTTTTACGCGTATGTCAGAAATATGAGGATGACTAGGGGGACCGTAGGTCCGGTCAAGGACAATAGCGGGAGACTATGTGTTGAGCCGGAAGAGATAAGTGAGGTTTTGAATGAGTACTTCTCTTCGGTATTTACGAATGAGAAGGGGTGTATTACTGAAGAGGACGGTGTGAAACAGACTGGTAAGCTCGAGGAAGTGCTCGTTAGGAGGGAAGATGTGTTGGGGTTTTTGAATAACTTGAAGATAGACAAGTCTCCCGGGCCTGACGGGGTATATCCAAGGATGTTATGGGAAGCAAGGGATGAAATTGCAGAGCCGCTGGCAATGATCTTTTCATCTTCTCTGTTGACGGGGGTGGTACCAGGTGATTGGAGGGTGGCAAATGTTGTGCCCCTGTTCAAGAAAGGGAATAGGAACAACCCTGGGAATTACAGGCCAGTTAGTCTTACTTCGGTGGTAGGCAAGTTGATGGAAAAGGTGCTGAGGGATAGGATTTCTGAGCATCTGGAAAGACACTGCTTGATTCGGGACAGTCAGCACGGTTTTGTGAGGGGTAGGTCTTGCCTCACAAGCCTGATTGAATTCTTTGAGCAGGTGACCAAGCAAGTGGATGAGGGTAAACCAGTGGATGTGGTGTACATGGATTTTAGTAAGGCATTTGATAAGGTCCCCCATGGTAGACTTATGGAGAAAGTCAGGAGGCATGGGATAGTGGGGAATGTGGCCAGTTGGATTAAGAATTGGCTAACTGATAGAAGGCAGAGAGTGGTCTTAGATGGTAAATACTCAGCCTGGAGCCCAGTTACCAGTGGCGTGCCACAGGGATCAGTTCTGGGTCCTCTCCTGTTTGTGATTTTTATTAACGACTTAGATGAGGAAGTCGAAGGGTGGGTCAGTAAATTTGCAGATGATACAAAGGTTGGTGGAGTTGTGGATACCGAGGAGGGCTATTGTCGTCTGCAAAGGGACTTGGATAGGTTGCAGTGCTGGGCTGAAAAGTGGCAGATGGAGTTTAACCCTGAAAAGTGTGAGGTCGTCCATTTTGGAAGGACAAACACGAATGCAAAATACTGGGTTAACGGTAGGGTTCTTGGGCATGTGGAGGAGCAGAGAGACCTTGGGGTCTATGTGCATAGATCGTTGAAGGTTGCAACTCAAGTGGATAGGGCTGTGAAGAAGGCATATGGGGTGTTAGCGTTCATTAGCAGAGGGATTGAATTTAAGAGCCGTGAGGTGATGATGCAGCTGTACAGGACCTTGGTAAGGCCTCATTTGGAGTACTGTGTGCAGTTCTGGTCGCCTCATTTTAGGAAGGATGTGGAAGCCTTGGAGAGGGTGCAGAGGAGATTTACCAGGATGTTGCCTGGAATGGAGAATAAGTCTTACGAGGAAAGGCTGAACATTCTAGGCCTCTTCTCATTAGAACGGAGAAGGATGAGGGGTGACATGATAGAGGTTTATAAGATGATCAGGGGAATAGATAGGGTAGACAGTCAGAAACTTTTTCCCCGGGTGGAGCAAAGCGTTACAAGGGGTCATAAATTTAAGGTGAAGGGTGGGAGATATAAGGGGGATGTCAGGGGAAGGTTCTTTACCCAGAGAGTGGTCGGGGCATGGAATGCCTTGCCTGGGGAAGTTGTTGAGTCAGAAACTTTAGGGACTTTCAAACGGCTTTTAGATAGGTATATGGATAAAGGAGAATGATGGGGTATAGATTAAATTGTCCTTGACAGAGGACAAAGGATCGGCACAACATCGTGGGCCGAAGGGCCTGTTCTGTGCTGTATTTTTCTATGTTCTATGTTCTATGTTCATGCTCTCCTTCCCCCATCCTCTGTCTGCCTGCAGCTCACTCGTGTCTGGTGACTCACTCTGTGCAGATCTCACCTCGGTACCACCCTTTGAAGTATGCGCTTTGCCAGTGTCTGAGCTGGATTCGGCAAGTATAAGATCAAGTGACAGTGCTTCTTCATCAGACGTCTGCTCTTGCTCGTGCCCTTCATTGTCAGGCTGCATTGGCCAGGTGGCAGGTCTTGGGTGTCTGAAAGCAGAAATGCAGGAGGGAAAGGTTGGGGTCAGGGAAGTGGGGTGGGTGGAAAGAAAGCAAGAGGTCCATGATCACACTATCTGCAGCTTGCACTTCATGCCAGATAGCATGATAAGAATGAAGTGGAGTTTGAGAAGATGCATAAGGCAAGAATATAACGTCATCCTCAATGTTCTCAGGAACGCTGGATGCCACCAGCTCCGTCATTGCCGTTCGTATCACATGCAGCACCATCTCCTCCAAAGGGCTCGAGAGATGTAGGTGTGCCTTCCCTTGACTGCTTCCCTGAAGTTAGCTGTGACCTTGTCCTGCAAGAGAGAGGGAAAAGTGTCAGTCAGTGTGTCGCAATATGTTTGGGTGAGGTGCCTGTCATAGCTGAATAGCTGGCAGCATGTGGAAGCTGCAAGATGTGGGTGTGAGGCTTGCAGAGCTGGTAAGTATGTGTGGGTGAAGTGGAGCATCTAAATATTAGGCCTGAGTCCTGATTGCTGGAGATTGCTGATGGCTGAGTGATGGGGCAGTGGTGCATTGAACAGCATGAAAGGTTGGTGTTGTGGTGGGTAGGAGATGTCATTGGAAGATGCATTCACTGACCTTCACCACTCATGTGAGGTCATTGAACTTTTTGCGGCACTACTGCAGGTCCTCGGATCAGAGCCCTGGAATTCACCTCTGCGACCACCTGCTCCCATTCCCTTCACAGGGTATGCGTTGAAGGTATCCTTGGCCCCTACGGAAACATGTCATCTCTCCTCCTTTCAAACTCTTGGTCTAAGGCCTCCAGAGCCACATCAGAGAACCTGGGAGCCCTTTCTCTGGCCTGTTGTTCCATTGGTAGTGTCATTCCATCTCTCAAAGCCTTTCACTAACTGTTCCACCAGCAGCTACAGCCTAAATGCACCTCCCCTTTAAGAGGAGTAAGCTGCCTTTAAGAGGTACAGTTTAGCTGTAAGTCATGCTAGCCACGTATGCACCTGTTCCCCCTGCTGAGCGTGCAGCCAGCCAGCAGTGCCAGAATCATGGAGAAGAGCAGGCAGCATGAAGTTTGCATGTCGCCTGCATCACCTCAACCAGATGTGGGATAATTGTTCATCGTGATCCGTGCTCCTGCTAATGGGCCGAATCGAATTTGTAGCCCAAAATGTCTGCAAAGGAATATAGAGAGGTTACGTGAGTGGGCAAGAAGGTGGCAGATGGAGTATAATGTGAGCAAAAGTGAGATTATTCACTTTGGTAGGAAGAATAGAAAAACAGTATATTTTTTAATGGTGTAAAACAATTAAATCCTGGGATTTAGAGGAATTTGGTGTCCTTGTACACGAAACACAGGAAGTTAACATGCAGGTACGGCAAGCAATGGGAAAACAAATGGTATATTTGCCTTTATTGCAAGGGGGTTGGAGTACAAGAGTAAGGAAATCTTGTTATAATTGTACAGAGCTTCATTGAGACCACACCTGGAATACTGTGCACAGTTTTGTGTACCTAAGGAAGGATATACTTGCCTTAGAAGTTGTGAAATGACAGTTCATGAGATTGTTTTCTGGATGAACGAGCTGTGCTATGAAGAGCGATTGTGTAGAATGGGCCATATTCTCTAGAGTTTAGAAGAATGAGAACTTATCTCATTGAAACATAAGATACTGAGAGGCTTTAACAGAGTAGATGCTGAGAGGATGTTTCCACTGGCTGGAGAGTCTAGAACTGGGGGAATAGTCTCAAAATAAGGATTAGGCCATTTAGGACTGAAAGGAAAAGAAATTTCTTCACGCAGAGTGTTGTGAATCTTTGGAATTCTCTACTTCAGAGGACTGTAAATGCTCAGTCGCTGAGTATATTCAAAGCCAAAATCAATAGATTTTTAGACTCTAAGGGGTCTTTGCTAGAGCAATTCAAAGCTCATCCCACTGCCCCATTTTCTCTTCATTGCACTGTGTTCTATCTACTTATTTATCTAGTTAATTACTCCTCCCTTAAAAGATGCAATGGGCTCTGCCTCAATGACTCCCTGTGGCAAACCATCCCATGCTCCACTGAAACAAAGATCTCCATATGAAACAGTTTTCTCTTTTCAGAAGTTGATAGATCTGCTGCATGTTTCCAGTGTTTATAGATTTCTATTTTACTTGCACTGTGAAGCATTGAATGTTTAACTAACTATTACGTCAAGATTGTCTTCTTGATTCATCTTATTTAATGATGGTTGACAGATGGATAAGTAGATGGTTAGAAAGGAACTGCGGCAGTCAATCTACACACTACAAGGTCCCACAGTACACCTCCTTTAGTACTGCAGGAAATAACTGACCAGTTAATCTGGTTTTTTTTCAGATGTTGATCGAAGGATTAATGTTGTCCACATTGCTGTTAGGAAGGGGGTTCCAGGATTTTGACCAGGCAAAGATGAAGGAATGGTGATTATAGTTCCAAGTTAGGATGGTGTGTGGATTGGAGGGGAATCATTGCAGGTGGTGGTGTTCCTATGCATCTGTTGCCCTTATCCTTCTAGGTGGTAGAGATTGCGGGTTTGGGAGGTACTGTTAAGGGAGCCTTGACATGTTGCTGCAGTGCATCTTGTAGATGGTACATACTGCTGCTGTGAGCCAGTGGTGGAGGGAGTGAATGTTTAAGATTGTGGCTGGGGTGCCAATCAAGCAGGCTGCTTTGTCTTGGATGGTCTAGAGCTTCTTGACTGTCGATGGAGCTGCAATCATCTAGGCAAATGGAGAGTATTCCAACACACTCCTGAATTGTATCTTGTAGATGGTGAACATGCTATGGGGAGTCAGGAGGTGAGTTACTCGCCACAGAATTCCCAGCCTCTGACCTGCTCTTGTAGCTAGAGTATTTATGTGGCTGGTCCAGTTAAGTTTCTGGTCAGTGGTGACCCCAGGATGTTGATAGTGGGGGATTCAGCGATGATACTGAGAGGTGTAGAGAAAGTGAAGGACTTTGGAGTGCATGTCCACAGATCCCTGAATGTAGCAGGACAGGTCAATAAGGTGGTTAAGAAAGCATGTGGAATCCTTTCCTTTATTAACTGAGGCATAGAATATAGAATATATAGGGAGGTTATGCTGGAACTATATAAAACATTAGTTAGGCCACAACTTGAGTACTGTGTTCAGTTCTGGTCATCTTATTACAGAAAGGATGTAATTGCACTAGAGAGGGAACAGAGGAGGTTTACGAGGATGTTGCCAGGACTGGAAAATTGAGGCTATGAGCAAAGATTGGAGAGGCGGGGGTTGTTCTCCTTGGAACAGAGGAGGCTGAGGGGAGATTTGATTGAGATGTACAAAATTGTGAGGGGCTTAGATAGAGTGGATGGGAATGGCCTATTTACCTTAACAGCGAGATCAGTGACTAGTGGCATAGATTTAAAGGGATTGGTCGATGGATTAGAGGGGAGACGAGGAAAAGCTTTTTCACCCAGAGGGTGGTGGGGGTCTGGAAAGGGTCTGACTGAAAGGGTGGTAGAGGCAGAAACCCCTATCTCCTTTAAAAGGTTCCTGGATGTGCACCTGAAGTGTCATAACCTGCAGGGCTATGGACCAAATGCTGGAAAGTGGAAATGGTCGTTGCCCGACACATGCATGGCACAAATGTAACTTGACACTTATCAACTAGAGCCTGGATGTTTACCAGGTCTTGCTGCATGCAGGCACAGACTGCTTCGGCATCTGAGGAATTGCAAATGGAACTGAACACTGATCTTCTGATGGAGGAACGGTCATTGATGAAGCAGCTGAAAATGGTTGAGCCTCGGACACTACCCTGAGGAACTCCTGCATTGATGTCCTGTAGCTGAGATGATTGACCACCAACAACTACATCTTCCTTTTTGCTGATTATGACTCCAATTAAGGAAAGTTTTCCCCTGATTCCCATTGACTTCAATTTTGCTAGTGGTCCTTTTTGCCACATTTGGTCAAATGCTGCCTTGATGTCAAGAACAGTCACTCTCACCTCATCTCTGGAATTCAGCTCTTTTGTCATGTTTGAGATTAGTGAGTAGGTTGTTGCTGAGTAAGTGCCACTTCACTTGATGATTGAGAGTAGACTGATGGGGCGGTAATTGGCCGGACCGGATTTGTCTTGCTTTTTGTGGACTGGGCATACCTCAGCAATTTTCCACATCGTCAGGTAGATGCTAGTGTTGTATCTGTACTGGAACAGCTTGGCTAGGGGCACATCAAGTTCTGGAGCACACGTTTTCGGTACCACAGCTGATATGTGATCGGGTCCATAGCCTTTGCCATATCTAGTGCGTTCAGCCGTTTATAAAATTACGTGGAGTGAACCAAATGGACTGAAGACTCGCATCTAAGTTGGTGAGGACCTCAGGAGGTTGCCAAGATGGATCATTCACTTGACACTTCTGGTTGAAGATGGTTGCGAATGATTCAGCCTAGTCTTTTGCACTGACATGTCGGGCTCCCCTATCATTGAGGATGGGAATGTTTCTAGCGCTTCCTCCTCCCTTTAATTGTATAATTATCCACAACCACTCACAACTGGATGTGGGAGGTTGGTAGAGGTTTGATTTGATCCGTTGGTTGTGGAATCGTTTGTCTCTAGTATGCTGCTTTCACCAAATACCATGCACGGATCCTGTGTTGTAGCTTCACCAGGTTGGCACCGCATTTTTAAGTCTGACTGGTTCTGCTCCTGGCTACTCTACTACAGTCCTCATTGAACCAGGGTTGGTCCCCCAACTTGATGGTAATGGTAGAGTGAGGGATATGCCGGGCCATGGCGTTACAGATTGTGGTTGAATACAATTCAGCTGCTGCTGATGGCCCACAGCGCCTCATGGATGCCCAGTTCTGCTAGATCTGTCCTGAATCCATCTTATTTAGCACAGTGGTAGTGCCACACTACATGATGGAGAGTGCCTTCAGTGGGAAGGCATGACTTTGTCTCCACAAGGACTGTGGAGTGGTCATTCCTACCAATGCTGTCATGGACAGGCACAACTGCAAGAGGTAGACTGGTGAGGATGAGTTCACGTAGATTTTTTCCTCATGTTGGTTCTTGCACCACCTGCCACAGGCCCAGCCTGGCAGTTATATCAGCTCAGTCAGTAGTGGTGCTACTGAGCCACTCTTGGTGATTGACATTGAGGTCCCCAACCCAGAGTACATTCTCTGCTTTTGTTACTCTCA
Source organism: Heterodontus francisci (assembly GCF_036365525.1). Lineage (NCBI taxonomy): Eukaryota > Metazoa > Chordata > Chondrichthyes > Heterodontiformes > Heterodontidae > Heterodontus > Heterodontus francisci. Next base: position 46,026,442 of record NC_090402.1, on the reverse strand, counting down.
GTGCTTCCTCCAAGTGGTGTTCATTATGGAGGAGCACTGATTCATCAGCTGAGGGAGAGTGGTGTGTGGTAATCAGCAGGTTTCCTTGTCCATGTTTTACTTGATGCCATGAGACTCCATAGGGTCCGGAGTCAATACTTACTGTATACCACAGTGCCGACACCTCTGGTGGGTCTGTCCTGCCAATGGGACAGGACATTCCCAAGGATGGTGATGGAGGAGTCTGGGATGTCAGCTGACAGGTATGACTTGGTGAGCATAACTATGTCAGGCTGTTGCTTGGCTAGTCAGTGGGCCAGCTCTCCCAATTTTGGCACAAGTCCCCAGATCTTAATGAGGAGGACTTTGCAGGCTCGACTAGGCTGAGTGTTTCATTGTCTTGTCCGAATATGATGCCCAGGTTGATGGGTTGTCTGTCCGATTTTATTCTTATGATACTCTTCTGTAGTGTTTTGATGCAACTGATTAGCTTGCAAGGCCATTTCATAGGACGGTTAAGAATCATACACATTGCTGTGGGTCTGGAGTCATATGTAGGCCAGACCAGGTGAGGATGGCAGATTTCCTTCTCTAAAGGACATTAGTCAACCAGATAGGTTTTTACAACAATCCAGTAGTTTCTTGGTCACCACTACTGACACCAGCTTTTCATTCCAGATTTATTAATTAATTGAATTTAAATTTACAAACTGCCATGGTGGGATTTGAACTTATATTTCCAGATCATTAATCCAGACCTCTGGATTACTAATCCATAATCACTATGATACCATACCCAAGATCCTGACAGAAGATTGCTGACCACAGGCCCCAGATCTGCAGTGATCCCAACAGCAATGTGTATGTGCAGCCTGAGACACCAATGAATTCTGTAATGGAGCAACAATAGTTCCTTCTGGAGTCAGCCATGGCTCAGCTGGTCGCCCTGTCAACTCTGAGTCAGAAGGTTACATAGAACATAGAACATAGAACAGTACAGCACAGTACAGGCCCTTCGGCCCACGATGTTGTGCCGAACCTTTAACCTACTCTAAGATCAAACTAACTACCTACCCTTCATTCTACTATCATCCATGTACCTATCCAAGAGTAGCTTAAATGTCCCTAATGCATCTGCTTCTACTACCACCGCTGGCAGTGCATTCCACACACCCACCACTCTCTGTGTAAAGAAACTACCTCTGACATCTCCCCGAAACCTTCCTCCAATCACCTTAAAATTATGCCCCCTGGTGATAGCCCTTTCCACCCTGGGAAAAAGGTTGTAGGTTCATAGCTTCATTCCACAGACTTGAGCACATAATTTAGGCTAACACCCCAGTGCAGTACTGAGGGTGTTGTCTTTTAGATGAGACATTAAACCAAGGCCCTGTTTGCATTCCCAGGTGGATGTAAAAGCTCCCAAGGCACTATTTCGAAGTAGAGCAGGGAGTTCTCCCCCGTGTCCTGGCCCATGTTTGTCCCTCAACCAACACACTAAAACAGATTATCTGGTCATTCGCACATTGCTGTTTGGGTGAACTTGCTGTGTGCAAATTGGCTCCTACGTTTCCTATGTCACAACAGTAGCCACACTTCGAAAGATACTTCATTAACTGTAAAGCATTTTGGCATGTGATGAGGTCATAATAGGCACTATAGAAATGCAAGTCTTTATTTCTGGCTGAATGAGTTGCATGAGCCAAATAACATTCCTCACCTGTACAACCTCATGAACTCATGAGTCTCCCTTCTGTTGTCTTTATGAAGATAAAGCCATGACCTATGCAAATGTAAATAACTTGAGAATTAAAATAACAAACTTCAATTTAAGTTAGGTTTGAAAGTTATTTCATCCTTCTGGCAGCACAATCTTGCCTTTAGTTTTGGAGCACCCTATTCTTCAGACAGCCCTGACCCCAGTTGCACTTTATTTTATTTTGTTGAATAATATACTGAACACATGCACATGGTAACACCCTGTAAATACTTAAGGCATCAGAATAGGTGGTGGGAAAAGTAGAAATGTTCCAGGTCCAAGCGTGAACCCCAATGACCTGGAAACTCCTGGATCTCTGACCAGGAGATGGGGCAGAATTGCTGCTGAGATCAGAGGAGGCTGACTCCATCAGGAATCCCCATGGGGTCTGCTCATTTTGATAATGCTGGAAGGACAAGGGCGAGCATCCCTCTACCAGGAGGCAACGCATGGTGGGAGAGTGGGGGCAGAACTGGGGTCCAACTTCTCTATTTAAAGAGCTGAGTTGGCTTTTGGAAGGTGGGGGATGGTGGTGTAATGGCTGTGTAACAGAAGGGAAAAGGTGGGCCTCTCACTTCTTGGGCTGATGTGAAAGTGCTGCTGGTGCACATTAAAGAAAAGAGGGGTGTCAAGGGTGGAGCACCAGGAATGCTAGCTGAATTTTTCCTACCATACTTCATGGGTATGGAGGTCAATGGTGACACCATTAACAATGCCCGAGGATGAGAATGCATGCCAGGGACCAACCCTGGATCCCTCTTGGTGGGGTTGACTCAGTGCGACATCAGGTAGCGTTTGTATTCACTAAGGATTGGACAGAACAGCAACTTGCATTTATATAACACCTGTTACATAGTAAAATGTCCCAAGGCACTTCACAGGGACATTATCAAACAAAATTTGGCAGTAAGTTACATAAGGAGATATTAGCATAGGTAACTAAAAGCTTGGTGAGAAAGATAGGTTTTGAGGAGCATCTTAAAGGAGAAGAGAAAGGTAGAGAGGCAGAGAGGCTTAAGGAGGGAATTCCACAGCTTAGCGCCAAGGCAGCTGAAGGCACAGCCAAAAATGGTGGAGCAAAGGAAATCGGGGATGCACAAATAGCCAGAATTGGAAAAGTACAGATATCTTGGAGGGATTTGACCTGGAGGAGATTATAGAGATAGGGAGGGGGCGAGGCCATGGAGGGGTTTGAAAACAAGGATGAGAATTTTCAAATTGAGGCGTTGCTTAACCGGGAACCAATGTAGGTCAGCGAGCAAAGGGGTGATGAGTAAACAGGACTTGGTGTGAGTTAGGAATCAGGCAGCAAAGATTTAGATGACTTCAAGTCTGCGGAGAGTGGAAGCTGGGAGACTGACCAGGAAAGCATTGGAATAGTCAGTGTAGAGGTAACAAAATCATGGATGACGGCTTCAGTAACAGGTGAGCTGATGCAGGGGCAGGGTCGGGCGATGTTAAGAAGGTGCAAGTAGGCAGTCTTCGTGATGGAGCAGATATTCTGTCAGAATCTCATCTTGGGTCAAATATGACATCTAGGTTGTGAACTGGTTCAGCCACAGATAGGGAGAGGGATGGATTCGGAGCTAGGTAATGGAGTTTATGGTGGGGACTGAGGACAATGGCTTCAGTCTTCCCAATATCTATTTGGAGGAAATTTCTGCTCATCCGGTACTGGATTTCGGACGAGCAGTCTGACAATTTAGAGACAATGGAGGGGTCAAGATGGTAAAATAGAGTTGGGTGTCGTCAGTGTACATGTGGAAACTGATGCTTGGTTTTCAGATGATGTTGCCCAAAGAACAGCATTTAGATAAGACAGGGCCAAGGACAGATCCTTGGGGGACACCAGAGGTAACGGTGTGGGAGTGGGGAACTTGAGCAGAGAAGATGCACGGGGCCAAACCATGTGGAATAAATTCAGGTTCAACACACTCCTCGGTGCAGCATCTTCTACTAATAGAACTCTGAATCTGATTCTTCTGTTACAACTTTTAAGTGGAGCCTCCAATGGCCTACTTGGTAAAGGCACTGGTGTACATTAATATTGGGCCAAACAATGCAAGAGGTCTCAGGGTAAATTGCCATTCTGTGTTAGCTGATCTGAACCAGGACAGCAGTGGTTACAATTGACTGAAAAGGGTTAGGCAAGGGCTCCGCCTCCCAACCGCTAGCCAGCAACCCCTGCTGAGAAGTGGGAATAGGACCATATTTGGCTGTGAAGACCTCCACAGTTGAATACCCTGCCTGCAACCTGCTGTTTAGGCTCTTGCATGTGAAGAATTGCCACATGGGTGAGGTGGGATTGCAAACTGAACTGTAAGTCCAGGAAGAAGCTTTAGTGAAAATAGGGGTAAAATTGAGGGAAATTTTCTTCTGGAAATCCATTACATTCCCATTAGGATAATAAAGCTTTTACGTATCCTACCCCAAGTGTGCAGCAAGGTGATAGAGGAGCCTCCCCAGTGGACAGAGTATCCAGCCTCCAATCCTGATTAAACCCATTGCTACCGTTGACTTATACCCAAATACAAATGTACATGCACTACAGTCCTCAGACCCACAATTAGCCTTGTTTAACATTTCCAAGAGAAAAATCTATTTTTTGGGGGGGGAGCAGAGCAATTAATGCACCTTTTTTTTTACATTTGCTCTTGGGGATTGTGACATGGCCTCATTCATTGCCCATCCCTGAGGTGCTGGTGGGCCATCTACTTGTTCCATGTAATGAAGGTGTTCCTATAATGGGGCTCGATAGGAAACTCCAGGGTACTGACCCAGGACAATGAAGGAACACCGAGGTACGTCAGGAAGGTGATGGCGTTCCCACAGTATTGCTGCTCTCGTCCTTCTCGGTGGTCAAGGTCACAGAGGAGGGGAGGTGCTGTCGAAGTAATGTTGGAGGGGCTTTTGTGTTTATGTATAATTCTCTTTCTGAGAAGTTACTTTTTAATGGAGCATACAATTGAATTTGAGTTAAGCAAACGAAACAAGGTCAAAGAAAGCTGAAAACAGAGGCTACAGCATCGAGCCTGCTCAAAGCTGCGTAGAAGTCAGAGTGCCACCGAAGCATTAGATTCTGCTTTCTACACCATGCTCTTGACCAGTTATTGCATAGGCAGAACACAAGCCCTACGCATTCAATTCATATAAATGTTTAATAATGACACAAACAGCTGTGTGAGGCCAAAAAAGACTCATGATTCTGGAGACCTGTCACCTCAATTTTGACAACCTTTCATGAAAGAGACTGTTTTCCAAATAAAATAGGACCACCTGAAAGTTACACATTACAGCCACTAAATGTCAGGTCAGATGTAAAAGCTGGAAAAATACCTTTGATGTTATGCTCCTGTTAAGGGATGGTTGGCATTGCAGGGATTTGTATCTTGGGCAGTTTTCTTCTCTCCTCAAGCTGCCCCTGGTACCTTACTCAAACATGGGTTATTCATGTGTGAGCAGGGATAGAGAGGAGACGAGTTTCAATGTGTGTCTGCCTGCTTAATGAGGATAATATGGGCACTAGGATGCTGAAATGCCCGCCCGTTTGCGAGGGACGTGTACCAAATGCAATTTATTGTTGTGTTTCTGCTTAGGCATCCAGCACACCTGCCTGCAACCAGCGGGCCTCTAGTTAATATATACAAATGAGGGTCCTGAGTTTATTTAAGGACCCATATGCCAGCTTTAGCAAACTATTGATCACCGTTCTGCAAAAGACCTGCAAATCCTAGTGGACAACAGTTGGAAGAGTGTTATTTCCAGCTTTATTTAAAGCTCCTCAGTTGCTGTCAGGTAAACCCCTGGCTTGTTCAGTATGGCTGCTAGTGAGCTGCTTTGATGTGTTGGTGGATGTAGCTGAATGCCCTTTGCAAAAGGTTACGTGGATGCGTCGGCACTGGAATTTTGACCAAGGTAACCTCTGGAAATCCTCGGGTTGGCATGAGGGGTTTGATTGGGGTGCCATTGTGGCTGGGAGAGGAAGAGGAGAAGTCCTGAGACCTGTCACAGCAGAGAGAAGAGGCAGTGCCATTTTAAGACCTGGGCCTCATTTGCATTTCACCATCGAGCTGTATGCACCAAGCAGTAACCAATCTGGTTCCGGGAGGGTGGCGAATCAGGTGGCTTCCATGCTGGCAGGGAGTGGGTAGGGTGTGGGAAGGTATACATAACTGGGTGGTCTCAAACAGGCTGGCAGTGAGCCAGAGTACATTTGGAGGCCCTGGAGGAGTAGGCCTGCTTGAGTATTAGTAGGACAGGTGTCCTCTCCTGTTCCCCCACTCTCTACAACCCACTGATTGTCAATTGTTGCTGACTTGTTTTCCAGGTAGGTAATTGGCTGTCAGCCCCAGAATCATAGATGCACAAAGATATGTTGACATAGAGATAAACAGAGGCAGAGGGTCAGAGACACATGGACGGAAAGACAAGACTCAGAAGCAAAAGGCATTCTTCCATTTCCATATAGGGCCCCAAACTCTCATGACCTTCTACCTCCCAATTTATCTCTTTCCTGTCACAGTACCGCTGTTGAACATTAAGATCCACACTTCTAACACCTGAAAGGGAGGGAATCTAGCTATATGTGTTTTTAGTTGTGGAGTAAGCAAAGAGCTCATGGCAGCTTCTAAGAACCATGAAAATCTGGTTTTATAAAGCCAGTGGGTATCTGGAGGTTGGGTCATTTCTATTAAGGAGGCCTCACAATGAGGATTTTAATGAGTTCTTTTATGTTGTCTGATGCAACATAAATGAGACGCGTGGAGTCCAGTTGGTTGAAGATCTCTAACAGGTTTATTGCAGATAACTATTATATACGGTAAAGAGCTAACTATTTACAAACCTTACTCTGGGTGCTACAGTTGCACAGTGACTCTGGCTTGGAGACATATGACTACATCTTGGTACTTAGCTCATTAGCATACTAAGATCTTAAAGGGACATCTCTCTTTAAGGAAATCATACAACATCATCCTTCTTTCCAAAGATAAGTCTTGTATGCGAAAAGTAAAAACACATAACATTAGATAACATCAAAATTATTTACACATGGATAGAAATTGAGAAATTTACAAATATAGAGGCTCAAAAGTCCATATATCGTCACGGTGGTTTGACAACTCTTGTTTGGGGAATTTGTATCTCATTTCCAGACTTTCCAGACTGCACCGTTTGATGCTGGTCAGAGTCTGCGAGCAGGTTCCGGTCTTTGGAGATTTCCCATTGGTCTCCTCTGCTATAATGGGTATCTTGGTGACCTCATGGATGGTTATGATGCTGGTGGTCCTGCCACTGCTGGTCCACTCGTATCTACTAGGTAGAACATTTGTGGTTTTCATGCCGACTTGCCATAGCTGAATTGCATTGCCAGTGTGCCCCTGCAAGGAATGGGTGACCCATTATATGCAGATAATTTGGCAGTTGTTGGTTGTATCATTGATTTCCAGCGACTCCGGTACATGTCTTTAAGGAATCGGACTGGTAGGATATTTGCACTAGCTCTGATGTTAATCTTAACCTTGAGTGTGTGTTTGCCAGCTTTCTTTGGGCACATGATGTTAATAGTGGCAAAAGCTTCCAGTTGTTTGACTTCATCAACATGATGTGTCAGGTTCACGTTGGCTCATCTTCTCACTGAGAGCTATTTCTCTCTGAGTTTTGTCTCAGGTCTGCTTCGCTGTGGACCTTGTGTATCGGCTTATATTTATGCCATTTTCTGGCGCTTTCCTTGCTGCTGTTGCCCTGTTTTCTGTTTGCTTGTGTTCTACCGTGACTTCTGGCTGCGTGTTTGGAGCCAGATTTCTTGCATAGGTGGGTCCAGTGTCCTTTTGCACTGCACGCCTTGCACAGGTCATGAAATGCAGGACAATTTCACAGTGAGTGAGACCAACACACACTTACCACACAGCTTGTTTGCTCTTTTCGAACTGGTTACAGTGCTGATACTATTGGCTACACCTAGTGCTTACAGGTGCTGTTGTCTAGCTATGATGGCTTCATATTTCCTGCCATCTTCCAGCAGTGTATCAATGCTTTGACCTTTCTTTTTCCCCAAGAGGTAGGTGTTGATACAATCAGCAGCTCCATTATTCGGTCTGATAGCTTAGCTTCTGAAAAATTGCATTCGTTGCCCTTGCTATAGCATCTGCTGACAAACTGGTATATTGATTCCTGTGGCTGTTGCCTATAGGACATCAATTCCATGCAGGGAATTCTAAAATTCACTCGTAATCACAGCTAATCTTCTAGCACTCTCCATATCTTTGTGAAATCTTTCTGGTCTTCTTTAGATAAGCCAGAGGTATTGATTCTGTGCAATCCCTCATTTCCAATTGCTATTAATAGTTTTACAGCTTGTTTTTCTGATTCTGCAATCACTTAGTCTGTAAGGCATAATTGCATTTTTTGTTGGAAGAGTTTTGTCCTCAGATAGGATATCCAAGGCCTTCCAGTTCATGCTAGAAATGTTGGTATCCCTCTTCCTGCTGTTCTTTTGCTTTCAAACCTGCTTTAAGACTTGTTCTATGACTCTGCACTGTTTACCCTTTAAGAAACTGTTATTTAGGCTAGCTGCTTTAATTGACAGGAGCAGGTGTTGACGAGTGCAATGTGCTTTTTTTGCTTCCAGCACTTAACCTTATTCTGTTCAATGGGCGGGTCAATTGCTTTTTTAGAGTTTTTTATGGCACTTAAGTTGGTCTATTTACACAACTGTTCACTCAGCAGTTCATTTTTTTTTAGAGTTTATTTATGTTCTCCACGCTCGAGTGGTTTTTTTTACTGTGGCTTCATGATTGGAAGCTCTTGTTCATGCTCAAGTGGTTTAATAGGGTTTTCTTTTAAACTTTGGCTGCTTGGATGAAGTTCTGCAGAGAACTGGGTTTTCTCCCTTTTGTAAGTGGACACCTCTTGTAATGGCACTGACCTTGATCAGCCTGGGGAAAGGAGTCAGATCTTCCATTTTTTTTAGCAGAGGCATTGAAAAAGATCAATTTTTAAACACTTCAGTGCTTTTTCTTTTGACTCACCTGTTGTTCTGAGCTCTGTCTTCTACAGCTTGAGGTAAGTTTTTTTTTTACTGTTCGAGCCAGTATTTCTTTTTAACTTTCTCTCTTCTGGCTATAGGAAAGGTCATTTTCAGAGCTGTTTTACCCGTGGTCTTCAACTTATACTTGATTTCCTCACCACAGCTGCCACCATGTAATGAGTTCTTTTATGTTGTCTGATGCAACATAAATGAGATATGTGAAGTCCAGTTGGCTGAAGATCTCGAACAGGTTTATTACAGCTAGCTATTATAGACAGTACAGAGCTAATTACAGACCTTCCTCTGTGTGTCACAGTTGCAGAGTGACTCTGGCTTGGAATCACATGACTACGTCTTGGTACTTAGCTCATTAGCATCTTAGATCTTCAAGGGATATCATTCTTAAAGGCAGTCATATAACAAGAATCATTCAGCATTCAGTATAAGAGGTTATGGGCATGGGGAGAGAGAGACACACACACAGAGTCCTTGGTGTGCTAAACATCTTCTGCTCAGAAAGTTTTAAATAGCATCATTCTTCCTCTGACCCAGTTCTCTTAATTGAGAAGCCAAGGTGTGACGAACCTGACACACAGACACACACTTGCACAGCTGCCAAACTGAAACACTGGAAATGGAAACAAGCCATTTCAAAAGTTATACTGCTCTACATTACCACAATGTAGTCTAGTTGAATAACTCATAATCTTGGCACCTCCACTGCCCTATTCAAATTGAATTTGTATTGATTACCCTTTGTGTGAGAAGTTACTTCTTGACGTCAATCCCAGATTTGACTTCTACCAGTTTGAACTTAAATCTCTTTGTCCTGTTAATCAAGATTGCCTTCAGGTAGTGCACTGGATTTTCCATACTGTTAAAATATTACATTCTCCTCTCAAGCACCTTCTCTCAAGGCTAGAGTGCTAACTTTCCTAAATCTTTTTGGAATTATTCCCCTGCTGCTGGGATTCTTCCCTGTCCCACCTGAGAAATTTCCCTCATGCCTTGGTGAGCAAAGCTGGGAAGATTAGTCACACTTTTAATTCATCCGGCAGGTGCCAATTGTGGCAAACCAGCCTGACCTTGGCAGGGTGAGGCCTGAGCAATTCCAGGCCTCACCTGTATGCTCCCCAGTCAGTTATCTGCTCGAAGACAGGAAAGTGAATATAATTCTGAGGGAGGCCATCACTCGGAAGGGAAGGAACGATAAGTTGCGGGGGTGGAGAGTGTGTGTGCAGGTTTTGAGAGGGCCTTGTGATCAAGAAGTGCAGATCCCAGGGCAGGATAGGCCTAAACTTTCCTTATGGGACTTGAAGGAGCACTCCTGATCCTCCTGACCCCACAAGGAATGCCTCTTCTGGCCCTAGGTTGACCTATGGGCAAAAGTCACAACTGCTTCACCGAAGATGTCTCTAGGTCCCTTGTTAACATGGCAGTAAGGCCCGATGTCATCATCAGAACCTGCTCCACATATTTGAAGAAGGACTCCCCAACCACACCCACACTCAACCCCCCCATCCCCCCCACCCCACCCCACCACACACACACACTCCCACCCCCAGCCTCTGGTTCAAGCCACTGTCATTTCCACCTGCTCAGAAAAGACGGTTAAAATGGAAGACTACGGGGGCAGAGGCAGGATGTTGTAGGTTTCCCAGGTGATTTTAACCACCCACACCTGACTGGGCCGCCAGGGTCGGAATCGGCCCCATGTAGCTGCAATCTGACCAGTGCAGTGTTTCAGCAAAGTTTCCTTTGACTGGCACTTCAACACAACTCAATATTGCTGCTCCACAATGACTTGGCATGTTCGGTTCCAAATCTCCATTGCAGCTGAGTACAGTCAGCAGGATGAAGCAAAGGAAGACTTACATTTATGTAGCACCTTTCAGGACCTCAGGACATCCCAAAGTGCTTTACAGCCAATGAAGCACTTTGGAAGTGTAGTCACTATTGTAATGTAGGGAACATGGCAGCAATTTGTGCACAGCAGGATTCCACAAACAAAAAAGAAATAAAAACACATATAATCTGTTTTTTTAACAACATTGGTTTGGGGAAAAATATTGGCCAGGAAACTAGAATAACTCCCCTACTCCTTTTCGGGTTAGTGCCATGGGATCTTTTATAGCTATCTGAGAGGGTAGGTGGAGCCTCGGTTTAACTAAAGAACAGTAGTGCACTCCCTCAGTACTACACTAGAGTATCAACCTAGATTGGCATACTTAACTCTCTGGAGTGGGACTTAAACCTCCAACCTTCTAAAGTAGAGGCAAGAGTGCTACCTACTGAGCCACAACTAATACTAGCATATACAGACAGATCATTCACACGCCAGAGATTGCAGTAAGAGACCACTACATGTAAAATAACTCCAGCCTATTTTGTTATCTCATTTAGCCAGAAGTAAACAACTGAACTCTGGCAGAAATCACTGTGGACAAAGCAGTGCAAGCCCACTCGCTGTGTAGTCTCAGACCCTTCAATGTCATCCAGAAATATTCCTTTTGAGTAACTCTCTGCTCTGCTTTCTCTTTAGATTCAGAAGGATCTGACTTTTTCAATCCATTCTCTATTCTAAAGGCATTTGGTTGAAATAGTAGCCGTACCAAAGTCCAGGGTTGTTAATGTTCCATAAAGAAAGGCTGCTGCCTTCAGGGAGGGTTGACATGTACACTGTGGAGCAAAAGGCTTCACTGTGCCTGCCCAGCTCGCAGGTAAGATTGGAATTGCATGTGACAACAGGCTATTAAACAAAAGCAGAGTGCTGCCGATGCTGGAAGCCTGAAACTAAAACCAGAAAATTCTGGAAAGACTCAGCAGGTCAGGCAACCTTGCCAAGAGAGAAACAGAGTTAACAGAGAAAATTTTAACCCCCAAGAATATAAGAAACGGAAGCTGGATTAGGCCATTTGCCCTTCGGGCCTGCTCCGCCAATCAATAAGATCATGGCTGTTCTTCTCCCTCAAATCCACCTTCCTGCATGATCCTCACGTCCTTGAATTCCCTTCGTATCCAAAAATCTATCGACCTCTGTCTTAAATGATTGGCTATCCATAGCTCTCTGGGGTAGAGAATTCCAAAGATAGAGTGAAGAAATTTCTCCTCATCTCAGTCTTAGATGACCGACCCCTTATTCTGAGACTGTGACCCGATGTTCTAGATTCCCCATCCAGGGGAAACATCTTCTCAGCATCTACCTTGTCAAGCCTCTTAAAAATGTCATATGCTTCAATTAGATCACTCCTCATTCTTCTAAACTCCAGGGAGTATAGGCCTCATCTACTCAATCTCTCCACATAGACAATCACCTCATCCCAGGAAGCAGTCTAATGAACCTTTGTTGCACTCCCTTTCGGACAAGTATGTCCTTCCTCAGATAAAACTGGACACAGTACCCTTGGTATGGCCTCACCAATGCCCTGTACAATTATAGTAAGATTTCTTTACTCTTATGCTCCAATCCCTTTGTAACAAAAGTTAACATACCATTTTCTGTCCTAATTACTTGCTGTAACTGCATGCTAACCTTCTGTGATTCATGTACAAGGACAGCTAGGTCCATCCGAATATAAACATTTCCCAGTCTCTCACCATTCAAAAAATATTCTATTTTATTTTTCCTACCAAAGTGGAAAACTCAGACTTTGCCACATTGTATTCCATCTGCCATGTTCTTTCTCCATCATCCGACCTGCCCATATCCCTCTGCAGCCTCTTTGTGTCCTCCTCCCCACTTACTGTCTCACCTAACTTTGTATCGTCAGTGAACTTGGATATATTACAATCAGTCCTCTCATCTAAGTATTAATATGGATTGTAAATAGCTGAGGCCCAAGTACTGATCCTTGCAGTACCCAACCATTTCTATTCTGCCAATCCGAAAATGTCCCATTTGTTCCTACTCTCTGTTTTCAGTCCATTAACCAATCCTCAATTCATGCTAATATATTAACCCAATCCCATGAGTCCTAATTTTGTGTAATAAGCTCTGGTGTGACATCTTATCAAATGCTTTTTGAAAATCCAAATATACTAAATCCAATGGTTCCCCCTTACCATCTTACTAGTTACATCCTCAAAGAACTAAAATATATCTGTCAAAATAATTTCCTTTTCATAAATCTATGTTGGCTGTGCTTAATCATGGCATGATTTTCTAGATTTCCTGTTACCACATCCCCAATAATAGATTCCAGCATTTTGCCTACAACTAATATTAGGCTCATTGCCTATCACTCCCTGTTTTCTCTCTCCTTTTCTTAAACAGCGGGGATATATTTGCTACCTTCCCATCCTAAGGAACTGTTCTAAAATCTAAGGAACTATAGAAGATCAAAACCAATGCATCCACTATCTCTGCAGCTACCTCTTTTAAAACCCAAGGATGCAGGTTGTCGAATCCAGTAGATTTGCCACCACTTAGTCCCATTAATTTCTCCAGGACTATTTCTTTAAGTTCCTCATTCTTGCTAGACCCTTGGTTTCCCTTATTTCTGGAATTTTTTTGTGTCTTCCATCATGATGACAGATACAAAATATTTGTTTAATGTCCCTGCCATTTTCTTATTCCCCATCATAATTTCACCTGTCTTTGCCTCTAATGGGCCCATGATTGCTTTCACTAATCTCTTCCTATTTACATACCTATAGAAACATGTGCAATTTGTTTTTATGTCTCTTGCTAGTCGACTCTCATTCCTTTTTTCTCTTTCCTTCTCAATTTCTTAATCCTCCTTTGTTGAATTCTAAAATCCTCCCAAACCTCAGGCTTACAACTCTTTTTGCCAATATTGTAAGTCCCTTTTTTGATCTAATACTCCTCTTGTTAACCACATTTGGACCACTTCCTCTGTGGAGTATTTGCACCTTAAAGGAATATATATTTGTTGCAAATTATGTATTAATTCTTTAAATTGCTTATCTACCATCATATCTTTTAATGTAGTTTTCCAATCTGCCTTAGCCAACTCACTTTGTAGTTTGCTTTGTTTAGATTTAAAACCCTAGTTCCAGACTTAACTAAATCACTTTCAAACGCAATATAACATTTTATCATATTATGGTTACTCTTCCCGATAGGGCCCTTTACTACAAGGTTATTAATTAACCCTTTCTCATTACACAACACTAGATCTAAAAATAACCTGTTCCCTAGTTCCTATCTAGAAAACTATCTTGTATACTCATCCACAACACTATTACTGCAAATTTGGTTTGCCCAGTCTATATTAAGGTTAGAGTCCCCAATGATTACTGTATTACCCTTGTTACATGCAGCTGTAGTTTCCTGATATATACCCTGCCCCACAGTACAACTACTATTAAAGGGCCTGTAAACAGCTCCCATCAATGTTTTCTGTCCCTTACTGTTTCTTAGCTCCACCCAAACTGATCCTACTATTTGATTTTCTGAGCTATGATTCTTTCTCTCTACTGTCCTTATCCCATCCTTAATTATCCAGGCTACACCTCCTCCTTTTCCATTTTGCCTGTCTCTTCCAAAAGTTAAATATCCTGTAATATTTAATTTCTAACATCGGTGACTCCACAACTACATCTCCATAATGGTTAAACTTATTCATTTCTATATGTACTAACTTTCCCTGACACCACTTTATTCACCAGTGCCCTATTAGCTTTGTTACTCTCACTTACAGTCATAGAGTCATTTGTGGTACAGAAAGAGGCCATTCAGCCCATCTTGTCCATGCTGGTTCTCTACAGAACTATTCAGTCATTCCCACTCACCCTGCTCGATACTTGTAGCCCTGCAAGTCTATTTCCTTCAAGTGGCCATCAAATTTCCTTTTGAAGTCATTGATCGTCTCCGCTTCCACTGCCCTTGTGGGCAGCAAGTTCCAGGTCATTACCACCCGCTGCATAAAAAAGTTCTTCCTCATATTCCCCCTGCATCTCCTGCCCAAAACCTTCAATTACCCCAGACCTTGTACCATCAGCTAATGGGAACCGTTCTTCCTTGTCTAACTTATCTAAGCTTGTCATAATCTTGTATACTTCTGTTAAATCTCTCCTCAATCTCTGTTGTTCTAAGGAAAACAACCTCAGTTTTTCCAACCTAACTTTGTAAATAAAATCCCCAATCCCTGGAATCATTCTGGTATATCTCCGTTGCATCCTCTCAAGGACCCTCACATCCTTTCTAAAGTGTGGTGACCAGAACGGGACGTAATAATCAAGCTTTATAAAGGTTCGGCATAACTTCCTTGTTTTTGTGCTCAATGCATGTTTATGAATTAACAAGATCCCATATGCTTTACCAATTGTACTACCTTGTCAATGTGCTATAAGTATTGAATGAAGAATGTAGACTCTGGGTCCAAGTAACAGGAGTTTATTTACAGGGGTCTTCTTACTAGGGTATCTACATGAACACTGACTGAGCAGCATGAGGTACAGACTCGTGATGTCACAGCATTTGATGATGCTTAAGGTCTCTATACATAATCTACCCAGCAACAGCTTATGTACATTATACTGCAACTCCCCCCAAGTCTCTGACTTCATTCATCAGGCCTGTATTGCTGTGGGGTTCTCATGACTCTGCCAAAGTGCCTTCTTCTTTCACTTGTTTGGGGTATTGAGTCTTTCAGTTCTTCTTCCTCACTTCCCTGTGTGTGAGTGGAACTATCAGATGACTCATGTTCTCTGTCTTCACTGACATCTGGGTTATCTGTTGTTGGTTGTGTCACTGATTCATCAGCTCTCTCTGGTAGCTGATTCTCTGATCTTTCATTAATTCTGCTGGATGGTATCATCTGTTTGCGAGATGGAGGCAAACGATAACTGTCTATTTCACGTGAGGGAGGTCCTCTTGAGCCACTTCTTCTTCCCCCCATTTCTCCACTTCGTGTTGCCCTCGAAGGAAAGGACCTGTTAGGTGGTGATACTTTCCTCTTAAGGTAGCACTGTTCCTTCTCTTGAAACCACTCACCATCCCCACCTTTCTGAGGGGAACCTCGCATTCCTCTTCCAATTCTCCGAGGAGGACCACAGCTTCTTGGAGGTGGAGGTGGTCTATGTTGTCTACTATTTTCAAATGCTGGTCTAATAGCTTGCTGTACTTTAATGAGCTTTCCATCCAAAGGCTTCCCATTCATAGCCCAGCTGCATCCCTCACATCTCCTGAAATTTTGAAGGTAACGAAAACAAATCCCCTTTGTTTCATGATCTTTCATTAGCAGGACATTTACTATTCTTCCATATTTGTCAAACGCTACTTCAAGTGCCCTTTAATTTGTTTCAGTATTCAGACCACCAATAAAGACTTTTCCAGGATGATCTACTTCCACCCTGCATAACATCTGTAAGGCCAGGCACGCTTTTATTTTACTAAGGAGCGAACGGGCTTGGTTCCTAATGATATATATGGTTTCCAGGATCGTGTTGATCTGTGTGTGAAGGTTGTCTGTATTTCTCTCAGAACCTTCAACTGGATCCCTCCTGGCCATACAATTTTTTGTT
Organism: Heterodontus francisci; assembly: GCF_036365525.1. Lineage (NCBI taxonomy): Eukaryota > Metazoa > Chordata > Chondrichthyes > Heterodontiformes > Heterodontidae > Heterodontus > Heterodontus francisci. The sequence continues at coordinate 46,010,189 of NC_090402.1, read as the reverse complement.
GGTTTTCCTAGCCTTTCTTTCCTCAGCCAAGATGTTTGATCAGACAGGATCGCGGTTCCCATATCTAATTTAAAAGTAGTTTTATTTTCTCCCACTAGAATTTCTGCTTTCCAGCAATCTTCAATTTTTCCCTGTACTTCTCCGAGGAAGGGATTAGTAATTGTTTGTCCCTCCTTTATTTTCTCTATCTTTTTACAAGTTCGCAGTGTTTGTTTTCTGCCATGACAGACCTGCTGAAAGTGCCCCTTTCGCTTGCACCAGAAACATTCAGCTTCCCGCGCTGGGCAATTCTCCCACTGGTGTCGCTCTTGGCTACACCTTCTACAATTCAGTGTTTCTGCCTCTAGGTGTCTTACCCCCCCCCCAACCCCCCCCCCCCCCCCCCCCCCCCCACCCTCAGGCTTTCTGGTGCAATGACTCTCTGCCTTCTGAATGGACCCAACAGATTCCTGAATTTTCAAGGCCGGACTCCCCCAATCCTCCAGAACTAGTAGTTGATTATTCTTTTGTGCTTCTAGCTGCCTGCTCAATAAAATGGTTGTTTTAAAAGTTAAACCTTCTTTTGATTGCAGCTGGTCTGACAGCGCTTTGTCTATAACCCCGACTCCTGTTCTGCCCCTCTCGCAAACTCCCATAGTCACAACCTTCCGTTACGTTATTCAGGTCATTAATAAATGAATCGATGCTTTCCCCGACTTTCTGAGTACGCCTGTTGAACTTAGCTCGCTCGATGATTACATTTTTCCTGATCTGAAAGTATCCCTCCAATGCTTTAATCACTTTGCCACACAGGGCTTCTTTTTCATCGATCAAAATGCCATCCGTACTGTCTCCCATCACGTAAAGCAAAACACTTTGTCCGAACTTCTATTAAACCTATTGAATCTTCGAATCCATCCCGGCCATGCTTCAACCCGGTTGGGACCCACCACTCGTTTGAAGCTTGCTAGTAATGGAATCAATTTTTCCATGTTTCTTCGAAGTCTTCGATCTCTTCTGCTTCCTTATGTTGGGAAGCTCGCTTTTACCGATGCCACCATGTATCTTGTCAACATGCCATTATATTGAATTAGGAACATAGACTCTGGGCCCAAGTAACAAGAGTTTATCTACAGGGGTCTTCTTACTAGGGTATCTACATGAACACTGACATCACAGTCTTCGATGATGCTTAAGATCAATATACATAATCTGCTCAGCAACAGCTTCTGTACATTATACCACACTAACCACTCTCTCAATTTGACCTACCACCTTCAAACATCAATGCAGATGCACCACCGGTTCCTCCATTCTTGCACTCTTTAGAACTGAGCCATTAAGCATATATTGCCTCTCCCTATTCCTTCTGCCATAATGCGTCACCTCACACACTTGTTAGCAATAAATTCCATCTGCCATCTGTCTGCTCATTCTGCTAGCTTATTTATTTCCTGTTGCAGGAAGTTCATATCATCCTCACTGTTTGCCGCACCTCCAAGTTTGTTGTCATCGGCAATTTTTGAGATTCCACTCTGTATTCCAAGATCCAAGTCTTTTATATATAACAAAAAAATCAGTGGTCCCATCACTGACCCTTGGGAAACAATGCTGACTACCATCCTTCAGTCTGAAAAACAGCCACTTACTGCGACTCACTGTTTTCTGCCCTGAAGCCACTTTTTTTATCCAATTGGACGCCGACCCTCCTATTACATGAGCCTCAATTTTGTTATCAGCCATTTATGTGGTACCTTATCAAACAGTTTCCTAAAATCCATATAAACAACATCCACTGCATTCCCTTCATTAAACTTCTCTGTTAATTCATCAAAAAATTCAATTAGATTAATCAAGCATGATCTACCTTTTATAAATCCATGCTGGCTATCCTTAATAAACTCGAACCTCTCCAAGTGTGTGTTGATTTTTTTCCAATTTTTTCAAAAGACCTTACATACCACTGATGTTAAACTAACTTGCCTTTAGTTGCTCGGACTATCCTTACACCTTTTCTTGAATAAGGGTGTCACATTTGCAACTCTCCAATCCTCTGGCACCTTCCCCATATCTAGGGAAGATTGGAAGATTTAGTCAAGTGTCACGGAACTGCTTTTTTTTCTCCTCAGATTAAAAACAGTGTGTGCCTTTAAGACTCTGTTTGAAAACAGTGTGTCTTTAAGACTGAGCACAGGATGCCAGCTGCACCTGTCCCTAGGCCATAGCAGGAGAGAGAGGTCATATGGTATAATGTTTCGACTTGACTGTGTATAAAAACTGGCAAAAACCGCCACCAGCAAATCGTGCTTATTGAAGGAAAGAGCTGTCTATTTCTCTCAGCAGAAATGCTGTAATGAGCTACAGGCCAAGTTAATTCTCTAAGGAGGAAAAAAAGTCCTTTGAAGAGACCATTTGCATTGCTGGAGTAAAGTTTTGACTGAGAGACTGTCGGTTTTAAAATTCAAGTAGACCTATTGCTGTGCTCATCATTGAAGGAACTGATTGATGCCTGCTGCAGCCAAAATGCTTTGAAAGCCTATCTAGTGAAGGACTGTTTCATTAAATCCATGTGGAGACTTCAAGTAGCATTTGATTATTTTCACATTAGAATACCTCACCCACCAGGAACGTAACCAACTAAGACTTATATGCCAGTTATTTATTTATTCTTAAGAAACAGCTAATTTTTTAAACATTTTTTAAAAAGGAAACTGGTTAACTGTGATTTTTGAGTGTATGTGTGTGAATGGGGGAGTTAGGTTAAAATAAGAAGTTATAAGGTCTTTAGACATAGGTTTATCTTAATAGTGTTTAAGATTTAATTTTTTAATAAATGTTAATTTGTTGTTGTCCAAAGATACCTGGTTTGATCGGTTTATTCCGGGGGTTACTAGAGTGTTTAATTTGGCTGTTTTTCTGGTGGGTGGGAAAACTTTAATAATATGCTACAACCTGTGAAGTGATGGGACTAAATTGACAGTGTGTTGCTCCTGCCTCGACCATAACACAAGCCATTCTATTATCTCCATACCCACTTCCTTTAGCAACCTGGGATGCAAGGCATCCGGACCAGGTGATTTATTTACCTTAAGCATAACCAACCTTTTTAGTATCTCCCCACTTTCAATTTTTACCCTATCCATTGCCTCTACTCTTTCCACTTCTACCGATATTTTGTCAGATTCCACTTCCTTAGTGGAATGCTGATACGAAGCACTCATTAAGTATTTTAGGCTTGCCCTGCACCTCGAAACATATATTATCCTCTTTGTCCCTAATAGGCATCACTCCACCTCTTACTACCCATTTACTATTTACATGCCAGTAGAAGATTTTTGGGTTCCCTTTTATGTTGACTGCCATTCTATTCTCTCTTTGCCAGTCTAATTTTCCTCTTCACCTCCCCTCTCAACTTAATGTATAACTTGCTGACCCTCTCTGTTCATTTGTATCGAAAGTGCTGCTCTACTGTAGACATTTCCCTTGCTGCTTTTGAATTTACCCTTTGCTGAATCCTCCCACACCTGCTTTTATTAATTTAAAGCCTTGTCTACTGCCAGGACCCTGGTCCCAGCCCAGTTGAAATGGAGCCCGTCCCGACGGAACAGCTCCCTCTTTCACCAGTACTGGTGCCAGTGACCTATAAAGCAAAACCCCTGCCTCTCACACCACTCCTTCAACCACACATTTAACCTTCTAATCTGTTTATCCCTATGCTAATTGGCGCATGGCTCAGGTTCAATCCAGGGATTATTAATTTTGAGGTTCTGCTTTTTAATTTGGACCCTAACTCCTCAAACGCTCTCAGCAGAACATCATTCCTAGTTCTACCTATGTCATTGGTTCCTACGTGAACCACAGCAATCGGATCCTCCCCCTCTTACTCCAAGTTCGTCTCCATCTGCAAGAAGATGTCTTTAACCCTGGCACCAGGCAGGCAATATAACCTTTGGAACTCCCAGATGTGGCTGCACAGTATCTATCCCCTGACTATACTGTCCCCTACCAATACCACATTCCTTTTCACTCCCCCCACTTGAATCACCTACTGCACCATGGTGCCATAGTCAGTTTGTCCATCCAACCTGCAGTCCTTGTTCTCATTCACACGGGTGGAAAGTACCCTGTATCTATTGGTCAAAGTCAAGGGGTGAGGCTCCTCCATCAATACATGCTGGATCCCCATGTCTGCTAACTCGCATCACACCCTGTGTCCCTGACCATTAACCAACTCTAAAGTTCCACTTAACCTAAGGGGTGTCACTGCCTCCTGGAACAAAGTGTTCAGGTAACTCTCCCCTTCCCTAATGCCCTGCAATGTCTGCAGCTCGGATTCCAGCTCAACCACTGTGAGCTGAACCTTCTTGAGCTGCAGTTGCTTACTGCAGATATGGTTGTCCAGGAATGCAATTCTGTCCATAAACTCCCGTATGCTGCAGTTATGACACACTACCCGCCCTGCCATGTCTACTAACCTCATTTATATATTAATTTGATTAAATAATTGGCTATTTTTAAAAATTGAATTGGTTATTTTAGTTTTATTAATTAATTATCTAGTTTAAGTTACTCATTAGTAAAGTAGTAGCAAGTTGCTACATCCAGGGAGAAGACTCGGAGGGCGGAGTTCCGGACCGGTAAGTATAAAAAACTTACCTCTGGTAAAAAAACTGAAAAAGTGACGTCACAGGAAAGCTGTGACCTGATTGGCTGGTAGGGAATTTGTACTGAATTTGAAAATAAAACATTGATAAAAATTGATTAAAACCCGAATTAACTAATTAATTAATAAGTAGAGTAACTAAACCGGAGGGAGGAGATTACTGTATTTAGTTAGCATTTAAAAAAGAAGAAAGAAAAGAAAAGAATATTTATAGTAGAAATCCAGCACGAGGGACCATATAGTTAATTGTAACATAATTTAGTAAGGATTTAATAAGTATTTATTTATTTTCAATTAATTTATTAATTAGTGCTAGAAATGTCAGTTAGAGGGGTGAAGTGCTTCACCTGTGAGATGTGGGAGGTCCGTGACGCTTCCAGCGTTCCGGACGACTACATCTGCAGGAAGTTTACCCAGTTGCAGCTCCTCACAGACCGCATGGATCGGTTGGAGCAGCAACTGGATGCACTTAGGAGCATGCAGGTGGCAGAAAGCGTCATAGACAGGAGTTTTAGACAAGTGGTTACACCAAGGTGCAGGCAGATAGATGGGTGACCGCTAGAAGGGGCAGGCAGTCAGTGCAGGAATCCCCTGTGACTATCCCCCTCTCTAACAAGTATACCATTTTGGATACTGTTGGGGGGAATGGCCTATCAGGGGAAAACAACAGCAGCTGCCAGAGCAGTGGCATCACAGCTGGCACTGTTGTTCAGCAGGAAGGGACAAAGCGCAGAAGAGCAATAGTTATAGGGGACTCTATAGTCAGGGGCACAGATAGGCACTTCTGTGGACATGAAAGAGACTCCAAGATGGTATGTTGCCTCCCTGGTGCCAGGGTCAAGGATGTCTCTGAACGGACAGGGGGCATTCTGAAGAGGGAGGGTAAACAGCCAGAGGTGTGGTACACATCGGTACCAACGACATAGGCAGGAAGAGTGACGGGTTCCTGCAGGGGGAGTCTAGGGAATTAGGTAGAAAGTTAAAAGACAGGACCTCTAGGGTTGTAATCTCTGGATTACTCCCTGTGCCACGTGCCAATGAGGCTAGAAATAGGAAGATAGTGCAGCTAAACACATGGCTGAACAGCTGGTGTAGGAGGGAGGGTTTCAGATATCTGGATCTTTGGGATCGCTTCAGGGACAGGTGGGACCTGTACAAGAAGGACGGGTTGCATCTAAACTGGAGGGGCACAAACATCCTGGCTGCGAGGTTTGCTAGTGTCTCTCGGGAGGGTTTAAACTAGTGTGGCAGGGGGGTGGGAACCAGAGCAGAAGGACAGCAGGTGAAATAACTGAGGGGGAACTAGTAAATAAGGCCAGTAAGACTAAGAGGAAGAGCAGGCAGGGAGATGTTGCGGAGCACAGCGAGACTGGTGGTCTGAAGTGCAGTTGTTTCAATGCGAGAAGTATAACAGGTAAGGCAGATGAACTTAGAGCTTGGATTAGTACTTGGAACTATGATGTTGTTGCTATTACAGAGACTTGGTTGAGGGAAGGACAGGATTGGCAGCCAAATGTTCCAGGATTTAGAAGCTTCAGGCGGGATAGAGGGGGATGTAAAAGGGGTGGGGGAGTTGCATTACTGGTTAAGGAGAATATCACAGCTGTACTGCGGGAGGACACCTCGGAGGGGTCATGCAGCGAGGGAATATGGGTGGAGCTCAGGAATAGGAAGGGTGCAGTCACGATGTTGGGGGTTTACTACAGGCCTCCCAACAGCCAGCTGGAGGTAGAGGAGCAGATATGTAGACAGATTTTGGAAAGATGTAAAGGTAACAGGGTTGTAGTGGTGGATGATTTTAACTTCGCCTAAATTGACTGGGAGTCACTTAGTGCGAGGGGTTTGGATGGGGCAGAATTTGTAAGGAGCATCCAGGAGGGCTTCTTGAAACAATATGTAGATAGTCCAACCAGGGAAGGGGCCGTACTGGACCTGGTATTGGGGAATGAGCCCAGCCAAGTGGTCGAAGTCTCAGTCGGGGAGCATTTCGGGAACAGTGACCATAATTCCATAAGTTTTAAGGTACTTGTGGATAAGGATAAGAGTAGCCCTTGGGTTAAGGTGCTAAATTGGTGTAAGGCTAATTATAACAATATTAGGCAGGAACTGAAGAATTTAGATTGGGGGTGGCTGATTTAGGGTAAATCAACATCTGACATGTGAGAGCCTTTCAAACGTCAGTTGATTAGAATCCAGGACCGGCATGTTCCTGTGAGGAAGAAGGATAAGTTTGGCAAGTTTCGGGAACCTTGGATAATGAGGGATATTGTGAGCCTAGTCAAAAAGAAAAAGGAAGCATTCGTAAGGGCTAGAAGGCTGGGAACAGACGAAGCCCTTGAGGAATATAAAGACAGTAGGAAGGAACTTAAGCAAGGATTCAGGAGGGCTAAATGGGGTCATGAAAAGTAATTGGCAAACAAGATTAAGGAGAATCCCAAGGCTTTTTATACGTATATAAAGAGCAAGAGGGTAACCAGGGAAAGGGTTGGCCCACTCAAGGACAGAGGAGGAAATCTATGTGTGGAGCCAGAGGAAATGGGCGAGGTACTAAATGAGTACTTTGCATCAGTATTCACCAAAGAGAAGGACTTGGTGGATGATGAGTCTAGGGAAGGGAGTGCAGATAGTCTGGGTCATGTCGTTTTCAAAAAGGAGGAGGTGTTGGGCGTCTTGCAAAGCATTAAGGTATATTAGACCCCAGGGCCTGATGGGATCTACCCCAGAATACTGAGAGAGGCAAGGGAAGAAATTGCTGGGGCCTTGACAGAAATCTTTGTATCCACATTGGCTACAGATGAGGTCCCAGAGGACTGGAGAATAGCCAATGTTGTTCCTTTGTTTAAGGTAGCAAGGATAATCCAGGAAATTATAGGCCAGTGAGCTTTACGTCAGTGGTAGGGAAATTAATAGAGAGGATTCTTCGGGACAAGATTTACTCCCATTTGGAAACAAATTAACTTATTAGCAAGAGGCAGCATGGCTTTGTGAAGGGGAGGTCGTGTCTCACTAACTTGATTGAGTTTTTTGAGGAAGTGATGAAAATGATTGATGAAGGAAGGGCAGTGGATGTTATCTATATGGACTTCAGTAAAGCCTTTGACAAGGTCTCTCATGGCAGACTGGTACAAAAGGTGAAATCACACGGGATCAGAGGTGAGCTGGCAAGATGGATACAGAACTGGCTCAGTCATAGAAGACAGATAGTAGCAGTGGAAGGGTGCTTTTCTGAATGGAGGGCTGTGACTAGTGGTGTTCCGCAGGGATCAGTGCTGGGACCTTTGCTGTTCGTAGTATATATAAATGATTTGGAGGAAAATGTAGCTGGTCTGATTTTTTAAAAATTCATTCATGGGATGTGGGCGACGCTGGCCAGGCCAGCATTTATTGCCCATCCCTAATTGCCCTTGAGAAGGTGGTGGTGAGCTGATTTCTTGAACCGCTGCAGTCCATTTGGGGTAGGTATACCCACAGTGCTGTTAGGAAGGGAGTTCCAGGATTTTGACCCAGTGACTGTGAAGGAACGGCGATATAGTTCCAAGTCAGGATGGTGTGTGACTTGGAGGGGAACTTGCAGTTCCCATATATTTGCTGCCCTTGTCCTTCCAGTTGGTAGAGGTCGCGGGTTTGGAAGGTGCTGTCAAAGGAGCCTTCGTGCATTGCTACAGTGCACCTTGTAGATGGTGCACACTGTTGCCACTGTGTATCTGTGGTGGAGGGAGTGAATGTTTGTAGATGGGATGCCAATCAAGCGGGCTGCTTTGTCCTGGATGGTGTCGAGCTTCTTGAGTGTTGTTGGAGCTGCACCCATCCAGGCAAGTGGAGAGCATTCCAACACATTCCTGACTTGTGCCTTGTAGTGCACAGGCTTTGGGGAGTCAGGAGGTGAGTTACTCGCCTCAGGATTCCTAACCTCTGACCTGCTCTTGTAGCCATGGTATTTATATGGCTACTCCAGTTCAGTTTCTGGTCAATGGTAACCCCTAAGATGTTGATAGTGGGGGATTCAGTGATGGTAATGCTGTTGAATGTCAAGGGGAGATGGTTAGATTCTCTCTTGTTGGAGATGGTCATTGCCTGGCACTCCTGTGGCGCGAATGTTACTTGCCACTTATCAGCCCAAGCCTGGATATTGTCCAGGTCTTACTGCATTTCTACACGGACTGCTTCAGTATCTGAGGAGTCACAAATGGTGCTGAACATTGTGCAATCATCAGCGAACATCCCCACTTCTGACCTTATGATTGAAGGAAGGTCATTGATGAAGCTGCTGAAGATGGTTGGGCCTAGGACACTACCCTGAGGAACTCCTGCAGTGATGTCCTGGAGCTCAGATGATTGACCTCCAACAACCACAAACATCTTCCTTTGCGCTAGGTATGACTCCAGCCAGCGGAGGGTTTTCCCCCTGATTCCCATTGACCTCAGTTTTGCTAGGGCTCCTCGATGCCATACTCGGTCAAATGCTGCCTTGATGTCAAGGGCAGTCACTCTCACCTCACCTCTTGAGTTCAGCCCTTTTGTCCATGTTTGAACCAAGGCGGTAATGAGGTCAGCAGCTGAGTGGCCCTGGCGGAACCCAAACTGAGCGTCACTGAGCAAGTTATTGCTAAGCAAGTGCTGCTTAATGGCACTGTTGATGACACCTTCCATCACTTTACTGATGATAGAGAGTAGGCTGATGGGGCGGTAATTGGCCGGGTTGGATCTGTCCTGCTTTTTGTGTACAGGACATACCTGGGCAATTTTCCACATTGCAGGGTAGATGCCAGTGTTGTAGCTGTACTGGAACAGCTTGGCTAGGGGCCAAGATTAGTAAGTTTGCGGACGACACAAAGGTTGGTGGAGTTGTGGATAGTGATGAGGATTGTCAGAGGATACAGCAGGATATAGATCGGTTGCAGACTTAGGCAGAGAAATGGCAGATGGAGTTTAATTCGGACAAATATGAGGGAATGCATTTTGGAAGATCTAATAAGGTGGGAATTAACAGTAAATGGCAGAACCCTTAGAGAGATCTGGGCGTACAGGTCCACAGGTCACTGAAAGTGGCAACGCAGGTGGATAAGGTAGTCAAGAACGCATACAGCATGCTTGCCTTCATCGGTCGGGGCATAGAGTATAAAAATAGGCAAGTCATGCTGCAGCTGTACAGAACCTTAGTTCGGCCTCACTTAGAATATTGCATGCAATTCTGGTCGCCACACCACCAGAAGGAAGTGGAGGCTTTGGAGAGGGTACAGAAGAGGTTTACCAGGATGTTGCCTGGTCTGGAGGGCATTAGCTATGAGGAGAGGTTAGATAAACTTGGATTGTTTTCACTGGAACGACGGATGTGGAGAGGCGACATGATAGAGGTTTACAAAGTTATGAGTGGCATGGACAGAGTGGATAGTCAGAAGCTTTTTCCCGGGGTGGAAGAATCAGTTACTAGGGGACATAGGTTTAAGGTGCGAGGGGCAATGTTTAGAGGGGATGTGCGAGGCAAGTTCTTTACACAGAGGGTGGTGAGTGCCTGGAACTTGCTGCCAGGGGAGGTGGTGGAAGCAGATACGATAGCGACGTTTCAGAGGCATCTTGACAAATACATGAATAGGAAGGGAATAGAGAGATATGGTGCCCGGAAGTGCAGAAGGTTTTAGTTTAGACAGGCATCAAGATCGGCGCAGGCTTGGAGGGCCGAATGGCCTGTTCCTGTGCTGTACTGTTCTTTGTTCTTTGTTCTTTGCAGTTTCCTAGCTTCAAGACAAAAGTAAAACACCCAGCAGCTATTGGAGTTAAAAGATTAAAGAGCAGCTCTTCCTTCCCCCTCTGTACCAAAGTCCCACTTGCAGCAAATTCCTGACGTTGGCACTCTGTTAACAAAGCATTCTTTTATAACCACTCTGTGCTCCACACTCTCCTGTGGGTTGAGTGCGGGTGAGAACTAAAACTTTGAAAATCTCAAACCTGACCCCACCTGTAGTGTATTGTTCATTTATTGTTCATTTGATATAGGAACATAGGAAATAGGAACAGGAGTAGGCCATTCAGCCCGTTGAGCCTGCTCCACCATTCAATTAGATCATGGCTGATCATCTACTTCAACGCCATTTCCCGTGCTATCCCCATATCCCATGATGTCATTGGTATCCAGATATCTATTGATTTCTGTCTTGAAGATGCTTAATGATTGAGCTTCCATTGCCCTCTGGGGTGGAGAATTCCAAAGATTCACCACCCTTGGAATTGATATGTAGTGTATTGTTCACTTATTGTTCATTTGATATGTAGTGTACTTTTCATTTGAGGCCACTGTACATGCCTGGTGGAGCATGCGCAGTGTGCCACCTAGAGGGAATTGATAATAATGCAGCAATTCAGAAGATAGTGCTGTGTGTTTCTTCCAGAGATTTACAATGTGAGATCTTACACCACCCAATTCCAATTTGACACCAGTCCAATACCAAACCACCCTCTTCCAATTTTAACAAGGTGGGTCAGTCACTAGAATCTATTAAGGAGGTTGTGTGCCTTCATTTTAACAGGATTTCTTTTTTTTAACTCATGTTGGCCAGATTTCCCAGACCTCAGGAAACCCAACAGGTAAATGGAGGGTGAAGGGCTGGATCCATGAGCTAACTGCCTTTACAGCATAGCTTGTGGGCAGGGAGAGGCAGAAGTGTTTCCTCCAGGACCCCTTGTAAACATCCCCTGGATTGACTGCCACACCCACACATGATCTTGATCTCCAGCCACCTCCCCACAACCAGGATCTCTCTCCTCCGACCACCATCTCTTTCCCCCGACAACCACTTCTCCCCCGAGTACCATCTCTTTCCCCTGACCACCATATCTCCCCCGATCACCATCTCTACCCTCATTACCATCTCTCCCTCGACCACCATCTCTCACTCCGACCACCATATCTCCCCCGATCACCATCTCTACCCTCATTACCATCTCTCCCCTGAACCACCATCTCTCTCTCCCCCCGACCAGGATCTCTTCCCTTCCTACAATCTCCCTTTCCCTGGCTGTAGCTCTGTGCTGCAGACATTCCTGTCCACAATGTATTCTGTCAGTCTGGCTGTTGGGTGGGAAACCAGTTGAAAAAATTTAAAAAGCATCCTGCAGTAAATATCTGTCGTACTCCCAGGAAACCCAGGAGTCTAGTCTCAAACTCTTCCCCCTGTTTTCTCTTGTAAATATCGGGGCCATTATTTCAATTACCTTTCATCAAAATTCATTTTAATTAAGCCTGTTACTGGGAAGGTGTATTGATATTTTTTGATGAAGTGCCCTGCCAAGCACAGATTGGGTGAGTGCTGTCGATTTGATCCAAATGTCATTCCTTCATGTAAGGAGTTGTGTCTCTTTATTTCAGCCACTTCGCTCTCCCACTTTAGTTATTTATTCACTCTCTCATGCATGCCTTTTATTTCTTTCATTCTGCCTACTTTAGCCTTCGAATATTGCTTCTGCCATTTAAACATCGCTTGATGTCCATCTAATCACTTTGCAGCTGATTCTGTCTCTTATCCTGGGTGAGTGGTCACTGTGTATGTGTGTTTTTCCTCTTCCCCATTTCGTTTCCTTTTAAATGCTGCTCATCTGTAATAACTTCCAGCTCTGAGGATGAGTATAAAACTAAAGCCTTGACTGTAATTCTTTCCACAGATGCTGCTTGAATGTTTTCTGGTTTGTAGCTCGGTACAAATGCGCCACCTACTGTCATGGAGATTGCAGAAAAGGAGCACGCCTGTTCCGCCGTTCAATTAGATCACAGCTGCTCTGTGCCAATCCATTTACCCACCTTTGCCCCATTTCCCTCGAAACCCTTATCCAACAAAGAAAAATCTATTGATCTCAGTCTTGAAGGCTCCGGTATACCCAGCTTTTAAGGGGAGAGAGTTTTAATTTAAGATGGTGTCTGTCGGTTCTGGAATTCCATTCTAGAGGAAATAACTCCTTTGTCTCTACCCTATCGAATCCTTTTATCATATTAAACACCTCAATCTGATCACTCTTTGTTGCCCTAAACTCAAATGAAAGAAACCCAAGTCGATGCATCCTGCTCTCATAACTTAATCCTTTTAGCCCAGGTATAATTCTGGTGAACCTGTGCTGCACCCCCTCCAAGGCCAATATATCGTTCCTCAGGTGTGATGCCCAAAACTGAATGCAGTACTCAAGATGGGGCCTGACCAAGGCTCTGTACAACTTCCCATTCACTTTCTCAACTTTGTATTTTTAACTGCCTTTTGTACCGTCTACTAATTTTTAGTGATTTGTGTATCTGACCACCCAAATTCCTGCGTGCCATTCACAGCTTTTAGTCTCTTGCCCTCATTAACAGTGAACTACCAGTGTGCAACACTCTCCCAATAAGCACCTCACCAATTTATAGGTAGGAAACCTATGATATATCATGATATCTTTTGGTATACTGCCTCTCTGCTGCCCTCTCTGTCGGGAGGTGTAAATAAATGTTTTCCAACATGGCTGCTCCCAGTTAAGACCTCGTGTTAGTTTTACTCTGAATACACAACAGAAACATGACGACGAAAGGATGGGATTGATTATATTTCTACATCTCATTCGCTTCTCAAGAGCCCAATGCAGCAGTTTAAAGGGGAGGTGCATTTTCTATGCAACACCGAGAGAAGCAACGCTGTGGAGCAGCAGACAACGTGTGTTGCAATCCTATAGAAGAACCTACAAGAAACTTCTTAGAATCATAGAATGATGCCGTGGAGAAGGAGGCCATTCAGCCCGTTGTGACTGTGCCCGCTCTTTTTAAGAGCTGCCCTCTACCCTTCAAGTATTTATCCAATTCCCTTTTGAAAGTTACTATCGAGTCTATTTCTTCCACTCTTTCAAGCCATGCATTTGACATCATAAAAATTTGCTGCATAAAAAGATTTACCTTCATCTCGCCTCTGTCACTTTTGCCAACTATCTTAAATCTGTACCCTCTGGTTACTGGCCCTTCCTTCTGCCACTGGAAACATTTTCTTCTTATTTACTCTATCAAAACCCTTTATGAAATTATGCCCTTATACCCAAGTTCTGGTCAGTAATGTACATCAAAAAGAGCAGCGGTGCTAATACTGACCCCTGGGGAACATCAGCCCAGTGTTTTGACCCCATTTCTCCCAACCTCACTCCTTGCTGGATTTTCATCATTTCTTCTGCCCTTCCCCTTTCTGATCCAAACAACCTGTCCTCTGCAAAAGCCTTCACTTCATCTCCCACCTGCACCATCCCCATCGGACCCCATACCTCAACAATATCCGCGTTTGAAATAAACCGAACTCCTCATTCACTGCTTTTGTGTCTTTTTATTCTGGTTAGAAGGCATGTTCCCCCTCCCCCCACCCTCCTGAGTCTAACTCCTTCTCCTGCCTGCAGCTTCTGCCGGACCCATAGTACCTTGGATTCTCTACAGCTTATCATTGAGAACTGTCATTGGCACATCGGCCATCTCGGTTTCTCCAGACCCCTTACCCACTCCAGCCGAACTTACTGCTGTGTGTCCCCGCAGCCCCAACTCTGATACCATCCTTAAACTTGCTGACCAACGAGATGCTGCTGTTGTAAGGTGGAAAGGCTTCAGAGACTGAACATCAGCTTTCTGATGACTCTCCTCCCTCACTTTCTCCCTCTGAACCATGAACCTACTACTGAACACCAAGCCACCATTTCCACATTGTCACAAGGATCAGGGACCTCCAGGGATCTTTCCACTACTGCCTGCAATCTCATAGTTCCCCAAACCCAACACTGAGATACAGCAGCAAAACTATCTCTGCAGGTCCACTATTCCAGGCTGTTCCTGTTCCATGGAGCTTATTTCCTCTTATGTAGGCAATAGGGGCTGGTCTTAACATTCCAGGGTTAAGAAGGTGAAAATCCATCCACAGGCCAGCCAGTGCCAATGGGGGCATCAGGTGAGGGCAACTATCATGCCTGGCTGTGATGGCCACCTGACCCCATATCCGAATAGTCTGCCAACAAATGGATACTTAGGCGAGGCACAAGAGGCCTGTTGGTGACAGGAACCAAAACCCAGCATAAAGCTATGCTTTGAGAAATGTAGGAAATAAAATTGGTAACCATTGCATTTGCAGCCACCCCAGTGCTCTGAATGATAAATAACCCGCTGTGCAACTGTAACTGCAGCATTCAGTGTTGGCAAAGCACTAAATGGATTTAAAGAGTGAGAATTTTCAGCAGAAAAGTAACAGATTTGAATGATTTCCATTTGAAATAATTGGGTCTTGTTCAACTGTTAAATCCACTGACAAAGGTCTGCTCATAAAATCCTGGCTCCACAGGATGCCATTTTAACAGGTGATATCAGATCTGCCAATCCTTATACACTCCTTCCGTTGACTTTAACATAAAGGAAAATTGGGCCAGACCACTGAGAAAAAGTTAAAATTCCCTCCAGTAATATTGTAATACCAAGGGGGACCAATAGAGGTCAGACTTGGATAACAAACATTGGTCCACATAAACATTGAGGTTTCCAAGGAAACACAAGGAGGTGGGAGCCAGAAAAGTCAGCGACAAGAAAGGTCACGTGACTCATCAAAGCTCAAGCTGCAGTTCAATGACTCAGCCATTACAGCACCTTACTGAATTTTAAACAACCCAAATGTTTTTGCTGAGATGGTTTTGTTTGACAGATAATTCCCAACATCTTTCACGCTTTGTGGAAGCAAGAAACTGTCGATTACCAGCAGCGTGCACTCCCATAATCAGCCACTTCCGGCCAAGATGTTGCTCAAAATAGAAATATACAGCAGAGAAAGAGACCATTCGGCCCCGCCTGTCTGTGCTGGGTCTTTGAAAGAGCTATCCAATTAGACCCATTCCTCTCCGCTTTCCCCATTACCCAGCAAACCTTTCCTTTTCAATTATTTATCCAATTCCCTTTAGAACGGTGCTATTGAAGGTCAGCTGTGACTCAGTTAGTAGCATTTTTGCCTCTGAGCCATAATGTTGTGGGTTCAAGCCCCACTCTGGAGACTTGAACAAAAGCTGCAGACTGACACTGCAGTGCAGTACAGAGAGAGTGCTGCACTTTTGGAGGTGCTATCTTTCAGATACAGTGTTATATGGAGGCCCTGTCTGCTTTCTAAGGTGGACATAAAAGATCCCACAGCACTATTTTGAAGTGTCCTGACCAATATCTATCCCTCAATCAACATCACTAAAACAGATTATCTGGTCATTATCACATTGCTGTTTGTGGGAGCTTGCTGTGTGCAAATTGGCTACTGCACTTCCTACAACAGTGATTACTCTTCAAGAAGTGCTTCATTGGCTGTAAAGCACTTTGGGATGTCAGGTGGTTGTGAAAGGTGCTATATAAATTCAAGTCTCTTTTCTAATCTCCTTTACTACTCTTTCTGGCAGCAGATTCCAGATATAGTTTATGAACCTCAATGAATTCCAACCTGAACTCGCTTTTATTTGAAACTATGAAGCTCAAGCTGGTGTAATTTAATTTTCCATCAGGACTCATCCCCTTTATACCTGGGTTTAGTCTTTACTCTCTTCTCTGCATCCTGTTTAGTGTCATAGAGAGATACAGCACTGAAACAGGCCCTTCGGCCAACCAAGTCTGTGCCAACCATCAACCACCCATTTATACTAATCCTACATTAATCCCATATCCCCACCTTCCTACACTAGGGGCAATTTACAATGGCCAATATATCTATTAATCTGCAAGTCTTTGGCTGTGGGAAGAAACCAGAGCACCCGGCAGAAACCCACACAGTCACAGGAAGAACTTGCAAACTCCACACAGACAGTACCCAGAACTGAACCCGAGTCGCTGGAGCTGTGATGCTAACCACTGCGCCACTATGTCAGCCTTGATTCAGTGGTTAGTGCTCTCACTTCTAAAACAGGAGATTGTGAGTTCAAGTCTCACTCCAGTGACCTGAGCATATAATCTAGGCTGATATTTCAGCGCAGTACTGAGGGATTACTGCACTGTCAGAGGTGCTGTCTTTCAGATCAGATGCTCTCTCAGGTGGGCATAAAAGCTCCCATGGTGCTAGTTTAATAGATGAGTGGTGGAGTTCTCCATGAGGGATATTTATCCCTTAACCAACATCAATTTAAAAAATGATCTGGTCACTATCACATTGCTGTTTGTGGGATCTTACAAATTCGCTGCCATGCTTTCTACAATGTAGCAGTGACTACACTTCATTGACTGGAAAGCATTTCGCACATCCTAAGGTGTCATATAAAAGCTGTCCTTTCTCTCTTTCTTTTCCCAATGCAAGAATATCTACCCTTTAGCAATAAGACAGATATTAACCTTTTACCCTGTACACTAAGATTTCAGTTTGAGACACAAATTGGTTTCAAAATATATATATTCTCTAATGGAATTTAAAACTAATTACTTTTCCAATATTAAAAACAGCCAAGGCAGATGGCTTCAGAGTAAAAGATGGAAAGACCTGAGGCCACAGAATGACAAGCTGGCTTTATGCTGGTGATACCTCATACACCTGAAATGCCAGCTGTATCATTAGGAGGAATGTGGAGCGGGTGGGAGTGGGTGTGTGGCTATATGAAGAAGAGGTGGCCTAGATTGTTGTACGCCTCCCAGCAGAGGTCTGCTTATGACTCAGTGTACACGCTGAGCCTCAGGCCTGAATCTCACACATTTCAGATGGTCTTTCAACTCTCACCCTTCTTTGCAATTCCCACACAATTTAAAGCGTTAATGTACTACACAGGCTCTCCGTCTCTTGCTGCATGTTCACTGGTGGCAATACTGAAGTTCAAACACATACAAATCTATAGCACCATTAATGTAGTGAAATAGGCTCAGATGCTTCTCAGATTGGACACCAAGCAGGGATTAGGCAAGGGTCAGGGGAGGAGACCAAAGTCAAAGAGGTAACAAGGTTTAGAGTGGGGGCTTTAGAGTTTCATCGCCAGCAATGGAGCAGAGGGAGTGTGGGGTGCAGAGAGCCTGGGTTCAGGGGAATGAAGGGTGTGAGCTGGAAGTAGGGCTGGAGGAGGTCTCATGTTCATGTTCTTTTTTTTTTAGAGATACAGCACTGAAACAGGCCCTTCGGCCCACCGAGTCTGTGCCGACCATCAACCACCCACTTATACTAATCCTACCCCCTAATTCCATATTCCTACCACATCCCCACCTGTTCCTATATTTCCCTACCACCTACCTATACTAGGGGCGATTTATAATGGCCAATTAACCTATCACCCTGCAAGTCTTTGGCATGTGGGAGGAAACCGGAGCACCCGGAGGAAACCCACGCAGACACAGGGAGAACTTGCAAACTCCACACAGGCAGTACCCAGATTTGAACCCGGGTCGCTGCAGCTGTGAGGCTGCGGTGCTAACCACTGCAAACTTAAAGGCAAATTATTCAAATATGTAGATGATACCAAATGAAGAGAGGCAATGCATTTGGAGGAGGCAGGTTAGGGATTACAAAATGAATTGGCCCAAATATGTAAGTGGGCAGAACAGTGGTTGATGACAAATGTTCAGTACAGTAGGTTGGAAAGAAAACACATACCCCGTTTTGCAATGGATGAAGTTGCATATCAAAGAGATGTAGGAGCCTTGGCACACTCAAGACCCAATATGTTCAAACAATGCAAATCAGCAATCAACAAAGTCAATGCAATGTTGATCTAATAAAAAGAAAAAGAAATTGCAAACCAGAAATTGGAAAAACAATTTCAAAATTCGCAGGTTTCATCAAATTGGGGTGCAGCTAACACGAAGGAAGAATATGACAAAATACAAGAAGACATTCATAAATTTGTGGAATGGGCATCGAATTGGCAAATTAAATTAGGAAGAATAAGGATATATTGCTTGGATAATAAGAGTCTAAATGGAGTAGAGGAGCAAAGGGATCTAGGGGTACAGATTCACAAATCACTAAAAAGTAGCAGTACAGATTATTAAGGCCATAAAAAAATCAAAGCACTGGGGTTTATTGCTAGAGGGATAGAATTGAAAAGCTTGTACAGAATCTTAGTTAGACTACACTTAGAATATTGTGCACAGTTCTGGTCTTCATATTATAAAAAGGATAAAGAGGCATTGGTAAAGGCGCAAAAAAAATTCAGAAGGATGATAACAAAACTGAAGAAAGACTGGACAGGCTGGGGTTCATTTGTCTAGAAAATGGAAGACTGAGGGACAATCTGATAGAGGTTCTTAAGGCTTTGAAAGGGTTTGATAGAGTAGGAATGGAGAAAATGTTTCTGATTGAGGGGGAGACCAGAACTAAAGGCCACAACTATGATAGTCACTAATAAATCCAATATGGGATTCAGGTGAAACTTCTTTAACCAAAGACTGGTAAGAATGTGAAACTCGTTACCACAAGGAGTAGGTGAGGCAAATAGCTTAAATGCCTGTAAGGGGACGATAGATAAGCAGATGAGGGAGAAGGATATGCTGATGGAGTTAGATGAAGAAGGATGTGAGGAGGCTTCTGTGGAGCATAAACACTGGCATAGGCCAGTTGGGCTGAATAGCCTGTTTCTGTATCGTAGATTCAATGTAAATGTTGGAAATACACTGCTGGCGAGGATGAGGGCAGCCGGCAGCAGTTGGGAGAGGTACCTGTGGGTGGCTGACACCCATGGAACAATACCCAGTGTCAGTCAGTGTTTGCAGAAGAAGTTGGGGAGGGTTGAAATGGAAAAATAATTTATGTAAACTGGAATATCTTTCATAATGTGCAGTCTACCTAACTGTGGTTTCTGCACTAGCTGGCTCCAAGTGATTGGGACATAGAATCATAGAATGATACCGCACAGAAGGAGGTCATTCAGCCCATCATGCCTGTGCCAGCTCTTTGGGAGCACTCTCCCATTAATCTCTTTCCCCATAGTCCTGAAAATTGTTTCAAGTATTTGTCCAATTCTCTTTTGAAAGTTACTATTGAATCTGCTTGCATCATCCTTTCAGCCAGTTCATTCCTATAACAGCTCACTGTGTAAAAAAAATGTTTCCTTATCTCGCCTCTGGTTCTTTGGCCAATCACCTTCTGCCACTGGAAGCAGTGTCTCCTTATTTAGTCTTTCAAAACCATTCATGGATTTTGATCATTTCTATCTCCCCTGGACCTTCTCTGCTCAAAGGAGAACCACGCAGCTTCTCCATCTCTATCTCCATTTCTGGGGATAGGCTATCAACCAATATCCACGATCACCCACTGACCCCCACAGCTACCTTGACCACTTCCTCCCACCCAGTTTCCTGTAATGACTCTATTTCATTCTCGCAGTTTCCCCACCTCCATTGCACCTGTTCCAACAATGCAATCTTTCACACCAGAGCTTCCAGTAGACCTTTCTTTCTCCTCAACCAAGGATTACCCTCCGCCCCTCCACCATGGCTGACAGGGCCCTT
The DNA here is from genome assembly GCF_036365525.1 of Heterodontus francisci. Taxonomy (NCBI): domain Eukaryota; kingdom Metazoa; phylum Chordata; class Chondrichthyes; order Heterodontiformes; family Heterodontidae; genus Heterodontus; species Heterodontus francisci. Next base: position 45,990,129 of record NC_090402.1, on the reverse strand, counting down.
GACAAAGTCTGTCCCATTTTCCGTACTTCTGCTTTTATCCCTTCCCCTCCCTCCCAAAAACACAATGGGGTTTCCCTTGTCCTCAATTTCACCCCACCAGCCTCCACATTCAACGAATTGTCCTTCACCATTCCTGCCACCTCCAGCATGATGCCACAACCAAACACATCTTCTCCCTCCCCTCTCTTTTCAGCATTCCGAAGGGAACGTTCCCTCCATGACATCCTGGTCCACTCCTTAGTTACCTCCAACAATCCTTTCCCTTCCCATGGCATCTTCCCATGGAAATGCAAGAGGTGCAATACCTGCCATTTTACCTCCTTCCTTCTCACTGTCCAAGGCCCCAAACACTCCTTCCAGGTGAAACAATGATCTACCTGTACTTCTTTCAATCTAGGATACTCTATTAGCTGCTCACAATGTGGTCTCCTCGACATTGGGGAGACCAAACGCAGATTGGGTGACCGCTTTGTGGGACCTCCATTCAAGCGTGATCTCAAGGGTCCAGTCGCCTGTCACTTTAATTCTCTACCTTGCTCCCACTCAGACCTCTGTCCTCAGTCTCCTATGCTATTCCAATGATGCTCAACATAAGCTTGAGGAACAGCACCTCATCCTTCAATTAGGCATTTTACAGCCTTCCAGACTCAACATTGAGTTCAACAATTTCAAATCATAATCTCTGCTCCCCTTCATTCTTTTTTTTTGGACAGCAACTGTGGCTGACGATTCTGCACTTTCTTATTTCACCTCCTCGAGATACATCTTTTGGCTCTTTACTTGTCCCATTACCATCTCATTTTGCCTTGCACCATCATCCATTTTGTCATTTAAGCTCTTCTGCCTTCCACCCTATCACAGACCTTCCTTTTGTCCTTTTCCTCCCCTCCCCACTTTCCTGCCTCTGTACTTGCTTAAAATCTGCCACATCACAAACTGTTCCCAGAAACATGGGGCTGAACTTTCATTCCAAGCTTGGGACTCCGACGTCGGGACCATTTCCAAGCCACAAGCAGCTCAACATCACTACAGGACGTCTGATGGTATTCTGAAGGAGGTGGGCAATTAATGGCCTGCTGGTGCTGTCCAATTAGGGGCGGCGGACGCATTGAGATGGCGGGCTGTAGACATGGCAGGCCCAATTTAAGGGGCACCTGGAATCCATGATTGTGGACACTGGCATCCTGGGCGATGGCAGAGGCCAGAACACAGCGGAACAGCAGCATGGCATGCACCCGTGGAAGGGTAAGCCAACAATTTGTTGACGCATCCCTGGAGGTGCTTTTGGAGGTGGTGGCAGCCCAGAGGAACGTCTTGTTTCCGGAAAGCGGAAGGAGGAGGCCAGTCAGTCAGCCAAAGCAGGCATGAATGGAAGTGGCTCAGGAAGTGAACAGCCGCGGTGTGGTCATCAGGATGTGGGTGCAGTGCAGCAAGTGCTTCAATGACCTTCTGAAATCTGGTAAGGTGAGTGCATTGATAGACCAGGTGACAGGCCTGCAGTTCTGGAGTGACCAGCACACCTATAAACCGAGCAGCCTGAGGGTGCATAGTGCTCGGGAACAGTGAAGATATGTGTGCCCAGGTGCACTCCTGAGCTGTGGCCAATGCCTGCAGCACAAGCACTTGTGAACGAGGTGACACTGGAGCCATGGATGTTACACTTTGTAGGAAAAAAGAGCACCATAACATGCGAGAAAGGGGTCGCACCAGTGGTGGAGTGGCGCTTCTTGCTATACTGATGGCAATGGAGGAGGAAGCCCTTGAAATTGCCAGGGTGGCAGCTCAACAGGAAGAAGATGAGATCAGTGTCTGGCTGAGAGAAGGTGAAAGTATGGTATCATTTCAATGTGAAGGAGGTAGAGCTCTGGCTTCATTTGTGTAGTCCATGTCAATATAAAACTGTTAAGGGCTGCTGCAGCTCTGTGTGAGTAAGTGGCTACTGACAGAGGAGAGCTTTTCTACCAATGTCTGTGCCTCCTACAGGCTCAGTTGTGGAGGGGAAGCCTCAGCAGTCGTCGGCAATTTCAGAGGAGGAAGATGCATCTGAGGCAGCACCGTCACAGCTGTCAAGCGCACCCTCCATCAGCACAGAAACACTCACCTTCAGGGGGTCTCACGCAAGTTTAGAATGGATGTCACAAGGTGACCAGCACTTCACGTATGAACAGGAGAAGTGATGGAAGCAGAGGCAGCTGTGGGAAATCCCCCTCAGAGGATTGAGGACAGCTCAGACATGCTCAGGCGGGCAAAGATGCAGAGCCTGGGGGTGTGGCATGCAAGGCAGGTCTTTCTGGAGCAGCAACGGGAAATGTGTGCCCAAATGTTGGAGTTCCCCGAGGCAGTGCAGAGCCTTGGTCTGAGAATGGAGGAGTCCATTCATGAGATGTATTCTGCAATGTCTCAGGCATATGAGTGCATGAGCTCCTCCACTGAAAGAGTGGCCAGCGTCATGGAGAGCCATACACAACATCACACTGAGTGGTTGCTGGAACATCGCACTGCCATGCACAGAATGCATGCTAATTTCTGTAAGTTTGACTGCTCCATTGCACTGATGGTGCAAAGATGCATGGACGGTTAACTGGATGCCCCCCAGCCGCTGGTTTCTTTGGATGTGCATGCGTGTGATGAAAAGGCTGGTTTAGGCAGGGATGATGTCAAGGGGGCCACCCCTCATGGGGCACCTTCATTACTGACCGTCCCCTTGGCCCCTCTGACTGATGCACCGTCTATACAGCAAGCCTATGTGCGAGGCTACTCCTGTATCGACACAGGTGGGACAGTCTGTGACGGTGACCCCACTGGCACTGTGATGCCAAGGTCAGGTGCCATGGGCTCTCAGCCACATGCAGACACAAGCGAGCCGCCTGCCTCCACTTCTGTCTCAGCCACAGGGGGAGAACCCCACATGAGCAGCCATGTGTGGAAGGTGCCGCGTTGGTAGTTTCATTTCAGAGGGTTCGCTTGGGTGACTTGTCATGCTTATGTTCACTGCTTAACCCTCAATGTTATGTGATAGTTCATGGTAGCACCCTGATTTGTGTGATCCCATTGTTTTGAGGCCATTGAGAAGCCAGCATGATGAAGTGGATGTGCGATGCAAAGGTGACTGGTCGGGGACTCTGTGTGGCCCGTGGCAACATGTCTTCCAGGCATTGTGGGGAAACAAGAGATGTGACTGTATGGCAGGCATTTTGGATGTGGCCACTCCTTGTGGTACTGGGCCAAGTGCAATCCAGGACGTGTCATCCTTAGAAGAAGCGTGCCTGGGTCAGTGCGTCCCGAGCTTCTCTGCCATCCTGGTCAATGGCTCCTCACAGTGCAGCCGCCTCATCTCCTTGGACATGCTGCTAACCCAGTGTGTTACCAGTGCATCGCCTTGAAGATCTAAATCAGCCCTGCAATGAGCTCTCAAGTGGCTCATTAACTGCCTCAACTGATTACCTGCCACTTTCGAGCGGGTCGTGCGGACCCTCAAGAAGACGCCTCCACCAAAATTGATGGAAGGTGGGAAGGCATCAGGAAACCGGCAAGCAGTTCGGTGTCGTGATTTTCTCGGCCCGCCCACATCCAAACCCGCCTCTGCCTCAGGAAGAAAATTCAGCCCACAACTCTGTTTCTCTCTCCACAGACGCTGCCAGACCTGCTGAGTATTTCTAGCACTTTCTGTTTTGATTTCAGATTTCCAGCATCTGCAAAGTTTTGCTTTTAAGTTGCCACAGACCTGGGACTGAATCTAGACCCTTCTTGGTCTGTATTACTTACACCCACACTTGACAGTGCATTTATTCACTGAGATCCCTTCGCCAAAGAGCTTTCTTCCCAGCTAATACACTGACAATATGAAACATCAGAACCACCCAGATATTAAATTGAACGGAAGGGATGGACAAGTACTGCTCAGCACCCTTTCTGATTGATCAAAAAAGTATTACCAAATGTTTCCTTCAACAAATGGTTTTATATTAAAAGAGTTTAAGATGTGATCCTGTATGATGCGTAAGTGTGAGGTTGACTCAGTTGGTAGCACTCATTTCTCTGAATCTGAAAATTGAGGTTTCAAGCCTCATTGCAAACATTAGCATAATCTAGGCTGACATTTCAGCACAGTGCTGAGGAAATGCTGCATTGTCAGAGGTGCTGTCTTTCAGATGAGACCCCTTCTGACTGTTCAGGGGGTGCAAAATTTCCCATGGCACTAATCAACAAACAGTGGGGAGTTCTCCCAATGGCACAGACCTTGAATTTGTGTGATGGTGTAAAATAGGTGACAGGGAGTTAGAGCCCCTTTTGCTTCACTCCCGATTTTGATTGTCCACCCAGTGTAAGGCATTGGATAAAGTTTACTACTCTGATACTATACAGTTCTGATGAAAGGTCACAGACCTGAAACATTAACTCTGTTCCTCGCTCCACAGATACTGCCTGATCTGCTGAGTATTTCCAGCATTTTCTGATTTTATATATTATGTACCATTTATTATGTTCAGTTTATAGAATTACCTTGTAATCATTATTAAATAAAAGATTTCATCCAGCTACAATCATGAAAACGTGTTTGCAGATTTTAAGTCTACAAATTGTTCATATAGAATTGGAGATCATGTTTGATTTAGGCAGGTATATTCAGGTGTCATGCAGGCCCCCATCTGCAAGCATGAGGCATATTAATTTTGCCACATAGACATTAAATTTCAAACTGCTGTTGAAGTGAAGAAAGGACTTGTTTTATAAAAATGCCATAACTTGGCTGGAAATATATTTGCATATTAATAGACAGTGCTTGGAAAGGACAAAGGACCATTCCCTGACACATTCAAACCACTTTGGACTTTTGATCACCAGACGTTGAAGGTGGGGGAGCTCGCGTTCGAGGTTGATTGCTAAGATGTCCGAATACACAAACGGACATGGTCAAACCAGCTAGCCGTATGACTAACCTGCTGGGCAACCTAAGTTTTTTGAATTTGTACAAACAGTTTGGGCAGAAAGTCTGTTTGCTCCTGAACTGAGAAGATCTCTCTCCTGCCTGCTCCCATCTCTTTCCCACAAGTCTCTGAATCCACTGAAGACACATGAACCCCAAGAGTGAAAAGTCTCCTACAGTGAACAAGGTTTAAGAAGAATACTGGGCCCAAATGAAAAGCAAGATCTACCTACAATCAAGGACTCTACAGTGAGCTCGAAGAACCGTAACAAAAACTGTTCAGATATTGCCTCAAACTTTTCCACTTTATTTCTTCTCTTTTCTGTCTCTATTTGCATGTGTGTATCATGTATGAATGCTAGCATGGGCGTGTCGTGTATCCGTAGGTGTCAACCGGATTAGAGTTTAAGTTTAATGATTTTCACTTTTCTTCTTTAAAGCTAAGAAAGCCTGTTTGTGCTGGTTTCTTTGCCTTATAATCGAAAAGCGGTGAACAAGGATTCACCAAGGGGGAGCTAAAAACATGGTGCGTTTAAAATTAAACCCTGTTACAGTAAGATCAGGTGAAGGCTGAAAGGGAACCCTGGACACCTTTTTCACCTGGTCGTAACACAGATAATTGCATAGCAGCTTACACATATTGAAATCTCCCATGGTATTTCTCCAGATAGTAATGAACAATAGGTTGAAAGGCTCAGAAAATTTACAGGAGGTAACAGAAGCAAGGTAACAAGCAAATTGTTAGAACCATCTTTAACACAGAAAATGCTATTTCATAGATTGCTTGCAAGTTTTGAAATTTTATCTTATTTCCATCCATAATGACTCAGTTCAGTGGAGAATATAAGATAATGGCTGGGAGGAAAAGTAATTGGAGCAATTTGATTCATCCAGGTATGTGTTTTATTGATATATTTTGATGACTGTTCATATTCGATCTATTTATATAGATCCTTAGTAGTTCTTCATTTGAAGCATATACACCTGCTTTTCTCACATTGGTTCATATGTTCTGTACCTTTTCAGTTGTGATTTGAATATGAAATATTCAGTTATTCCACAGCAAATTGCATGTAAAAGTATGATGCATTAGGTGTGACTAACATATGAGTGCATAAGCAATGATTTTATATAAACTCATTGAGCAGTTTAGGGCAGTGTGCAATGGTTGTGCCAAGATGAAGATTGGCATTCTTTATGTGATTGGATGTGTCGTGCAAAAGCCAATGCAGAATGAGTGATGTTGATGCATGTGTGCAATGGTTGTGATGCATCATTTGCCATGTCATTAAATCGGCACTGTCTCCTGCAGGATAAACAAAGCCATAACCAGCGTGAATGCGCTAAGATGGGAGGAGGGGTCCCTGATATAAGGCTGCTGACCACGGCTGAGAAGGAGGCGGCTGAGATTGCAAGGGAGGAAGGAGGCAGACCAAGTGGAAATGGCGAGGCAGGATCCACAAGGCGTAAGGATGAAGTATCATCTCTGCTCTTGCAACCGTATGGTGGAAACTGAAGGAAATTGTGTGAACTCATGTGAAGCACATGCTTTAAGTGCCTCTGTTTGTCGCTCCACTGCAGGTGCCTGCACTCGAGAAGCAGAACGCCACGTGGTCGAGGAATCCTCCTCTGGGGAGAAAGAAGAAGCCAATGCCCCAGGGGGTGCACTGTCACCTAACTCTTCTTCCACCTCCACCAGCGCAGATACATCCACACGGTTCGTGGGCGGTTTAAGATTAACATCTGGGTCACAAGCTGGCGGTCACGATACAGACACAACCCAGCAACTGAGGGAGTATGTGTCTGCCGGGTCCCCTGACAATGGGAGGACTGCTGGGGACCAGGCCCCTACTCGAGCACCATTCCTCCCAGTAGGATGGAGCCATCAAGGCCCTGTAAAATACTGAGATCCAAATTAATTAATTAAATAGAATAGAGATGACTGAGCAGGCGATGTGTTACAGCTGTAGTATGTGGGAGCTGGTGGATGCTGCTGCGATCGATGGTGACCACATCTGCAGCAAGTGTTTGCTGCTCAAGGACCTTCAGCTCAGAGTTGATGAGCTGGAGTCCGATCGGCAGACACTACGACACATCAGGGAGGGGGAGAGTTACCTGGACACTGTGTTTCAGGAGACAGTCACACCCCTTAGATTAATTCCATCCAATCTGGGCCGTGATCAGGGACAGGAGGGTGTGACTGTGAGTGAGGCAGGTATGGGGATCCAGAATTTAGCTTTGGCGGAGACACAGCCAATGCCGTTATCCAATAGGTACAAGGTTCTTGCTCCCAGTGTGGACGAGGGCACAGACTGCAGGGAGGATGAGCGAACTGACCACAGCACCGTGGTTCAGAGTGCCATTCAAGTGGGGGGGAGAAGAGAGAAATGTAGCAGTAATAGGGGATAGCATAGTTAGGGGAATAGATACTGTCCTCTGCAGCAAAGATGGAGTCCCGAAGGCTGTGTTGCCTACCTGGTGCCAAGGTTAAGGACATCCCTTCTGGGCTGGAGAGGAACTTGGAGTGGGAGGGAAAGGATCCAGTTGTCGTGGTCCACGTAGGTACCAATGACATAGGTAGGACTAGGAAAGAGGTTCTGCTGAGTGATTATGAGCAGCTCAGGACTAAATTAAAAAGCAGAACCACAAAGGAAATAATCTCTGGATTACAACCAAGCCACGTGCAAATTAGCATAGGGTAAATAAGATTAGAGAGGTAAATGCGTGGCTCAAAGATTGGTGTGGGAGAAATGGGTTCTGATTCATGGGACACTGGCACCAGTACTGGGAAAAGAGAGAGCTGTTCCGTTGGGATGGGCTTCACTTGAACCATGCTGAGACCAGTGTCCTGGTGAATCGTATAACGAGGGTTGTAGATAAGGCTTTAAACTAAATAGTAGGGGGGAGGGTTCAATTGAAAGAAGTTTAAAAAGTTGATAAATAACGAGAGAGCAGCGGTGCAGGGTAGTGAAGGGGCATACATCAGTCAGGGTGTGATAGGAAGGGACAGAGAATACAAGCATAAGAGTACAGCAGAAATTATAACCAGAGTAGGAAAAAATGGTAAAAAGTCAAAGCTTAAGGCTCTTTATCTGAATGCACGTAGCATTTGTAACGAGATAGATGAGCTGACGGCACAGATAGAAACAAATGAATATGATTTGATAGCTATCAGAGAGACGTGGTTACAGGATGACCAGGACTGGAAACTCAATGTTCAAGGATAATATGATGTCCCAGAAGAATAGGCAGAAAGGAAAAGGAGGTGGGGTAGCTTTGTTATTAAAGGAAGGGATCAGTGCAGTTGTGAGTAACGATATAGGTGTAATAGATCGGGATGTAGAATTAGTTTGGGTGTTTCTTAGAACAATACGTTGCAGAACCTAACCGGGAACAGGCTATTTTAGATTTAGTAATGTGTAATGAGGTAGGAAAATAAGGAATAGCAAGGGGAAGAAATCACGGGTGGGAGTGGTCTATAGGCCCCCAAGGAGTTGCCTCTCTGTAGGACAAAATATTAATGAGGAAATAATGGAGGTGTGTAAGAGGGGCACTGCAATTATCATGGGTGATTTTAATCTGCATATAGACTGGACAAATCAAATTGGCAAGGGTAGCATGAAAGATGAATTTGTAGAGTGCATCAGGGGATTGTTTCTTAGAACAATACGTTGCAGAACTTACCAGGGAACAGGCTATTTTAGATTTGGTAATGTGTAATGAGGTAGGATTAATAAGAGATCTCATAGTTAAGAATCCTCTTGGGGGAAGCAATCATAACCTGATAGAATTTCAAATTCAGTTTGAGGGTGAGCAACTCGGGTCTCAAACCAGTGTCTTCAACTTAAACAAGGGCGATTACAGAGGTATGAAGGAAGAGTTGTCTCATGCTGGCTGGGAAAATAGACTACAGGGGAAGTCAGTAGATGAGCAGTGGCAGATTTTTAAGCAGATATTAAATAACACTCAGCAAACATTTATTCCAGTCAGAAGGAAGGACTCGATGAGAACGATGAACTACCCGTGGATAACAAAGGAAGTTAAGGAGAGTATCAAATCAAAAACAAAGGCGTACAAATCGGTAAAAGCTAGTGGTAGGTCAGAGGATTGGGAATTTTTTAGAAACCAGCAGCGGATGACTAAAAAAGTAACAAAGAGGGAGAAAATTGATTATGAGAGTAAATTGGCAAGAAATATAAAAACAAACAGTAAGAGCTTCTACGGGTATATACAAAGGAAGAGAGTAGCTAAAGTAACTGTGGGACCCTTAGAGGATGAGACTAGGGAATTAATAACAGGGAACAGGGAAATGGTAGATAATTTAAACCAATATTTTGCATTGGTCTTCACGGTGGAGGACACTATAAACATCCCAACAATAATAGATGAACAAGGTGTAAATGGGAGGGAGGAACTTGTAACAATCTCTATTACGAGGGAAAAGGTGCTGGACAAACTGATGGGACTAAAGGCAGACAAGTTGCTAGGACCTGATGGCCTGCACCCAATGGTTTTAAAAGAAGTGGCTGCAGAGATAGTGGGGGCATTGGTCATAATATACCAAAACTCACTGGATTCCGGTAGGGTACCAGCAGACTGGAAAACCACTAATGTGATGCCCCTATTCAAGAAAGGAGGGAGACAGAAAGCAGGAAACTATAGACCAGTTAGCTTAACATCTGTCATTGGGAAAATACTAGAGTCCATTATTAAGAAAGAAATAGCAGGGCCTTCAGAAAAACATAATGAAATCAAACAGAGTTAACATGGTTTTATGAAAGGGAAATCATGTTTGACAAATTTGTTAGAGTTCTTTGAGGATATAACAAGCAGAGTGGATAAAGGGGAACCAGTAGATGTAGTGTATTTGGATTTTCAGAAGGCGTTTCATAAGGTGTCACATAAAAGGTTATTGCACAAAATAAGAGCTCAGGGTATTGGGGGTAATGTGTTGGCATGGATTGAAGACTGGCTAACACACAGAAGGCAGAAAGTTGGGATTAATTGGTCTTCTTCAGGTTGAAAAGCCGTAACTAGAGGGGTGCTACAAGGATCGGTCCTAGGGCCTCAGCTATTTACTATCTATATTAATGTCTTGGAGGAAGGGACAGAGTGCAGTGTATCCAAATTTGCTCGAACTAGGGGACATAGTTACAGAATAAGGGGGCACACATTTAAAACTGAGATGCGAAGGAATTTCTTCTCTCAGAGGGTGGGTGAATCTCTGAAATTCTCTACCTCAGAGACTTGCGGAGGCTAGGTCACTAAATGTATTTAAGGAGGAGGTAGATAGATTTTTAAATCTCGGGGAGTCGAGGATTAGGCAGAGCAGGCCCAAAAGAGGAGTTGAGGCCTGGGACAGATCAGCCATAATCTTATTGAATGGCGGGGCAGGCTTGGTGGGCTGAATGGCCTACTCCTGCTCCTATTTCTTATGTTCTTATGTTCCTCCAGAGGACGGCCACCATGGTCATCCACAGCAACGGGCAGCGCACTGAGCAAACTGCCTGCACCTCAGCTGCTAATGTCCAGGTAGCACTTAGACATAGTGGGGCAAAAAGGAAATTGAAAGAGTTTGGAGCATGAACGTGGCACGGGTGCTGTACAAATTGTGATGATTGAAAAGATTTACTAATATGTTTTTATTTCGTGCAAAATTTGATCCACTCGTTAATGTTTTTCTTGGTTACAGCTGGATACAAAGATGTTTCTTGGAGGCCTATGGCAGGAATGCAAGAATGTTTGCAAAGCATCTCAGGAAATGTCCAGTGTCCATATGTCATTAAAGCAGCCAGAAGTACTGCACAAAGAACAGCTAGGCGTTGCGCAAACGACTACTGGCAACACCTATGCAGTCATATTCAGCTGGCCTCAGACACCGGAAACATCAGAGGAATGTATGATGGCATGAAGAGAGCTCTTGGGCCAACCATCAAGAAGATCACCCCCCTCAAATCTAAATCGGGGGACATAATCACTGACCAACGCAAACAGATGGACCGCTGGGTTGAGCACTACCTAGAACTGTACTCCAGGGAGAATGCTGTCACTGAGACTGCCCTCAATGCAGCCCAGCCTCTACCAGTCATGGATGAGCTGGACATACAGCCAACCAAATCGGAACTCAGTGATGCCATTGATTCCCTAGCCAGCGGAAAAGCCCCTGGGAAGGACAGCATTACCCCTGAAATAATCAAGAGTGCCAAGCCTGCTATACTCTCAGTACTACATGAACTGCTATGCCTGTGCTGGGACGAGGGAGCAGTACCCCAGGACATGCGCGATGCCAACATCATCACCCTCTATAAAAACAAAGGTGACCGCGGTGACTGCAACAACTACCGTGGAATCTCCCTGCTCAGCATAGTGGGGAAAGTCTTTGCTCGAGTCGCTCTGAACAGGCTCCAGAAGCTGGCCGAGCGCGTCTACCCTGAGGCACAGTGTGGCTTTCGTGCAGAGAGATCGACTGTTGACATGCTGTTCTCCCTTCGTCAGAAACAGGAGAAATGCCGTGAACAACAGATGCCCCTCTACATTGCTTTCATTGACCTCACCAAAGCCTTTGACCTCGTCAGCAGACGTGGTCTCTTCAGACTACTAGAAAAGATCGGATGTCCACCAAAGCTACTAAGTATCATCACCTCATTCCATGACAATATGAAAGGCACAATTCAACATGGTGGCTCCTCATCAGAGCCCTTTCCTAGCCTGAGTGGTGTGAAACAGGGCTGTGTTCTCGCACCCACACTTTTTGGGATTTTCTTCTCCCTGCTGCTTTCACATGCGTTCAAATCCTCTGAAGAAGGAATTTTCCTCCACACAAGATCAGGGGGCAGGTTGTTCAACCTTGCCCGTCTAAGAGCGAAGTCCAAAGTACGGAAAGTCCTCATCAGAGAACTCCTCTTTGCTGACGATGCTGCTTTAACATCTCACACTGAAGAATGCCTGCAGAGTCTCATCGACAGGTTTGCGTCTGCCTGCAATGAATTTGGCCTAATCATCAGCCTCAAGAAAACGAACATCATGGGGCAGGATGTCAGAAATGCTCCATCCATCAATATTGGCGACCACGCTCTGGAAGTGGTTCAAGAGTTCACCTACCTAGGCTCAACTATCACCAGTAACCTGTCTCTAGATGCAGAAATCAACAAGCGCATGGGTAAGGCTTCCACTGCTATGTCCAGACTGGCCAAGAGAGTGTGGGAAAATGGCGCACTGACACGGAACACAAAAGTCCGAGTGTATCAGGCCTGTGTCCTCAGTACCTTGCTCTACGGCAGCGAGGCCTGGACAACGTATGCCAGCCAAGAACGACGTCTCAATTCATTCCATCTTCGCTGCCTTCGGAGAATACTTGGCATCAGGTGGCAGGACTATATCTCCAACACAGAAGTCCTTGAAGCGGCCAACACCCCCAGCTTATACACACTACTGAGTCAGCGGCGCTTGAGATGGCTTGGCCATGTGAGCCGCATGGAAGATGGCAGGATCCCCAAAGACACATTGTACAGCGAGCTCGCCACTGGTATCAGACCCACCGGCCGTCCATGTCTCCGTTATAAAGACGTCTGCAAACGCGACATGAAATCGTGTGACATTGTTCACAAGTCGTGGGAGTCAGTTGCCAGCATTCGCCAGAGCTGGCGGGCAGCCATAAAGACAGGGCTAAATTGTGGCGAGTTGAAGAGACTTAGTAGTTGGCAGGAAAAAAGACAGAGGCGCAAGGGGAGAGCCAACTGTGCAACAGCCCCAACAAACAAATTTCTCTGCAGCACCTGTGGAAGAGCCTGTCACTCCAGAATTGGCCTTTATAGCCACTCCAGGCGCTGCTTCACAAACCACTGACCACCTCCAGGCGCGTATCCATTGTCTCTCGAGATAAGGAGGCCCAAAAGAAAGAAAAAAGAATATGTCATTGGAATTTGAGCCTTCACTATTCAATGATTGCTGTTCTCCTATTGTTGACTAAACACTGCTTGCAGTGGTGTGTAGTTGCATTCAGCGTAGTCCATAGCTGATTTCAAATGCCAATCACATGAAAGTGCAGCAACACTTCATTAAGATTGCAGCGATAAACCCTCATGCAAAATCGACTTTCTGTGGGGAATTGTTATGTTTCTCCTCCTAACATTGCTTAACAATGTGGCTTATTGCTGGCTGAAACATGCATAAATAAAGTTCTCCCTGATGTCCCTTGCATATCTCTTCATGGCTCTCATATTGATGACAGCATCATTGTCATTGTTGTCCTCCTCACCCTCTTCATAGTCATCCTGATCTGAGGAGGATTGATGTTCTTCCTGTTCCTCCACCTGCAGAATATTGCCACATCTAATTGCAAGGTTGTGCAAGGTACAACAAACAACAAATATTCATGACACCCTCTGTGGCAAGTACTGAAGGGCCCCTTCAGACAGGTCAAGGGGACGGAATCGCATTTTCTGCATGCCAATGGTATGTTCAATGATGGCTCTGGTGGATGACTTACTGGTGTCATCAACCATGTACAAAGTGGGTAAGCCTTGGTCACCCACGATCCATCCATCCGCTTCAGCTGGTTCCTTGAAAACTGCTGACAGCTGGGTGTTCCTCAAAATGTAGGAATCATGACAGCTCCCTGGAAAATGTGCGCAAACATGCATGATGGCTTCTGTGGTCGCAAACCAGCTGTACGTTTCAAGAGTGGAAGTCTTTGCAATTGACAAAGGCAGCAGGCTGGTCCCAGGGAGCTCTAATGGCCACGTGAGTACAGTTGATCAGCCCTTGCACTCTAGGGAACCCAGCAATGGTGCTGAAGGCCGCAGACCTTGCTGCCTGGCTGTCCTTGTCTACAGGTAAATAGATGAAATCAATGGCATGTCGAGAAAGGTCATTGGTCACCTCTTTGATGCACCTATGGGTCGCATACTGAGAAATGCCACATATGTCACAGAATCACAGAATTGTTACAGTGCAGAAGGAGGCCATTCGGTCCATCATGTCTGCACCGGCTTGCCACTTCCCCGCCTTCTGCCCATAACCCTGCCCATTCATCCTTTTCATATAACAGTGTCGCCCGTGGATCCCTGGAAAGAGGCACTGAAGAAAAAATTGAGTACAGCAGTCACCTTGAGGGCAACTAGCATGGGATTCCCATCAAAGCCGATCAGCTGTAAGTCATGCTGTAGGATCCTACAAATTTCTGTGACCATTTCACATGACATCCTGAGGCGTCTCTGGAATTGCCTCTCTGACACTTGAAGGTAATTTGTCCTTGTCCTGAGGATCAGATGACGTTCCAGTGCCCGACTTCAGTAATGTCGTTCCTCGATGTTATCATTCAGACCATCATCACCTTCCTGTTCTGCCTGTTGCTGCTGATCAGGCATCATGAGTTGAGGGATTAGAGCCCTCATCTTCTTCCCATGGCACTAGACAAATTGGGTTTATGAGACCCATGTCCCTGTGTCTTTTCTGAACAATAAATAAGCAGAGCGTGGCAATTCAGCCCTCTGTTGCCAGTGAACTGAAACATTGAGGCAATGAACAGCTCCCTTATATCTGCCTTCAGATTGCAGCTGGTAGAAGACACACCCACTGCTATCTGCCTCCTTCCACTCTCCTTGCAATCCTTGAATGTCCTTGTGGTTTCCATTATTGTTGGAGAAAATGGTGCGTGTGGAATTCAGGGCAAGTCTCCTCACCTTCCAACCACCTCCTGCAACATTCCACCTTGAACCCATCACCCTTCATCCACCCAATGTTACTGTTACCCTTCCCTCCATTACCATTCAGCCTCCCCCCATTACCATGAACAGTATAATCATCAATGTATTCATGCCATCCCTCCTCCCGTTTCTACTCCAGTTATGATTGACATGCCGACTCTTACACTTGATCATCCTCACATCGAACTGACCATTGTTGCCGAGTCCCGTTCCCCTCCATATGAAGCTGTCAAATATCCACCCATTGGTCTTGACCTTCCCCCCTCTACAGAATCCATTTGCCCCCATTGACTGTGACCATTCCCTCTGCTAGCCAGTACCCTCAATTTGCCCAACAGCTCCCCAACGTTGACAGCACTCATACCTCCCTTTAGGCCACTGCCAAATATCTTCACATTGTACTGATCTAATCCACCTACCACCCATGCAGCCGACAAAATGCATCTTCACCATCAATGTCAACCATTCAACAACCCTCCACCCTCCCCTGCTCCTCCATGCATCCAATCAACCCCTCCATTCCCTCCCCCACTACCCTCACCCGCTCCTCCAGGCACACGATCAACCCCACCGTTCCCTCCCCAACTACCCTCCCCTGCTCCTCCATGTAGCCCCCACCCATGCATTTGCTGCCATCCCCTGAGATAATTCACCCTTGCTGGTGTCGAGCCTGGAGGCAAACATCCATTCCAATGCTGGCATTAGTTTAGCGGATGAGTTATAGAGGGAAGAGCACAGTCCTAACTCTCAACTGTACAAATTTGAATGTTGCACGCCACGTTGAAACATTCGTGAACCGGGTGGCATGGGAATATCGCTCGCCATTCACTTAATCAGGCAGGTAGGACTAAATTGTAACAATGCGTATGGTAATGAGTATTCATGTTATTTAAACGAACGGAAAGCTACCACCGCGCTGGGGGAATTCCAGAAAGCCGCAAACCTGCCACTGATTTAATTCATCTAAAATATCCCGCTGTCAGGAATCCAAAAAAACACCTCCCGCCTAATTATATCACCCCACATGATACCAAATCCACCGTGGCAGACAGCACAAAATTCCCCCTTTGGGTCAAACTGACGTTGTGAAAGGAGATATATAAATGTACGATTTTACTCTCAAGTTATGCTGGAGATGGAGTGTAATGCTGGAAAGTTGAGAAAGGATGGGATCAGGATGTCTCTCCTGCTTTTGATGGTCCAGTAACCTTCTGATATTCACTGTTTGGTGAGGTAAGGGTATCAAGAGATATGCAGCAACGGCAGGCAAATGGAATTGAGATACAGATTAGCCAAGATCTAACTGAATGGCAGAGCAAGCTTGAAGGACTGAATTGTCCACTCCTGTTCTCAATGTTCTGATACCAGAGGGTTGTGGATGCTCCATTGTTGAATATATTTGAGGCAGTGCTTGACAGATTTTTGGTGTTTCAGTGAATCAAGCGTTAGAGGGAATGGGTGGGTAAGTGAAGTTCAGGCAGAGGATCAGCCATGATCGTACTGAATGGCGGAGGAGGCTTGAGGGGCCGTATGGTCTACTCCTGCTCTTATTTCTTATGCTCTCACACATGAATAATGACAGCAGTGCATACTGTCAGCACCTCTGATCATAAAGATAGGCTGACCAAACATCTCCTTTTGCTGGGGACAGTTCTCGGATGAGGTGCTGCATGCCCGGGCAAAAATTGTTTCCGGAAGTGTGCCTAGTTCATGAAACTCATCTCCAAATAAAGCCATATGCATTGGTACGCTGGAATGTTAATATTTGTCACACATCAGATCTTCTAGTCCAATCAGAGTGTGCCATTTGTTTGTCAGGGTGATGTCCTCTTGGGATTGGCTGCTGTTGGTGGCATAAGTGGGATACGTCATAGAGTCATTACGGTACAGAAGGAGGCCATTCAGCTCATCAAGTCCATGCCAGCTCTCTGTAGAGCAATCCAGTCAGTCCCATTCCCCCAATCTAACCCCATGGCCCTGCATGTTCATTTCCCTCAAGCTACTATCCAATTTCCTTTTGAAATCATTGATCACCTCCACTTCCACCACCCTCGTAGGCAGCGAGTTCCAGGCCATTGCCACTCGCTGCATAAAAACATTCTTCTTCACATCCACCTGTTCAAAACCTTAAATCTGCATCTCTTAATCCCTGTATCATCAGTCTTTCTTTGTCTACCTTATTTAAATCTGCCATAATCTTGTACACCTCCCCTCAACCCTGCTTTTCCAACCTAATCTTCTATCTAAAATCCCCCATTCCTGGAACAATTCTGGAAAATCTTCTCTGCACCCTCTCAAGGACCCTCACATTCTTCTTAAAATTTGGTGCCAGAATTGAACGCAATACTCTACTTCAGTGGTTCTCATCAGAATTGATGGGAAGAATGGCACTGCTTTTGATGAGACACCTATGAGATGATGGCTGGTTCCAAGCCGGAGAGCTTCAGTCTCATGTTGGGATCCACATTCAGCTGGTTCCTCATTGTTTTCAGCCCCACAAGTGTTGAAAATCCGATCTCACAGTTGTGTGTTGTAACAGTAACATAAATCTTGCTTATAAAACTAGATTGTTGTTGCTTGAGCTCATGACAACTCGTGCCACGCATGGGGGAGCTGGTCTGGTTGTGTGATGTCACGGGAGTGATGGGATTGCGGCCCCTCCCTCCCCCCACCACATCAGCATCCTGAAGGTGCAACATGGGGACAGGAGTAACAGCACCACTTTGCCTGCCCTCCCACCCAGAGTGAGGTTAGGTTTCATCCTATAAAGAGGTAACTGTTTCAGTCAATAGTGACTGGCCGGAGGGCAGATCCTTTAACTTGCGGGAAAAAGAACTGGAGGAACAATTGGATGGCGTGAGAGTTATTGGATTTATTTTACTAGTGCATTGCAAAGGACAAGACCAAGAATGGAGCATTACAAAGGGTGAGGCCGAGAGTGGACCATTCCCCAGGGTGCAGACAAGAGTGGAGCATTGCAATGCAGCAAAGGACAAGGCTGAGAGGGGAGCACTGCCAAGGGTGAGGAAAAGAGTAGAGCATTTCAACGCAGCAAAGTTTGAGGCCAAGGGTGGAACATTGTAAAGGGCAAAGCCAAGAGTTCAGCATTGCAAAAGGTGAGGACAACAGTGGAGCGTTTTCCAGGGGCGAAGCCAAGAAATTAAAGGTTAGGGTATTCAGGGATGAGTATAGGTGGTACAGCACTAGTGCCAGAACATAAGCAAGATTCGAGATTTGGTGTAAAGTGAGAATGGAATTGTCAAAAAAGCATTATTGCTGCTTTAACAACCTGCTTCAAAATGATTCTACACAATTACAACCAATTGGGAAAACAAACTGGATAATGTTCAATGTGCCAGTCAGTGTTTCCCATTTCAACTGGAGGCAGGACATCTTTAAAGAAGACAAAGGTACCAAGGATAAAAAGCTGGTTTGACTGCATGTGTTACTTCAAGTTCTGTTATGGATTTTTTTTTTGCTAAGTTGAGCCAACACTCAGTGAGTATGACCTTACTTTGCAAGAAGGAATATATTCACATCATACCGTTAAACATACTCACAGTTTCAGGTCAAGGGATTGTCTTTCCAACTTAAGTAAAAAATTCATCAACCCAAAATTCTCTTGTACACAAAGCTTTGGTCACCTTATTTAAAGAAGAGACATACTTGCATGTGAAGTAATAGTTGCAAATGTTTTAGCTCCATGGGACTAAAGGCTGACAAATCCCCTGGACCAGATGGCTTGCATCTGATGGTCTTAAAGGAAGTAGCTGCAGAAATAATGGGTGCATTGGTTGTTAGCTTCCAAAATTCCCTATATTCTGGAAAGGTCCCAGCGGATTGGAAAACTGCACATGTAACACCTATGTTTAGGAAAGGAGGGAGACAGAAAGCAGGAAACTATAAGTCTTCATTGGGAAAATGCTAGAATCCATTATTAAAGAGTTAGTAGCAGAACATTGAGCAAACCACAATACAATCAGGCAAAGTCAACATGGCTTTGTGACAGGGAGATCGAGTTTGACAAATTTATTAGAGTTCTTTGAGGATGTAACAAGAAGGGTGGACAAAGGGGAACTGGTAGATGTAATGTATTTGGATTTCCAAAAGGCATTTGATAAGGTGCCACATAATAGTTTACTACACAAAATAAGAGCTCATTTTGTTGGGAGTGATATATTAGCATGGATAGAGGACTGGCTAACTAAAAGGAAACAGACAGTCGGGATAAGTGGTCATTTTCAGGATGGTAAACCGTAACTAGTGAATGCCACAGGGATCAGTGTTGGGGCCTCAACTATTTACTATCTATGTTAATGACTTGGATGAAGGGACCGACTGTATTTTAGCCAAATTTGCTGACGATACGAAAATAGGCAGGAAAGCAATTTGTGAGGAGGATACAAAGCACCTGCGAAGGGATATAGATAGGTTAAGTGAGTGGGCAAAAATTTTGCAGATGGAATATAACATGGGAAAATGTGAGGTTGCCCATTTTGGCAGGAAGAATACATAATGAGAATATTATTTACATGGAGAGAGACTGCAGAATGCTGCGGGACAGAAGGATCTGGGTGTCTTTGTACATGAATCACAAAAAGTCAGCATGCAAGTACAGCAAGTAATTAAGTAGGCAAATGGAATGTTGGAATAAAAGTGCTGGAAATACTCAGCAGGTTAGGCAGCATCTGTGGAGAGAGAAGCAGAGTTAACATTTCAGATCTGTGACCTTTCATCAGAACTGGCAAAGGTTAGAAAAGAATTAGGTTTTAAGCAAGTGAAGTCGGGGGCGGGGGGTGTGGGGGTGGGTGTTGTTGTGAATAGAACAAAAGGGAAGGTGTGGGATTGGGCAGACGGCAGAAGAGATTAAATAACAAAGCAGTCATGGGACAAAGGCAAAGAGTGTGTTAATGCTTGTGGTGAAAGACAAAGCATTAGTCCAGAGAAAGTGCTAATGGCAGAATAATGAAAGCAAAATACTGAGATGATGTTTCCCCTTGTGGGGGAAATCTAGAACTAAGGGGACACAGTTTCAAATTAAGGGGTCTCCCATTTAAGACTGAGATAAGGAGGAATTTCTTCCCTCAGAAAGTCGTTAGTGTTTGGAATTCTCTTCCCCAGCAAGCAGTGGAGGCTGAGTCATTGACGTAGATAGATTTTTGATTGACAAGGAAGCCAAGAATTATGGGGGGCAGGCAAAAAAGTGGAGTTAAGGCCACAATCAGATCAACAATGATCTTATTAAATGGCAAAGCAGGCACGAGGGGCCGAATGGGCTACTCCTGCTCCTATTTCTCATGTTGTTATGTAAATGGTGAGCTGACTAAAGACCAGAAAGATGTTCACTACATGTCACTGCCTGTTGGTGCATTGAATAACGGACATTTAACATTGTTTCCTGTCTTGGTTCGCTATTTCAAGGCTTATGAAGCTCGGGCGTGCAAACTAAACTTAGGACTTTGTTGTCTTAGAAAGCTTACTGCGGCTGAGATAATAAATATTATGACTAAGTACAGAATCGAAAATAAGTTACGGCATTGTCAGCAAATAATACAAACTTTGGCAACCTACACGGACACAGAAGAGAAAATGTGCACACTAAAGACAAGCTTAAAAAGGGAAATGAAGGACTTTGGATGTCCTGCTCACATTGTGCATAACTGCGTCTAAACTGCAATGGATACAATTCTGGTGGATGTTGAGAACATTCTAATTAAGATTTTTGGATATTTTCATAGATTCAATGTTTGCATGGAAAGACAGAAACATTTTTGTCAGTCTGTGGGACAAGAATATCAGAATACACTGGAACATGGTAATGTCAGATGGCTGTCAATGTTACCTGCTTTAGAGAAGATCCTTCAATTTTACAAGTCATTGAATTCATTTTTCTTGTCAGAGACAAAGTGCCCTTTAGGTCTTCACAGAATATTTGAAGACGCACGTTCTGAGCTCTGGCTTACTTCTTTCCATGCAAACATGACATCTTTTGATGACACAATTATATTGCCTAAGGGAGATGCTCGCTGTGCAGTAGAGTCAGCTGATAACTTAATCTCGAAAAAAAACTGGTTACAGGGTATGCTGAAGATTTTGTTCCTGTTTCGGTGAGAATACTACTTATGAACCCACAAGAAGCGGGAGCCATGACTTGTCAGTGCTATCATAATGTGCCAAGATCTTTCTTCAATACAACAATAAAATAGGAAAAGCATACAGATGATTTGAGAGATCTGAAGTGTCTGCTTTCAAAGAAAGTTCCTTGAAGACCCGAGATTGAAACAGCAGTCAAGTTACTAAAGAAGAAATGCCTGAATGTGACAAAAATGCTGGAAATACTCAACAGGTCAGGCAGCATCTGAGGAGATAGAAACATTTAATGTTTCAGGTCATCAGAACTGAATGGTCATCAACCAGAAATGTTAACTCTGTTTCTCTCCCCACAGATGCTGCTGACCTGCTGAGTATTTCCAGCATTTTCTGTTTCTATTTCAGATTTCCAGCATCTGCAGTATTTTGCTTTTGCCTGAATGTGACAATTGACGGGGATGCACTGTTTGATGAAGTACCTCTGTTAAGTGAGTTTCTGGTACAGAAACTGTGTAAATGGAATAACACAAATACATCATAATGTGTGGCAGATAGAATGAAGGAATCAAGCATTTCTGCGAATCCTCAGGGCGGCACAGTGGCGCAGTGGTTAGCACCGCAGCCTCACAGCTCCAGCGACCCGGGTTCAATTCTGGGTACTGCCTGTGTGGAGTTTGCAAGTTCTCCCTGTGTCTGCGTGGGTTTCCTCCGGGTGCTCCGGTTTCCTCCCACATGCCAAAGACTTGCAGGTTGATAGGTAAATTGGCCATTAGCAATTGCCCCTAGTATAGGTAGGTGGTGGGGAAATATAGGGACAGGTGGGGATGTGGTAGGAATATGAGATTAGTATAGGATTAGTATAAATTGGTGGTTGATGGTCAGCACAGACTCGGTGGGCCGAAGGGCCTGTTTCAATGCTGTATCTCTAAACTCTAAACACACGCAAATGAAAAAACAATGGCAGAATTGATCCTGTGCCTGCCTGGTAGGAATGCTTCAGTCAAAAGGGTGTTATTTTTTTTTTACCATGAATAGCCTGTGGACAGCAGGAAAATCCAGATACAAGGTGAGGTGACATTTTATGTAGCTGTGGAAAACTGTTTTCTCCTAGAAAAGCACAGCAAGAGAAAGTCATGCATGGAATCTACATTGTACTCAGAAATATGTGAGGGAATATCCTGTAGGGCTGAGGAAGACAAGGTTGTGTTGAAGAAAGAGGACAAATTGGCAAAGGAGATGGCGAAAAGTGTGTAGATCTTTCACAATCACAGCTACGGTTCTGAAGGGTGGGAGGAATCAACTGATACTGGTTCAAACCATGGAAAAGACGTTGCTTTCCTCATGTCTACTTGGCGAATTCACTGGATTTTTCCTGGAACTGCAGGTTTTATCCTTGCTTTTCCTGCTGTCATTTACCCACTCTGCCACCTGCTGCCATGCTGCTCTTGCCACAGCCTTCCCTAACATAAAGCCAAGCCTTGGCCACAGAATCTCCTACCTTCCTTTGCTTCCACATTTTCAGGATCTCAACACGAAGGTGAAGACTTGTTTCTACTAGGAGTGCTGCCAGACATTGCAAACTACTTCAACAATTAAAAGGCAGACAGGCAATAAACCATTAGGGAGCAATGCAGTCAAAAACATCAAAAATGTTTAAACCAAAGGCATCCAGAGCACGATAAAAGGGCAGCCCCAGGGGAAAAATTACAGCCCGCCCACAGTTCATTTGTTTCTTTACTTGTCCCATTACCACCCACCTTTGCCTTGCACCATCATCCTTTTATCATTTAATCTCTCGACCTATCAACAACACCAACAGCTTGCATGTATATAGCATCTTAACATAATACAAAGTCCCAAGGCGTATCGCAGGAGCATTATAATACAAAATATCATGCCAAGCCACATAAGGAAATATTAGAGCAGATGCTTGGTCAAATAGGTAGGTTTTAAGGATCATTTGAAAGCAAGAAAGAGAGGTAGAGAGGTGAATAGGTTTAGGGAAGGAATTCCACTGAGTTTAGAGCCCAGGCAGCTGAAATCATGACCACCAATGTTTTTTTTAAATTCTTTCACAGGATGTGGGCATTGCTGGCTATGCCAGTATTTATTGCCCATCACTAATTGCCCTTGAGAAGGTGGTGGCAGTGAGCTGCCTTCTTGAACCGCTGCAGTCCATTTGATATAGGTACACCCACAGAGCTGTTAGGAATGGAGTTCCAGGATTTTGTCCCAGCGACAGTGAAGGAACAGCGATACAGTTGCAAGTCAGGTTGGTGTATGACTTGCAGAAGACGGTGTTCCCATGCATCTGCTGCCCTTGTCCTTCTAGGTGGTAGAGGTTGTGGGTTTGGAAGATGCTGTCAAGGGAGCCTTAGGGAGTTGCTGCAGTGCATCCAGTAGATGGTACACACTGCTGCCACTGTGCGTCGGTGGTGGAGGAAGTGAATGTTGAAGGTGGTGGATGGGTGCCAATCAAACGGGCTGCTTTGTCCTGGATGGTGTTGAGCTTCTTGATTGTTGTTGGAGCTGCACCCATCCAGGCAATTGGAGTATATTCCATCACACTGACTTGTGGATGGGGAGTCAGGAACTGTGTTACTTGCAGTAGAATTCCCAGCCTCTGACCTGCTCTTGTAGCCATAGTCTTTACATGGCTGGTCCAGTTAGCTTTCTGGTGAATGGTAACCCATGTTGATGGTGGGGGATTCGGCACTCTCTTGTTGAAGATGGCCATTGCCTAGCACTTCTATATTTTGAATATATTTGCCACTTAGTCCAAGCCTGAGCATTGTCCAGGTCTTGCTGCATGTGGACAGGGCAACGACAGTCTAGTGCAGTACTGTGCTGTGTTTTGGATGAGATTTTAAACTGTGGTTCTGTCTGCCTTCTTAGGTGAATGTAAAAGATCCCATTGCACTATTATGAAGTAGCAGGGGAGTTTTCTCCAGTGTCCTGAGCAATATTTATCTCTCAACCACATCACTGAAACAGATTAAATACGACGATAAAAAGCAAAATACTGCAGATGCTGGAAATCAGAAATGAAAGTTCTGATGAAAGATCACAGACCTGATATGTTAACTCTGTTTCTCTCCCCACAGATGCTGTCAGACCTGCTGAGTATTTCCAGCAATTTCTGGTTTTATTACTAAAACTGATTTTTTTTTTCTTTGGCCTCCTTGTCTCGAGAGACAATGGGTAAGCGCCTGGAGGTGGTCACTGGTTTGTGCAGCAGCGCCTGGAGTGGCTATAAAGGCTAATTCGAGAGTGACAGACACTTCCACAGGTGCTGCAGATAAAATTGGTTGTCGGGGCTGTTACACAGTTGGCTCTCCTCTTGCGCTTCTGTCTTTTTTCCTGCCAACTGCTAAGTCTCTTCGACTCGCCACGCTTTAACCCCGCCTTTATGGTTGCCCGCCAGCTCTGGCAATCGCTGGCAACTGACTCCCATGACTTGTGATCAATGTCACAGGACTTCATGTCGCATTTGCAGACGTCTTTAAAGCGGAGACATGGACGGCCGGTGGGTCTGGTACCAGTGACGAGCTCGCTGTACAATGTGTCCTTGGGGATCCTGCCATCTTCCATGCGGCTCACATGGCCAAGCCATCTCAGGCGCTGCTGGCTTAGTAGGGTGTATATGCTGGGGATGTTGGCCGCCTCGAGGACTTCTATGTTGGAGATACGGTCCTGCCACCTGATGCCAAGGATTTTCCGGAGGCAGCGAAGATGGAATGAATGGAGACGTCGCTCTTGGATGACGTATGTTGTCCAGGCCTCGCTGCCATAGAGCAAGGTACTGGGGACACAGGCTTGATACACTTGGACTTTTGTGTTCTGTGTCAGTGTGCCATTTTCCCACACTCTCTTGGCCAGTCTGGACATAGCAGAGGAAGCCTTTCCCATGCGCTTGTTTAATTCTGCATCGAGAGACAGGTTACTGGTGATAGTTGAGCCTAGGTAGGTGAACTCTTGAACCACTTCCAGAGTGTGGTCGCCGATATTGATAGATGGGGCATTTCTGACGTCCTGTCCCATGATGTTCGTTTTCTTGAGGCTGAAATTTAGGCCAAATTCATTGCAGGCAGCCGCAAACCTGTCGATGAGTCTCTGCAGTCTCTCTTCAGTGTGAGATGCTAATGCAGCATTGTCAGCAAAGAGGAGTTCCCTGATGAGGACTTTCCGTACTTTGGTCTTCGCTCTTAGACGGGCAAGGTTGAACAACCTGCCCCCTGATCTTGTGTGGAGGAAAATTCCTTCTTCTGAGAACTTAAATGCATGTGAGAGCAGCAGGGAGAAGAAGATCCCAAACAGTGTAGGTGCGAGAACACAGCCCTGTTTCACGCCACTCAGGATTAGAAAGGGGTCTGATGAGGTGCCGCTATGCTGAATTGTGCCTTTCATATTGTCATGGAATGAGGATACTTAGTAGCTTTGGTGGGCATCCAATCTTTTCCAGTAGTCTGAAGAGACCACTTCTGCTGACGATGTCAAAGGCTTTGGTGAGATCAATGAAAGCAACGTAGAGGGGCATCTGTTGTTCACGGCATTTCTCCTGTAGCTGGCGAAGGGAGAACAGCATGTCAATGGTGGATGTCTCTGCTCAAAAGCCACACTGTGCCTCAGGGTAGACACGCTCAGCCAGCTTCTGGAGCCTGTTTAAAGTGACACGAGCGAAGACTTTCCCCACTATGCTGAGCAGGGAGATTCCACGGTAGTTGTTGCAGTCACCGCGGTCACCCTAGTTCTTATAGAGGGTGATGATATTGGCATCGCGCATGTCCTGTGGTACTGCTCCCTCATCCCAGCACAGGCAAAGCAGTTCGTGCAGAGCTGAAAGTATAGCAGGCTTGGCACTCGTGATGATTTCAGGGGTAATGCCGTCCTTCCCAGGGGCTTTTCCGCTGGCTGGAGAATCAATGGCATCACTGAGTTCCGATTTTGTTGGCTGTACATCCAGCTCATCCATGACTGGCAGGGACAGGGTTGCATTCAGAGCGGTCTCAGTGACATTTTCCCTGGTGTACAGTTTTAGGTAGTGTTCCACCCAGCGGTCCATCTGCTTGCGTTGGTCAGTGATTGTGTCCCCTGATTTAGATTTGAGGGGGGCAATCTTCTTGATGGTTGGCCCAAAAGCTCTCTTAATGCCATCATACACCCCTCTGAAATTTCCTGTGTCAGATGCCAGCTGAATATGACTGCACCGGTGTTGCCAGTAGTCATTTGCGCAGCGCCTGGCTGTTCTTTGTGCAGCGCTTCTGGCAGCTTTAAGTGCTATGGATGTTAACTCACTGGGGGCTTTCTTGTAGTTCAGCAGTGCAATGCGCTTAGCAGCTATGACAGGTTCCAGCTCTTCAATGTGAGATTGAAACCAGTCTGCATTCCGCTTCACACAATTGCCATAGGTGGTCATTGCTGAGTCATAGATGGCGTCTCTGATGTGGGCCCACTTGGTTCCTGCATCCCCTGTAGGAGTGTTTTGGAGGGCTTTTACAAGTGTATTTAGAAACTTGAGTAACAGCTGTGGATGAGAAATTCTGCTAGTGTTGATGCGCGGGTGGCCCTTCTGCTTGGAGTGATGCAGCTTCTTTGGTTTGAGGCTAAACTTGCTGCACACCAGGGAGTGGTCGGTGTCACATTCCGCACTGTGGAAGCTGCGTGTGATTTGAACACTGCTTAAAGAGGCTCGCCTTGTGACGATGAGGTCCAGCTGGTGCCAACAACGTGATCTTGGGTGCCTCCAAGAAACCTGGTGACAGTGTTTAGTGTGAAAGAATGAGTTGGTGATGCAGAGGTTATGATAGGTACACAACTCAAACAGTCTCTGTCCATTCTCATTCATCCTTCCAATGCCATAGCACCTAAGGCAGGAGGGCCATGAGTCATGGTCGGCCCCAACCCTGGCATTAAAGTCCCCCATCAGGAATAGGTTTTCGGTGTTGGGGATGCTACTAATGATATGATGGAGTTCCTCATAGAACTGGTCTTTAGCTTCAGGTGGGGAGCAGAGTGTTGGAACATAGATGCTGAGTAGGTGTACTAGACCAGAGGCGGTGAACAATCGGATGGACAGTATGCATTCCGAGCCATTTGAGGGTGGCTCTATCATGCTGAGCAAGGAGTTTCTGATGGCGAAGCCCACTCTGTGCTGTCTTGGTTCTTCAGGATCCCTACCCTGCCAGTAGAAGGTGTAGTCTTGCTCTCTTAGAGATCCGCTCGTAGGGAGGAGTGTCTCCTGAAGTGCTGCAATGTCCACATTGTGTCTACTGAGCTTGTTGTTAATGATGGCGGTCTTCCAAGAATTGTTGATTTGTGTAAAGTCTTCTGACAGGCCAGGACACATAGTTCTGACGTTCCAGCTTGCAAAACGAAGGGCTTGTACCTTCTTTCCTGTTATGGTCGTGCTGTTTGGTGCGGTGTTACAATCCACTTGTCGGGCAATGACCCTGAGCTCCAAGCACCCATTGAAGCAGGTGGACTGTGGCGGGACAGAACCTTACTGACCGGGGGCTGCCCGGTTTGAGGCGGGCGGTAGCTGTCCAGTGAGATGTGATGACCTCTCCCGACAAAGGCAACCCGTGGCGCCCAATCTCTCCGCCAATTGAGCTGGACTTATAACCTGTAACTGCTGCCGTCCGTGTTGATTTGGTCGCTGTGAGGCGACTATGGAGTGACCTCTCCATGGCACATGCCTGGGCGGATGTATGGAGGTTGTGAGTTGCCCAAGCGTCAAAACCCCCCTCTCGGCCTTCCTGGTGGGGTCCAAAGGAGTGCAGAGCATGACGTTTGGCACCAATATGGCTGCAGGAACTGCTGGAAACATGCCAAAGGTGACACATGACCGCCTTCGGGGTTCCGCTCCGGATTTTCTGTTAGGGTTTACTCCCTTAGCCTTGGTCTCTCCCGAGACGCCCACAAGGTACTGGGGTTGTTGGGGCCCCTACACAGGGGTAGGTGGATGCCGGTGGGAGGAGGTGGAGGGAAGGGGGAAAGGGGGTGCGAGGAGGAGGAGTGCGGTGGGAAGGCGTGGAGGGAAGGGGGTGCGTGGGGAGCTGGGAGGGGGGCTGCAGGGGGTAGGGGTGCAGGGGAAGGGGGTGCGAGGGGAAGATGGTGCAAGGGGGGAGCTGGGAAGGGGGTGCGAGGGGGTGAGCTGGGAGCGGGGGGGCGGGGGGTGGTTGGAGGGTGTCAAGTAGTAAAACATTGCATCAGCTCCCACCATTGTCCCTTTTTACAATGGTGTACTACTACTGGGATTGGGATCGGGATCCGGGCCAGAGTTGAGGGAAAGTTTGTGTGGAAGCAGCGGGGAGTAAGATGGCGGCGTCCAGGACGGTGGTCGCATAAGGCTGGGAGACAGGGTGAACGGCTGGCAATCCGAGAAAGGACTGCTGATGATGACCCTGCCAGTTGTGGCCAAGCTTGGAAGGCCACTTGGCTATGTTCGGGGAGCCCGTCCACGGCGACGATCAGGAGCAAGAGTGGCCACATGGTCCCGGCGGGCGGCTCCCGCTCACTCAGCGACTCCGCGCTGCTTCCACACAAAACTGATTATCTGGTCATTATAACATTGTTGTATGTGGGATCTTGCTGTATGCAAAATGCTGTATGTTCCATTACAAAAGTAACTACACTCCAAAAAGTGGTTTGTTGGCTGTAAAGTGCTTTATAGTTGTGAAAGGCACTATATAAATGCAAGCAAAATACTGCAGATGCTGGAAATCTGAAATAAAAACAAGAAATGCTGGAAATACACAGCAAATCTGGCAGCGTGTGCAGACAGGCAAATCCAAGCACCTCCCCCCCAATGCAGCCCGGATTCCATTTAGAAAATACGGTCGCCCCACCCAAAGTAGGGCTGGTGCCTTCAGGAAAGGAGTTGAGAAAGAATTATAATGGCCAGGAAAAGATAACAAAGCAGCGAGCGATAATTTACATCATCCATACGACGCCTCCTGCGCTCGATCACTGTGCCAAAGGCGCCCTTACGCACAATGCGTGCTGACGTATAAGGGCGTGCCGGACGTAAGGTGCGTGCTCTGGTTGCGTAGCGACGCGCGGCTGTTGTTTCCCTCCTGCTGGGTGGCAGCGCGATGGTGCCCGCCCGTTGACGGTGTCCGGTTCGCCAGCGGCATTCTCCCTCCGTCAGAGTTTAGCAATGCGGCCGCAGTGATGGTGGCTGTCCCGCGGAGCCCCGGAGGCAGGCTGAGCGGCCGGGCCTTGCTGCTCGCAGCCCTGGCGCTGCTCCTCAGCCCGGCAGGTGAGTGTGAGCGGCCGGGTCCGAGACCGGGCGCGCGATGGGGAGCGGCTCCCGGCTGACCCGGTACTGTCACAGGTTGCTTTCAGTTCTCTTCAGTTTGGCACTGTACCCGTTCCAGCCCGGCAGTGACTTTGTAGAGAGTGTCAGCTGAGCATTGGGGCTCACAGGAAAGGTCAGAGTGGAGTTACCCCTAGACACAGTTAAGGAAGATATGACCACTTAGTGCATACTCTGTGTTGGGGAAATTTGTAAATGGTTTATAGATGTATTAAAATAGCAGCTGATAACGTAATTTAAAATTTAATGCATCTTGTACATTACTATAATGGATTGCAGGCGGGGAATGTTAATACAGTTTATAAATATGCATTTGCCGCAGCTTAAGCTAGAGAATTAAAGGTCAGAACTGCTTTAGAACAAACTCCATCAGAGTAAATTGCTATTTAATACATCCTTGTTATATCATTTCTTTTTCCTGTGGAGAACATTAAGAATGTGTATTTTCGCGGTTTAAAACAGGAACATTAAAGATCAAAGCAAACTCAAACCAAACACAGCCACGATGGAACAAGTTTTTAATGCATCCTCCGTAAATAATGTGTTTGGGTATATTGGGAACAATGCATAAATGCGTGCTTACAGGGGTTATTATAGCTGCATTAAAGGTTAGAACAGTCTGTTCAATAACTGTAGCCTCACTCAAATCAAATACATCAACTCTAAATAAAGTACTACTTAATCATGTGCAATAAAAACAGAAACAGCATCTGTAAAGATAAAAGACTGGTTAATACATCAAGTATAGATCCTTATGATTTTATTATGAAATGTCATTTTAATTTATTAATGTACCTTTGCATATTTACAGCGATGAAAATAGATGTTTTTATTGGGAGGAGGGTGTTGGTATCATGTTGCAAGTAGATTAAGAAAAATGCATGTGATATGTTGTGGAGAAAATGTATTAGAAATTAATGGATTGTG
This sequence comes from Heterodontus francisci, assembly GCF_036365525.1. Lineage (NCBI taxonomy): Eukaryota > Metazoa > Chordata > Chondrichthyes > Heterodontiformes > Heterodontidae > Heterodontus > Heterodontus francisci. Next base: position 45,960,161 of record NC_090402.1, on the reverse strand, counting down.
AACATATATGGTTTATTGGCTGAGTTGGGGCCAACTTGTTTACAATTTTACATTTTAGATTTGTGGTTGTCTTTAATGTATGTTGTGGTTTCTCGCTATTTTAAATATGTAACTTTGTTTGTGAGAATAGATTCTGTGCGTCCTTGTATTGGATTTATTATTGAAGTTTTAATGTTCCATATTTAAATAAATAATGGAGGAGGCTTGTTATTCAGTGTCTTCTGTGTAACTGTTAATAGCACTGTGGTGCATTAGGTTGAGACTTCCAGAAAACTGATAGTTTTATTTGGGAAAATAGGACAAAGATGGTTGTTAAATTTATTAAATTTAACAATGCTAACTTAATATAATTGGCTAAAAGTTCAGTTTTATATGCATTATTTTCAGGGAAATGTTTGTGAATTGGATGTATTTACAAGTGCTCTGTTATAACAATATGTATTTTAGAAAAATCAGTTTGATCATCTGGTTTGATTTGATGGAGGAAATGTTAAATTTAGCACATCTGAGGTATTTATCAGGTTTGTGGGGGGCAATCATTATTTATTACCTGAAAAATGACATAAAGAAAGAGTACAGAGGCAAATTACAATGTAAATGATAAAGTTAAGTTTGGATTGTGTGTCAGGAACCGAATAATAACAGCAATTACCATATGCAATGACGGTTAATACATTTCATAAAAACAGTTGCTATTGGGGTTTCCTTTTCCAGTCTGAAATTCAATTAAAACAGATATAAACAAAAGGGATCAGTTTAAGATATTGCAAATTCTAATTTAGTGGGGAAGGTATTTTCTGGTGATCGATAATGTTTTATGAACACCTATGGACTAATTACACTTGCTGATGCTGAGTATCAGAGAAAATTTCTATTACTCAAAGGGCTGCACCATCAGGGCCCCTTTTCAGAAATACATTGGACAGAATTTTTTCATTTACATCCTTCTGTTTGTTTTGTGTGTCTTGCACTTGTGGAATACCCATTTTTGCTGATGGACCTAATTGGTGATAAGTTCTGAGATTAATAATGTATTGACTTACGTCATTTATCCAGGGCGTTTCAGCTTCAAGTGCATCACCTGCTTGGTAACTCCTTCAGATTCTTGAAAATGTCTAAGTACAATATTTAAATAAATATTTTAGAGACTGAAAACCAAAATAAACAAATGTCTGCTGGTGTTGAGGATGGGGTGGTAACTTGTCTTGGGTGCTTCAGGGTCTTGCCTACTTTGGTGGTGATTTAGTGCTCATTAAAGTGAGATGTTAGTGCTAGGTAGTGGAATGCCTTTCCCCTTTGTCACCTAGTGTCAGCACCATACACTTGTATAATTGCAGAGCCAGCTGCAATATAAAGAAGGTCTTGAATTTATATTGCGATTTACCTCATGTCTCCGAAAGTCCCAGAATGTTTCATAATGAATGAGCTCCTTGCTTGAATGGTGCCATGGGGGTCTTCAGTGTTTACCTGAAGAGGCAGATGAAACATTGTTTCAGTGTCTTGTTTGAAGGACAAGACGGCCTCACAATGCACTGAAGTGTTGTCCTTGCTTATGTGCTCCAGTTCTGGAGATGGATTTGAACCCACAGCCTTCTAGTTCTGTGATGAGAGCCAAATTGGTACTTCATTACTTTTTCTGTTCTGTTCGAAAAATGTGACTTGAACTGCTCCCCAAAAGACCACCCAGCTAGGCAACAGCATTATATTTCTATCCTGAGGATACTGGGTACGATTTCACAAATGAAGACAGTGCTTTCCTAGCTAACCCAAGTGGCCATTTGTCATGTGTGGCTTTGGAATGACCGTCAGTATTTTAGCCTGGACAGTGTCTATTACGAGTTTGTTCTGCCGTATGTTTAGACAAAGTTGAGCTCAATCATAACATACAGATATCTAATTTTCCAACAATGGTGACTGGCTAGCAAATAGAAGCCACAAATCTGGTTTGTTCTTCCTTTCCACCTCAAACCTACAGTCTTAATATAGTACCCCGCAGTTGTCTTTCCTGAGATCAGTTATCTCAGCACAAACCAGGGATCAAGATGAAAACTTTCATGCAGAAAATGTTTCCTGTTGCACTTTTGACTTGTTAGAAGTGTGGTTCTCCTGTCAATCATACTGGTGTCAATCATGTGCTGCGATGCCAGTGTTGCAGATTTATTCACTTGCTATCTGTTTTTTCTCAAGCCTAAGCATGCCCATTGTTAATGCTCTTGGATGACTGCCAGGAGGTGTCTGAAAGTAGTTTGGTGAAGATTCTCTTGCATCCTTTTTTTTTATATGCCTGGCACCAGCTCAATACTTCCCCAGAGAGTGATGGATGAGATGAGAAACCTGCTAATCCATGGCTTCGTGGTATTGCACTGCCTTTCCAGCTACTGCTGCATTACTAGAGAAAAACGTGCCTCTGTAAATAAGCAAAATGGATGGTGGATTGTAACATCTGCTTGCTTGCTTTGATAAACATAGATCTCATTAAAGAAATGATTAATGATATTTGGAATTCATTAAACCTATTATAATTAGCGAGTAGAAAGATATTTTAAACTTTTACTACCTTTCTCAATGATTCTGTAAATAAACCTACATATATCTGGAGTATTGTATCCAATTCAGGACATCACATTTAGGATGGATGTGAAAGCTTTGGAGAGGTACCGAAGAGATTTACTAGGATGATTTCAGGGATGAGGGATTATATTAGATGCACAGATTGGAGAAGCTGTGTTGTTCTCCTTGGAGAAGAGAGGCTGAGAGGCAATTTCTTAGAGGTCTTTAAAATCATGAGTTCAGATAGAGTAAATAAAGATAAAGCGTTTCAAAAGAACCAGAGGCAACATGAGCAAACACTTTTTTACGTAATGAGTAGTTAGGATTTGAAATGCACTGCTTGATAGGGTGACAACAGATTCACTAGTAGCCTTCAGAAGGGAACTGGATAAATACTTGAAGGAGAAAAATTATCAGGGACCGTGTAGGGGAGTGGAACTAACTGGATTGCTTATGCCCATCTGTGTAGAGGGTTAGGGGCATCTGTTTAATGCCGAATTCTGGACAAAGCATGCCTGACAATGCAGCTCTCCCTCCGTACTGTTTCGAAGCCGAGGTTATATGTTCAAGTATATAATAGGACTTAAATTCATAATTTTCCAAACTTTCTAGTTTGTGTTGATCAGCCATAAATGCTTGTACATTTGTGTGTCTCTTGCAATATAAATGTGTGTTTTTTCTATGTGGCATAACTTACTGGACAGCTGGCATTGTTGACCTGTTCAAAAGCTCTTTTGGTTCCACTTTTACCCTTGATCCCACCAAGATGTTTGCGATCTACCATTCCTGTCTTTCCCTCTGGGAAATTATTTGTATCTTCACACCATCATGTCTGAGAGTTGCAGACTGGATTCCACCTGGTGCATGATTGACCTGGCCATCTGTCGCCAGAACTGGCTTGACCATCTTGAGCAGTATTGCACCTCTCTCTCCATGACCAAATCCTTCTCCTATTTCAGGATCATCCTAGAGATGGTGAGATGGCCTCAACGATAACTCCATCTCCGAGATGAGTCGCAGAGGTTTGGGGGTGTGGGCTGGAGGTGTTTTAAAATTTCCAACCCACCATATATGTGTCTGTCACCATTTTCACGGCAGCAGGTTTGGTGGCATGTGAGGTCCTACTGAAGAGAGACACTGCACTGATATGTTCAAATCAGGTTCCCCCAGTGGCAAACCTGGCAGTAAAAAGGAGATGCAAGCTGCCAACTCATGGAGCTAAGAGCCTTTTACAGCACTCCTTATGGTCCCTTCTGCTGATCACAGACTCTCTCTGCCCCCACCTCTGCCGTGATTGTAGACCCTGGCCCCTTGCCACACCCTGGTCTGTTCCGAAGAGTCCCTACCTTTTGGCTTTTCTGCCTGGCAGCCAGCCTCTCAAAAAGAGAAAAATTACTGAGGTCCTAGCATTAAATTTGGCAGGACCTCCGCGTCCTCGTCTTTAACCCATTCCCTGTAAGTATTGTGACCTTTGTATTGAAATGCTGCCTGATCTGACCCTTGCCTGCTTCTTCTCTATCTTCACCATTTTCACCTCCAATGCCAATGCAAAGAAATTATGGGCTTTTTCATCTGAGATTCTCCATTGAGCTTCATTCTCCGACATATGCAATTTACTTAATCCCTACATTTAACCAATGCAGATGACCCTCCAACCCAACCCAACATGGTATTTTGTGTATGTTCCCCTCCAGCCACTACATCTTCAGTGCAAGAACCTTCTGCTTTTGTGGCCCTGCTCTCCACAACTCCCTCTGTAAGCTTCTCCTATTTCTTCCTCTCTTTCCATTTTTAAAAGATTCCTCTTTACAATCATGCTTTTGGTCATCAGCCCTAACTCTTCTCTCCTACTCTTTGGTGTCTGGGAGTGATTCTAAGCAGTGATTTTTGCCTTCAGGTTCAGATGAAGGTTATCAACCACTCTGTCAATTGTATCTCTGTTACATTACAGCCTAGAAATTATTCTTGGGTATCAAGTATTGTTCTGTATCTAAGCCATCTGATCAATTATCCTCCCTCCCTCCCGCTCTCTCTCTCTTAAATGTTAGGTTCATAATTGTTCTCGGGGATCTTTTGTCCTCTGTACATTGCTAGCAGCAATTTTGGTTTCTACAAATACGGGATTAAAGGTGCTTTTATGATAGTTGTGTACTTACCCATTGTTTACATATTATTTGCTAGGATACAGCATGCTTGCATTGTCTTAATGTTCAAACGTCATCTGTAAATCGTTCAGTAATGCAGAAAAACTCTTTACAGCTGAATGTGCTGTCCCAGCACAAAGCTCCAGCATTGTACACCATTTCAGGATATTGTACATCCACTGAGTGATTATACTCGGCTTCTGGCAAAGTGATTAATTTTAGATGTGCTTCCTGATCTGCACAGAGATCTGAGATGGAAGAGCATTTGGCATACAGAAAACCTTGAAGTCAGCACTGCTACTACAGGGAATTGGAAGTAGGCAGGTCTGAACAGTTTCTTCACCTTTAGTTGATGGTAATACAACATGCAGTATTTTTTGGCTGATGGAAACTTGCTTCTGTCGTAGATCATTGGATCCAACACAAACCAGCGTGACTGGTCTGTCATTGCATCTGTTGCAATTCATATGTCTCGTGTATGAAGATTGGGTCACATAATTTAGCAAGACAATATCATCTTTTATTTTGAGAAACAGGTTTTCTAACTGCATTTGGATTGCAAAGCAACTAGGTCCAATAACTTGTAGTCCATTAATTTATATAACTGTCCTCCTTCCTCAGGATACCTCGCGGGGGTATGGTTCCACTTGCACCATTATATATGTGTGCCCCTTGGGTGTGCATGTTAGAATCATAGAATGGTTATAGCACAGAAAGAGGCCACTTGGCCCATCATGTCTGTGCTGGTTCTCTGCAAGGGCAACTCAGCTAGTCCAACTCCCATGCCATTTCCCTAAACCCTTTTTTTCCTCTTCACATAATTATTGAATCTGCCTTGAACACACTTTCAGGCAGTGCATTCCAGATCCTAAACACATGCTGAAAAAAAAACTTTTCCTCATGTTGTCTTTGGTTCTTTTGCCATTCACCTTCAATCACTGTCCTCTAGTACTCTAGCCAGTGATTGCCAGAGCTGGCAGACAGCCATAAAAGCAGGGCTAAAGAGTGGTGAGTCGAAGAGACTTAGCAGTTGGCAGGAAAAAAGACAGAAGTGCCAGGAGAGAGCCAACTGTGTAACAGCCCCGACAACTAATTTTATCTGCAGCGCCTGTGAAAGAGTCTATCACTCTAGAATTGGCCTTTATGGCGATTCCAGGCACTGCTGCACAAACCACTGACCACCTCTAGGCGCTTACCCATTGCCTCTTGAGATAAAGAGGCCAAAAAGAGAGAAAGTACTTTACCCTTCTAATGGAAACAGTTTCTTCCTACATACACCCCTCATGATTTTGAACACCTCTACCTCTCAATCTTTTTTTTGTCTAAGGAGAACAGCCTCAGCTTCACCAATCTGTCCTTGTAACTGAAGTCCCTCATCCCTGGGACCATTCTCAAATATTTTCTGCACCCTCTCTCATGTCTTGGTATCCTTCCTAAAATGTGCGGCCCAGAATTGGGCACAATGCTCCAGTTGAGGCCAAAGCAGTGTTTTATAAAGGTTCACCATAACTTCGTTGCTTTTGTACTCTCTGCCCTTATTTATAACGCCAGGAATCCCTTGGGCCTTATTAACCACCTTCTCAACCTGCCCTGCCACTTCCAATGATTTGTGCACATATACCCCAAGTCCCTCTACTCCTGCATCCCCTTTATAATTGTAGCCTTTATTTTACATTGCCTCTCCTTGTTCTTCCTACCAAAATGTATCACTTCACACTTCTCTGCCACATGCCTACCCATTCCTCCAGCCTGTCTATGTCCTCTTGAAGTCTATCACTATCCACAATACATCCAAGTTTTGTCTGCAGATTTTGAAATTGTGTCCTGTACACCCGAGTCTAAGTCATTAATATAGATCAAGGTGTTAATGGACTGTAGGACCTCAGTAGGCACTATAGCCCAGTCTGACCTTGTCCAGCATCTACACACACTCTAAGGGTAGTAGTTGCTGAATACAGTTGGGGGCAGTAACCAAGGCCAAACTTTTCCTTACCTAGCCCAGGGGAGCTGGGAACCCCACGTAGCAACTCAACCACCATCCTGGCTGATATCAGCTAATTCTGTACAGAGAAAAGATTCAACATGGGCTGTTCCTGGTTTAAGTGGTTAATCAGCTCCTTGCTGGATAAATTCACTGAACCATCAGGAGAGCTCATGTGATTATAGCCTTCTGAACACTGCGATGAGTACTATAATTTACAAGTGCTGTTTATGGGAGAAGTTACTTTTGAACAGATTTGCTGGACTCGCTGGTTTTAAGGTGAAATCCTCTTGGAGACCTTTTGAATGCTGGTTAGCCTATTTATTTTTATTATTTCATGGATGTCGGCGTTGATGGTAAGACCAGCATTTGTTGCCCATCCCTAATTGCCTTTGAGAAGGTTATGGTGAGATGCCTTCTTGAACTGCTGTAGTCCAATTTATAATTGAAATACTGTAAGAAAATCCAATAAGTTGGGCTTGTTTATTGAAACTTTGTGAAAAAATGATTGGCAATGACTCCGTTGTAATAGCTATTAATTTCATCATTTTCAAAAGATGTGAATGTTTGCTATTGGGCAGCTCTGCCTCCTGTTCTGGAATTGGGTATCTTGGGGTGCCATGTGATGCTTGACTGTGATGATCATCCACAATATAAAATAAGTCCCTTGCATTCATTCTTCAGACTAGCCCATGAGGAATGGCCATTTTCTGAGCTGCCAGAGGGACAATACTGTCCATGGAACATGAGTTGCTACTTTGAGAAGCAGTAAAGGATATTGAGAGTAGGGAAAAAGCATCTGGTATAAACTAAAATTTTGGGCTTGTTGATGTCAGTAATCCTTCTTGAACCTTGTTCTTGTCATTTATTTTAATCCACTTTATATTGCTGTTTGTTTCTGTTGGGCTCTGGAATAGGGCCTTCTATGAGCTGACTCTCACTGTTCTACACTACCAAATGCCTAGTTCTGGTGGCAGGTTCACAGACCCAGCATTTGATGTGCCTATTTATCTCCATCTGGCACTGGTCCCCTCGAATCCAACCTGGACAAGTGCTGGTACAAAAGCAGTTTTTAAAAAGGTGATCCATTTTCTTATCCTGAGGCTATTGATTGCACTAGTTCAGATTTAGCGTGACACTGTCCATTTTGTGAATGAGCTGCTTAGTGAGGTCCCTCTTGGTTGGATGTAAATGCACCCGTGACACTGTTCGAAGAAGAGCAGGGAAGTTCTCCTGGTGTCCGGGCCAATATTTATGATCAACCAGGGTCACTGAAGCAGATTATCTGGTCATTTCGAAGAAGGGTCACTGACCCGAAACGTTAACTCTGCTTCTCTTTCCACAGATGCTGCCAGACCTGCTGAGTGGTTCCAGCATTTCTTGTTTTTATTATCTGGTCATTTATCTTGTTGCTTTTTGTGGGATCTTGCTGTTTTGCAAATTGACTGCCATGTTTCTGTACATTACGACAATGATTTCTTCAAAAGTACTTCATTGGCTGCAAAGTGTTTGGGATGACCTGAGGTTGTGATGGGCACTATGCCAGTACAGATCTGTCATGGGCTCTTCAGCAGTGGTATTAATCACTTGGAAGGTGTTGCCCAATTTTGTATTGGAATTTGAGTAAAATTTGTTTTGAATGGTATACTAGAATTGTGATCTAAATTGATATTTTGCTGTTGTGTGCATTGATCGAGAAAGGAATCCTGTAAATGCACAGCAGATCACACATCATTTGAAAGAGAAAGCCAGGTTAATGTTCCTGATGGTATTCATCATTTGAGTGGAAAAAAGGGTCCTATTAGTAGTGCTGTACCTGTTTTTTCAGATGCAGTTGGGTCTGTTTATTTCCTTTTTTTTAAAAAAAATATGTTTCAGCATTTTCAATATTTTGTGTTTGCTTTTCATCTCCTGTATTTGCTGTACAATCCCATCTGTCCCAATCCCTCTAGCACTATTTAAATATGCTGCTATAGAGGCAAAGAGAGCCTTCCTTGGGCTGGATTTTGTAGTCTCCTTGCCAGGAGCGGTGGTGGGTGCGAAATGTGGTGGTTGTCCCCCACAGGACCCGCCCAAAGTCATAGCCAGTCGAGCCAAGTCTGCTCTGGAGTTGGTGATCCACCCTGATCAGACCTGCACTGTACCCGGCAGGAAGATCTCCGATAGCCTCGCGCTACTCAGGGATACGATCGTCTATGTACGGGAAAGGAGGGTGGACCCCTGCCTCATCAGCCTGGACCAGGAGAAGGCTTTTGACAGGATATCGCACACCTACATGATGGACGTGCTTTCCAAAATGGGGTTTGGGGAGGGAATCTGCAATTGGATCAAACTGCTCTACACAAACATCAGTAGCGCAGTCTCAATCAATGGGTTGGAATTGGAAAGTTTCCCGATCCAATCTGGAGTCAGACAGGGCTGTCCTCTCTCCCCTGTCTTGTTTGTTTGCTGTATTGAACCCTTTGCTGAGTCTATTAGGAAGGATGCGAGCATAAGAGGGGTGACAATCCCAGGCAGTGGAGGCACTCGGGTTAAAACCTGCCTGTACATGGATGACGTCGCCGTCTTCTGCTCAGATCCGCTGTCTGTGCGCAGACTGATGAGCATCTGCGACCAGTTCGAACTGGCCCCGGGAGCCAAAGTTAACCAAGGCAAGAGCGAGGCCATGTTCTTTGGGAACTGGGCTGACCGATTCTTTGTCCCCTTCACCGTCAGATCAGACTACCTGAAGGTGCTGGGGATATGGTTCGGAAGGGCGGGGGCATGCACCAAAACCTGGGAGGAGCGAGTAGCCAAGGTACAACACAAGTTGAGCATGTGGGGGCAGCGATCTCTCTCCATTGTGAGTAAGAACCTGGTCATCAGGTTCGAGGCGCTCACGTTGTTGCTGTACGTGGCGCAAGTCTGGCCCATACCCCACTCCTGTGCTGTGGCGGTCACCTGAGCCATTTTCCGCTTCATCTGGGGATCTAAAATGGACCGGGTCCGGAGGGACACAATGTTCAGACCTCTGGATAAGGGCGGGAAAAATGTACCCAACGTGGCCATCATCCTGATGACCACCTTCGTGTGCTGCTGCATCAAGCTGTGTGTGGACCTCCAGTACGCAAACTCCAAGTGTCACTATGTGCTGAGGTTCTATCTGTCCCCGGTGTTGCGAAGGATGGGCCTGGTCACATTGCCGTGGAACGCTCCATCCAGTTGGACTGTGCCGTACCACCTATCCTTTGTGGAGCAGTTTCTGCAGAAAAACAGCTTTGACCACCGGTCCATCGGGCAGTGGTCTGCACGGAATATCCTCAAGGCCCTACGGGAAAAGGAGACGGTGGATCCTGTCGGATGGTTCCCCGAGCAGACCGCCAAAGTCATTTGTGTTCCCAGGGGGGGACACCGAGACAAACATCAACTGCTGCTGGAGGACGATCAATTCGGTGAAAGACGCCCTTTGGTCTGCCCGAAATTTGCTGGTCTTCCAGCGCAAAGAGTTGTCCACGACCGAATGTTGCAGACTGGCACATTCCAAGGTCCAGGACTACGTGCTGAGTGACTCACTAAAGCTTGGGGCAGCCGCAGCAAAGGCTCAGTGGGGAAAGACTACTGTGTAAGGTCTCCCCGCCAAGCTGAACTGAGGGGCTGGATCCATGGGAAACTCCTCGAACTGTATCGCGAAAATTTTGTGTGCTGTAAAATGTAAAAATTTATCTGGCATGACAAATGAAATGGAAGGGTTGCGAGGCAACTCATGATTGTACTGAAGGAAACTGATCTCCTTTGCTGTTTGTGATTTTTGACTTGGTGCTGTTTGAAACTGTTTGGTAATGTATTTTTTTTACAGATTTTTATGAATAAAGTATCTTTTGGGAATTTAAAAAAAGCAGGACCCGCGCCACCATGATTATGCGGCAGGCAATCGCTTTATATATTGACGGCGGCTGCCCACCCCTCCCCCACCCCCAATCATGTGGCGGGGTGGCCTCAGTGATGCCGTTTATGGCGTCGTCAGTTGAGGAACAGGTGCTGGCGCTATTTTTAAGGGCTGCAAGCCCTGCAAACAGCACACCATGACGCAGAGTTCACCCCTCCCACCTGCTGTTCCGTACCCATCAGAGTGCAGCGATCACCCCTTCCCCACGTTGGTGGCGGCAGCTTTCACTGGATGGGAAAGTGAAGGCGAGCGGTGCCGCATGTCGTGCTGAAGATTGGGAACTGAAGGTAAGATCACTGCAGTTTGTATTTTAAGTGATGCAAATATGTAATTTAAATATTTTAAACCAGGATCTCATTACAGAGTGGCAGAGGGGCCGCCATGGAGCTTTGCCGCCGGTGGGAAGATTGGCCCGGCAATTCCGTGGTGGCCACTGCCGCTCTAATTCTCCAGGACTGCCCACCCCGCCACAGAACCCGGTGTTTGGCTGGGAACAAAATCCAGTCCCTTGCGTGTCAACAGTGCCTGTTTTAGGCAAATTACCTGTAGGTGATATAATGTTTGCTTTTCATTCTGGTAGTGCCTGGTTGCCTCTTTAGCTTACTGTTCATGCAGATGATGAATTTCATTAGGCAGCCAGGCAGCATATATATTCCTTTTTGAAAACTGCTATCACAATTCTTTGTTTAACCTGAGGGAGTCTGTGAATTAAATAATCTCTGGCTCCATATGCTTTTGACTTATATATTTCATACTAACAATTTCAAGAAAATCCCAACTGCGAATTGTCAGAATGTGAAAAAAGGATTGTCAAACCTATAGCAGTAACTTGCCGAGATTGCAAACGTTCTGGTTGAACCTGTGACATTGGTGAGAGAGGGTGGACATGCAATCTCTGGCAAGGGTCCAGGGTTGGTGGCTTTCAGTCTTCCCAGTGTATAACTGGAGGAAATTTCATCTCATCCAAGAAATAGCCAAAGAAATACGCAACTTTGTAATATGATAAAAGCTTACATCAGCAACTTGCATTTATAAAGCACCATTGTCATGGAAAATTTCCCACAGTATTTCACATGCGTAATCAGGAAAAAATGGATGCTCAATCAAAGGAGGAGATCATTAGGAGGCATAGTGTGTTCTCAAGGAGGTTACAGAGTTAGGGAGGGACAAGGCCATGAAGGGATTTAAACATGAAGAGAATTTTAACTTGGAGGCAACTGGGGAATCGGAGCAAATGCAGGTTAGTGAGGTCAGAACATTTTGACCGAGAGTTAGAGTTCTCAGTAGTAATACTGCATTTAGTAGTAACTAATATGGATAGAACAATGGTCCGCTTATCTCCTGTGATTTCCAATGAGGCTCAAATAATTCTAGAAAAATTGCGTGATTGCACCAGCGGATGGTGTATAACTAGAATTCTCTCAAAACCAGATCTATAAATTACATTTTGGAGGCACAAGTTGGTGGCATGATGTCTTCCTGTCCCATGTGAAACTCATTTGCCTCTTTCCAATTGCCAGTAGTTCAATCACCAGTCAGATCATCCACATGTCCCAATGCTGTAACACAGAGTTTGCTCGCGTTTTGGTGGTGAGGGCCTAATACACTGAGCAAGATGAAAGTGTTCTGCAGTTTTTTTTTGACAGGCACTGGACAGTGAAGATGTTAAGGTGGCTGGGCAAAGAACATAGCAGGAAAATTTCTTATCCAAACTTAGTTTTGCTAACTAAGTTGGCGTGGGGTCTGGTGCAGGACATTAATTTCGGCTTCTGTAGAAACGCTGCTCTAGTTTCGAAAGTCACTTGAGTTTTTGTGTTGGTCGATCTGAAACATTAGTTATCTCCCCATTTATGCTTTCATCCCACATAACGTAAACCAACTCAGTTGGAATTGACTGCCAGCTGCACTGATACTGCTGAGAGCAATTTAAGTGTTTGATTGGAACCTGCTGTCACTTGATTAAAAGTCTGACTTCCATTTTGCGTAGGTGTTCATTCTTGAACTGAGTTTGGAGTAACCTCAACTAGATTCCCAACGGACCAAAACTGTCATAATTCTGCACTAATCTGTACTAAATTGCTACTTTTGCTAAGAGCAGCATAAGGATGTTGGGAGTAAGTGGAATTGTTACATTGGTGCAGTAAGAGATGTTTTTCTGAAGTTGGGATTAAACTATTGGGTTTAGTAAAGACAGCATTTTACTTCATCTGCACCATTTTTGACTTGGGGATGCCTGATGGTAACACTCGATACCTTAAGTCTCCATTTTGCCATGCTAATATCTTTCACCTTAATGAGAGCAATATTTCTTTATTAGAAATTTATGACTTAAGATTCACGTACGATATGAAGTCCCATGCTGAGTCTTGTGAAGCTGCTGATAAAAATTTAACCAAAAACATCAAAAGGTAATTAATCATTCGTGTTTTGCTTCGCTACTGAAAGAGGATTCCTGAGAATTATCAACTCCACTTAACTTATCCAACCTGTGATGCCTGAGGTAGCGCAATGGATTTTGAACATTAATTTTCTAGCCGTGAAACCTTTCGGGTTGATAAACACTAAACACTTCACTCTGTTTAAAGGCGGTATTTGTTGCTTAGTTATGGCTTGTATGAAGTAGCCTATCTGTCGTAATGTTTTTGCTAATTGCTCTGTTTGCAGCTCACCATCTAATTTGCTTTAGATCTGACGGGCATTATAACAAAGCTGGGTGATCAAGCGTGTCTATGTCTGAATTAAACACATTACCTATTTTCCTGTCAAAACTGTTAATCTGTGCTCTAGCATTAAACAGGTTTAACAAATCCTCTTCAGTACTGAACACATTTAGTTTTTCTTTGCTGTTAGAGCTTTTTTTCTCCCAATTATTTCACTCCTTTCCTGACTACATTAACCTATATTGGGTTATGATTCCACAGGCATCTGCAAGTTATCCAGCCTAGTGCCTATTCTTTGAGGCTAGACAGCGAATGCTGATAGACTGTCAACTTTAGAGGCCATCCTGAGTGAGCCTGTTGTCACTCAAAGGTCACTAGATGGTGATTTGAAGCTGATGGTTCCCTCATTCCCCAGTTGCAGCACCCTTCCTGCTGCCTCTTCTAAGATCAACAAACTCAGTACAGAATAGGGATTGGACCTAGTACTGCTCATCTGTATGACTTGAGTTAAGACTGTTTTAAGATCAACTCTAAAAGTTTACATTTAATTCCATATGAAGTTTAGATGCACCAGGTTTTTCCTTCCGCTCTAGTACTAAATGTGATGGTTGAAGAAATTCACCAAAAGCAAATCGCACCCAATGGGCTTTGAAATGAAGATGATAGAACAGGTTCGCTAACTAAAGTCACTGGTCTGCAAACAGAAGTAGGTAACTTCTAGTATTTTATGTATTTGCATAGGGAAATTTAGATATGTGGGAGTACGTTATAGTAAATGGGTTTATTGGTCTGTGGTCTGGGCTGTTGCTGTGCTTGTCTATTACCCAAAGTCTGAATCCAGCAGAGCCATGCAAATTTTGAGTATCAAAATATTTGAAGCAAAATTTTAGTCTTTAGCCTGTTTGTACTTTCGGTGTTTTTTAAAATCTTCTTTGTGGTACAAGATCTGTGATCCTACACGACAATATAGGAAGGTTCTGAACATGACAAGCATCTTTCTTTTTTTGTCCCTTCCTTGTGACAATGGCTTACCAACGTTTATAAACTCAATGGGACATCTTGGGCCCTAACCAACACACATAATTATCAGGTAAGGATTGATATTCTCTTGAAAAAAAGGCTAAGAGGTCACCCAACAGGTCCTTAAAATTATGAAAGGTTTTGATAGAATGGATACAGAGAGAATGCTTCCACTTGTGGGAAAGAGCTCAACTAGAGGCTATTAGTATCAGATAGTCACCAAGAAATCCAGTAGGGAATTCAGAAGAAACTTCTTTACCCAAAGAGTGGTGAGAATGTGGAATTTGCTGTCACAAGGAGTGGTTGATGTGAATAGTAAAGATGCATTTCAGGGGAAGCTAGGCAAGCGTATGAGGGAGAAGAGAATAGAGGTTAGACGATAGATTTAGATGAAGAAAGATGGGAAAAAGCTCGAGTGGAGCATAAACTCTGGCATGGACTGGTTGGGTTGAATGGCCTGTTCTGTGCTGTGTATCTTATGTAAAAACCCATGATCCAGTGGGTTTCATGGCACAATATGGGATTCCCAGTGGGTGCAGACATGACATGTTTGGGAAATTTGTACTCCACATCCCTAGAGCAATTTTTTTTAAAGTAGCAGGGTAGTGGGTGGTTCAAATCACCATCTAATGACCCTTGTGCGTATGTGCAATTCGAAGTTGCATGTGTGGTTCTTTAGTTCGATGGAATTACAGCAAGAAAGAAGATAAATGCATTAGGTGACTGTGTATGCGTAACTGAGCCCTGTTGAGTCTCGCCTGTGTAGTGTGGTAGTCCAGGAGTTGTGTTTACATAATAAAAACAAACCATCTTACCAAAGCAATGTTTTCTTTAAATGTGGGTGTAATGGTCTGTAGATAACGATTGGAGAGGTTTAAACATGTTCACTGCATTGAGGTGGCCGACATATGCAGATAACACACATTCAAATATTTGTTCAATGACTTACTTTTGGACTGGGACTGTCAGATTTCACTTCAGTTTTTCTGTTGTGACTTCAGTTTGTAGTTGCAATTTGCTGTTGAGCAGCTGAGAAACCAGACTTCTGTGATTTTGAAAAGCAGTTCAGAAGACTGGCCCTTTTAAATGTGTGTTGGATTTCTGGTCTGTGCTGTGTTAAATAATCTAGGCTGCAACAGTATTTGAAGTGTTACAATTAGCTACAGTGCCTCTTTGGTGGAAAGGGGTTGCATGACAGAGTTGGCATCATGCCAACTCTATTGACAAATATTCTTTGTCTGGGATTGCAGATTGAAAATAACTACTTGGATAAATTAATTGGATGTGGTGGTTGTTTCTCTGCACGAAAGCCACACTGTGCCTCAGGGTAGATGCGCTCGGCCAGCTTCTGGAGCCTGTTCAGAGCGACTCGAGCAAAGACTTTCCCCACTATGCTGAGCAGGGAGATTCCACGGTAGTTGTTGCAGTCACCGCGGTCACCTTTGTTTTTATAGAGGGTGATGATATTGGCATCGCGCATGTCCTGGGGTACTGCTCCCTCGTCCCAGCACAGGCATAGCAGTTCATGTAGTGCTGAGAGTATAGCAGGCTTGGCACTCTTGATTATTTCAGGGGTAATGCCGTCCTTCCCAGGGGCTTTTCCGCTGGCTAGAGAATCAATGGCATCACTGAGTTCCGATTTGGTTGGCTGTATGTCCAGCTCATCCATGACTGGTAGAGGCTGGGCTGCATTGAGGGCAGTCTCAGTGACATCATTCTCCCTGGAGTACAGTTCTAGGTAGTGCTCAACCCAGCGGTCCATTTGTTTGTGTTGGTCAGTGATTATGTCCCCTGATTTAGATTTGAGGGGGGCGATCTTCTTGATGGTTGGCCCAAGAGCTCTCTTCATGCCATCATACATTCCTCTGATGTTTCCGGTGTCTGAGGCCAGCTGAATATGACTGCATAGGTGTTGCCAGTAGTCGTTTGCGCAGCACCTGGCTGTTCTTTGTGCAGCGCTTCTGGCTGCTTTAAGTGCTGCGGATGTTAAATCGCTGGGGGCTTTCTTGTACTTAAACAGTGCAATGCGCTTAGCGGCTATGACAGGTTCCAGCTCTTCATTATGAGATTGAAACCAGTCTGCATTTCTCTTCGCACTTTTGCCGTAGGTGGTCAAAGCTGACTCATAGATGGCGTATCTGATGTGGGCCCACTTGGTCTCAGCATCCCCTGTGGGAGTGTTTTGAAGGGCTGTTACAAGTGACTTTAGAAATTTTTGTAACAGCTGTGGGTGAGACATTCTGCTCATGTTGATGCGCGGGTGGCCCTTCTGCTTGGACTGATGCAACTTCTTTGGTCTGAGTCTAACCTTGCTGCACACCAGGGAGTGGTCGGTGTCGCAGTCCGCACTGTGGAAGCTGCGTGTGATTTAGGCACAGTGGCTTTCGTGCAGAGAGATCGACTGTTGACATGCTGTTCTCCCTTCGTCAGATACAGGAGAAATGCCATGAACAACAGATGCCCCTCTACATTGCTTTCATTGATCTCACCAAAGCCTTTGACCTCGTCAGTAGACGTGGTCTTTTCAGACTACTAGAAAAGATTGGATGCCCACCAAAGCTACTAAGTATCATCACCTCATTCCATGACAATATGAAAGGCACAATTCAACATGGTGGCTCCTCATCAGAGCCCTTTCCTATCCTGAGTGGTGTGAAACAGGGCTGTGTTCTCGCACCCACACTTTTTGGGATTTTCTTCTCCCTGCTGCTTTCACATGCGTTCAAGTCCTCTGAAGAAGGAATTTTCCTCCACACAAGATCAGGGGGCAGGTTGTTCAACCTTGCCCGTCTAAGAGCGAAGTCCAAAGTACGGAAAGTCCTCATCAGGGAACTCCTCTTTGCTGACGACGCTGCTTTAATATCTCACACTGAAGAGTGCCTGCAGAGTCTCATCGACAGGTTTGCGGCTGCCTGCAATGAATTTGGCCTAACCATCAGCCTCAAGAAAACTAACATCATGGGGCACGACGTCAGAAATGCTCCATCCATTAATATTGGCGACCACGCTCTGGAAGTGGTTCAAGAGTTCACCTACCTAGGCTCAACTATCACCAGTAACCTGTCTCTAGATGCAGAAATCAACAAGCGCATGGGTAAGGCTTCCACTGCTATGTCCAGACTGGCCAAGAGTGTGGGAAAATGGCGCACTGACACGGAACACAAGTCCGAGTGTATCAAGCCTGTGTCCTCAGTACCTTGCTCTATGGCAGCGAGGCCTGGACAACGTATGCCAGCCAAGAGCGACGTCTCAATTCATTCCATCTTCGCTGCCTCCGGAGAATACTTGGCATCAGGTGGCAGGACCGTATCTCCAACACAGAAGTCCTCGAAGCGGCCAACATCCCCAGCTTGTACACACTACTGAGTCAGCGGCGCTTGAGATGGCTTGGCCATGTGAGCCGCATGGAAGATGGCAGGATCCCCAAAGATACATTGGACAGCGAGCTCGCCACTGGTATCAGACCCACCGGCCGTCCATGTCTCCGCTATAAAGACGTCTGCAAACGCGACATGAAATCCTGTGACATTGATCACAAGTCGTGGGAGTCAGTTGCCAGCGTTCGTCAGAGCAGGCGGGCAGCCATAAAGACAGGGCTAAAATGTGGCGAGTCGAAGAGACTTAGCAGTTGGCAGGAAAAAAGACAGAGGCGCAAGGGGAGAGCCAACTGTGCAACAGCCCCGACAAACAAATTTCTCTGCAGCACCTGTGGAAGAGCCTGTCACTCTAGAATTGGCCTTTATAGCCACTCCAGGTGCTGCTTCCAACCCACTGACCACCTCCAGGCGCGCAGCCATTGTCTCTCGAGATAAGGAGGCCCAAAAGAAAGGTGGTTGTTTCCACTTGTGGAATTGTATACCATCCAGAGCAAGCATGAAGGGACTGGAGAAAATTTGTGGTGATAGCGTAGAACTTTCTGTGTCACTTTTGCACCAAATTACAAAATTTCATGCAATGCAACGAGAAAAAGTTTTTTTCCTTTCTATTCTCTGGGTAATCTGGATGAAGGAAGACCTGTGCTGTAGTACCATTTGTACATAATGTTAAAGCTAGGTTAATTATGTTAAAGATACACTGGTCAAGGACATTGTTTAATTAAGGACTTCGAGTGGATATAAGGAGCGCCTGCTGCAACACGGGGGAGCAAATGCAGGAGACAGAGAAAGGTAATGCTGCATTCTGTGAATAAACTGACGATCAAGAAAAGGATCTGTGTGTGTGTCGAGCTTCATTCTTCACCATTTGGTTTGGATCCTTTTAACACAAGACTTCCAGGAGTACAGCAATAAAGTCACTTTTGCATTGCTGACTAGAAAAGGTGTCTGTGGTGTTTTGAAAGTTCTAAAGCAAACAAACTACTGCAGGGTGTCATTTTTCAACCACTTGAGTTTTTTTTAATCCAAGATTATCGCAGTGTATTTAATACCACCTTCAGGCCCTGTGAGTGTTGCTGCTCTGTTCCCTTGTGCTGGATCAGCCAGTCTTTTTATAACTGTGGGTAATTATTAAAATGTGAAAACCCTGCAGTGTTTAGTGTTTGTTTTTTTTTAACTAGACTTTTTGAAAATAGCCTGCATTCATAAATTAACATCGTGAACGTATGCAGCATGTAGACATTATACTGCAGTGCAGCTTTGACGTGTCCACATTTTTCATCACTCGTGAAGACTTTTCAAGCTTGTCATATAAGTCAGCATTTCAGTATATCCCATTGAAACAATCCATTCATTACGAAAAGCGACTTTGTTTCTGTCAAAATGCTGACATCATTTCAACTAAATTTGCAGAATGTGACAAGTGTTTTTCTTTTTCCAGTTGCTTTCCTCTCTTTGTTTCATGATGCCAATTCTTGCTGAGGAATGATTCCATGCTCATAGGCAGCCTTCTGATACACTTCCCAAGTGTTTGACTGTCATGTGTGAGCTGCGAGTGTTGGGAACATTGCAGACAAACCTTGTACTGGCTTCGCTTGAGTCTAGCGTGCACTTTCTAGAAAGGGTCATGGGATAACAATCAGGAGATCAAAATCGGGCAAATAGTTGCTCCTCCCTCGCCCAGTTGGTGAGACTAATTGTAGCACCTTCCCCCAACGCCTCACTTCCCCCTAGCTGTTTTTGGCCTCTTTTGCGTATCCCTAATGTTTCTCCACCCATCATTGGTGACCATGCCTTCAGCTGTTGAGGCTCTGAACTTCTCTGCCTTTCTGCCTCTCTTTCTGCCTTTAATATGCTGGTTCAAACCTCTTTGATCAAGCTTTTGGTCACCTGCCCTAATACCTCCTTACGTGCCTTGGTGTCAAAATTTGTTTGTTAACACTCCTGTGAAGTTCCTTGCAACATTTTACTACATTAAAGTTGTTGAATAATTCAGGGATCGAGCTTGGTCTGTATCCTCATTAACCCAACAGAAGTGCCCCACTGAAAGCAACTTTTAGAAATTTAGCAAGTTATGGTTATGAAGCCCAGGTTTAATCTGGGCCTGTAAAATGCTTTCCATTCAGCTGTTTGCCCTGTTGGAAATTTACGGTAAGTGTACACTATTCAAATTGCTATGACATTATCTCTGAAAGTTGCTTACCTGTTAAATACTGTTTTTCTGCCACTCCATTGAATTGCATTCATTTAAGTCACAATGCCATACTAGTTGTGATTTTTTTTATATTTTGGGATTGTTATTTTCATGTTTCTCTCTCTCTCTCTCTCTCTCTCCTGAAGGTGCTGGTCACTAGGTGCCAGCAGCCTTAGTAACATTCTTCCTGTATGAGGCATGTAAACGTGTGACAGTGGGCTATTTGCCTAGAGAGGGCCATTTATTTTACCCTCCCAAGTTGGGAAACAATGTCTCTGCTGGTGCCCAGGCTGAGATCAACCAGCACGGCACAGACTCGTGACTAAATCTGACTCGTGACTTTCTAGGAACTTAAGAGCAGCAGTAGGCTATTCAGCCTGTCTCTGCTTTAAGCGCACTCAATGACTGAGCTTCCACGGCCCCTTGGGGTAGAGAATTCCAAAGATTCACAACCCTCTGAGTAAAGAAATTTCTCCTCATCTCTGTCCTAAGTGGCTTCCCCCTTATTTTGAAATTGTGTCCCCGGTTCTAGATTCCTCAACCAGGGGAGTTTGTTTAACTTGCTGCTAAGTAATGCGGTACATTTGTCAATAAAGTAATCGGAAAATTCCTAGAAAGAATAATGGACCCCATTCCCAAAAAAACTATTGACCTTTTCAATTTCCCTTTCTGACTTCCACATTAGCTGATATTAAAATGGTTACCCCTCCTCAGATGCTCCCCCTTTCAAAGCAACTGTCATCACCTGTTCCACTGTCCTTCCCCCATCTCTAAATTTAATTTTCTCTCCAGACTTCTGATTTGGACTCTATTTAAACAGTTTATGTTGCCACATGCCACCCTTCTCAAGTTGGGAGATGATGATGATGAAGAGAAAGGATTCATACCCTAGCCACCACTGTCCAAAAAAATAAGGAATTTCCAGCCACTAATCAAAAGAAATGTAAATTATTATTCATAATATGCCATGTGTATAGGATCACAGAAATTAACAGCATGGAAGGAGGCCATTCGGCCCATCGTGTCGGCCATTGCAGACAAGTAGGCATCCAGCCTAATCCCACTTTCCAGCTCCTGGTCCAAAGCCTTGTAAGTTACGGCACTTCAAGTGCATATCCAAGTACTTTTTAAGTGTTATGAGGTTATCTGCCTCAACCACCCTTTCAGACAGAGAGTCGCTGATCCCCTCCACCCTCTGGATGAAAAAGTTTCCCCTTGAATCCCCTCCTCTCTCTTACTGTAAATCTATACCCCAGTTCTCAATCAAGGGGAATACTCTAGACCCCTGATTTTTATACACTTCAATTAGGTCTCCCCTCAGCCTCCTCTGTTCCAAAGAAAACAACCCTAGCCTATCCAATCTTTTCTCATAACTAAAATTCTCCAGTTCAGGCAATATCCTCGTAAATCTCCTCTGCTGCCAAAAACACAAATTCCAGGCTAGTATTTCTTCTTCTACTGATGTGCCTTTCTAAGTCAATGTATGACTCAAAGATTGCACAAATATTCAGAACTGGGATTCTGGAGCTCAACACATATTACAAAACTATCCAAAGCAATTCAGGACCAGTTTGAAATTTCTAACAATGCGTGATCTAAAATGATTTAGTAACTTGGGATCCAAGATGGTGCCTTGCACTATGCAACATGCCAAATACCCATTCAACCAATAGGTATGAGTGAGTCCCAGCTCACTCAAAGCTTGTGCAGCAAGTATGGAGTGGAAAGCTCACAGTTGCAACAGTTCTCAGCAGTTTTATGAGTTTATCAAATTTGCATGTACAGCACTGCCCATGGCGTCACCTGCAATCCACCAATGCAAGACCATTCCCAGTATTCAAAGGTTTATAAAATAGAATATACAGCTGGTCCCTTCGCTGTTAGCACTTCGTTGTCATTACCCCTTTGAATCTGATCGCAAATTCAGGATTTATCGCAAGCGCAGATTAATGCAGAACCTGAAGTTGCAGTCTGTCATTGACTACTGCACCACAGGCTGCGCTGTGGATTCTCTTTCTCCGCCCCCCCCCCCCCCCCCCCCCAAATAGCAGTCAGTGAAATCCATTGATCTTGCGAGAACTTCCCATTTTTCTGCTGTAAAATCGCTGTTACAGACCCCATTAAAAGTTATTCTTGTTCAGTGAGGTGTAACTGGGCTTTTAACAGTGATACAGTGATCTGACTAATTATTGTAGAATGACCGACCTGGCCTTGAAAAAATAGTTTTATATCTATGGAGACTAGTTAAATGTCTGCATTATGATTAATTACTAGATTTTTCTAAACTAGTTTTTTTTAAATAAAGCTTTTTTGTGATATTTTAGCTTCTACCTTAAATCCGTATGTATTTCCCAATTTTTATTAATCATCATGCAGATATTTAATCTCCATAACTATAAAACTATTATTCTATTAATGCAAGTCTTTTTCTTTTGAGGATTGTGTTTCTTTGTAAGATGATTCATTGCATCTGTTAGTAGCTGATCTATTGTGATCTATTGAACGCTGTTTGAAATTCCTGAAGTGTATATAAAGTCAGCAGGCAATATTACGTCTGGATTTGGTAAAGATAGAAAATAGAATTTGTAAAGAAATTACCTTCAAATTTTAATAACTTAAAAGTAAAATTTTCCCATTCCTCGCCACCCCCCCCTCCCCAACCCCCAAAAAGCCCATCTAACTCTGGTCTCCCCTCCATGTTCCCTCTGGCAGCAGATGTACAAAAATCATCTGTGGCTGACAGTTTTCAGGGCCTGATTTTGCTTGGAACCCAACTCCAGTTGAGTCTGCTCTTGTGTTCTTACATATATATTTATGTTCGAACACAACCCCTCAGGTGTAATGTTGACCTAAATTATCTGCTTGTACTAATGTCTTTGTTTGAATAATAAATGTGTCACTGTGTGATTCAAGTGTGCATGAAGCCAATGTAGCATGATAAAAATGATCGGAAAAACAAAGCAGTGGGAAAATAGACTCCAGGTAGGATTATAGAAAGAGCTTTGAATGGAATGTGTAATCATTGACCAGGATGAGGGTGCATCAAACTTGCCCAAATTAATTCCGATAGTGGGGAAAGTTGAACTACAAGAAAGCCCCCAGCAAGTTAACATCCGTAAGCAGCCAGAAGCGCTGCACAAAGAACAGCCAGGCGCTGCGCAAACGACTACTGGCAACACCTATGCAGTCATATTCAGCTGGCCTCAGACACCGGAAACATCAGCGGAATGTATGATGGCATGAAGAGAGCTCTTGGGCCAACCATCAAGAAGATCGCCCCCCCCCTCAAATCTAAATCAGGCAACATAATCACTGACCAACGCAAACAAATGGACTGCTGGGTTGAGCACTACCTAGAACTGTTATACTCTCAGCACTGCATGAACTGCTATGCCTGTGCTGGGACGAGGTAGCAGTACCTCAGGCCATGCGCGATGCCAATATCATCACCCTCCATAAAAACAAAGGTGACCGCGGTGACTGCAACAACTACCGTGGAATCTCCCTGCTCAGCATAGTGGGGAAAGTCTTTGCTCGAGTCGCTCTGAACAGGCTCCGGAAGCTGGCCGAGCGCGTCTACCCTGAGGCACAATATGGCTTTCGTGCAGAGAGATCGACCGTTGACATGCTGTTCTCCCTTCGTCAGATACAGGAGAAATGCCATGAACAACAGATGCCCCTCTACATTGCTTTCATTGACCTCACCAAAGCCTTTGACCTCGTCAGCAGACGTGGTCTCTTCAGACTACTAGAAAAGATTGGATGCCCACCAAAGCTACTAAGTATCATCACCTCATTCCATGACAATATGAAAGGCACAATTCAACATGGTGGCTCCTCATCAGACCCCTTTCCTATCCTGAGTGGCGTGAAACAGGGCTGTGTTCTCGCGCCCACACTTTGGGATTTTCTTCTCCCTGCTGCTTTCACATGCGTTCAAGTCCTCTGAAGAAGGAATTTTCCTCCACACAAGATCAGGGGGCAGGTTGTTCAACCTTGCCCGTCTAAGAGCGAAGTCCAAAGTACGGAAAGTCCTCATCAGGGAACTCCTCTTTGCTGACGATGCTGCTTTAATATCTCACACTGAAGAGTGCCTGCAGAGTCTCATCGACAGGTTTGCGGCTGCCTGCAATGAATTTGGCCTAACCATCAACCTCAAGAAAACGAACATCATGGGGCAGGACGTCAGAAATGCTCCATCCATCAATATTGGCGACCACGCTCTGGAAGTGGTTCAAGAGTTCACCTACCTAGGCTCAACTATCACCTGTAACCTGTCTCTCGATGCAGAAATCAACAAGCGCATGGGAAAGGCTTCCACTGCTATGTCCAGACTGGCCAAGAGAGTGTGGGAAAATGGCGCACTGACACGGAACACAAAAGTCCGAGTGTATCAAGCCTGTGTCCTCCGTACCTTGCTCTATGGCAGCGAGGCCTGGACAACGTATGTTAGCCAAGAGCGACGTCTCAATTCATTCCATCTTCGCTGCCTCCGGTGGCAGGACCGTATCTCCAACACAGAAGTCCTCGAGGCGGCCAACGTCCCCAGCTTGTACACACTACTGAGTCAGCGGCGCTTGAGATGACTTGGCCATGTGAGCCGCATGGAAGATGGCAGGATCCCCAAAGACACATTGTACAGCGAGCTCGCCACTGGTATCAGACCCACCGGCCGTCCATGTCTCTGCTTTAAAGACGTCTGCAAACGCGACATGAAGTCCTGTGACATTGATCACAAGTCGTGGGAGTCAGTTGCCAGCGTTCGCCAGAGCTGGCGGGCAGCCATCAAGGCAGGGCTGAAGTGTGGCGAGTCGAAGAGACTTCGCAGTTGGCAGGAAAAAAGACAGAAGCGCAAGGGGAGAGCCAACTGTGTAACAGCCCCGACAAACAAATTTTTCTGCAGCATCTGTGGAAGAGCCTGTCACTCTAGAATTGGCCTTTATAGCCACTCCAGGCGCTGCTCCACACACCACTGACCACCTCCAGGCGCTTACCCATTGTCTCTCGAGATAAGGAGGCCAAAGAAGAAAGTGGGGAAAGATATTGGAAAGAGAAATTGGTGTGTTTTTTTTAATCATATGCTATTTCCAAAACTATAGATTTCTGAAGTATTGTGTGTTTGAGAATAATTGTCATGATGTGGTTCAGTTCACTGTCCCATTTGTCATCCTGGGATTTGGGCTTGAGTTTGAATTGAGTTGATGGGATGAAAGTCTCTTGCAGGCTGGTGTGAGAATTTGACAAATTGAGGGGTATTCTCTTGAGATTGGAGTAGAGGCTAATTATTGCTGAAATAAGGATAATGTGTCTTAGTTACTGTTCTCCCATAACTCTGTACTTTGTATTCCTCATGAAATCATTCTTCAAAGGGGTGAGGTACAATATATTTAATTTAAAAAATGTCACAGGCCAAGGCCCATAGCACTGGACACTACCGACATTGAAAGGAGGATGACGCCAGAGTAAATTGGAATGTTGTGTTTGTGACAGCGTGAATCTTTAGTTTAAAAATTTTTTTTTTAATCTTGAGAAATGAGCAATTTCACGGTTTTAGTATCCTGGTAAAAGGTTAAGAGTAGGATGCTGTCTTATGACTCTTGATTTCAAAACATTGGGGGTGTAGTAGAGCAGGACAGTGGCTGGAATTTTACCCCACCCCCCAACCCCCCAAAGGAGCAGGCTGTGGGTGGGGGTATAAATTTGAATGGGAGGCGTGAGTGCCGTTCCCGCCGCTTTCTCACCCCTGCTGCAATTTTACCAGCGGTGGCGGAGGTGACAAACGGACTGCCTGCCCCAGGCCAATTAAGGCCTTTAGGTGGCCAAGTAATTGCCACTTAAGGGCCTCCTCCTGCTACCGCTGGTATTTACTAGCGGCGGGCGGGCAGTTCAGTAGCTCAAAAGTCTGCCCTGTAAAATGTGATGGCCTCCTTGTGGGCTGTGGGGGCTCTCCTGATCGGGCACCCTCTTTTCCAACCCCTCTTTCCCCCCCCCCCCCCCCCCCCCCCCCACACTCCCACTGGTGACCCACCCCTGCCTCGCCAGGGCCCAGCTGATTGTCCTCTGTGCGGCCCCACACACTTACGTATTCCAGGGCCTTGTCCATGTTGCCAGTCCTGGCTGTGTGCAGTCCCAGCAGTGGCAACAGCTCCTAGTGGTGCTGTTGGGACTGAAGAGCTTCTAAACTCACTTGAATACAAATCAAATTTAGCAACCTGTCCACGTAGTTTTTAACCCTTTAAGAACCCAGTGTCATTCTGGCAAATCTGCATGTATGTCTTCCAAGGCTAGTATATCTTACCTGGGATGCAGTACTCCAGTGGGGACTGAACAAGGCTCTATTCAACTGAAACACAACTTCCTCCACTTTGTATTCCCATCCTCTTGAGATAAAGGCTAACAATCCATTCGCATTTTTGTACTTGTAGTTTTTTTTTAGCCATTTGAGTACTTTTGCCCCTCCACAGTTCCTAGCTTCTTGCCACGAACAAAGTAATCTTTGCTGTTAAGATAGGGATGGGCACCTATCCAATTGCACTCTTGCAGGAGTTGCTACCTTTGTGAACATAATGAAGAAAGTTGGCAGGGAAAATGGAGTTTGTGAAAATCTGAATAATATATACAGAGGCAATGTAAATGTGTAGAAGACTGGGTGATGTCTGTGATGTCTTACTAGGTTACCATGCATGCTTGTATTTTTCATTAGAATGTTCAATGAATTGTGTTGTGGACTATGATTAGCTGCCAAGAAATATGGATGAATTGAGCATCTGGAAAAAGTTATTGGCCTTGAAAACGTTTTTAACTGACTTGGGACACTTAAGAGCTATAGGGGAATGTCAGTAACATTTAGATTAGGCTGCAATCGTCACTAATTATCAGCCTAACTAATATAGTTTGAAATTTCAATGCTTCACTCCTTTATTACCTAGGTTTTGAAGCATTGTGTGCACTGTGGAGAAAGCTGGGCACTATGCAGTCCTGCTTCTGTATGTAACTTCTGTTTTTTGAGGATAGGGTTAAACTGGGGCTCCATCTGTCTGTTTAGTGTTTAGCTGAAGATAATCTAACAATATTCAAAGAATATCATGAAGTTGTTTTGGTGTCTCAGCCAACATTTAGTCCTGAACCAGCAACACAAAAACAGATTGTCTGGAATTCATCCATTTGCTGTCTGTGGGATCTTTTTATTAGCTATTGGCTATCCCTTGCAGGCAAGAATGAGTCCGAAGATGGCTGATGAGGCCAATTCGGAATCTGCAGACTTTGACAGGTAGGGCATTTGTTATGAGGTTGAGACAGGAGTTAAACCAGGTTGTGTCATCTCCTCAATTCTCTTTTTTTCGATCTTCCTAGCAGCCATGCTCCGTCTGACTAGAGACGAGCTCCCTGCTGGAGTGCAGCTTATTTCTTCAAATCGACAGTAAACTATTTAATCACGGGCGACTCCAGTCAAAAACTAAGACCATCCTAACTTCAAGGCTCGAATACACTGATGCTGCAGTAAGTGCTGTGTCAGAAGTGGATTTTCAGAGGACGTATTTACTGAGGCATATGAGAATGTGAGACTTAGACTGAACATTCAGAAGACCAGAGTCCTCCATCAGCAAGCTCCAAATGCACATCCCCCAGCCCCATTGATAAGGATTCATGATGAGTGCCTGGAAAATGTGGAACACTTCCAGTATCTTGGAAATTTTCTTTCACAAATGGCTGACATTGATGAAGAAATCCAGCATCACCTAAAATCTGCTGGTGCAGCCTTTAGCCACCTGAGGAAACGAGTGTTTGAAGAGCACGACATCAAAACCAAAGCCAAGCTCATAGTCAACCATGTGGTCATGATCCCTACCTTACAGTATGGGGCTGAAACATGGACAACGTACAAGAGGCACCTCAAAGCACTGGAGTAATTTCATTAACGCTACCTGCGGAAGATCCTACATATGTGGGAGGACAGGATCTTGCTATGTGCAAGACTCTTTTTTTTTTTTCCCGGTACACTGATGACTGTGTTGGTGCCGTTTCTTGCCCCGAATAGTTTGTTCAGTTTGCTTACCTACTGTTTTTTTTTCATGTTTGTACTTGCGGCTGTTCAATATTCAGTCCATTAACACCCTATCTGTACTAATACTTTGTCTTTCAACACACCATTAACATATTGTTTGCCTTTGCTCCACGACCTTCTGGTCAGCTATTCTGTGACCTTGTTCTATTTATACCTTCTCCTTTGTTACCTCTTGCCCCACCCCCCGCTTTACTTGCTTATAACCTTTTACATTTCTAATATTTGCTAGTTCTGAAGAAGGGTCACTGACCTGAAATATTAACTCTGCTTCTCTCTCTCCACAGATGCTCCCAGACCTGCTGAGTATTTCCAGCATTTCTTGTTTTTATTTCAGATTTCCAGCATCCGCAGTATTTTGCTTTTATCTTGCTATGTGCATCTTGACTGCTATAATTTGCCTACATAACAGTGAAATGATCGCATTTCAAAACCAGTTTTGGCTGTGCAGACATGCTTTGGGACATGATAAAGAGCTATATAAATACAAGTTTTTTCTCTCTCCCTGGGATGCAAACGAAAGTCTTTATCAGCTGTGAGGAAGTGCCGCAGAACACTCTTCACTGATGGACAAATTTGTACACAGAGTTGGCAAATACTGGAATTGTATTGTAACTGAGCATCCCTAACCACCATCATGACTCAGATGAGCTAACTCAGCATAGACTAAGAATCAAACCTGAAACCTTCCAGTTCTCTCTGGCACAGTCTCACAACATGCAGTGTACTTGAGGTGCCCTCGAAAAGTGCTTATGTGAGGAATACCACTTTGTAAAGGTCATAAGGCACAGGTTTCACATTCTCAGCAGCTTGCATGTTCACTCTGATTGTGAACTGCGGTATTGCTATATGAGTATCATTTCGGCAACAAACCAAAGCCTTTTATCTAAGTATTCTGCCAGTGCTTTTACATGTTATCAAAATTTAATAGGATCTATGATTTTTAAACTCAATATCTTTAATGGCTTTCTTGGCAGATGTTTTGCTGTAATTGTACTGTTTCAGTAAGAGTTTTTATTTTATGTGGGTTAATTTATCCATGTTACTGTTTGTTCCAGCTGGATGCATTGCATCACAAAATGCTGGGATGCTGGCTTGCCTCTGATTCCACAAGTTCCAGAAATAAGTTGAGAATGATGGAAAGGATTCTAAGGATGAGCCAACCTGTACAATTTCAGTGGGTGGTCACAGAACTAGGTCAAGTCTTCAGAGATGGTTTCTTTCATCCTCCTTTATCAAGGAATAGTAAATTGAGTGATTGGGGGGGGTACTGAATACAGCAAAGAGCACAACAATGTGATGATTCAGTTAACGTCGTGCAAAGATGTTTTGTGTTTCGACCCATTAGTTGAACAATGAGATTGTGTCTCATTTCCAGAAAGAATCCAATTTCTCATTGACATTGAATTCCTGCTGTTGTTATTTTGCTGAATTTTTTTCAGTAATAGTTTTTTCAACAAAATAATTTCTTCTAGTTACTGCACTGGAAGTAAAGCATGTTTACCCCGACCCGACGACGTGTCGGGTTCGGGTCGGGTCTCTCTTCCGGGTCCAAAATTTGGGCTTGGGTCGGGCTGGATGTGGACCGAGATCAAACAGAAATCAGAGGTGAGAAGAGTGGGGTTGGGGGAAGGAGGGGAAAGAAACAGCTACAAGTTCCGACATAAAGCACCCAAGTGAAATTAACCCAACCCCTCACACTCTGAAATCTATCACGTCTGGGAGAAACTGACAAGCCTGGGGAAGATACCAGTAACTGCATTAAGTACAGAAACATCACCTGAGGTCTTGCTTTAATCTACACTTGGCCCAAGGATTTAAAATTATCTGGAAATAGCTTCCCAACCTGAGTTCTCTGTGGAGATTTTTTTTTTTGTTAATGACATCGGAACTTGATACATTTCAGAAGCTTGTTTGTTACATTGCATGATTTCCTGAAGTGCATACTTTTTTCCCGTGAGTGCTCAGGGTCGCGGCGCCTTCGCCTGTTTAAAATCAGTGTTTGTTTTTTTTTTAACTTTATGATAATTGAACACGGGAACATCAGCAACTGGCACCTGTTCACTGGTCTAAAGCCTGGTTACCCGACCAAACCCGAATACGTGTCGGGGTCGGGTCGGGCATTTAAAAAAATTAAAGGACTCTGGCTCGGATCAGGCCCGGGTCCAGTTTTAATTTTATACCCGAACCAGGCTTTAACTGGAAGTGGTTTTGTGTTTTTTTTTAAACAGGTTTTAAAATATTTGAGTGCTTCTGTGTTTCAATGGTCTTGACTGTTTGACAGACATGTAATGCATTTCTTCCTTAAGAGAGCGCATTTAGCTTTGTTATTGCAATGTTGGTGAGATGCTGATTCAGTTTTCTTATTAAATAAAATCTCTATAGATTAGTCCTCGTCAGTGTTTGCATATAAATATTGTTTTATTGGGGAATAATTTGACAGCTGTTGAGCTCCCTTGGAAGTTGTAAGTTTGTGCAAGACTAGGGGGAAAAGCCCAGTGTTCTCCATCCCTCTCCTAAATGAACTGCATCATGCTGCGATACAGTTCCATGTGTACTAGCAGTGCTCCAGTACCATGCAGGCTATTTTGACTATGGAATCAATCAAAACCAGGCTCGACCAACATCCACAACATGAGTTACTGGATAGCAACTTTGAATCTTGCTAATTTTATTTTTCCCGTTCTTTATTTCTCTAGCTGAGGGCAGTTGTAGAAACCCAACTGCTGCCCTATCCGAGACGAGTTATCTCAGCATACACTCTGAATTGTTCCCAGGGGTTAATACTACACAGGGTGATTTCTTTATAGACTTTGGGAGAGCTGCTGAGAATTTGACCCTGAGGCTTTGGCACCCCATAAAGCTTGGAAGAAATAGTTGCACGTCACTTTTTAATAAATTAGCATGTATTTAACATATCGAATAGACTTGGGTTTTTAAATACAGTGCATTACAGGAGCACTGCTGTATGACTGAAGTGTGAAGTAATCTGTTTTTTGAGCTTTATGCATCTAATGATGTACAAGACACAATAAGTCACTTTTACACTAGCAATTGTTTACGTTCGTTTCTGGGAAATTGGCATGGGTGACCCAGCTCCCCACATTTGCACAACCAAATCTGACTCCTTTAACTGAGCAGCAGAAGTGTAGATCCAGATTATCATGGTTTCGTGATTGTGCTGTGTGGTACAGACAGCCTGCTGAGATCTGAACAAAACAAACACCAGTACCTATTCTGATAAAAGCTAGTGCCACTGAAACACTAGTTTCAATTCAAAGCAGAATGTGCAGAAAATGTACAACAGATGTATTGACATCTAATAGAAAAAGTCTGGTTAATAATATTGAGACCAGGTGCCATAATCCAACCTTGTATGAACACACGTGAGTGGAATGTGTCAGGCCATGCTGCTTTACTGAGATTAATGGGAGTTTCACAAAGGACATTGATCACGAGTGGCCGTTGAATCTGAGAAGATGACTGGAGCAATACAAAATAAGTAAGTGGCCGGAATAGTAACAGATGCAATTTGATTTGGACAAGAATATAGAATACTGAACAAAGGAAGAAAACATGGGTGACATAAGTACTCCATGAATGATGCTAACATAGCTAAGGGTCAGGTTGAAAGAGATTGATGGGTTTTAGTAAACTTGACATTTAACATGTCCAATCACTATGGAGCAACAATCAATAAAGCAAATATTGCTGAGCAATGGAAACTAAACAGAAGAGTGCAAATCAAAGAAAACCATATTTCAATCATACAGTGCCTTGAATAACATGTCCAGTCCAGTCCAGGTCACTGAGTAGTGTGTGATGTTAATTTGTATATTAATTGAGTTTAATTGTATGCAGGTGATGCACTTGAGCTCTACAAATAAACACAGACCAAAACTGTGGTGGTTGGATTAGGAGGTGAATGCTTGTGATGTGTAATTCTATAAATAAATATAAAAGTGTCTAAAGATTGGCTCCAGTTATATCCTTTATCAACTAGCTTTCTGGAATTGGTAGCAGAAGATGGTTGCTTAAAGGTGAAGGTTGGAAGCAAATAGAAAATTTTTCAGACAGAAAACTACAGTCGGAGTAGCCATTGTGAAAAATGGCAGAAAGCAAGTATAAATTATCGGGGTATGATTATCCTCTGATATTTTCAGAGTCTGAACCATATGACCAGTGTAAGAATGAAATGGATTTGTGGACATGGGTTACGTCCCTACAAAAGAGGAAACAAGGTATGGCCTTGTCATTTCCTACAACAGGTAAAATCAGAAATAAAGTATTTTGTGAGCTGGATGCCTGTCAGTTTGAAAGTGATGAAAGTTTGGACCTTCTATTACAGTTCTTGGATGAAATTTACAAGGAAGATGATCTTCACCAGGTTGGTGCCTGAGCTGGAGCGATGGAGAGACCAAATAGGCTAGAGTTGTCTTCCTTAGAGCAGAGAAGGCTGACGGGTGACCTGATTATGAGGGGGGTAGATAGGAAGAAACTTTTTCCCTTAGCGCAGGTGTCAATAACTAGAGAGCATAGATTTACAGTAAGGGGCAGGAGGTT
This sequence comes from Heterodontus francisci, assembly GCF_036365525.1. Lineage (NCBI taxonomy): Eukaryota > Metazoa > Chordata > Chondrichthyes > Heterodontiformes > Heterodontidae > Heterodontus > Heterodontus francisci. The sequence continues at coordinate 45,927,688 of NC_090402.1, read as the reverse complement.
TAGAGGGAATTTGAGGAAAGATTTTTTCACTCGGAGGGTGGTTTGGAACCTGGAGCACACTGTCTGAAGGGGTGGTAGAGGCAGGAACCCTCACAACATTTAAGAAGTATTTAGATGAGCACTTAAACACCATAGCATACAAGGCTACGGGCCAAGTGCTGGAAAATGGGATTAGAATAGGCAGGCTTGATGGCCGGCATGGACACGGTGGGTCGAAGGGCCTGTTTCTGTGCTGTACAACTCTATGACTGTATGTTAGATGCCTGTGATGCATGGTCAGACTTTGATAGATTTTGGAAAACAGATGGTCATTCCATGGAGGAATATATCATGGACTTCAACAGACTGTATAAAAGATTGACAAAATTAAATTTGAGGATCCCTGGAATAGTGGTAGTGTTTAAATACCTGATTGTGCTAAGGTGTCTCATGGACAGGTTCATGGTTCCTGTTTGGTTCTCAGAGAGGGAGACCCTATGGATCAGATGTCTGCTGCTTTGAAAAAATTCCTGGGGAACCAGTCATTTCCTTCAGTCTTTTTTGGAACAAATGGGGCATTCTGTATTGACGCAAAGAATAGAGGACTCATTCTAATTTGGAAAGGCGCAGGTGTCAACACAATGAAAGGATTAAAGACTGGCAGAATGAGGATGAAAGCTCCTTTAGCAGATCTGGCTATTAAAGCGGAAGACAGAATTGGAACAGCAATAAAAGGTGAATGAATCCTAGGAATGCCCAAGGAACATTATGGGCGGCGCAGTGGTTAGCACCGCAGCCTCTCAGCTCCAGGGACCCGGGTTCAATTCTGGGTACTGCCTGTGCGGAGTTTGCAAGTTCTCCCTGTGACCGCGTGGGTTTTCGCCGGGTGCTCCGGTTTCCTCCCACCGCCAAAGACTTGCAGGTGATGGGTAAATTGGCTGTTGTAAATTGCTCCTAGTGTAGGTAGATGGTAGGGAATATGGGATTACTGTAAGGTTAGTATAAATGGGTGGTTCTTGGTCGGCACAGACTCGGTGGGCCAAAGGGCCTGTTTCAGTGCTGTATCTCTAAGTAAAATAAAAAACAGTTATTAGGTGCTTCAGCTGTGACTTATCATTATGGGATGAGCTGCCTAAAGTAGACAGGCAAGTTCTTTGAAATGACATATGATGAAGAAAATTCTGAGGAAGGGGATGATTGGTAATGATGAATCTGAACAAATTACATTTTTCACCAGGAATTTTAGTCCTGTGATGAATGTATTAATCGTGGACTCCTTTAACACAGCAGTGCTAGATTGTGCTTGCATTCAAAAATATGTAGAACCGATTGGTTATCTGGATGCACTAAGTAGTGAAGATCAATGCAAGGTTAAGGAATATAAAAGTTCTACTTGCTTTAGGTTTGGTGCTGACAACACATTGAGATCATTAAGGAAAGTTGTAATTTCATGTAAAATAGCTGGAGGAAGCCACTTTATAAGTACTGATGTAGTCTCTAGTGAGATACCTGTGTTGTGAGTAAACCTTCTATGAAAAAGGCCCAAATGAAACTTATACTCCATGTCAAGGCGATTCATTTTGGAAAGTCAGTGCATCTGCAGTTTATCCAGTCAGGACATTATTGTATCTCAAGAAACCTGACATTTTCTCATCAGAATGTTAGACAGGTATTAATGGCATCAGTTGATAAGAATCAGAGATATAAAAAGCAAATTTTCTTTTGGTTACATAGACTTTTTGCTCATCCTACTTGTCCAAGGTTAAAAATTCCATTAAAAGATGCAGATGTGGTTGCAGAGTATACGAGGCTAATAGAAGAGATTAGTGAGAATTGTGAAATCTGTAAAAAGTATTGGAGGACTCTGCCTGGTCCAATTGTAAGCCATCCATTGGCACGTAACTTTAACAAGGTAATTGTCATGGATCTAAAGGTTTGGGAAAAGTCATATTTTCATTCTACATTTTGTAGAAGGCATTTAATAAGGCGCCACATCAAAGGTTAATGCAGAAAATAAAAGCTCATCGTGGAGGGGGAAATTTTTTGGCATGGATAGAAGATTGGTTAGCTAACAGGAAACAGAGAATAGGCATAAATGGGTCATTTTCTGTTTGGCAAGATGTAACGAGTGGTGTGCCACAGGGATCTGTACTGGGGCCTCAACTTTTTACAATTTATATAAATGACTTCGATGAAATGACCGAAGGTATGGTTGCTAAATTTGCTGTTGACACAAAGATAGGTAGGGAAGTAACTTGTGAAGAGGACATAAGGAGGCTACAAAGGAATCTAGATAGGTTAAGTGAGTGGGCAAAGACCTGGCAAATGGAGTAGAATGTGGGAAAGTATGAAATTGTCCACTTTGGCAGGGTGAATAAAAAAGAAGCATATTATCTAAATGGTGAGAGATCGCAGAGTTCTGAGATGCAGAGGGATCTGAATGTCCTAGTGCATGAATTGCAAAAGGTTAGTATGCAGGTACGGCACGTAATTAGGAAAGCTAATAGAGTATTTATCGTTTATCACAAGGGGAATTGAATACAAAAGTAGGGAGGTTATGCTTCAGCGATACATGGCATTGGTGAGACCGCATCTGGAGTACCGTGTACAGTATTGGTCTCCTTATTTAAGGAAGGATGTAAATGCGTTGAAGGCAGTACAGAGAAGGTTTACTAGACGAATACCTGGAATGGGCGGGCTGTTTTATGAGGAAAGGTTGGACAAGCTAGGCTTGTATCCGCTGGAGTTTAGAAGAGTAAGAGGCGACCTGATTGATTGATTGAAACATATAATATCCTGAGGGATCATAACAAGTGGATGTGGAAAGGATGTTTCCCCTTGTGGGAGAATCTAGAACTAGGGGTCACTGTTTAAAAATAAGGGGTCGCCCATTTAAGACAGAAATAAGGAGAAATTTTTTTCTCTGAGGGTCGTGAGTCTTTGGAATTCTCTTCCTCAAGCGGTGGAAGCAGAGTCTTTGAATATTTTTAAGGCAGAGAAAGATAGATTCTTGATAAGCAAGGAGGTGAAAGGTTATCGGGGGTAGGTGGAAATGTGGAGTAATCAGTTCAGCCATGAACTTATTGAATGGCGGAGCAGGCTCGAGAGGCCGAGTGGCCTACTCCTGCTCCTAATTCGTATGTTCGTATGTAGACCTGGTGACCAAATTTAGTCTTTCTACGTTAATGCTTAGTAAGGAAAAATGGATATTGTACACAAAATCATAGAGAATGGATAGGGGCCGGATTTGGGACACCAGTGAAGTTTCTGATTGGCAAATTCCACTCCATTATCAATCATGAGTTCAGAGATGCATGAAAATATGAACATGGTCATGAATACTGCAGCTGAAAGTCCTTTCAGCAGTTGACTCTGGAAAGGAATCATGCAGTGATCGATGAAATGCTGCAGAAAACTTCAGCTGATCAACCAGACTGCAAGTTGACAACTGCCGTGGAATGGGCAGTTCTTGCAAAGAATTCATTCCAAATGGTTGAAGAATATAACAGTTAGTCTATGGGCAAAACCCCAAATTTCCTTCTGTGTGATGGGTCTCCTACTTTTGAAGATACTTAAATTAGTTCCATTTTTTTCTGCACATTTGAATTCTTTACATGCAGGGAGACATGCTTTCATCAAGGCTGAGGTCTCGGAGAAAATCCGTAGAGCTCTAAGACATAATATAAAACCACCCGAGACAAAATTTAATTCAGGAGATTTGGCATAGTATAGAAGGTCATAGGGAATAGAAATGGCTTGATAAGGTAATAGGTTGTGATGACATAGAAAGATCGTAGAGAATTCACTCCTTTCATCTTGCATGTCCCACAAATGTGGTTGCCACCCTGTCCCACCTCTTTACTCTTTTGAAGCTTTGTGAATTATATACTGTTTTTTTTCAGCTGCTTCCCGTGCAGTAGACAAAATAAGATGGGGAAGAACATGTGGCGGCAGTTAGTTAATCAGGTGTAGCAGAGCAGGCAGAGGGTGTGTTTGTTTTCCTCTACCTGCTAGTTTAGAGAACTGGCTAAATGTATCATTATTGTGAGGGCAGGTGCCATGCACATGAGGGAGAGGAATGTGTTAAATTACATTGGTATGAATTTTTCCCTGAAGGGTGGGAAGATATATTTGCAAGTCTATCAGGTTATACTGGTGTTTGAAATAGCAGCAACAGGAGAGCTACACCCAGAGGTGAGGCTTTACATGCATACCAATTCAAAAGCAATAACTGAGCAAGAGATTTACTGAGCAAGTATACATGCTTATACTTGGAATCGTAGGTAGCTGGGAGAGATAGCAAAGCTTTTATCCCATCAAGAGGTTCTAACAGCAAAAATTGAGAGTGCTGATCTTGTACAGTTTAGTCAGCATTCTTGGAATCTGGTGGTTCAGAAGTTAGTATACTGTCACTTCACTGTCAACTTCAGCTGAACCAGATCGATGGAATTAAAGTCTCCTCTACCTGTTAGCCCATAATTGCCTTCAATAAACAACGGACTTCCTAGTGCCCAGGGAAGTTGGAGGTGCAGGTGTGGGATCGACTGTGGAGGGACCAAGTAACTTGACCAGGAGTGCAGGCAGAAAGAAACAAGAAATCCAAAAAGGTCCACTAATGTTGAGAGCTAGGTGTCTTTTGACTGCACAATGTTGACCAAAATTACAGAAGCCTAATTATTGTAACTTGTGTTTCTGTATAATACAGTGCTTTCTTTGTCTACACCTCTGAAGTCTAATTCACAGTATAGTCTGTTGTAGCATTATTGATGTCATTTCAAGTGCTATGGTAGCTGTTTTGCAGAATTCAAGTGCAGTCGCTCCATTCGTATTACATAATGGGATCGAAGCCAAGATCTGGCAGAAGGCTATTCAAATAAATTGTACTGATTGCCTGGGTACTAATCGTCCTTTGAAAGATTGTAGCACCATAAACATGAGTATGAGATCCTATGAAGTTATTGTAATACATTGTATTACAATTGAGGTGGGAGAAGTGCACTGTCTTTCTCTAGTTCTACTTATCCACAGGTCACAGCTTATATTTAAATGTTTACTCAGTTACCGATATGGTCAATCATATAACTCAATTTTTAAATTTCAGAATAAAACACACCAACCAGGTTTCTTTAACAGCAAAATTCAGTTTATTATAAACCAAGACTTATCCAGTAAAAAGTTTTCTCTGTGGAGATTCACTTTACAAAAAGACAAAAAAAATTTACTTTGACCAAATACCTGTTAATTCCTGAAGGAAAAGGAGAGGATACAGAAGGATCTCTGTTGTCCTTTGGTCTGGCATCCATGTACGCTGAGATGGGTCACTGGGATCTTTTAGGAAGCAGTTCATTCTGGAGATGTCAAGAATTAGTCTGGTAAGCTCTCCAGGAGAAATGCAGCACCAGGGGTTTCAGATATCTAACTGGATACGCAGGGTCTCTCTGAGACAGAAGGAAAGAGATGAGTTGGGGGCTTCTCTCTTGGCAGGCTGACCTCCAACTGCTTTCAAAAAAGTCCACACCCCCAACTGATACAAAAATATATCCAAAAACGAAAACAATTCTGGACCATCATAAATCTTGACATGTCAGTTCTCTGTAAACAACTCCCCCGAGTCACCAAGGCTTCTTTGCTTATTTAGCATAAGGCATGTGACATTCAATAAAGGTTTGTTTTCAAACAAAACCTCGTTCATCCAGTGACCCTTTTAAAATGAAAACACATCCATGGAATCTTTTCAGTTTTCCAAATGAACCAATGCTCCCAATCTTTAACACAAGTCCTCAAAACATTTCAAGAAAGGATCACCTTCATAACAGTTATACCTATGTCATGTAACTCTTGATGTATTCTCCCGCTCACTTAGAAAAGTCTGCTATCTGACTTTGTATTGGTAGGATGGTCCAGTCTACAGATGTTGCTGTTAAATTTATCTGTTATACTCATCGGCAGTCCCTCGTGTTGAGGATGATTCTTCCTTGTGGATGGCTGGGTAGAAGTGAGGTGTTAGTGTTGACTGTGGGTTTGCAGATGGCTGATGAGCCCTATCTTAGTCTTGCAGGCTCTCTACAGTGAGGATAATAGTTGTCGGCCGGTAGAGGTGGTGACGGATTGTTGGCTCGAGCAGCTGCCCTCTCTATCTCTCTCGCTGTTCTCTATCATTGGCTACTTTTGTTGATTGGAAGGTCTTGATGCTATTTTTGATGATGGATCCTCCATTTTAGTTGCAGTTGGGCATCTGCTTCTCATGTGTTGATAATAGAGCAGACCTTCATGGAGGTTTTGAGATTATCTTTGAAATGTTTTCTTTGGCCACTGTGTGAATGGTTCCCTGGCGTAGCTCTAAGTAGAGCACCTATTTGGGCTGTCTTAAGTCGGGCATTCAGACGACATGTCCCGTCCATCTCTGCTGATGTGACATTATCATGAACTCTATACGTAGCATATCTGTGTCTTGGAGGACACTCATGTTTGTTCTTTTATCCTCCCACTTGATTTGCGAGGTCCTTTCTAAGACAGCATTGATGTTCTAGGGCCTTGATATGGCATCTATAAGTTGTCCAAACTTCAGCACCATAGAGAATCATGGGAAAAGCACTGTCCGGTAAACCTTGAGTTTAGTGTCGAGCCTGATATTACGATTCTCAAACTTGAGTACGTAATTTACCATAGTCTGAGCTAGCACATTGGATTTGGTGGTGTACTTCTTCATCAATGTCAGCTTTTTGGGATAGATAGCTTCCAAGATATGGCAAGTGAGAGACATTTTTCAACACTTAACCATGAATTTCAATTGAAGGCGTTGCATTTGATATATTTGGTGTAGATTGATCAAGGACTTCTGTCTTCCTGGTGTTCAGGGCAAGTCCCATGCTCAGCACTTGAGTGCAAAAGACAATGCTGAAGCATTTGCAAACCATCTTCAGTCAGAAGTGCCGAGTGGATGATCCATCTCAACCCCCTCCTGAGATCCCCACCATCACAGATTCCAGTCTTCAGCCAATTAGATTGATTCCATGTGATATGGAAATGCTGAAATGGCTGAGCACACTGGATACTGCAAAGGCATGGGCCTGGACAACATTCCTGCTGTAGTATTGAATATTTGTGCTCATGACCTAGCCATGCCTCTAGCTAAGCTGTTCTAGTACAGCGTCAACACTGGTATCTACCCAACAATGTGGAAAATTGCCCAGGTATGTC